>NC_044561.1:107980632-108624001 GCF_007565055.1 Rhinopithecus roxellana | reverse complement strand
GCTTCCAAGAAGCTGCAGGCCCAAGTCCTCTGCTCCCATTCAGCAAGAGGCAGGCTCATCTCCCCATCACCCTCCATTTAACTGCAAAAAAAGTCACCAACTGACCTCTCAGACCCCCTGGGCAATCCAGGGTTTCTTGTTTTCTAAGCTCCTATGGAACAAGCAATCAGTTCTTTCTAGGACTTCTGGGTCAATTCCTTCTCACTCAGAGGGAATCTGGTTGCCGTGTAGGCAGGTCTCCCCTAGGAGCTTCTGTAAGAGCCTGTGTGAAATTCAGCCAGGTTAGCACTAAGGCCCAGCTGATGGGGAACCCACAAATGTGCCTTCAGGATGGGTACAGCCTCTTTGGCAATGAAGAAACATATTTATCAGTGAAAAAGGGAATTCTAGCTCCATCTCTGCGGGATCTGGAGAGATTGCTGCCCTGGCAGGTCCCAGGATAGGAAGAAGTAAATGGAGAGGCCAGGACTGCAGCCCTGTGGCAAGGGGCCCCTCGCAGCTGAGAGTGCTGCCCGAGTTAGCCCATCTCGGTGCCCTCAGGGAGCTCCACCACCACAGGGGCACAGTCCTCAGGTTCTGCAGCAAAGTCCCACCGGAACTTCTTGGTCAGGTGAGCTTGGAACTTTTCAGCTTTCTTCCTCAGGGTGGCATCCACGGCAATGCTGCAGGCAGAGGAAAAGAAAACCTACAGAGAACAGAGGATAAGTCACTCCTGAGAAGACGGGGGGCGAGCACGAGAAAGCTGTGGAAATTTCCTCATGGTGTTCGGCTCTCTGGGGTGGGTAGATCAGCTGCTGCTGGCATAGGCCCAGGACACCTGCTGTGCTCCCCCCAAACCAAGAAAGAAGGTCCAAACCCAGCTGAGATGCTAGGGCAGGACTAGAATGGAAAATTACTATCTGGGCAGAGATGCCCCACTGTTAAGGCTGGGGCCATTACCCTGGCCCCACCCCCTGGGGGTTCTACTGGACACCTGGGCAGTATCCCAGAGGAACAGGTAGTAGCTACACCAGTCGGTACTAAGGTCCTAAGAAAGGCTTGGGGGTGCTTATAAGCCCCTGGACCCCATAAAGTCCTAGGCCCCAAGCCAACAAGACTGAATTGCTGCTCTAATCTTCTAAACGGGCCACAGGCTGCCAGTTTGAGGTTTCTATCCCCCTTAAAAGCTGTCTTTGATTTTTTTTTATTGTGGTAAAATATACAGATGGACCCTGACTTACGATGGTTCAATTTACGACACTTCGACTTTATGATGATGCAAAGTGATACACATTCAGAAGAAACCACACTTTGAATTGTTTCTTTCAGTACAGTATTAAAGAAATTACACGAGATATTCAACACTTCATTATAAAATAGGCTTTGTGTTAAATGGTTTTGCACAACTGTAGGCTAGTGTTAGTGTTCTGAGCACGTTTGAGGTGGGCGAGGCTGAGATGCAATGTTAGGGACATTAGGTGTAATCAATGCATTTTTGACTTACAGTATATCTGACTTTACAGTTTATTAAGACATAACCCCATGGGAAGCTGAGGAGCATCTGTACATAAGATCTACTATTTCAACCATTTTTAAATATTTTTTAAAATTGTGGCAAAATATACATATTTACTGTTAGCCATTTTAAGTGTACAGTTGAGTAGCATTAAGTACATTAACATTGCTGTACAACCATCGCCACCATCCATCTCCAGAATGACCCCATCATCTCCAACCAAAACTCTGCAGCCATTGAACAGCAACTCCCCCTCCCTCCTCCCTCCAGGCCCTGGCAACCCACATCCTACTTTCCATCTCTATGAATTCGACTACCCTATCCCCCTTCCCTCCTCCCACCAGGCCCTGGCAACCCACATTCTACTTTCCATCTCTATGAATCTGTAGGCACCTCATCTAAGTGGAATCATACAGCATTTGTCCTTTTGCAACTGGCTCATTTCACTTAGCATAATATCCTTCAAGGTTCATTAATGATGCAGCATGTGTCAGAATTTCCTTTCTTTTGAAGGCTGAATAATATTCTGTTGTATGCGGATACCACATTTTGTTTGTCTATTCATCTGTCAATGTCCATTTGTGTTGTTTTTACCTTCTGGCTATTGTGAATAATGCTGCTATGAACATGGGTGTACACATATCTCTTAGGGTCTCTGCTTTCAATTCTTTTGCACAGAAACCCAGGAGTGGAGCTGTTGGATCAGACGGGAACTCCCTGTTTAAATTGTGATGAACTGCCACACTGTTTTTCACAGGGGCCGTACCATTTTATATTCCCACCAGCAATGCACAAATGTTCTCATTTCTCCACATCCTGGCCAACGCCTGTTAGTTTCTGTGTGTTTAAATCATAGCCATTCTAATAGGTGGGAGGTAGTATCTTACTGTAGTTTTGATTTGCATTTCCCTAATGATCAGTGGATATTGAGTATGTTTTCATGTGCACATTGGCCATTGTGTATCTTCTGAAACCCCATTCCAGACTGTCTGGGATTCCAGTCCCTTCCTAAGAGTAACAGCAAACCCATGATTCCTTCTTATACTGTTTTCAAAGAAGTTTCACAGAGCATCCAACTAGATCCTCCCAACACCCTGGGAAGATACAAAAGAATGCCTATTTTAAGGAAATGGAAGCTGAGAGGAGTTAAATGACTGAATACAAATTACCCAGAAAGGAAGAAGTGTTTTTTCCCAGACTACCATCTGCTACCCTACAGGCCCACCCAGAGACACAGGGGTGTGACGGTGGAAGAAGCTCTTTGATCCACATCACCCTTATGCCACAGTTGGCTTTCAGGCCACCATGGAAAGATGCTGGGCCCCAGGAGACCTGACCCAACAAAGGCAACAGGCGTACTCTGCAGCTGATTCCAGAGGCAATATTCCTCCCACCCGCTTCTGTGCCATCTTCCTGTTAGCAGGAGTGCGGCTCGTTTTCAGTGGTCTTTGTCTGGAGCCATTCCGTTGGAGTAGCAGCAGTGTGAGCCCAGGGAGAAGTGATGCGGGGGAAGGGGGACGGTACAGAATCCAGCTTCATTAACTTGGGAATCGACTATACGTAGGAGTGGGAAGCACAGCCACAACAAAATACCAGATCAATAACTAATTAGAGGGGCTGTGTGATCTTGGTGGCGAGGGCCATGGGGAAGCCAGGGGTCGGCCTGTCTGTAGGCAGCTAGTGGAGCCTGCCTGGAGCAAGGCTGAACTCTGGGGAGGGGCCTGGTATGGACAGCACAGAAGCCTTCTCTCAAACAGTTTTAGCTCTGGAGGCCCTGCACACCCATGACGCCATCCCCAGAGGTTGTGGGGAGCCTGCTGGGCTGAATTACCAAGTCTCTTCCAGTTTCCCTTTCTTACATGGGAATTGGATGACTTTCCACAGTCCCTGCTCTTCAGCCACTGAGCAGCCGCCCAAACATGTGCCACTGCTTCCTCTGTGCCTCTCTGCACACACGCTTTTCCCTCTGCTCTTAACACCCTTCCACCTCCTGCTTTCTCCTCCTTCACCTACGAATTTCTCCTAAAGACTCAGGCTCGGCTCAGACATCACCTCCTTTAGGATGTCTTCCAGACCAAGGATGGAGCAGGTGCTCCTCTGCGCTCCCTCAGCCCCAGGGCTACCTTGATCAGTCTCAGTAAGGTAACAGGCCATTTGCTGTTGATCTCACCCACCAGACAAGGAGCAACCTCACAGCAGCGGCTCTTTCACACTGTGCTCCACTCTCAGCACAGCGCCCGACACACAAAAAGAACCCATTAGATGTTTCGTGAACAGAAGAATGAAGACAACCACAGGTTCAATTTTTGGTTCACTTTTGTACAGTGCCTAGCACCAAATAGCTGTTCAATAATGATGTGGTGATGCCGGGGAGAATGAAAGGCTCATCTTAGGGAGGAGGCAGCTTCTTTACCAGGCCCCTGAACGCCATGGCTCTCAAGCCACCTCCTTGTGACATGAAATGCTCGGACCCCTGTTCCCCAGCACTGTGCCCAAGCCTCCCTCATGGCATTCCTCACACTGTGCTTGTATCACAGTGATTTGCACCCTCTAAAAGTGGGGACTGCATCCTAATTATTGATGTGTCCCACAAAGCATATTGCCCAGGGCCAGGTATAGAGTTAGAGCCCAAAGGGTACTCCCCAAATGACCTAATGAGACCCAGGAACTGCCCTGCACTTGGCAATGGCCAGCAGTGACAGGCTGGAACAAGCTGGGCTCACGCTCATCACCCATCCTCCTGAAGCACCTCTCAAACACTGCCTGGGAATAAATTCCACTAGAGGCAGGTAAAACAGACACCTTCAGTCTAACAAGTAAGGTTTCTAATTTAAAAAGTGCTTCGTCCTTTTTAAAGAACTCACCAACTTGATCTTTACCACAGCGTGGGAGGCAGCCCAGGAACTGACTATTCCCGCCGTAGAAGCAAGACACTGGGCGTGCTGCAACACACAGTGACGAATGCTGAGCAAAGTCCTGTCAAAGCAGAGGCATCTCTGCTTCATCCTTCCCCTACCCAGACCTTTTGTCTTGACAGAGGCTTAATCCATCCCTAATATTCAGTTTTAGCACTGCCTTGTGGGGAACCAAGGTGCTTCTGGAACTGTCCCCTCTGCAGCCTCCAGGACACAGGGCATAGTCTGGATTGACTTAAAAAAAAATAAACAAAAAAATCAACCTTATTGTGGTATAACTTACACACAATTAATTTTATTCATTTAATTTTATTTATTTATTTATTTTTTAATTTTTATTTTTGTTTTTTTTTTTTTGAGACGGAGTCTTGCTGTGTCACCCAGGCTGAAGTGCAGTGGCGTGATCATATCTCTCTGCAGCCTCGAACTCCTGGGCTCATCATCCCAAGCAGCTAGGACTACAGGTATGCCACCAACACCTAGACAATTTTTTTTTTTTTTTTTGAGATAGGGTCACCCAGGCTAGAGCACAATGATATGATCACAGCTCACTGCAGCCTTGACCTCTGTGCTCAAGTGATCCACCCACCTCGGCCTCCTCACTAGTTGAGACTATAGATGCATGCCACCATGCCTAGCTAATTTTGTATTTTCTGTAGAGACAGGGTTTCGCCATGTTGTCCAGGCTGGTCTGGAACACCTGGGCTCAAGTGATCCTTGCACCTTGTCTTCCCAAAGTGCTGGGATTAAAGGCATGAGCTGCCGGGAGCGGTGGCTCAAGCCTGTAATCCCAGCACTTTGGGAGGCCGAGACGGGCGGATCACGAGGTCAGGAGATTGAGACCATCCTGGCTAACCCGGTGAAACCCCGTCTCTACTAAAAAATGCAAAAAACTAGCCGGGCAAGGTGGCAGGCGCCTGTAGTCCCGGCTACTCGGGAGGCTGAGGCAGGAGAATGGCGTAAACCCGGGAGGTGGAGCTTGCAGTGAGCTGAGATCTGGCCACTGCACTCCAGCCTGGGCGACAGAGCGAGACTCTGTCTCAAAAAAAAAAAAAAAAAAAAAAAAAAGGCATGAGCCACCACGCCTGGAATTTTTTTTTTTTTTTTTTAATTTTTTATAGAGACAGGTTCTCTCTCACTGTGTTGCCCAGGTTAGTAAATTCATCAATTTTAAATGCTCAGTTCTTCTGGACAAATATATATATACCCCCATGCAACCACCATATGATATATGTTCACAGTGTTTGCTTTTGATATCCAGTTCTGAGTTTGAAGGTGCATATAAATTGTGTAACCACCTCCCCAATCAGGACATGGAACCATCCCATCATTCCAAACAGCTCCCTCATGCTGCCCCTTAGCAGTCAAACCCTTCCCTCACCACTAACCCCTGGCATCCCCTCATCTATTTTTGACCACATTTTTACAAACTTGGTATTTGTAAAAACTCCTCACAATTCAGAAATGAAGATGTTTAAATACTACTTAGTTTCCAAGAAATAACAATTCTTTTACTTTCAGATTAATTTTATGCCTTCTTCAGGAAAACTTAACAGTGATCTAGTTATTTTATTCACTAAAACAAAATCAAATCAACACTTTTTAACATCACTGAGACATAAATCACCTTAATCTCAGCAGATTAATACTAAATATTTAAAAAATACTTTTGAAATAGGATAATATTTTGCAAACAAACGCATTTATCTAAAACAAAAAGCACATCTACTGGGTGTTTTTCTTCAAATATAAAATAAAGCATGAACACTTTAATCATTTAATCTGTGTATTATGAAATTCTAAATTACTTTAGTCATACATGTGAAAGCTTCTCTTAAACCTAAGTTAAATAAATTGAGTTCAGTTAGGTCACCTCGAGAAATTCAAAATATCAAGATAGGTAGCTATGTCACTATCTTATCCTATTTTTTTAGCTAGACCAAAAAGATGACATTTCCTAAATTTTTCAATTCCCAAATAATTATTCAACTTAGAATGAAACTAGCAATAGGTAGAAGATTTTGTTTCTACTTGCAGCAGAAGAAAGTGGTATTAAAAGAAAGACTATTGTTTCACAATGATGACCAGGAAGGTGAAAAGCAGCGCGAATGAGATCACCTGAAGTCAGTTTGAAAAATCTGGGATGTTTCATCTGGGGCTCTAATCATATACGGAAGCCCACCACAGGCTGTAGAATGTAAAGCTCAGCCTTGCCTTCCATTAGCTCTGTGGATTTTGAGCAAATTATGTGACCTCCCTGAGCCTGCTTCCTCATCTGTACAATGGGATTACAGACCTAGCCTCTAGCACTGTTGTGAGGGCTCAGTGAGACGAAGTACGCAAAAGAGATAGCTAATGGCAAGAGTGTAGGAGTAGGCAGGCACATTTATCATAGTGGGCATCGTGATAAAAATACCACAGACCTCATTGTCGAGTTGGTGTTTTCCCTCAAGTTAAAGATGAAAGCATATTTAGAATACTAGCAAAAAAGGAAGTTGGAAAGCATATATGGCCTATTGTAACTAGAAGTATTTTTAAAAACAGGTTAGATGACTATATGCCTAAATACTACACAATCAACAATAAAAATCCTTATTTTGTACATAACTCACTTTCTAACATATCATTAAATTCAGATTATCCTTTCATTGGTTTTAAATGAATTATGATGACTTACGTTGCTTTAAATAAAAGAAAAAACTGTATCTATTTTTGTAAAACAAATCACTTTTATTCAAGTGAAATCCAAGGGATTTGTAAAAACCAGTGGCTTCTACTCAAAAAGGCCTCAGATGAGAAAGTCGAAAAAAAATTAATGGCTAAGAGCATTCCATTACGTGGCTGATTTTATCCATGCTAATGTGGCTGTTTTTAAGTGCTCACACACACAAACACCTATCCCTCTCCATGGGTAGTAGTCATTTAAGCTCCTAAGTAAGAAAGCCAGTTCCGCTTACTTGACTACCTGGGAGGGTAGGCGGCTGGCTGAGGAAGCCTTTTATGGGCCAATTCATTCAGTCACAAATGCCCTGAGTGAATGCCTCTGTGTGGAGAACTGGACTCTCACTGCCAACATAGCATCAACGTGACTCTCCACTTAAAACAGAAAAAAAGTTTTATAATATACTTCTCCATATTGTGCCTTTTGAAATCTCAGTCATCCCTCAAGTGCATGGTCAAATGCCCCCACTTCCACCCTTGCATAAAACCATTCCTGGCCAGGCACGGTGGCTCAAGCCTGTAATCCCAGCACTTTGGGAGGCCGAGACGGGCGGATCACGAGGTCAGGAGATCGAGACCATCCTGGCTAACACGGTGAAACCCCATCTCTACTAAAAACTACAAAAAACTAGCCGGGCGAGGTGGCGGCGCCTGTAGTCCCAGCTACCCGGGAGGCTGAGGCAGGAGAATGGCGTGAACCCGGGAGGCGGAGCTTGCAGTGAGCTGAGATCCGGCCACAGCACTCCAGCTTGGGTGACAGAGCGAGACTCCGTCTCAAAAAAAAAAAAAAACCATTCCTAGTCCTTTATCCCGTCAAATCTCAACCCCAGTCAGAATTAACCAGTCCCTCTTTGGTGCTCCTAATGCCCTTTGATCAGACTCCACTGTTTATACCTATGATATTTACATTGCCAAAATAATTATGAACTCTATCCACCTAAAAACACCCAATAACACGAAATGAAATAAATGTTAGGCCTTGACAACATATTGATGATAACCAGATATGAGCTGGGTGGATCACCTGAGGTCAGGAGTTTAACACCAGCCTGGCCAACATGGCAAAACCTTGTCTCTACTAAAAACACACACAAAAAATAGCTGGGTGTGGTGGTGTGCACCTGTAATCCCAGCTACTTGGGAGGCTGAGGCCAGAGAATCACTTGAACCTGGGAGGCAGAGGTTACAGTGAGCCAAGATTGCACAATTGTACTCCAGCCTGGGCGACAGACCAAGACTATATGTCTCAAAAAAAAAAAAAAAAAGAAGATAACCAGATGAACAAAAAATAGGCCTCGTGTAAAAGGAGCCCATGACTCAGTGTGGGAGTCAGGCAGACAATATATTAATCTCATGCAATATGATAGTGACAAGTACAAAGTAGGCTAAGAGTAGGGAAAGGGGAGGGAGAGAGAGGGAGAGAGAGAGAGAGAGAGAGAGAGAGAGAGATTGAGAGAGAAAGAGGAGGGATGCCTGGAGGGCATGTTGTAGAATGAGCAAATACGTACCAGGGAGAGGGAAATCAGGTTCGGGCAAGGTATGAAACATGGGTATAAAGTTTCAGTTATGTAGGATGAAGAAGTTCTAGAGATCTGCTGGATGGCATGATGCTTATAGTTAACAATACTGTACTGAACACTGAAAATCTGTTAAGAGGGCATATCTCATGCTAAATTGTGTTTTTTACCACAATTTCATTTTTATTATTTATTTTTTTGAGATGGAGTCTCACTCTTTTTGCCCAGGCTGGAGTGTAGTGGCACAATCTCGGTTACCACAACCTCTGCTTCCCCAGTTCAAGAGATTCTCCTGCCTCAGCCTCCTGAGTGGTTGGGACTAGAGGCACCCGCCACCATGCCCGGCTAATTTTTGTATTTTTAGTAGAGACGGGGTTTCACCATGTTGGCCAGGCTGGTCTCGAACTCCTGACCTCAAGTGATCCTCCAGCCTCTGCCTGCCAAAGTGCTGAGATTACAGGCATGAACCACCACGGAACGGCCATGTTTTTTATGACAATTTTTTTTAAAAAAGCATGAAACAGCATAGCCTATCTGGGAACCTGCAAAGAGACCACTGTCGCTGGAGTTGATGGGGGAAAACACAGAGAAGGAGGAGAAGCTGGAGAATAGGATAAGAAGCCAGATCAGAATGGCCTTTGCGAACAATGTTTGGGCTTTTAATTTTCTAGGCAATGAGGAGCCAGAGAGAAGCAGGATCACAGCTGCATTATGGAGCAGCACCTCAAGTGGCAGCGTGGGAGAGAGATGGAGTAATGGGTAAGCATGGAGGCTGGTAAACTCCGATGCAATCTAGGTAAGACCAAAAGGCCAGGGCTAGGGAAATGGTACTAGGGCAGGACTGCCTTCTAAAACACTTACTGCTATCTGGAGTTACTTAGTTAGTTAACTCCCTTAAAATACAAGAGCCAAGACAGTGACTCTGTTTTGCTCACAGCTATATTCCCAGTTCTAGAACAGTCTTCTATACAGCAGATGCTCAGCAATTACCTGCTAAATCAATGAACAAATCCCTTGAGGGCAGGAACCCTGGCTAACTCATATATATATATATATATATATATATATATATATATATATATTCCTCAACACTTTTCAGTAGAATGTTATATATGAAGAATGCTCAGACTTTTTTTTTTTTGTGGGACAAGCCCTGGATTTTTTCAAATAATGACGTCGAATTTTCTTGGTGAAAAGTCCAAAGACTGAATGTTTCCAACCATCAGCTTTGCACAACCCACCTGGGCATCCAGCAATCGAGCTGGGCACTTTCTGTTTTGTAAATCATTGCTGGCAACAAAGCCTGGCAATTATAGAGCTCAGCTGCTGGTTGTGCTAACAATGGTCCCGACAGCCAGCGACACCATGGCCCTCCCGTGTTTGTGCGACAGCATCAATATGCATCAGGAGGGAAGCAGCCACTGCCAGAGGCAAGTTAGCAGGCTAATGCCTCCTCACACTGCCTCACAACCCATAACCAGTACCTTTGGGGAAAATTTTCCCCACAGAGGAAGGACAAAGGGGTTTAATTTCTCTGTTACATGAAGAAGCAGTAAAAGGACAGTTTTACAGCTCTTCTGAGTGGAACAGACCGGGCTCAAACCATGCGCTTGACTGACTCATTGCCATGGTTTACACATGTCCTTCAACTGCCAGCTTTAAGTCAGATGCTTGCTCACAGGGACTCGTCCAACAGTAGGTTGGCTTTAGAAAAGCGTTCTGTACTTCTGAGAAACAGGACCTTGATGAAGTCTTCACTGATGTCAATCAAGAATCCTTTCTGGGGGATTCACTGTATTCACTACACAAGGGCATAAGCACAGGCAGGAAACCAAGACTCAGGCCTGGGTACAAATCCTGACCTCCATCTGCCAGCTGTATGACTTCAAGTAAATGATTTAACTGTTCTCAGTGTTCTCATTTGTAAAATGGGAATAATATCCCCATCTTACAGGGTTCCAGAGGGATTCAATGAGTGAACAGGGTCTCACTCTGTTGCCCAGGCTGGAGTGCAGTGGCACGATCACGATCATTGCTCACTATAGCCTCAAACTCCTGGGCTAAGTGATCCTCCTGTCTCAGCCTCCCAAGTAGCTAGGACTACAGATGTGCATGACCATACTTAGCCAATTTTTTAAATTTTTGTAGAGACGGGGTCTCACTATATTGCCCAAGCTGGTCTTTAATTCCTGGGCTCAAGTGATCCTCCTGCCTTCATCTCCCAAAGTGTTGGGATTACAATCATGAACCACCCCACCCAGCCCCAACATTTAATGAATATTCGTCCCTTCTGTTACCCTGAGTGGGACTGGAAGGTTGGTGAAAAGCTGCCTTATATGGAGCAGGCCTCATGGGGGTACTACACACAGGAAGAAGAAAGAAGCTCATGGGAGGGAAAGTATGGAAACTGATAGTTGGCAGCTTCTGCCTCTTCTATTCTTGAGAAAGTTACACAATGTGAGTGACAGAGGCTGTCCCAAGTACAGAAAGGAAACTAATCTGTTTGCAAAGGGAGGAAATAGCATAGGATGAAGATTGTAAGTTGTTTGAAGCTTCTTTCCTAATTACCACTCATAATGAAAATTTAATTGCCAAGTTGAAAGCAAATTTCACTTTTTCGGTCATAGAATCTCTGCAGAAACTGGCACAATTTTGTTTGAACAGGAAATCAAAGTTATTTTAATGCTTAAATGAGATCTAAGGAGCTGCAGATGTTTCACTGGGAATAAAAAACTTCAAAACTTTGCTTTACTGGGTTGTAGCAATTCATGGCTACAGGGAGAAAGAAAAGCTGTTTTATGCTGAGTAAACCAAAGGAGTGGAAGGAATTCAAATCCAAGTATCCCACTGTTAGGCACTCTGGGGATGAGGTATAGGGAGAGGGTGGTACAGAGAGAAAATTTCTGGCATAGAGACACTTACAATTGAGTAAGAGAGAGAAAACCAGGAAATATCCCAAGACTAGGAAACTGAAATTTAAACATTTTTGGGTCATGGAAGAATAGCAAGAAACAAAACACATACTGTTGCCTCAATTCTGGCCCACATGTGCATCAGCTCAGTCAGAAAGACTGCTCACCTGTAAGGTGCTGGTGAGGAAGTTGTCTTGGGAGACAATGTCTACGAAGAAGTCAGCAGGGATCTCACCAAGCTGGTGGTACAGGGTGGAGATGAGGTTGATGTAGAGAGTGTGGTGCTTCACCATGGCTGCTTCTGACCGGCACAGGAGGTTCAGGAGCTGCTTCCAATGCTCAAATGCCTCGTACACATTCCCCAGCAGGAAGCACACAAAAGCAAACTGGAGTTCACCTGAAAGGTGCAGAGAGAAGTGATTCTGAGGGAGAGGAGAACCAGCTGACACTCTCCATCACTGTTCACAAGGCTATCAATTCGACTGGACCTCAGCAACAGATTACCTTTTATCCTTGTCACTCCTGCAGAGCCTGGCATAGGATTTTGCACCTAACAGGTACTCAACAAATGTTTGCTGAACTGCTATGAATTCAAGCCATGGGAAACCAACCTGTGGCTTTGGATTTCTGTAAAGTCAGACTGTAAGAGAAGAGGTATTCCCAGTATTTGCCTGGCATTTTAAGTTTACAAAATGTGTTCATGGATATTATGCCAAGTGGATCTCAAACCTGGCTGCCCATCAGAATCACTGAGAGTCTGTTAAAAGCAAAGCTACCCAAGCTTCCCCCTCAGAGGTTCTGGTTGAGGAGAGATGATGGGGCCTTCGTATCTGTAGCTCTAACAAGTTCCCCAGGTGATTCTGATGTGGATGGTCTGCTCCAGGGTCACAGAAATACTGCACTACACCATGTAACCCTCAGCCCAACTCCACAGGCAATCAGGAAGGTGGTATTTGCCTCATTTTATAGATAAGGTCAAGGGCTTGCCCAAGGTCGCACATCAGTGCTTCACAATGTGGGCAATGGAAAGATAAAACAGATTCTCTATTGGGTGGGAACAGTTCTAAAACCTCCCACCAAAGAAAAATTCCTGAGTACTTATTCCAAGGTCAGCATGCCAGCCAGATTCTTTTTTGTTTGCTTAATCACAGGGCTCTGTGATTTAATCTCTATGAGCAACTTGGTGGCTAAGAGCATGGGCTCTGGAGCCAAACTGCCTAGATTCAAATCTTAGCTCTGCCACTTAGCATCTGTGTGACCTTGGGCAAGTTACTCAATCTATTAAGACCTGGATTTCCTTATTTGAGGGTTGCAGCAAAGATTAAATGAATGGATACAGTACACGTAAAGCATTTAGAATAACACCTGGCACAAAGTAGCACTCAAAAAATATTATGTTTCCAATTTCTACCAGATGCCCATCTCAAACAAAGAGACCTGATGATCCAGACACCACTGTCCCTGGGCAAGTAACTGGGTCTCGGGCTACCGCAGAATTACTGCCACTCATCACAGGCATTCTCTCTACTTCAAAGGTGGCTGGAAATTTAATGAGGTATATGTACATGTGGGCCATAAAAAGAAGAGATGCACTCAACACCAAATACCTCTTTAAATGCACAGTGTTTGATCTCTGCCACTTCCAGAGACCTGGAAAAACTAGCTCCCTGTCCTAAGCATATGGAACTAAGTTTGATTTATGTGAATAGCTACCTGGTTGAGATATTTTGGATCTCTGACCAGTATCTTCAAATACAGTCACATTTTCTTTGTGTAATATACGTTAATGATTTGCTTCTTCAGCTGGCTTTACTTGGTTTGTGAAACTAAATATTAACCTATTCTTTGCATTTAGGACATTTATTTAAATTTGTGCATTTCTGACCTTGTCTAAAATTTAATTATTACATCAAAAATAATTTCAAAGAGCTGTGATGTAGATTCAAAATTATCCCTGGACAGGTGTGGTGGCAGGGATAGTCCTAGCCCTTTGAGAGGTCAATGGAGAAGGATTACTTGAGTTCAGGAGTTTGAGACAAGCTTGGGCAACACAGGGAGACCCTATCTCGACCAAAAATAATTAGCTGGCCGTGGTGGCACACACCTGTGGTCCCAGCTACTTAGGAGGCTGAGGTGGGAGGATCACTTGAGCCCAAGAGGTTGAAGATGCAGTGAGCTGTGATCATGCCACTGCACTCCAGCCCATGTCACCAAGTAAGGCCCTGTCTCAAAAAAAAAAAAAAGTCCAACAAAGTTATTCCTGTAACAGACCTTTTCACAAGATATATTTTGAAGAATTGAAATGTTTAAGAGGTAGAAAGACAGGATTTCTATTCATTTTTAAGCCAGACTTTCAAAAGTTACTTATTACATGAAAATACCAATGCATTAAGATGTACCTGTTAAAATACACGTTATATCATCAACTGACCCAATGATATAAAAAGTCCTGTCTAGGCACAGTAATCCCAGCACTTTGGGAAGCCAAGGCAGGAGGATGGCTTGGGCCCAAGAGGTTGAGGTGGCAGTAAGACATGATTGCGTGACTGTACTCCAGCCTGGGAGACAGAGCGAAACCCTGTCTCAAAAAAAAACAACAACAAAGTTCTACATTCAGATTTCTCGCTCAACTTCCAACAAGAAAATATGCAAATTACCTGGAAAATTTGTAAATATATATTAGCTGTTCAAAATGTGACACATATTTGCTGTCACTAGTATTTAAGAAATATAAATAAGGTGCCATTTTTCAACTATCCAATTGGAAGAGGCCTTTGTTAAACTGCCATGCCCAATGCTGTCAAAGGTGATGGGCAATAGCTTCCTACCAGCCAGCAAG
The DNA here is from genome assembly GCF_007565055.1 of Rhinopithecus roxellana. Taxonomy (NCBI): domain Eukaryota; kingdom Metazoa; phylum Chordata; class Mammalia; order Primates; family Cercopithecidae; genus Rhinopithecus; species Rhinopithecus roxellana. The sequence continues at coordinate 108,609,602 of NC_044561.1, read as the reverse complement.
GATGCAAAACCTTCTCCTGGCAACATGCAGTCTGACCCAGCAATTCTATCCCTAAATGTATGCATAAGTGCACGCGAGAATGTTCACTAGATGATATATGTATATATATTTTTGAGACAGCTCTTGTTGCCCAGGCTGGAGTGCAATGGCGAGGTCTTGGCTCACTGCAACCTCCGCCTCCTGGGTTCAAGTGAGTCTCCTGCCTCAGCCTCCAGAGTAGCTGGGACTACAGGTGCACACCATGCAGTTAATTATGTATTTTTAGTAGGGGTTTCACCATGTTGGCCAGGCTGGTCTTGAACTCCTAACCTCAGGTGATGCCCCTCAGCCTCAGACTCCCAAAGTGCTGGGATTACAGGTGTGAGTCACCACACCCGGCCACTTGATGATATTTATAACAGGGAAAATAGGGAACATCTCAATGGTCCATAACAGAGAACTGGTCCAATAACTATGGAACATGAAACAGCCACTAAAAAAGTGACTGTTAGTGACATGAAAAAACGTTTATATTAAGGCAGATTACAAAGTAATAATATACTTCAATCTTGTTTTTATAAAAACTCATATATACATAGATGCATATACTGAATTTTAGTTTTTTTTTTTTTTTTGAGACAGAGTGTTGCTCTGTCGCCCAGGCTGGAGTGCAATGGCATGATCTCAGCTCACTGCAAGCTCCGCCTCCCGGGTTCACGCCATTCTCCTGCCTCAGCCTCCCGAGTAGCCGGGACTACAGGCGCCCGCCACCTCGCCCAGCTGGCTTTTTGTATTTTTTTTAGTAGAGATGGGGTTTCACCATGTTAGCCAGTATGGTCTCGATCTCCTGACCTCGTGATCCGCCCGTCTCGGCCTCCCAAAGTGCTGGGATTACAGGCTTGAGCCACCACGCCCGGCCCATATACTGAATTTTTAAAAGACTGAGAGGAGGTACATAGAAATAAACAGAGAAGACACTGAAATGAAATACACAGAAATACACAGAAAAAAAAGGAATATAAATATACAAAAATGTATAAATGGTTATTTCTAAGTAGTGAAGATTTGAAGTAAATTGTGTTTTTCTTCTATGATTAATATCTATCATTTTTGTAATAAAAGGTGAGGCAACAATAAAAACGGTAATGATTAAAAAAAAAATCACTGTCCTGTTCTAAGCCAGTTGAGAGACCAACATCTTGAGGGTCAGGAACAAACTGAGGAGGCAGGTGAGAGGCTACAGTGAGCAAAAGTCTGGCCCAGAAACCAAGAGTCCTGGGTTCTGGTCTCAGTTCAGCCACTCAGTGGGCCAAAGCTTTTCCTTCTGTAGGACTGGGCTCTATCAGTGGTTCCCAAACAGAAGATTATCTGTACTAGGTTCACCTAGGATGCTTGTTTATTAGACAGAAAGACAGACAGACAGAAACTGCTGGAGCCCCACTCCAGATCTCTCGAATCACAATCTCCAGGGTTAAGGGTAAAGATACACCTGTATCTTCAGCCTCCTAGCCAGGTTTAGTTTCTGCTGGACTAACACAAGATGTACTCCCTATTCTAAAACACCTCTGCTAATATCCTCCCCTTGGCCCACTCCCAAAGAGCCTTGTTCCTTCTCACCAAGCACATCCTGGGGGCTGCTGGGGAACTGCTTGTTGAGCACAGTCTCCAGGGCATAGCTCAGGTCCATGCTGTGCTTGGTTATTTCTGCTGGCGTGGCACCCGCTGGGAACATCTGCGTGGGTAGCTCTGAGAAGCGGATCTCTGTCCCGGCTCTGGGCTTCATCTCTGGTAGTCGGGCCAGGCCCTCTTGGTAGCTCTTGCACTCAGTGCCACAGCGCGGTAGATTCTGCCCCACGCGGTCCTTGGTGTGCTTCATGGAGAGCACAGGTAGCACATCGGAGAAGGCACAGATCTGCCGGTTCTCAGGCTGCAGCTTCTCCACTGCGGCTTCGCTGATGAAGTTGGTGAGTGAGATCCACTTCTTCAGGGTGGCATATGGGTAAGGCCCTAGGAACTGGTCCAGCTCCTGGAGGTTGGCCCTCATGGCTTCCACCTCAGACTCTGGGGCTGGGGACAGGTCTACCTCTTCCCTGAGTGTGCTCCAGCGCAGCACTGTCAGCCCCCGCTGGTGCAGGCTAAGGAAGAAACCCATACGAGGGCCTACTTCCTTCGGATTAGCCTTGTCCACAGAACTGTAGTGGAGGAAGTGGATGCCTGGAGGGATCATCTTCACGCCCCGGAACTTGGGCCCCACCTCCCAGGAGTTACAGTCAATCCCAAACTCTGTTCCCTTGGGCATGTTCAGGATGACAACAGTGGCCCCTTCAAAGAAGAGGCGCTTGGCTAGCTCAGGATCCATCTGCAAGGCAGCCATGGGGCCAGTGGTAGGTGACCAAAAGAACCCTTTTTCTTTGTCTTCCAGAACAGCTAAGAAAGAAAGAAATCAGAGTTAATCAGAATGTGGAGAAAGATGCTTCATTTGCTAAGCATTCTGTATGCCAGATATTGAATTAGACTCCTAACATAATTATTTCCCTTAATCCTCATGACAACCCTGCATTGAGTTTACAGATGAGAAAAATGAGGATTAAAAAGAAAGGATTTTTGTGTTTTGGTTTAACATGCGAGGACACTCACTTCACAGCTACAAGATACCAGTGAAAGAAAAGTGACATGCTCATGGTCATACCAGGACCCAAATTAGAATCTGGGTACCCTGCCTGCAGGCCAGTGTTCTGTCCACCATCCACTCTTAATATCATCTCAGATCTCTTTCTCACAAGAGAGGGCGAGGGTGGAAAATGCTTGGATGGCTCACTCTAAACTATAACTATGCCTAAATCATTTAAAACTACAATTCTGCCTAAAAACTATCCCAAAAGATTTGGAAAGATTAAATCAAGTACATATCCAGTTTCCCACAAGCCTCAGGGAAGGCCCAGAAACGGACAGATGGTAGAAAGTGAAGGCTCAGCATCTAAAATTTATTTGAGCTCTAGAGAGTTTTTCAACCACAAATCTCCCCTCTTCTTTCACTCATAAAAAACCTAAACTCCAGAGAGTGAAACAACTTCCCAAAGAGCCCACAATCAGTGGTGGCTCTGGACCATTCATCCAGAATGAATTCAGGTGGTAAAGCTGGCCTAGGAAGAGAAAGCAGGCCAGAAGAGAAAGAGCTTAGTACACTTATTTTACCTACTTCTGAATATTCCAGACATTGCCTCTGGGATATCGGCAAGCATGGTACCAACACAAACAAATGTAAACAAACCATTATCTAACCTTCTAGTCCAAAGATACCTACTTGATTAATTTAACAAATACTCACTGAGTGCCTGCATTGTGCCAGGATCTTTGCCAGGCCCCCAAAGAAACATCACAGATTAAGACAGTCACTACCCTCTAGGCAATTCCAATCTAGCCAAGATGGCAAAATTTCACACACAGAAAAACCAGCCACCTGTTTAATTCTGTTTACTTTTTTTTTTTTTTTTTGAGACAGGGTCTCGGTCACCCCTGTTGGAGTGCAGTGGCGTGATCTTGCCTCACTATATCCTCCATCTCCCGGGTTCAAGCGATTCCTGTGCCTCAGCCTCCCAAGTAGCTGAGACTACAGTTATGTGCCACCATGCCTGGCTAAGTTTTGTACTTTTAGTAGAGAGAGGGTTTCACCATGTTGCCCAGGCTTATCGGGAACTCCTGACCTCAAGTGATCCGCCCGCCTCGGCCTCCCAAAGTGCTGAGATTACAGGTGTGAGCCACCATGCCCAGCCCTGTTTACTCTTTTACTTGAAACAAAACAAAATAAAACAGTGCAGAAAGGAAGACCAATCCTTTTCCAAAAATAAGAGCACATTTTATCATCGTTACCTCAGAACCACCGCAAGTGTTTCATCAAACTGCAAGTCACAACCCATTTGTGGATTAGGAAATCAATATAAAGGTCTCAACCAGCATTATTTTTTAAATGAAAATAACAGAAGTTTTGAAATATCACAATACATCAAGAGTAGTAAAGCTAAGTACTGTTTTCTGGAGCTTTGTGTGTACACTTGGTTGTGTCATAAAATGTATTTGTTACTGTAGGTCACAGTCATAAAGGTTTGAAAGACACTGCTCTAAATAATTCATATCAACGGGCTGGGCACGGTGGCTCACGCCTGCAATCCCAGCACATTGGGAGGCCGAGGTGGACAGATAACGAGGTCAGGAGTTTGAGACCAGCCTGGCCAATATGGTGAAACCCTGTCTCTACTGAAAATACAAAAAAATTAGCTGCGCATGGTGGTGTGTGCCTGTAGTCCCAGCTACTTGAGAGGCTGAGACAGAATAATCGCTTGAACCTGGGAAGCGGAGGCTGCAGTGAGCCAAGATCACACCACTGCACTCCAGCCTGGGGGACAGAGCGAGATTCCATCTCAAAATAATAATAATTAATAATAACAATAATAATAACAATTTGTATCATCTTCCTATTTGTAATCCCGAATTCAGAAAGTATTTCATGTTTGCTGAATGAACAGATAATCCATTTAGAATAACTGCTCATCAATTAGCCACTTTCCCTTGTGACATCGTGTGCTCCTCCTTGATAATGACATTTCTTTCATTCTAAATTCACCAGTCTGTAATTCTATTCACTGTATCTCCAGCAGCTGGCACAGGGCCTGGCACAGAGGAGATGCTAGAAAAAGGTTTAGTAAATATGCATAGAACTCTGCCGTCTACCAATCCCTGTCACTGACAGCTCTGTGAGTTCCTCACAGTCCTGGAACACCTAAAATCACATCCATCCACTTCTCTCCACCACCTCCCTAATCCAAGCTACCATCGTCTCTCACTCAGAGTGCTTGCTCCTCAATCCATTCTCCATTCAAGACAGTAACCTTTTCAAAATACCAATCTAATCACATCACCACCCATGTCAGTTTCTGAGTGGTTTCCCACCAGGTTCTTGAAAAACCAAAATTCTTCCTATTACCTACAAAGCCTGCACGGTCTGACCCCTGGCAACCCCTTTAGCTTGTTTCACATCATGGTCCCCCACAAGCTCTCTGTTCCAGCCACAATGGCCTCTTTCAGACCCTGAAATTGGAGGCTCTCTTCAGATAGGAAACTCTTCCCTCCCCACTCTGTCAAATCTCAGCTCAATATTCACCTCCTCAGTAAAGGTTCCTTGACCTGGGGCTAGCTCAGGTCTCCGGTGACACACCCTGGGGTGCCTTGTACCATTCCGTTTCAGTGATCACAACTGCAGTTTTGGATGTTTGATTGAGGGCTGTCATCGCCACAAGACTTGAGTCCTGCTGTATCCCTAGCACAGATTCGACGCTTAGTAAATATTTATTTAATACAAGTATGATATCCATTTTATAAACGAGAAACAAAAGCTCAATTCGGGGAAAGACCTTGGTGGAAGTCACACAGAGAGTAGGGCAGAGCCAGGTCGAGTGCAATCAGGGTCTCCGGCCCCCAGGCTCTAAAGTTAAGAAAAACGCGAAGTAACTCCGTGTTCCCCGGGAAGCCCTGGTGACGGCTTCTCAGGAAGGGCCTCCAGAGACACTAGCGTCCCACAAGCAGAGAACCAGCCGCCCCAGCGAGGTGGGCCTAGTTCAAGGCACTCCGTGACTCTGAGCCGAGAAGAGGGGCGGCCCGGCCACACATACACAAGGAATCAGAAAAGGAAAAAAAGGCCAGGAGGCCACACTCACCGCCTCGTCCCACGTTCCGGTACCGCGGAAACGCACCGGAAGTTCTCTCGCTTTGGCGTCTGACTGGAGCCACGGGGAAAGCGGTCCGGCCGAGCCCTGGGTCGCGGGAAGAATGGCCCGTACCTGCAGGTTCCGCCAGATACAATGTTGCCTTTTGCTATTCTTAGTTTCCCGTTTTAGCTTCTGAACTGTGAACAACTTTCATTAACCTTTGCATTTTATATCCCCGTCCAGAAACACAGACACCAGCCATCTTACTTTGGGCTCAAGCAGTCATGGTCACTAAAGCATAGCCAAGACTTGTACCAATGGCTACTATTCAGTAGTAGCCAGTCAGGCGCTCGGTCACTGTCTTTGTCAGCCAGTCTTATCCGGATCACAGTATCTCAGCTTCCAGTCACACTTAGCCCTCAGGGAGAGCCTCAGAAAGCCAGCCACCAGCCCAAAGAGAACCAGCGTCAGCCTCCGCTGCTGCAGCAGCAGCAGTCACCACCTCAGTCCCTCTGACCCCGCGTCCTTCTTGCAGGCCAAGTCCTAACATCTTAGTCAGGCTATCAACGCGCGAGGGAAGGAAGCTGCCTGTCTTATTCCTCACTGTTTCCCTGGAACCGAGCACAAAGCCAGGCACAAAAGCTCAGCTGAGTACATGTATTATGCATTTAATTAATAATGATGATAATTTGGTATTAATAAATAACTTCTGTTTGTGAGTCTAACCCTGCACTATTAATCAGGGTTCCACCAAAGATGCAGAGCCAGTAGGAGATGTATATTAAGTGATTTATTGCAAAGAATTGGCTTATGTGATTTTAGGGCAGGCAACTTGGGTCTTTCTTTCTTCTTCTTCTTTTTTTTTTTTTTTTTTTTTTGAGACACAGTCTCACTCCGTCGTCACCCAGGCTGGAGTGCAATGGTGCAATCTCGGCTCACTGCAACCTCTGCCTCCTGGGTTCAAGCCATTCTCCTGCCTCAGCCTCCCGATTACAGGCGCCTGCCACTATGCCCAGCTAATTATTTTATTTTTAGTAGAAACGAGGTTTCACCATGTTGGCCAGGCTGGTCTCGAACTCCTGACCTCAAGTGATCCACTGCCTCAGCCTCCCAAAGTGCTAGGATTATAGGGGTGAGCCACCATGCCTGGACTGCCTTCTTTTTTTGTTTTTGTTTTGCGATGAAGTCTTGCTCTTGTTGCCCAGGCTGGAGTGCAGTGGTACGATCTCAGCTCACTGCAACTTCTGCCTCCCAGGTTCAAGCTATTCTCCTGCCTCAGCCTCCCTAGTAGCTGGGATTACAGGCACACACCAGTATGCCCAGCTAATTTTTGTATTTTTAGTAGAGACCAGGTTTCACCTTGTTGGCCAGGCTGGTTTCGAACTCCTGACCTCAGGTGATCCGCCCCCCCCTCGGCCTCTCGAAGTACTGGGATTACAGGCATGAGCCACCGCACCCGGCCCCCTTGGGTATTTCTAATCCTTGCACTAACCCTAGTAAGGTATGTGTATTCCCAGTTTGCAGAAGAGAAAACTGAGGTTCAAAGAGATGTTACACAGCCAGAGAACAGCAGAGCTAGAATACAAACCAACGGCTGTCTGTTCTTATCTCTTGTGCTGCTGCTCCTTAGCTTGTCTGTCACATTTCCTCAGTGACAGCTGGATACGCCAATCTGTCTCGGTCAAAATTTATCTTTTAGTGGGTTGCAGACTAGACCGGGCCCTGCAGTAATGGTTAATCACAATGAGCTACTGCAGGATTAACCAGAGACAGCCTCCATCAGTCACAGTCATGCTTATCAATCTCAGCCTGTCCTGTCAAGTTTCATTTCCTGCATGAAGAAACTCAGCTCCCTCTCCACCCCTCCCCACTCCCAGTCTTAAGCGCTGAGCTCTGTGGTCTGGTCTCAAAGCTCCCTGTTTCAGTTGGGCTCACCATCTTCTCCGAGACTCCAGGACACTGAACAATCGATGTAGAAGCTATAGGTGGTGGCCTAGGAGTCCCACCTTGTGGGTTACATGTCCATTCAGATCGGAATTTCTCAACGTTGGCACTATTGACATTTGGGGCCAGATAGGTATTTGTTGTACGTGGCTGTCCTGTGCATTGTAGGATGTTTAGCAGCAACCCTGGCCTCTACCCACTAGACGCTAGTAGCACCCCTCAGTTGTGACCACCATTCCTAAATGTCCCCGGGACGGGGGTTGGGGGCAAAGGAGGAGGGTCATTTCCCCACTCTCAATGCAGTTGAAAAACACTGATCTGGGTGAACGTACCTTTGATTATTCCACAAAAGCAGAGAGGATGGTCCTTTATGGGAGACAGAAATATGGATCAGGGTGTACAGGGTCCTGAGGAATCATATGAAGACCCATTGTTTATAAACCAAGTCCTATTCCAGAACTCTAGGGATAACAGATTGCTAAATGAGACCTATAAGGAAAATTCAGGGAAGGATTCATAATGTTCCTCGTAGCAGTTGCCTCTGACAAGAGACAGAAATCTGGAGAAGGCTGAAGAATCACTTTTCACTGCATAGTCTTTGTATCATTTAATGAATTACCTTTCCAAAGAAAAGAAGTATTTAGTATTTGAAAGTATAAGGAAATGCTCAGGATATATATTTATGTATTATATATATATATATTTATTTATTTATTTTGAGATGGAGTCTAGCTCTGTCACCCAGGCTGGAGTGCAGTGGCGCAATCTCAGCTCACTGCAAGCCCCGCCTCCCGGGTTTACGCCATTCTCCTGCCTCAGCCTCCTGAGTAGCTGGGACTACAGGCGCCTGCCACCACGCCCGGCTAATTTTTTTGTATTATTTTAGTAGAGACGGGGTTTCACCGTGTTAACCAGGATGGTCTCGATCTCCTGACCTCGTGATCTGCCCGCCTCGGCCTCCCAAAGTGCTGGGATTACAGGGGTGAGCCACCACGCCCGGCCAATTTATCCTTCTCTTCATTCAGCTTACAGATCGCCTCCTCAGGGAGGCCTTACCTGGCCACCATATTTAAAGGGATCTCCTTCAGTGACCCTCCTTCCGTTTTCCCTGTGTATTTCTTTCCTAGTGATGATGGTTCTGTAACCGACTGTTTGCCTGTGTTGGCATCTGTTTCCTTCACTAGCCTGTGAGTTCATGAAGGGCAGGGACTTTTGTCTTGTTTGTGTTGTGCCTGGAGAGTCACCCAAGGCCTGTACCACCTTGAGTTCCAAACATTTGTTGAATAAACATGTTCTAAGCTGGGATGTCTCCACTTCAGTTTTAGCCCTTCCCACAATGCCAATTTGTACCAGTAGCCAAGGTCAGAGAGAGACAGAGAGAGAGAGAGAGAGAGAGAGAGAGAGAGAGAGAGAGAGAGAGAGAGAGAGAGAGAGAGAGAGAGAGAGAGAGAGAGAGAAGAGATACCAAGGAAGTATGGTTCAGCATCAAACACATTTATTTCACTTTTATTGAGTATACAAGAACAGAGAGCACACGCATACAGCACAGAGCACTGAGGTGGGGGAGCATGGGGACGAGAAGAGGAGAGAAGGGTGTGAGTAAAAAGGAACAGGACAGCATCGCAATTGGTTGTTAAGGTGCTTTTGAAAAAAAAATTATTTCGAGTGATGTTGCTCATGCAATTTCAGGCCAGTCTTGGAATGTGCTTGCAGGATTCAAAAACTGAAACAGGTCCTGGCACTTCCTGTACCCTCAGATGGAAAAGATCCAGAGAAAACAAAACAAGAGAAAATGAAGACCCATGAGATGGCAGAGTAGAAAAAGACCCTGGAGAGCATCTGGTTCTTTCTGCTTATTTTGCAAGTCGGGAAACTGAGGCCCAAGAGGGGGAACAGGGATAGCCTGATGTCACATGGTGAGTTAGGAGCTGAGCCAGGATGGTCACCCAGAACTCCTAACCGCCCTTAGGGACTTTTTCCACTATGCTACATGGCCTCCTGGGTAGAGAGGTGGCACAGAGAGGATGAGAAACGAAAAAGAGAAAAGGAAAAGTAGGTTGAAGACAGACAAGACAAACATCTCTATTCTCTACAAAGAGGAGGATGGGGAGGAAACAGTGCCCTAGATTCTAGCTTTGCAGGTCCCCTCCTCCCTAGTGGCACTGCCTGTGTCTCTGTAGAAGGGAGGTCAGAACATCCACAGGATGGCAACTTCCCCAAGCCCTGGTGGCCCACAAACTCCACAAGCTAAGCCTGGTCACTTCATCCCTGCCCTGAAGCCAGGTACAAAATCCAGAACAAGGATCCTCCCTCTGAGGTGTGTGCAGTGTGCTCAGGACTCCTGGTTCCTGCAAAGATGAGTTCCTAGACCAAAGTGGCCCAGAGAGGATTGGAGCCACCACTCCAGCTCTTGACCCAGAATGAGTAGGAGCTCTCAAGTTAAGAAGGGCACGAAGAAGGTTCTGTGGCTTTTCCACCAGGATTGTAGAAAGAACCTGGCGTATGGAAAGTGTGCTGCTGCACTCAGGGGGAGTTGGAGTGGGCCCACCGGCCTGCACCCGGGGGATGCCGCTGATTCTGCTGCCCTGCTGAGCTTCCCATTTGCCCAGAGAAGCAAATACTATTCTGATTTCCTGCCCTGCCTCAGGCCAGCACCAGCTAAGCAGCTAAGGTGTATGTCATCACTGACAAGCAAGCCAAAGGGACGCATCTAACCTGGGCTGCCTGGGGGCACCCCTGAGCAATGCCCCAATAGATTGGCGAGAGTGGGGAGATGTTCTCAGATGGGCCAGCCATGGTTGAAATATAAAGCTGGCTCAGGTGTCTTCTCAGGCTCCACCCTCCCCTCCCACCTTCTTCAGCCTGAGAATAGTCCCTGGCACAAGCAGGTAATCAGTAAATACTTGTGGAATGAATTTATTAACTGGTTTAAAAGGAGGACTGGAGGTAAAATGGAAGTGAGAAATTAGCAGTGCAGTGGGACATTTTCCCTCACCAAGGGGCACTTTCTGAGCTCAGAGAAGTAGCTTGTGGCAGACAAGCTGAGGAAGCCCACATGTGGCAGAGAGCAATGCCAAACTTTTGATGTGAGCTTCTTGAAGGTCTCCTGTGGTCTTGGAGCGATTTCTGGGCACAAGCTCAGAGATCAGATGTTGATTAAGAGGGAGGTCTCCAAGCCAAGGTCTTATGTAGAGGTGGAGCCTTTGAGCAACATTGCCCGTCACTCTCAACTTTGTCCTGGGACAGGGGAGGCCTTTGCAAATGCAGTTTTGATCTCTCAGGGTCTGCCCCGTACAGCCTCCTTACCATAGCTACTTTGGCCCGAGAAGAAGAAATGATTCAGAACAAGGAAGAAAGTAGAGGAAAAGGCTGAGCTGGGAATTTTTAGACAGTCAGGTTAAAGCCATCATCTTCTATAATGGCTGGGAGCACCACCTCCCTTTGGATATGGAGTTGGTTATTACAATGGGGTCAGGGAAGGGCAGGATGTGGCAAAAAAAAAAAAAAAAAAAAAAAAAAAAAAAGAGAGAGAGAGAGAAGACTGAAAACCAAGGCAAGCCCCGTAGGGAGATAAGGACTAAGCCAGGGACCTCTACTGTGGCAACTTCAGCAGCAGAGTCCCAGATTGGGACCCGGTACCTGAGCACAGACCAGGTCCTGACTGCTACTACCAGGGGGGCAGGGAGAAGGTGTCTCGAACTGGCATTTTGGGGACGACATCTGTGTTGCTTCTTTCTTGCTAAACCCACACCTCTCCATTAGGGGCCCCCACCCCTCCCCACCAATCAACCAATTACAAACACCACACACAGTATTACTACACTGAACCGGTCAGCCCCTACTGTGAGCCAACCCACACCCAGAGTCCAGGTGTCCTTAGCTGGGCCAGTTCAGTGAGATCTAGGAACCTCAGGATACATCAATCACAGTCAGATAATTATAATTTTAGAATGTCAGCTTCATACTTACCAACACTGTTTATTTTAATATTTTTTCCTGTTATATGCAATATACATAACTTAAAAGCACATCCGTACAAACCTCCTACAAGCTGCACCTTCATAATGAGAAACCATAAACATACAATGTCTACTTCCCTTCCTGTGGCTTCGTTTTCTGTTCTTGCTTTCTTTTCTTTTTCTCATTTCAAAGGAGAGTCATCTGCAGTGGCCCTCAGCAGGACCCAGACACAGAGGGTGAGGGGTGTTGGGCAGGGGAAGGGGGAGGAGGGAGCCGAGACAGAAAATGACAGCAAGACATTGAGAGTTGAGGGTGACGGGAGGTGGGAGAGAGGCAGGTGAATTTTGCAGCCCAGTGTCAAGATCCAGAAAGTAAGAATCCAGTGTTCTTCCTCTTTCTTTCCAAGTGGGGAATTTTCTTTCTTTCTCGGAAAATGGTTGACTGTGCGTGTCTTGCTGCTGCGACTTCTCTTGCTTTGCTGCGCGAGTGTTTTCCTTTGCATTCAAGTGGGCCTCAGAAATGCTGGAGAAGAACAAATGGAATTGCTCGTCTGCTAACTGTAACGTGCAGAACCAGGGTGGGAGGGACTTCTACAATCATCGTGGTCTGGCTTGCGTTTCTTATTTGGCAGGGGAAAGGAGTGAGCAAGGGATTATAGTTATTATATAATTTTTTTTCTTGAAAAAAACCCACCAGTTCTTCAATTTGTCTGCAAAGGAAATGTAGGTGTTCAGATGTCGGTTGTTGCCGTCGGCCAACTGCTCTGCCAGCCCCAGCAGCAGTGCAAGGACGCGGTGTTTCCTGTATATATATCTATATCTCTATATATCTATATATATATATGCTTTTCCCTTCCCAGTCTCTCATCAGTGACAGTACGTCGCAGCTGGGACGTCGGTGTTGCGTCGGAGAATCCAGAATGAAGGCCCCTTCTTAATGGTTCTCTGGCTTGGGTTGGACCAGAAATGCCAGGATCTCTTCACAGAGGTCAGGATTCCTGGAAGCAAGAGGCATGGGGTAGAATGGGGGGTGGGGAGTGGGGGAAAAGGAAGAGGACAAGGAAAGTTAGCAACTTCGGTCACTTGTTTTTAAATACATGGCAAGAGGTTGTTTTTGCTACCCTTTACCATATGCCCTTTATTGTGACTCAGCAAGGTAGAGTGACTTGCACCTGTAATCCCAGCTACCTGGGAGGCTGAGGTGGAAGGATCTCTTGAGGTGAGAAACTGGAGGCTGTAATGTGTAATGATCATGCCTGTGAATGGCCACTGCACTCCAAGGCCACAGAGCTTATGTGGGGCAGCAGAGAACTGAACCCACATCTGTTGGATTCCAGAGCCCATGTGTGTTTGCTCGCTTGTTTCCAGGGAGGTGGTAATCTTTTACTTTGGCCTGAAAATATGTTAAAATGTCCTTTAACACCAAGAAGCTAAGATCATCATCATTTCACTTTTTCTTCCTTTTTTTTGTCAGCTCTAAGAAATGTTTAGTCACGATTGCAGATGTTCTTTTTTCATTTGTTTTTCCTTTCTGTTGTCCTTGGGCTTGCTGTGTCCTGGAGATTAAACCACAGACAGCAGTGTTTAAATAAAGAAATGGAGCCTGGATTCCAGGTTTGGCTCCAAAACTCAGTGTTTAAGAGAGCAGGCTCTGCACTCTATGGGCCAGCTAGCTCTGTAATCTTGGGTGAGTTTCTTAACTTCCTTTCCTTTAAAAAAATTTTTAAGAGATGAGTCTTACTATGTTGCTCAGGCTGGAGTTCAATAGCTATTCACAGGCATAATCAATGCACATTACAGCCTTGAATTCCTGGCCTCAAGTGATCCTTCTGCCTCAGCCTCCCAAGTAGCTGGGATTACTGGTGCATGCCACAGTGCCTGGCAAGTTTCTTAACTTCTTTAAGCCTCAATTGCTTCCTCTGTAAAATGGGTTCTGCCTCCCATTATAGGGAGGAATTGAAGCAAGGGCCCAGCATATAGTAAGTGCTGAATAAATACTGGCTGTTCTTATTATGACGATTGTTGCTGTTGTTAATTTAATCACACACTACTCTGATCTCCTTGAGGGCAAGGGCTGTCTTTTAACTCTTGTCTTTCCAGTGTCCAACACTGTGCCTGGCACACAGCAACTACTCAAAACCATTTAACAGATGAAACATCATTGCTGCTACTTGCGTACAGTCAAGTGCTAATGGAATCAGAAAACAGATCTTTCTTGGCTCATTTGACAGACAGGAAAACTGAGGCCCAGAGGCTTCAGGCTTAGCAAGTTGGCAAAACTAAGACTAGAGCCCAAGGTTCCTGTTTTGGAACAGGTCAATTTTTTCCCATTAAATTTTGTAAGGTCAGGAAGATGGGCAAGTGCTGCCCTCTTGCTGGTGGTGTTTGGCAGACAGGTGTTCTTTGAAGGAAGTGGGCCAGTGGGAGAATATGGAGCAGAAACCAGACGTCTGACCTGCGAGGTTGCAGGGAGAGAAGGGAAAAGGTTCTGTGTGAGATGGGTGACTTTCCACACTCATAGCAAGACTTCAAGAAAGAAGAATGTTAAGAAGGAAGACCAAGAGTCAACTGAAGCAGGGACAGACAGATGTTTCTGGAGGATTTGGGGAGGGAAGAGAAGATTAAGACCAGCAAGATAAACACTCTCATGGAGACAGGGCCTCAGGTACCAGGCTGGTGGTAGACAATTATGGTCTGACTTTCTCAGTGCTCTCATCAACCTCTAAACATGGAGAAACCTCACAGGGACAAGGAAACAGGTTCACTTTGCTGAGCCCCTTCTGTAGGCAAGACACAGATCCAGTACATCACAGGTGTTGTTTAGTTATTACAGCAACTCCAATTTCTACATTAATGACATTTTGCAGGTGAGGAAACTGAGGTCAGAGAGGTTCCTCTGGACACACAGCTACCAAGGTGTTTCTAGCTCCAAAACCTAGGTGTATCCATCTATTCCTTCCTTCCTTCTTTTTTTTTTTTTTTTTTTTTTTTTTTTTTTTTTTTTTTTTTAACAGGGTCTTGCTCTATTGCCAGGCTGGATTGCAGTGGCACAATCATAGCTCATTGCAGCCTCGACCTCCTGGACTCAAGCAATCCTCCTGCTTCAACTTCCCAAGTAGCTGGAACTACAGGTGCCAGCCACCACACCCAGTTAATCTTTTTAACTTTTTCTAGAAACAAAGGTCTCATTATGATGGCCAGGCTGGTCTTGAACCCCTGGGCTCAAGAAATCCTCCTGCCTCAGCCTCCCAAAGTGCTGGGATTCCAAGCGTGAGCCACTACGCCTGGCCCCTGGTCAAAACTGAGTAGTACTCTTTCTACTCAATTTTGCTACATCCTAACCAGACATTAGTTTTTGTTTTGTTTTTCCTTATAGTAACAGGCTGCACTTTAAGTTTGTGCATCAATTAATGAAGTGGCTGTCCTATAAGTCAGTGTATATCATTATTCTGGGTATGTGGGATATCTTCATAAGCCCATAGACACTTCAGAAGTACCAAAGACATCTAAACAACACAGTGTTATGGTTTATTCTTTTTGGTTTATTACAGCACAGTCCCTGCGTGCAGCATTTTGTTAGCCTACTTCAAGTTAATAGTAATAGTAGTCATAATGAACTTTTATTAAGCACTCACTATGTGCCAGGCACTGTGCTAACTACCATGCTGCATGGATGATCTTGGTAGCCCTAGGAGACAGATGTTATGAAAAGTGAGTGTGGTGAGGTCAAGACCATTGGGTTTTGGAATCTAACAGATTGGGTTTCACTCTCTAATCAATCCATCATGTTCACAGCTTCATGACTGTGAGCAAGCCACTTAACATCTCTGAGCCTCAGTTTCCTCATTTGTAAAATGAATGAGCAGGTAACAGTACTTGTGTTGAGTGCACGGCCTGGTGCCTGGCACAGTGTAAGCTTTCCATAAATTATAGCGATTGTTATTACTGTGATGATCACTGCCATTTGGCTGACAAAGAAACAGGCTGAAAAGTTTAAATGATTTGCTAAAAGGTCACACAGCTAATAAAGGGCAGGGCTTGAGACTCTGCAGGAGTGCAGAGCTCTTCCTTGGGGTACCAAGAGGCATCCATCCATTAAGCCAATGTTTCCAAGCACTTTAAAAAGGAGTTTTCAAATTCAGAGGAGACCTCTTCCAGAATTAATGAGTCTGACTGTATTAAGAGTCAGACGTGGGTTCTACTTGACCATAACTACTGGTAAAGCATGTGGGCAGAAAAGGCAAAGGAGAGAAACTTCTGGCTTGCCAGGGCAACATAAACAAGGTGACCTTTACAGAACAACCCAGAAGAGAGAGAGAGATGGTGCATGGTGGTGCGTGGGGCAATGGCAGCAAAGAAAGAACTAAAGAGAGGCGAGGAGGAGAGAATGAGACAGCAAAGGGAGCAGCGAGGTGGGCAGATATGAAAAGACTGCATTGAGGTAGGGGTAGAGGGGGCAGGATGTGGAGGCCAGGATGAGAGCTCTGAATGGCTAGGGAAATGGGAAGGCAGGAGCCTGGGGGCCTGGTTCTGAATGCCCTGGGAAAGATGAGGAGGCGTGAAAGAGGGAATGGAGAAGAGATGAGAAACACACAACAGATACTCCAGGAAAGCAAATAGGCAGAGGACTATAATTGGAAGGGGGCTCACTCCACTTCTTCATTTTGCAAATGAGGAAACCGAGTCCCCATGTGGGAAGAAACAGACCTACTGTCACACACCAGTCAGTGGAATAGCTTTAGAGCCAGGTCCCTGGATTCCCAGTACAGAGTTCTTTGCATCAGTGGCTCCTATACCTGGCTGCATGGGGACCCTAAGGACCAAGGTAGACATGAAGATTCCCAGGCAATGCAGATCCCAGGTCCCAGTCCAGTCTTTCTAAATCAGACTTTATGGAGAGGGTTCTCTAGTGCCTGTGTTTTAAACAGGCTTCCCCAGGTGATACACCCAGCTTAGCAAGTGGCCTACACTCTACCACTCTGAGATTTGGGAGGAATAAAGGAAGAATGATTGAAAAACTGAGGGGATAGGAATGGCAATCACTTGTATGAAAGTCTGAGGAAGGCTGGGAGGTAGGCTCTACCCATGGCCAACCTACACTTCTAGACCAGTGCTGTCCAGTAGAAGTAGAATGTGGATTACACATGGAATTTAAAATTTTCCTACATAGGCCCGGGTGCAGTGGCTCACACCTGTAATCCCAGCACTTTGGGAGGCTGAGTCAGGCAGATCATTTGAGGTCAGGAGTTCAAGACCAGCCTGGCAAACATGGTGAAACCCCGTCTCTACTAAAAATACAAAAATTAGTTGGGTGTGGTAGCATACGCCTGTATTCCCAGCTACTTGGGAGGCTGAGGCACAAGAATCACTTGAATCTGGGAGGTGGAGGCTGGAGTGAGCCAAGATTGTGCCACCACACTCCAGCCTGGGTGACAGAGTGAGACTCCATCTCAAAAAAAAATATTTTTTTTCCTAGATAATAGATTTTCTAGATAACATTTCTGAAATTTTCTATATATTTCTGTCTTTCTAAATATTTCTAGATAAATGGAAAATGTTAATTTCACAATCAAAGTTCTCAATTTTAGTTTACATCCAAAATGATTTAAAGAGAAACAGGTGAAATTAATTTTATTTTATTTTTATTTTTGAGATGGAGTCTCACTCTGTTGCCTAGGCTAGAGAGCAATGGTGCTATCTTGGCTCACTGCAACCTCCGCCTCCTGGGTTCAAGCAATTCTCCTGCCTCAGCCTCCCTAGCAGCTGGGACTACAGGCACCCACGAATCCCCACTCCTTATTTTGTATTTTAGTAGAGACAGGGTTTCACCATGTTGGTCAGGCTGATCTCAAACTCCTGACCTCAGGTGATCCACCTGCCTCGGCCTCCTAAAGTGCTGGGATTACAGGTGTGAGCCACCATGCCCGGTCAGGTGAATTTAATTTTAATAGTACATTTTACCTAACCTGATGTATCCCTTATCATTTAAATATGTAACCAATGTAAAAATTATTGAGATAATTTACATTCTTTTTTTCATATTAAATCTTCAAAATCCTGCACGTATTTCACCCTTAAAGCACATTTTTTTTTAGACTAGCCAATTTCAAGTCCTCAGTAGCCACGTGCAGCTAGCGACTACCATCCCAGACAGCACAGAAAGAACACTTCCATCACTGCAGAAAGTTCTGTTGAACAGCCCTAGTTCAGACCAGAGGTTAGCAGCCTTTCAAAGCAGCAGGAAAATGTTTCAGTGCTTTTTCTTCTGACATTAAGGGGTCTGGTAATCAAAGGAAAAGAAACATTCTTGTATCTTTCTAGAAAAGACTGGTTTCATTCACTCAAGGAAAAGGGCAAAAAGGAGACCAGTGATTATATTTGTGGGGTCTTTGAGATGGATTTTTTTCATTGTGGTAGAACCCGTGAAATGTGTGAGGTACACAACTCTAAGTGAGAGAAGAATTTTATAAATGTGTTTATATCTATACATCCATGTAACCTACCCAGTTGAAAATAGTGACATTTCCAGCACCCTAGAAGATTCCTTTGTGGCCCTTCCCTCTTCCTTGTGAATACTGCATCCCAGAAGTAACAGAAAAATCAGAAGGATTTTTTTCTCAGAGAATCAGAAATACTCTGATTTTCAACATTGTAGATTAGTTTTGCTTGCTTTTGGACTCCCTATGAATGGAATCATACAGTTTATACTTTCTGTGCCTGGCTTATTTTATCCAACTCAATGTCTATGGGATTTTGTTTTATAGATCTGATAAGATCTGGTAAATTTCCAGAGGGCCCAGAAGAACCCCTCCCCTAATTTAGGCTGCTAAAAGCCCTATCTGCCCCAACATCATCTTATTTATCTTATTCACTAAAGCACTGATGGCCTACAATTAAACAGGAGAATATAGGTTCCCTAGGATTTTGGCCCATGCAGGTCTCAGAAGTCAAGATGCAATCATGCCAGGTGTGGTGGTTCACACCTGTAATCCCAGCACTTTGGGAGGCTGAGGCAGGTGGATCACTTGAGGACAGGAGTTTGATACCAGCCTGGCCAACAAGGTGAAACCCCATCTGTACTAAAAATGTAAAAATTAGCCAGGTGAGGTGGTGCACACATGTAGTCCCAGTTACTCGGGAGGCTGAGGCAGAAGAATCACTCAAACCCAGGAGCCGGAGGTTGCAGTGAGTCAAGATTGCACCACTGCACTCCAGCCTGGGCAACAGAGACTCCATCTCAAAAAGAAAAAAAAATTGCAATCAAGCAAGACAGAAGAGATCAAGGGCTCTGGTCATCATGTCCCCTTAACAACATTCAGTGACTTGTAAATAGAGAGAGAGACTCAGGGCCAGGAATGTGGCACTGGGCCTAGTAGGACTTTTTCTGACTTCCGGTTTATAGGCAATGCCCAAGGAGATAATGAGGGCCTCCATTTGTCCCACCTCAATATCCACTGTCATTCCTCTCTCCATTTCCCTCCCTTTAAAAAAATTTTTAACCACTTCTGGATTTATTTTTCTGGATGTGGAGCCTGAAACCCCAAAGAAGCCAAGGAACCAGTCTTCCTTCCTCTCCCCACGGACTTGTCTCTCGGGGAGGTGCCCAAATCAGCAAATCAGGAAGGCTGGTGGGGGGGCGGGTCAAAGTTGCACTAGGGGTCAAGCCATTGGGTTCTCAGATGGAAATGGCCCTCAGAGGATCTTGCTACTGATCCCTCCTCTCTCTCATGGTTGCTGGGCCTCAGGAGCCTTACCTGTGGCTTCTTGTCCCTCTCCTCCGGGGATGGGTCTGTTTCTCTGTATACGACAGCTTTGGTTACCAGCATATCAGGATGCTGCAGTTTGGCCTCCTTGATGGCCAAAGCCAGAGCCTGGTGGTAAAGAACAGCAAAGGAAGGAACCATGAAATATCCAAGATGAGAGAGACTGTGAAAAACAGCAAGCCCTCTAGTGCACAGCTGGAGAAACTGAGGCCCAGGGAGGGGCAAAGTCAACATTAAAGAGAGAGACTAGAGCTCGGCTCTTCTGGCTCCTTCTGGCTCCCATCCAGTGCCCTTTCCTTGGGGGTTTCTTATCTGAACAGGGTCAGCAAGAAGTGGACACCTTCTCTGCCCATGAGCGTAGCCATCCATGGGTAACCCGACATAGGAGGGATTGAGGACTGGGCAGTGGCACTGGGAAGAACTGTCCCTACCCCCATACCTGGTCTTGATCGACATCTTCATCCCCAGTAATGATGATTCGCTTCTCGATCCTTGTCTCAGAAAACCCTCCTTTCACAGTCTGCAGAGGGAGAGGGAGGTGAGGTCACTCTTGGGTCCTGTTGGGGCAGCAGCCTCAAGAGGGGACCTACCCAAATCATCTCTCAAGGGCAGGGCTGAGAACCAGCAGTTACCTTCTCTCCTGACTTCCTCAGATTTTTTCTTTTCTGGTTTTGGACTTTGAACTGCAGATCTTGTCTGGTTGCCACCACTCCCCAAAACTACCAAACCACCCCATCTAGGTCTTCCAAGCCTAGCTCCAATGCTGCCTCTCAGACCCTGGTTGGCAATGCTTCTGCCTTCCTGCCTTGGTACTCCCTGAGCACTGAGTCTGTCTCTCTCACAGTTCTGGACCTCTCTGCCTGGTGCCCACCATATGTGTGTCTGTGGCCATGTTCACCTCACCAGGCTGCCAGTTCTTGAAGGCAGGGTCTGTATTTTGTTCATCTCTGTATCCCCTCCTCTCCCACTCCCTCACCCAATCTAACCAGGGCAGTGCTGAATGCAGATTTGTTGAATGAACACATGAATGAAATGTGAATGGTGACAAGGTTCTGCCTTGAACAACTTCCAACAATACTACAAGAGAAAATTAGATTGATGATACTTATGACCTCCACTGTTTTCTGAAGGCACAGGATTTGGACAAGTTTCGAAGCAATAGCTGAGGCGGGACCTAATTGTTTGGCATGTTAAAGCAGGGTGGTGTCTGTGGGGAATCCCAGCTGGAGTCAGGAGCGGATAGAAAGAAGAGGGGGCTCCCAGTTGGCAGGGACTTAGGGAAGAAGAGTTTCCTGAACTGTCTGCTGTGGGCGTGGGATGTAAAACCTCCCATAAAGCTTTCAGAGAAGTCAACATTGCTCAGTAATGTTTTTATTGAGAGTGGGTTCTCTGTGGGGTATGTGAGAAAGTGCTGAATCCTGCAGAGGCGCAGGCAGAGGCCAGGACAGTCTGTGCACGAAGGCCCGGTGCAACTGACCAGAGTTCTCCTCTGATGGCTCATCAACCTGGCTGCTCCAGGCCTCCAGCCCTGGCTAGGTGCCCTCCTGCCTTCCTCCTGGCCACATAGGTATGGATGCATCAGCCTGCCTGCCTCCCAACTAGCCCTTGTCCTTATTGCTGGGTCACCCAGGAAGGCTTCCCTCCTTTGTCCCTACCTCTTCCCACCTGGGCTCTGACTCACACCCTGGTCCAGGCCCTCCCCATCAGGCCTGAGTTATTTACTATCCATCTCTCTCCATACTTCTCCCTCTTCTTTCTCCCACCTATCTACACATCCTAGTGGATCTGATATTCTCTCCTTAAACCTATTTTCACTGGGTTACCCTCCAATCTAAAAATCTTCATGGCTTTCCAATCTCCCTGAGGCCCAGATCCTCCAGAGTCAAATGTGTCCTGGTATTTGTTATTTGCTCTATATTCCACCTCCCTGTCGCCAGTACAACCTAATTTCCCAGTTACACCCCCTACAGGTGCTTCTCATGTCCCATGCCTCACTTATGGCTACATCCAGCAGCCCCTGGCACAGAGGCCAACACAAATAAAGTTGACACTCACTAACATCTGCTCAACGAACAAACAAATAAGCAAACACACAATTTCTGCTTCCCTCTTCTGCTTTGCTTAGAACACCTGCATCTGTCTTCTCCTCCCTCAGGTGTCCTGCCTGGCTTTCCAAGACTCTACTCAGTCCCTACTTCTTCTAGGAGATGTTTCCTGACTCTTGCAGGGCCTCTCATATGTCACCCCATCTAGATTCCTCCAGCATTTTCCATCTACAAGGTGCACACGCCATGGTTCACAGTTACTTCAAAGAGGAGAGTATTGTTCCCTCTAGCCTGGCTGTCAACGCCGTGTGGGAAGGGCCTGTGCCTAGAACAACATGTGGCACAGGACAAAGTGCACAGTATTCTAGAAACTGGTAAACACTACAGGTTTTCTCTGCCCACTTTACAGATGGCGAACCAAAGCTGAATAACAGTCATGACCTTCTCGCCTGCAGCTCGGCTGGGGGCATGGGGTACCCTGCTGCTACTCACTTTGGTGACATGGGTGGTGGTGGAGGTTGAGAGGGTTTCCGCAGTGGCGCCGTAGGTGCTGGTGAGGACATCTTTCCCGATGATCTGCAGAATATAACCACCCCCCACCCAGGGTGTCAGGTAAGGACACTGGGCTCTGGAGGGGTGGGGGCAGAGTGGGGTAAAGGGCCCCGTGAAGGTGACGTTTCGAAGCCAAGATGCTTTGAGCCATTAAGATTTCAAGAATAGGCCGGGCGCGGTGGCTCAAGCCTGTAATCCCAGCACTTTGGGAGGTCGAGACGGGTGGATCACGAGGTTAGGAGATCGAGACCATCCTGACTAACACGGTGAAACCCCATCTCTACTAAAAAATACAAAAAATAAAAAACAACTAGCCGGGCGATGTGGCGGGTGCCTGTAGTCCCAGCTACTCGGGAGGCTGAGGCAGGAGAATGGCGTGAATCCAGGAGGCAGAGCTTGCAGTGAGCTGAGATCCGGCCACTGCACTCCAGCCTGGGCGACAGAGCGAGACTCTGTCTCAAAAAAAAAAAAAAAAAAAAAAAAAAAAAAAAGATTTCAAGAATACTGTAATCTTCAGAAACCTAGACCCAACAAACTCTCAAACCCTAGAATCTGAGATTCCTAGACGCTGAGATTCCTGAGGCCCAGAATCCTAACAATACCCTATAATTTAAGAATCCTGGCATCATGGAAGAATGACCAAAGGGATCCAAGGTGGAAACATAGCCCTCCTGACGCCCCAACCTGTCATAGCCAGGTGCACGTTCTCTACGGAGCTAAACAGTGAGAACCACAGACTTGGAGAATGCAAGAGCTGAAAGCGACCCTACAGTGACAGACTCAGGGTCACCGGGCAGGCACCAACAGAGGCAGGTCCAGAATCCAAGCCTCTGGCCTCCTAGTCCATTGCTCTTCCTGGTTAGTAGGGAGGGCAGATGCAAAAGAACCATCAGCAGCACCACTAAGGTGAGGGGCCGCTTCACCCTCACACGCCACCAATGCCCCACTTAAATGTCTGGGTGGAGGGGAGAGGGCCACTCATGAGATTCTAGCAGGCACCAGGGAGCCCTGATGGCAACTGAAAAGGGTACAGTTTCCTGGCTCTGCACCTAGAAGGGTGCCTTCTGGGCTCAACACTGCACTTCCTGCCAGCCATACATGGGTCCATGCCCATATTCTCAGTGTGGAGTCCCCTAGCCTGAGCTGGCCTTGCCCACTTACCGGAGAAAGAGAACGGATTTCCGTGGCCACCGTCTGTGGGCCTGGGATCATGGCAGCTGCCCCCTTCCCGGACTTGAGACTGTTCTCCTGGGGAAACAATAGTGCTCAGATGGCCAGCTCTCAGCCGGGTGGGCCCCCAGGATGGCCGGAGCACGTGGCCACGTAGCTATGACGACCACAAGGTTGAGTAGAAACAGTAGAAGCAAAGGACTGAAGGCATCATTCAGTTCTGCCTCCTCTCACTCATCCCTTGCTCACTCAGGCACACACTCGTTCACTCGCACACTTGCACAGTCACTCATTCAACCAACATTTACAGACTGTCTGGCGTTAGGAACACTGTAGTGATCAAGACATGGCATTGTTCTCCAGAAGCACTAGCAGAGGAGTTGCCAGATTCAGGTTCATGTCCTGCTCTGCCACCTTCGAGCCATGTGACTTGGGGCAGAGCCACTTCCTCTCTATGGGCCTTGCAGATTCATCTGTAAAAAGGGACCCTTGCCCCAATCCCACAGAGAACCTATGAAGCCAATGGAGTAGAAAAGGTTTTGCAAACCAGAATACATAGGATAAATATAGGGGCATAAGCTGGCTATTTAGAATAATAATAATGATTCTCTGAGTGCTTGCTATGTGCTAGGCATTGTTTTAAGGATGTTACATGCCTTATCTCATTTAATTCTCATAACACCGGTAGGGCATTATTTTTAATATTCCTGATTTGCAGATGAGAAACTGGAGGGTGAGAGAAACTTAAGTGTTCAGTCCCCCAGCAAGCTAGTGGTAGAGCTGGAACTTAACTCCATGTTGTCTGACTCTAAGTCTGACACACTCTGCACGCCACTCTGCCCTTGGGAATCTTTCCCTTGAAACAGCTCTCTTGGCCCTACCTTAAAATCTAACTGCTAGATCTTCTTGGAATTGTCCCCAGACTTACTGCCCCTGATCTGGCCAGGGCCCAGCTGCCTGCTTCTACCTCCTACTTTCTGCACCATCTCAGGGCTCAGCCTTGTCTGTCCAGAGACCCAGAACTGTGTCCATTCTGCAGGTCCTCAGTGGCCTGACCTCTTGTTCTGGTCCGGGCATGGCACTAGATCTGGACTTCTGCCTACCAAGGGGCAGGTGAGAACAGAAACTCACTGACTTTCCCCTGCCGCTCCCACACCTGTATCCAGCTGAGGCTGCCAGCAGCCTGGTTCTTTGGTACTGTACCACAAGGCACGTTCCCAGATGCACCTGCAGTTCCAGAATGTGGTCCAGCAGCAGGCTTTCCAAGGGCAGCTTCCGGGCTCAATCCTTCCTTTCCCCTTAACAGACACTAACCCCTCTGAATCCTAGCATCATTCTGGGAAGGTCTTCCTTAAAGCCTCTTATTCTCTCATTGTTCTGTCTTTCCCAGGGCAAAGCCTCATCTCCACCTTCACACTGAAAACAGAGGCCACCACTAGGGACATCAGTCATTCAAAACAAGGCACCCTCTGCTCCTCCTTTCCTCTCCTGTATCCTTGGCCAGTCCCATCACCTGCCTCTAGGAGGAGCAGTTCTTCTCCCTGACCAAGGCAAACTCAGCCCTCTCTCCCTCCACATTCAGGCTCTCCTCACTTGCCACCCACTCTCTGGGCCACCTCGGCCACTCAACAGCTTCTGCTGCCTCATGGAAGTCAAAGTCCCCTATCCCTTCACCTGTAGCCCAGATCTTTCTTGGACCCTAGGCCTTTAAAACCGGTTGTGTCCTAGACATTTTCCCCTGGAAACGTTCCACAGGCACCTCAGATTCATCCGATCTCGAACGGAATTCACTGCTTCTTCCACTTCCAACACATGCTTGTCATTAAAGAGCACTTTTCCCCAGTGCTCTGTTTATATCAGCAGAGGAATCAGCTGGAGGGCTTGGAAAAACACACACTGCTGGGCCCCACCCTAGAGTTTCCGAGTCAATAGGTCTAAGGAGGAGCCCAAAGGACCTGCCTTGCTAACAGGTTCCTGGAAGCACATTTTGAGAACCACTGGTTAGTGAACAGTGTCATGAGCTCATCTTTCCTCTTGTCCCCTGAACATCCTACCAACGACCAAATCCTGGGCTTTCCTCCCTCCAGGCATCCTTTAACTCTGACCCCTTCTCTGCATCCACCTCCTTGCACTCCAGCCCCAACCCAGCCTGGGCACCAACATCTAAGCTGGTTCCCTGCCTTCTCTCTCTGTCTCTCCCAGTGGCATGTGGGCCCCAGACCTCAGGGATGTTCCCTTCTTCAGCTGGATTCACAGTGGCTGGTACAGAACTGTACACATCATGGGTGTTCAATCAACACTTGTGGAAGGAAGGAGAGAGAGAGAAGGAGGGAAGAATTTTTTGCTCAAGTCCCTCATCCACAGAGGTTGCTAGAATAATCTTTCTAAAACACAGAAACACATATCTGATTACATCATGTCCCTAATGTAAAAAATTTAAGTGATTCCCCATTGTCTGCACGACAGAAGTTTGAATTTGGTATATGACATCTGAGGCCCATCAAGCTCTGGTCTAGACTTCCTTTCCAGCTCTTCACCCCCGACTCCTCCTCCATGTGCTTGACATCTGGCTTTCTTGACCACTGGCCTTCCCCCAAATGCTATGCTTCTTCCCTTCTGCCCTTTGCACTTGCTTTTCCCACTGTCTAGAATGCCTTTCCCCAGGACTGTACCTTAATTTATCCTTCAAGCATAGCTCACTCAAATGTCCCTGCCTAGAGAAAGCCTTTCCTGGCTCCTCCTGGCAGAGCTGTCACCCCATAGCTGCCTTCCTGGTGGCCCCTAGGAGAGTGTTATTACCCTATCCCATGAAGGTAGGAAAGAAGTAACTGCAGCTCACATCTTCAGACCACTTACTATGTGCCAGGCACTGTTCTCGGGGCTTTGCACAGATTGCTTTGGTTCCCCCTCACATCAGCCCTTTGAGGTCATGCTATTACTGCCCTCTACCCTCACCCATTTTACAGAAGTGAAAACTGAGGCTTGGAGAGGTTCAGGTGACTTGCCCAAGGTCATCCAGCCAGCAAGTGGGACAGCTGGGCCTTGTTCTCCACTGTATGCCCAGAACCTAAATACATGGGCACAGCACATTAAAGGTGCTCATGACGGTCATTTGAATGAATGAATCCCAGCAGGCAGTATAGTTTCTTCAACTGTATCCCCCATACCAGGCAGATAGTAGAGACTAATAAATGTTTTTGGAACAAATGAATGAATGGATGGATGGATGGATGAGTAAATGAATGGTATAAGTGCCTGCTCACCATACGTATGGATTTAAATTTAGCCCTACAAGCATCCCAATGACACATGGTGAAGGACTGAGGGGAGAGGAGGAACTGAGTGACC
Source organism: Rhinopithecus roxellana (assembly GCF_007565055.1). NCBI lineage: Eukaryota > Metazoa > Chordata > Mammalia > Primates > Cercopithecidae > Rhinopithecus > Rhinopithecus roxellana. Next base: position 108,583,140 of record NC_044561.1, on the reverse strand, counting down.
AGGGAAAGGTGTGCAAGCTGGTAACTAGTTTGGACTTATTGATCTTAAAATTTCTGTGTATTCAAAACCTACCTGCTGGCTAGTCTAGATTAATGGAATTCCCTTCCTATGTATATGTCAGGGGGTTGGCAAGAAAAAGCATTTGAAAACAACTTCTCAGTGGCTCAAGATAGATCTGGCTCCAGCACTGCTACCTTTCCTAGCCCGAGTAGCGGCCGCAACCGCAGCCCCAGCCCCATGTGGCGGATGTTCACAATGGTCAGGATTAAGGGAGCAGAGCAGAGTGGCTGGGGTTGAAAGTGGGGCTCCTGGTGTTAGAATGCCTGTGGATAACCTGGCACTACCACTTATTAATTGTGTGACCTTGGGTAAGTCGCTTTACCTCTCTGAACTTCAGTTTCCTCATCTGTAAAGGTTGTGGAGGGAAGAGCATCCACTGAGATGATCCACTCAGGAGTCTCAGCACATTGCCTGGAACCACAACCTGTGTGCCAAATGCTATCTGTTCTGTTTAATCATGAAAGGATCTAGTATTGCCGGGGTCCCTTAAGAACTGTAGAATGGGGATTACTGCCATTTTACAGATGAGGACACCTGAGGCCAAGGGTCTTCCTTCACGGGTCAGACAGCAAATAAGTAGCAGAACCATGAGGTCTCTCAATGAGGGGGGGGGGTTCCAAAAATCCTGTTCCAACTTAGGGTCACCGCACGCCATCTACTGACCAAGGCAAGGAAGTGGTCTAAGACACGAGACAATGTGCAGCCACCAGGATGGGTCCACAGGAAGGACTCCAGCCTCACCTTCAGAGTGGAGGTGAGATGAGCCAATGAAATATCAATGCAAGATGAGATTCGTGGGTGCCAATAACCAAAGAGGACCATCCTCTCTCTTTCCCTGCCGCGGCTGAGATGGTCTAGATAACTGACACTCAGGGATTCCACCACCCACATTACTCCCTTTGGAAAACTGAGGCCTGTCTCTATGTCCTGTGGCAACTAAAGCCCCAGACAATAAACAGCTGACTTATGTCCCATGCCTGATGCAGCAAGGGTAGCTCACAACTTCCTGAATCAGCCAGGCGATATTAGCTTGTTCGCTGGCTGTTTGGCGGGGCAGGGGGCTGGTCAGAGAGGGAAGCCTCCTGGGTTCAACTTACCATGGTGGTCGATATGGTCTCCGTGGTGATGGAGGGAGTGGTTGCTATGAACTCCCTCCCCACTGAGGCACTCCCATCAACCTGCTGACCAGAGGAGGAGTCGTTAGAGCTGGGGAGAGCCGGGTACACCTGCAGCATCTGTCACCTGGGCTCACGGCCTCCCAGTTACAAAGTGACAGGCTGTGTGAGTGAACATCACTGGCAGGGGGCTGCACACAGACCAAATCACAGAGGTGCAACAGGCCCTCATTACATTTCAACCAGTGTATCTGATAAAGAAAAAATAATTTCAGACTATCTGGCAAATTCTATCCAAATTGCAATGAGTGTGATCTTTGACCTAGCCATCTCTAGGAACTGACTCTTTGGATATAACCTTTGAAAAGCTCGCCGAGAAGTACCAGCAAGGAAATTCACGGCAGCGCTGATTATGAATTGCACAAAACAAAAACAACCACAAGGCACGCCATTGGGAGACAGTGAAGTAAATCAAGATTTGCCTCCTAAGTGAGATGAACAAGAGTAAGGTGGGTCTATGTAGGCCAACAAGGAGTGATCTCCAAAATAATTACTAAGAAGAAAAGTAACGTGTAAGAAAATGATCGCTTCTGTGTAAACATTGTTAAGTATATAGAGATGTAGGTATCTGTGTTGGAATAGGCTTATATTTTTTTCTGGGTGGTAATATAAGAAAAATCCCATTTTGTTCTGCTTGAATTGTATAACTATAAACTTTTTTTTGTTGTTTTGTTTTTATGTCGATAAGGGTTACTGGGCTGTGGGATCTAGGGCCAATTTTAGTTTCTTTATGCTTTTCTGTGGGAAAACACAACAGAAACACGTGTTACTAAAACAAAACAGGTCAGGGGGGAAAGCAGCTTGCCCAAGGTCACACAGCTCATCAGAACTCAAGAGTCCTGACCTGTAGTAGGCGGCCTCATAAACTCCTACTATCATTATAAAAGTGGGAGAAAAAATTCTGGAAACAAAAGAATTGCCCATGTTGTATTGGTTTATGTCTTATTTCAGTTTTCTCTTTGTCTCTCTTTTTTTCCCGGTCACCCAAGCTGGAATGCAGTGGTGCAATCCTAGCTCATAGTTCACTGCAACCTCGACCTCCTGAGCTCAGGCGATCCTCCTACATCAGCCTCCCGAGTAGCTGGGACTACAGGCATGTGTACCACACCCAGCTAATTTTCGTATTTTTTGTAGAGATGGGGTCTCACTATATTGCCCCAGCTGGTCTTGTACTCCTCGGCTCAAGCGATCTGCCTGCCTCGGCCTCACAAAGTGCTGAGATTACAGGTGTGAGCCACTGTGCCTGGTCTTATTTCAGTTCTTGAGAAAAAGGTTAGCCTCAGAGCCAAAAAGCTCCTAGCATTGTAGCTCTTCTGGCCAGGAAAAACCAAGAGGGCATCTATCAAACCCTCAATCTTAATTTCCCAAGTCTAAAAAGCACAGAAGGAGTGCAGGGAATGGATTGGAAGTGGTGGACCTGTGCCTATGCCTGATAGCTTTCTCCAGGTGGTCAGGGTGCTGCTTCTTGTCAAGACACATGATCTTTGGTTTTCTTCTTTCACTTTGTTCATTTTACTGATCTGATGTGGAACTCTAATGCATAAAAAATGACCCAAGGTGAGCTGTTGACTGAAGCTGAATTGGGATCTCTCCCTCTTCTCTCCCCAGGCAGCTCCTGGGATACCTCAAGAAACCTCTCCAACTCCTTGAAGCAATGTGAACATCAAGGTCCCAATCCACTAGCCAGTACAGTCCTCCCAATATGCCCAGGAGGAAGGGGTAGACAGGGTCATTCCTATTTTATGGATGGCTAAATGGAGGCTTTAAGAGGTATGGTCTACCCAGGACAAGAACCTGCTTTACCTGTCGTCCCTTCCCAGAGCTCAGGGAGGACACTGAGGCACAGAAGAGCATCAGGATTAACATGTGGGTTCCAGGGAAGCTGGGATTAAAAGGGTTGGCCAAGGGGTTTGGCCACAGCAGTGGGGACCCTACCACCAAATGCCCAATATCTGTGCTTAGGGTACATTGGAAGGCACAGGTTACCTGGGTGTTATCCATAGCGGAGACTCTGGTCTGCAGTACGGCCTCCGGCTCAATCTTCTTTCTAATGGCCAGACTGCTGACAGTCATGGTTTCCGTTTTCACGGGCTGTAGGAAAAGGAGGGAGAATGCTCTGTAACTGAAACCCTAGCATGACCCTTGCTCACAGGCAATTGCAGTGTGGGGTCTGCAGGCTATCTCCTATCCCCACAGCTGGCCACATTTCTGGAAGGGTACTCAGGTCCGGGTAAAAGAGACGTGGTGTGATATCATAGACAAATAGCCTGCGAGGAGAGCCAGGAACATCACCAGGACCAGGTAGGCCTGCCCTGCGCCCCTGTGCCACACACCCTCATGGTGGCTATAAGTTGTTTTTTAGGCTACTATTAGAACATCTACCATTTTATTAACATACTATATGCCAGGCCCCAGGCTAAATGTTTTGCTTCTATACATAATGTCAACGAATCCTGAATGACTTCACTGGTGAGCTCACCACCTCTCAGCTGCGTCAGCCGAACTCTTTTTTTTTTCTTTTTTATTCTCTTTTTTTTTTTTTTTTTTGAGACAGAGTTTCCCTTTGTCGCCCAGGCTGGAGTACAATGGTGCGATCTCGGCTCACTGTAACCTCTGCCTCCCAGGTTCAAGTGATTCTCCTGCCTCAGCTTCCCAGGTAGCTGGCACTACAGGCCCACGCCACCACACCCAGCTAATTTTAGTATTTTTAGTAGAGACAGGGTTTCACTATGTTGGCCAGGCTATTCTTGAACCCCTGACCTCAAGTGATCCACCTGCCTCAGCCTCCCAGACTGCTGGGATTACAGGTGTGATCCACCGCACCCGGCCTGAACTCTTCTTTAGAGCAAGAACCACATATGCTTGGAGGCCTGCAACACCCAGGCAGGAGATGTCAATGAGTGAAGAGGGTTTGTTGAGGACTGGGGTGAAGTAGAGAGTATGTGGGGTCTATTTGGGTATGGCCAGCTGTGACTATGACCTTTGAGCATCTGATTTTTTTTTTTTTTTTTTTTTTTTTGAGATGGAGTCTTGCTCTGTTGCTCAGGCTGGAGTGCAATGGCGCAATCTCAGCTCACTGCAACCTCTGCCTCCCGAGTTCAAGTGATTCTCCTGCCCCCGAGTAGTTGGGATTACAGGTGGGTGCCACCACACCCAGCTAATTTTTGTATTTTTAGTAGAGACAAGGTTTCACCATGTTGGTCAGGGTGGTCTGGAACTCCTGACCTCAGGTGATCTACCTGCCTTGGCCTTCCAAAGTGCTGGGATTACAGGTGTGAACCACCGTGCCCGGCCGGTTTTGTTTTTTTTTTCTTGTTTTGTTTTTAAGAGACAAGGTCTCACTCTGTCATCCAGGCTGGAGTGCAGTGGCATGATCAAAGCTCACTGTAGCCTCGAACTCCTGGGCTCAAGTGATCCCCCCTGCCTTCTTGCCTCAGCTCCTGAGTAGCTGGGATTACAGGCACAAGCCACTGCGCCTGGCTGAAGGGGATTCTTATAGATGGTTGCAACCCTGTAACCCAGCCATTCATCCGGTTAATCATCTATTAGTGCCTAATATATGCCAGGCCTTGAGGAGGTGCCACCTGGTAGGAGAGTAGGCTCGTCAGCCACTGACCTGACCGCTTTGGATAGTGCTGGAGCATAGGCATTACAGGGCAAGGGGGTAAGGGGGCAATACTTCTGCCCAGGGTGGTCAGGAAAGCAAGCCCCTGCTGGGAAACTGACATTTGAACTTGGTCCTGGAACATGATAGGTTTGTAAGGCACCGAAAGGGAGAAAAAAAACCTGCTCAGATTGTATAGCACGAAGTGAGAGCCCGGAGTGGCTAAGCTCGTATGTCAATGCTGGGAACGTTGAGGAAGGGAGAATGTAGGAGGGAGCCTGGGTCTAAAAGAGATGAGGGGGCAAAGGAATGATATGGGCAGATGTGCCTTAGAGAAATCCCTTCACAGCTCTGCAGAGGAGACCACAGAGAGGCCCAGAGACAGTCTGTCCCTCCTCAATGACCACATTTCCTCTCTTCCAGGAGCTTCCATTACCACCCTGAGACCCCAGGGCCAGATGGATTTAAACTGCTTCCCCTTCCCTGGGAAGCCCAGACTCCAGAGAGACGAGCCTGGGCCTGGATCAGGAAAAACCATTCAGCTTTCAGACCAGGCTGCAGGAGCCCCCAAGAGTCCAGAGACGCATGCTCTCTGCAGGTGCCATGCAACACAGGTGGGGGTGGGGGGGTCAAGTAAAACCAGACTACCTGTCATCGCTCGACCTCAGCAAGCAATGGGGTCACAGGGTTAAAATGCCAAGGAGCGCGTGTTAGGGGTAAACCGAGATGGCAAACATGCGAGCACAGAACCATGCTGTTCTGAGGAGGGGCAGTCATGCAACACGAGACAGAGCTTCAGGCTGCAGGCTGGGTGCTCGGTCTTCTCACAGGTAGTCCTGGGCCCTGTGAGCATGCGGTGCCCAGCAGGCCCGGCTCTTGAGGAAGCTCCACTGTACCTCAAACTGGGGCATATCCGGAGTGGAGCAGGCCCCTCGATCCGGGCTGTCCTCAATGCCCCCAGACTCATCATCCTGGCTGGTGGCCCCCTTGTTAAGATCCCGGGAGAACACCAGGCCCTCAGTGTCTGAGTCGCTTTTGTCCCGGTCGAGCTCAGGCAGGCTGCGGGAGAAGTCTTCGAAGGCGCTGCCGTGGTAGTCACCAATGACCGTGAAGTCCACCTCAGCCTCCAGGCTGGACGTAGAGCTGACTGTGATGCTGGAGCACTTGCGCTCAATGGCCAGGTGGTTGTCCTTCAGGAACACCGTGTCCCTCTCCTGCTCCTGGTCCTCATCGCCTGTGTCACTCTCTGGGGCCCGGGGACGTGGTGGTTTGACTTTCTCCTCGGAGCCCTCCCTCAGCCCTGCTCTCTATGGCCAGATAAAATCAAACGAATGGGGATGTGGGGTGGGGAGAGAGAGAGAAAGAGAAATCAAGATGGTGAATGTCAGGAGAAATCTCGGGGCTGTGTTGACATCCCGAATGGAAGAGCAGACCAGGAAACGAAAAACACCCCAGGAAAGGTTCCTTGAAATCATAACAAGCTTAAAAAAACCAAAAACGACTCAAGAGTGGAGATGCCCCTTTCTGAGGGTCTCACACTGATGGCACAAGCAAGTACAAAGCAAACGTCCTGCCAGTGAGTCCTGGACAGGAGGCTCCATCCAAGGGTAGTGGATCTGGGAGCTTATTGGAAGCAGCATTGCACGAACAGCAGGGATGGAAGCCCGGACCCCAGGCCCATCCGTGCAGGCGGGCATTGAGAAACAGAAACTAAGGAAGGAGATCCAGGGATTCAGGGAGACCCAGGAAGGAAAGGCAGAGAGGTTGGAGCCAAGAGCTTTGAGGAACAAAAGAGGAAGCCAACATGTTTGTCAATTCCACTGAGTCTCCGGGGGAGGGGTCAGCATCTACTAGAGAGAAGAGCCATTTGGGGTCAGGCCTTTTGGGCACGAGCTTCTTGGGAGCTGAGTGCTACGCTGGCTCTACCCTGAGCTCCATGAGTAGACCACGGGCAGGTCAGAGAGTAGAGGCTCTGGTCCCATCAGTGTAATTGACAACAGCGGGCCAAGGCAGTGCCTTGGGGAACCAGCAACTCTTGTCCGACATACATACCTCTCAACTGGCCTGTCAGGGATTAAACACCACACACACATTTTTGGCTGGTTCATGACATCCTTTTTAAAGACCAACCTAATACCCATGAAAGATTTGTAAAGAACTTGGCTTCTGGTTCTAGGGATTCAGTGGGCTTAGACATTCACTTGCTAAGCGAGCCTCCATTTAGCCAGTTTCTGGAAGGTTGAGAGGTGTGAAGGAGACATTCCAGACAAGCCAGAGTTGAGCAGCACAAGAGGTGCTGCCACATCAGGTGGGAACCTAAGGCGGTGATGCATCCTGGCCAGGTGAAGGTGACCGGGTCATCAGGGCACAGAGGGGCTGCAGAGACCTGAGGGCCCAAGGGGCTGGTGAATCTCAGGCGCCCCCCCTTCCCAGGGGTGTTGGCTGCTAAGTTGGTGGAGTGCTTCTCTTCCCTGACCGTATCTCCGGATTTGTTCTGGATTAGAGAAGATAGTTAGTCTTAAGGAGGCAGAAAGAAACTTGGCACTGGGACTGAGAGGGAACCAGAAGCGAAGGATGGAAACCTCTGGACTGTCAGTTTTCCCAAGGCGGGAGAACCAGGGATGGGAAAGGATGAAGAAAGATCGCTGGACAAGCCAAGCAAGGTAGGCAGGAACCCAGCGGGTAGGAGCGGCAAGGCAAAGCAGGTGTGTCATTTGCTGGTGATGGCGCCACCTTCTCCATGGGGGTTGTGTGACCCTCTGGGCACCAGGTCACACCAAAAGCTGAGGGTCTTTGTGGCCAAGCTAACACGGGCCAAGCAGAGAAGCCCATCATTCAGCCTGAGCTACACCCAGGCCCATTTAGGGAAAAAACTCACAGGGATGGATAAGCAGCCTCTGATTGCAGTAATGACGAGGGGCCACTGAAACATGCTTCTAAAAACTACAGAGCATGCGGCCAGCCCCCATGGGTGGGGAGCAGCGGTGGGGGCGGGGGCTCACGCGGCCAGTTACCCCAGTTCCAGTAGCTTCTGCCAGTGTGGTTTCACAGCCCGAATCGGGGGACACGGGCTCTAGTTCTGTGCGTGCTTCCTGGTAGGATGCAGAAGTGTCCTCCCTGAAGTGTCTGGTAGCCAGAGGCATCACTGTAGAATGTGTGGCTTTGGGGCTAGCAAAGTCCCCTGGGGGCTGGAGTTGGGTGAAGCCCAGGTCTGAGAGCATACTCCACTGCTGCTCTGCCTGTCCCACGGGGGCCTCTGAAGACAAGTCATTTGGAAGGGCGCTTGCTTCACCCTTGCTTGTTCGGCGAGTTTCAGCTCCATGGGTCTCAAATATCCGAATTTTATTGGCCACTGAGGTCTTGCTAATATCTTCTATGGAGCCCTCTTGGACCCCCACCTGGAAAGAGGTCATCTCCCTCTTTCCAGAGAGGGAGGGAACTGGAGGGAACCCCAACCCCAGAGGTATGCGCCCCTCAGCTTCTTCAGGGACTACTCTGGGCTTTCTGCTGGTGATGGAAGGAGGCCTGCGCTCACTTCCTGTGGCAGGGGACACCACAAACCCTACTTGGTCCTTGGGCTCTGGGCTGGCTTTCAAAAGATGGACAGGTCTAAGAAAGGGCTCCCTGAGCTCCGAAGGCTCCCCTGACCCATGGGAGGTTGGGCTTGGAGAAGCTTCCTCCAGAGCTGCCAAGTCCTCAGAGTGACCAGGGGAGGCCGGCAGGGGGATGATCACCTCCATGTGAAGAAATGCTGAGGCCTCACGGTCCTTCAGCTCAGCCCCTCCTTTCTGGATGGGAACCACTCCCCTCTCTTTGGGTGGGAAGTTGCCTCTGCCTGGTTTGGCTGGCTTCCTGACATACAGAGGGATGGCCTGAGGGAGGGCGCAGGCCTGGGATTCGGGACGCACACCGCATCCTCTGTGAGGAGGGTGTTTCTTCAGTTCCTCTGTGGGACTTTCCTCAGCCTTTCCCAGCAAATCTCCACTCACGGGGGCCCCTTCCTCTCGGGCTGCGCTAGCTGTTGGGTGGGGAAACTCTCCTTCCACTCCCCACTGGGCATCTTCCCAGCCTTCAGCAAATGCCTGTCCTGCAGTAGGTCCCTTCAGGTCACCAGGTCCTCCACGGTTCTTGGGGGTCTCTGCCCCTTCCTCTAGGGAAGCCAGGTGGGCTTCGTCCTTGCTCCTGCTGGAAACAGCAGCAGAAACCCTCAGGTCTGAGGAATTTAGCGCCGGCCTGGGCTCACCTCCAGGAGGGGCATCCAGGCGCCCTTGTCTCTCCTCCAGGGGTGGAGGGAGGACTTGGTCTTCTGAGTCTTTTTCTTCATAGTTTAAATAGAAGCTCCTCTCTGCAAAGGAGGTATCAGTTTCATCACTCGACTCAGCTCTAGCTTCTGCGTGGGCTGGATCCAACAGAAACGACTGGAGTCCTCCCTTGTCGGAGGCTGGAGAGAGGACGTCCACCTCTGCTGGCCTGGTCCCTGAAGCAGTGGGTCTCCCACAAGTGTGGGGCTCCTCCAGCCCCTTCCTCAGCTCTGTCTGGCCCTCCGGCTGACCATGTGACATGCAGCGGTTCCTGATGATTGCCTCTCTGGTGTCTGCCCTGAGCTTGGAGCCCTTAAGGAGCTTTTCTGTCAATGTGCTGCCAGAAGATAGGGCAGCCCCTCCTGGGCTTTCCCTGATCCAGGGGCTTTCCTCTCCCACTGACTCAAAGTCTTCAGGACTTGCAATCATTTTTCCTCGTTGCTGGGTGTTTGCTCTTCTGGTTCCCACCATTTCTTCTGTGGCCACTTCCACTTTGAACTTGTCCACCAAAACGTCTACCTTGGAGAGTCTGCCATCGGCAAGGATACCAGCAAGGCCTGTCTGCCTTTCTTCCTGATGCATGGTGGTCACTTTTAGGAGACCGAGCTCTTCTGGCCTAGTGTACTGTCTTTCTATAAATACCCAATGCTCTGAACCCTGTGTTTCAATTGGAGCAAGAAGAGTTAACATGAAATATCAGGCACCTAAAGAATGGGTGAGTTTTTCCCTTTGTAAGAGGGGACCAATCTACCACTGAAATGTTTGACTTTGGGACAGCACATCCCCAGAACTGGCTGGGGAGAGGAAAGCATGATGTGCCAGCCATTCTCATCAAGGTCCCTCTTCCCATCAGGTGCTTGATAAATTATTGACCAATTTTCCTCAACCACTGCTCCCAACTTGATAAAATGGGATGGGGTCTTATGCCCTCCCCCATGTCAGCCATGGGGAAACGGAGATCCATGGATGGGCCAGGACCCTTCCTCTTCCTCTTTTAATAACATAACTGCCATCGTCAGAGGGGAAAGTTGTTTCCATCACATGGAATCTTTGAATGTTAGAGTCAAAAGTACTCTTACGATGTTATCCAGTCTCATCTCCATATTGTGTAAATGAGGAAACAGGTCTAGAGAAGGTCAGTGACTTGTGCAAGGTCACTGTTAGTAGAGGATAGAGTCAGGAAAAGAAAGCCTGATTTTTGAGGCTGGAGATCTTTGCTAACTTATTTTACAACCACGGAATATAGGTGCCAACTGTGATCTAACGGCAAGTTGAAGGGATGTGTTAAGTTTCACAGGTCACAGCCTGAAATCAAACCTTTCTACGAGGGCTTCTGGGAAGAAAGCAGAGTAGTCGTGGAGATACCACATGGCCAGGTTAGTGCCAGGCACCACAATGGCTTAAACAGCTTGAACGCTGTGGGGTTCAACTCAAAAGAAACAAATACCAGGGCCCATTCTAATTCTAACAAAACCCATATAAAGAGCAGAAAAGGACTCAATAGAATGCATCAAGGAAGGGAGAAAGGCAAAGATCCAAGCATCATCGTGCATCAAAAGCACCAGAGGCCAGAGTGGTGGCTCACGCCTATAATCCCAGCACTTTGGTAGGTTGAGGTTGGAGGATCATGAGATCAAGAGATCAAGACCATTCTGGCCAACATGGTGAAACCCCATCTCTACTAAAAATACAAAAAATTAGCTGGACATGGTGGCACACACCTGTAATCCCAGCAACTTGGGAGGCTGAGACAGGAGAATTGCTTGAACCCAGGAGGCGGAGGTTGCAGTGAGCCGAGAATGTGCCACTGTACTCCAGCCTGGTGACAGAGACTCCGTCTAAAAAAAAAAAAAGGCTGGGCGCAATGGCTTATGCCTGTAATCCCAGCACTTTGGGAGGCTGAGGCAGGAGAATTGGTTGAATCTGTGGGGCAGAGGTTGCGGTGAGCCAAGATTGCACCATTGCACTCCAGCCTGGCCACAAGAACAAAATTCCATCTCAAAAAAAAAAAAAAAGCACCAGATCGCAGCACTGTTAGGCCATCTCCCAACAGCCTCTACCTCCCCACAAGAGTTCTTCAAACAATGCCTGGGAGGGGATGATGGACTTCTAGGACGGTTAGAAAAGCAGGAAGGTAACTGGGTTTTTCATCTTGTGGCCACAGGATCCTTCCCACAAAATTTTAATGGAAGTCCGCTATGTGACAGAAATACAGAGCTGCCCTGGTAAAGTTGGGGGTGTGGGCAGCCTTAGTGCCCTGAGGTACCTCTCTCCTTTGAAATCACTGCCCCAACTAGAGCCCCTCCATGATACAGATATGAAAACTGAGACCTGGAGAAGCATCTTGCCCAAGGCCATACAGGGAGCAAGTGGAAAGGCAGGCCTCGAACTCAGTCTCTGACGCCAAGTTCTGTGAAGTGTGTCCTCTCCACCCTACCATGACCACCTCCACAGGGAGACGTGCCCAAAACTGCTCCTGGCAGCAGGAGGGTGAAGGTTTATATGACCTTGGGCTTCTTTTCAGGTTATGACTTGGTGAGGAGTCTGTCAGATCCCATAAGATCTGAAAAATTTTGAAGGCCCAAGAGAGCATCATAAACTCTGTGTTCCCCACTGTGTTTTGAGAAAATGTTTCTGATTGTCAGGGAATCAGAACCCATTAAAATAATCTTGTCCATGGGAAAGCGAGATAAAAGGAAGGGGGAAAGGTCTAGGTAAAGTCTGGGGTGGGTTTCTGAGATTTTACTTCAGGTCATTAAGCCTTCAGGACCACAGCTCCTGAACCATCCCAAAGGGACGTGCTTTGAGAGCCTATGGAAGCTAGGTCCCTTTGCTCATTTCCTTGAGAAGCAGGTTCCTCCAGCTGCCTCCATTCCAGCTGTACTGACATCATCTGCCTGGTAATAATGGCCAAAGCTAGTCAATGAGCCTCCTTCTGGGACATTCCTGCTCCAATTCTAACTAGCAACTAGGCTAGATAAGCAAGAGTGAGTGGAGCAGGTGCTGGCAGAGAATGAAAAATAATACTGCATGAAGAAAGGGGAAACGTATAATGATTGTTAGTTACTATGTGCCAGGCAATGCCAGCCCTTTGTCTAAGTTATTAAATTTAATCCAAATGGCAACTTGTGATATTGTTATCCTTATTTCAGAAGAGGAAATGGTATCCCAGAGGGGAGAGGCCATGCGCAAGATCACATACTGAGCAGCGGGGGACAAAGTAAAACGTAGGATCCTGAAGAGGAAAAGAAGACTGAACAAAAAGAGAAAAACTTCCACGGAACGAAAGCACGGGTGGAGCCACACCCCTGGCCCGAGGGGTTGGCGTGAAAGTCATTCTAACCCGAATCACAAGATGGGATAATGTTACAGTAGCCCCAGGTAGCCACAGCCCTGCAGCCATTCAAGGAACAGACAAGAAACTCTCCAGCCTGGCTGTTCCCCTGACTCCAGGCTGTTCAGGCCCCTCCTGGAGCTCTGGGTCACATTTTGGGGCCTGACATTTTTGTTTTGTTTTGTTTTTGAGACCGGAGTTTTGTTCTGTCGTCCAGGCTGGAGTGCAGTGGCGTGACCTTGACTCACTGACACAGCCACCTCCCAGGTTCAAGTGATTCTCCTGCCTCAGCCTCCCCAGTAGCTGGGATTACAGGCACGCACCACCATGCTCAGCTTATTATTATTATTGTTACTGTTATTATTATTATTTGTATTTTTAGTAGAGACGGGGTTTCACCATCTTGGCCAGGCAGGTCTTGAACTCCTGACCTCAGGTGATCTGCCCAACTCAGTCTCCCAAAGCGCTGGGATTACAGGCGTGAGCCACCATGCCCAGCTAGGCCTGCCCTTTTATAAGAGGAGGGGGTTCAGAATAAGGGGCCCTCCAGAAACGATGTCCTGGGAGAAACTGCGAAGAGAGTGAAGTGTTCTAGGGAAGGGGAGGTGTTCAAGTCTCTGAAGGGCTGGCCTGGAGGAGGATGCAGAGCGGCAGTGGGCACCAGCGGGCAGAATGAGGCCTACAGGCTGCTGATTTGAAAGGGCAGGTTTTAATTCAACACAGTAACTTCCCAATAGTTAATGGGCTGCCGCCAAGGACAGCAAAAGTACCCGCTGTGGAAGAGGCTGGATGGACATTACCAGGAGAATGATGGGGGCGTGGGGTGCAGGTTGTGGGCTCTGCTCCCCAAACAGGCACCTGTCCTTGGTCACAGGAGCATCTCTGTGTCCAGGACATCTCTCTGGCCCTGTTCTTGGTATGCTGTTGACTCCTGTCCAATTTCCCTCAAGAGAGTGCGCAGATAGTTTTGTTTTTATTTTTAGATTGAGAAAAATGCATAGAGTAGAAGTATGATTTATGTTTTATCACTTATGTAGCTCATTTATGTCTTTCTTAAAGTTCCAGCACGTTTGCAGCAGCACGGAAGTTTTCTCTGAGAATGGAGAAAGGTACAGGCCCTCAGAGGAGAGCATATGCCAACAGAGGAGCGGCAGATATCGGGGAAGACAGTTCTGCCCAGATGATCACTCAATACCTTCCAACCCTGAGAGTCCATGAAATCCCAGCAGAGGAGGGAGTGCAGCCTCCTGCCTGGGCCTGGATTCTATGCCTAGCATCCATGCAGGGCCACAGGAATTTCAAAGAGCCCTCCACTTGCTGCCGCCCTGGGCATAGAAGCAATGGTCGCCTCATTTCAAACACTTGCCTGACCAATCTCTTTACAACCCTAAGGATACTCCTTAGAGAAAGATGTCCACTTTTGCCTGCCTCTTTGATGGGCCCAAGCTCCAAGGGAGTTCAGAGAAGATGCAGGCAGGAGATGGCTGGAATGTCGTGCCCTAACTAGCCACTGCTAGACTTTATTCAGGCTTCTGAACAGAGACAAGACCTTCAGGCAGAAGGCATCTGGGTGCCATGACCCCTGATCTTAGCATAGAAGTCAAAGCCTGCCTCTAGAGTCGCCTGCCTTACCAGGGCCTGAAAGAGGGAGATCATTCCTGCCTCTCCTTCAAGGCCAAGGCAATGCAGGCTGTTCTGTCTTCCCAGAATGGTTGCAGTCCTGTCTCTCCTCAAAAACAAGGGATGAGGGAGGGGCTGGCCCTTTATGGATCTCTGGGATGGGGACATTTCCTTATCACAGCATGGGGACAGCATGGGTTACCCATTGCTTCCATCTGCTTGGCAGAATCTGGTACATTCCCCTCACCCCAGAGAAAGGGTTTTCTTAAGACCACAGAGGGTGGTTCTAGGTGGGCAGGAGGAAGGGGCACAGGAAGGTGAAGACAGTAACCTCAGGAGATGCTGCGAGGCTTTTCTGAGTGAACACTTCCAAGCCTGCGGCTGCTCCAGGCTCAGGTGCCAAGTCCTGCTGAGAGATGTCCTGGGTCCTCTGGGACTGCAGGGGAGGCCCAGAGCCAGGGAAAGGGGAAGAGGGAGGAAGGGAAGGAGAGACAGAGACAGGAAGAGAGGGAGAGAGAAAAAGTAGGAGAGAGAGAGACACACACACACAAAGTCCATAAATAGCCCAGCTTTTTAAGTCCCACATCTTTAGGATTTGTGGATTAGGTCAGGGAGTAGCCACTCTGTGGGCTGAGCTAGGGAGGGACTGCCCTTCTGAGCTACTTAAGGGAGGGAGGCCCACAGTCAGCCCCAGTGCCCTTCCCCCATGCCCTGCCCATTCTCATTCAGAGATGTTGGAGCCATACCTTTTAGACTCTGGCTCCAGGGCTTCCCTGGATGTCTCTGGCTTAGGCTATGGTTCAATACTGCAGTTTGGTTTACAACCCCCTTTAAACATTGAAACTTGGGTTTGGCAAATGGAAACAGTTAAAGTTCCCACTGTTTTCCCCTTGGCCCAGGTGAGGTCCAACAATATATGAGGAGGCTGCTAGGAATTCTGGATGACACGGGCATCTTCAGGATACCCCCCACAAAGCTGGTTTTGGCATCAGGGATTCTAGTCACCATCAGCAATAGCCCCATGACTGCCCAGCACCTTCCAGTTGAGAAAGTGCTTTTATATTCATTATTTCACTCCACTTTCCCAACTACCCTATGGAATGACAATTTTGGTCCTCCAAAATGGACTAGGCAATGAGGCTCAGAAAGGGGAAGTTACTCACCCAAGGACCCAGTCAATCCTTGTCTATGGCACCTCCCCATCTCCCAAATCTTCAAAGGCCCCTAAATGCCAAGGGAGCCTGTAAGCTAGTTCTGAATGGTCCATAGCTCCAGGGTGAGCTCCTGGACCATAGTTCTTTCCAGCAGTGGACTATACTTCTTGGGGCTGAGCGGGGCTGGGAGGTGGAGCAGATTCTACCTTTTAGTAAGACCCATCTTCTAGCAGTTCCAGCTATCACCAGCAGGTGGAGCACACCCTACACCAGGCTACACTGAGACACTCCAGAGCTCTAGACCCCACTTCCCAGGGCTCATCTTACCCTTCTCTTCTGGAGACTCACTCTTTCAGTAGCCTCTGCATTCCACCTCACCCACAGCCAGGCTAAGCCTGGCCAGCCCACATCAGGATTGATTAGAGGCCACACTGAAGGGCAGAAGGGGGTGCTGTTCACTGGCTCACTAGACCAGCCCCCGCCACCCAGTCCAGGGTCTTGCTTGTGCCAGAGGCAAACAGAGGCCCTTCGTGGATGCAGAGGTCTGCCATTCTTTCACGGCACCAGCCTTAAAGGCCCCCAAAGCATCCCTAATTCTGTGACTCACCAACCAGAAAGCCAACCCAGTAGCTCTCTCTGGACTTATGCCTTACTAGACAAAGCCGTCTGTTATCTAGCAGGTTCAGGCCATGGGTAGCACTGATCCAATAAAATGCTCTGCTAATTAGATCATGGGTGCATCACCAATTTTCAAAGCATTAGAAGGCAGCACACATACAATTGACTCTCTACCTGGTCTTTATGTGATTTGGTCTTGCTCCTAGGCAGCTATTGATTTAATAGCAAATACAATAGCCTGGGTCACAAGCAAATTGGGTTCTGGCTCCTCTTCCATCAGCTATGACACTGAATAAGTCCTTCCTCTTTCTGGTCTCAGTGCCCCTATCTGTAAAGTGAAGGTTCTGATCAGGTTCCCAGGGCCCTTTCAACTTTTATTTTATTTAGGAAAGGGGAATTTTATTTGTTAAAGAAAAGTCATCTGTGAATGCCTCTAGTTAAATTAGTATGCTTGACTTTAACACTTTGGATTGAAACATACTTTCTTTATCCTGATTTGAAGTTAACCTCCTCTGTGGAAAAGTCTGGAACTCTCAAGTGAAACAATAACTCACACTGCACATCGAGGTACTCTGCTACTCCCTCTACGTGCGTTATCTTGTTTAATCCTTACAACATCCCCATGAAGTAGGTGCTTTTATTATCTCTACCCAACGAGTCTCAGAGAGGTTAAGTAACAAGCCCAAAGTCATCCAGCTAGCAGGCAGCAGAGCCAGAATTTAAACCCAGGCAGCGTAAGTATACACCACAATTGGATTTCAGACCAGTAAGCAATAGCTTCAGGGAGAAAACACCTAAGTATAACCTGGGGTAAATATCGCCAAGATTTAGCAAGGGCTAAAAATACAGACTTGAGAGTCTAAATGCAGGGCTTCCCCAAATCCTAACTTCATCTCTTCTTCAATCGAGAAAACACCCCACGCTTTCCACTCAGAAAGGCAGGTCATGTGAGATCCTTTTCTGAAGCCTCAGAAGCAGGTCTGATTTCTGTGACGGGCCCATTCCCCTCCAGTGGGCTCCGAAGCCCCTTTCAGGAGGGACCACTCCCCAATCCGTGTTTTCACAATAGGCGCAACAGGGTCTAGTTCTGGATAGAGCTATTGGGATTCTCAAAATGTAGTACACATGAAAAGCCTCGGCAGCACTTGTCCAAATGCCGATGCCAGCACTGAGTTCAAATATCTGATTCAGTAGGTCTAGGCTGGGGCCCTGAAACCTGCATTTCTAACCAGCACCCCTTCCCCATTATACTCGGGCTGATGGAAGGGAAGTACACCAAGCTTCCATGAGTCTTGAGTTTTTCATGTTTTAAGTTAGTCTCCAGGACCCAGGATTCCAAGATTTAGTGAATTCATCTCCCTCAGCCTAACCTACCACCCTCTCCATCCCCACCAGCCCCTAAGCAGCAATGGGGGAAGCATACTGGTGTGGAGGATGAGTGTAAGTCAAGACGTAGCAACCCAATGCCTCTTTACCCAAGGCCCCTATCGAGGGGTTCAGGGTGACACCTACCTCATTGGCTTTCTCAGGGGTGCCCTTGGGGGAGGGGGAGGCAGGGGAGGAGGGCAGCCTGCGCTCCCGTTCCCAGTCTCGATCCCGGTGGATGAGTTTGCTGTTGGGCTCCTTCAGGGTCCTCTTGAGCTCATTGATGCTGGCCTGGTGCTTCAGCAAGACGTCCTCTGGCTTGTCTAAGAACTAGGGATAGATGGAGAGGGTGGTGGTGTTAGGGGAACAGCTCCAAGTGGGGGATGCAGGGTGCAGGGATGATGGCAGCAGTCACCATCACCACCCTCCACCAGCAATGTGATTCCCACTCTGACCTGTGTCGCCCTCATGGCAGCCTCAGAGGCCAACCAGGGCAAGGAGAACTACCCCAACAGGTGCACATCCCAAGGCACAGAGCACTGAAGATGAAAAAGAGGAGACGTCTAGTTAAGCCACCTTTGCTTCTCCCTTGCCTGGACAGCCAAACTCTACCCAAAGCCCACAGGTCTGGGTGAGTTCCCTTTGGTGCTACAAGCCCAGTCTTAGTCACAGAGGTGACTTCCCTCTGGTTACAACCACAGCATAGCAGGCAGCAACTGCCAGAGAGCTATAATAACTCACTAATCCTGTTCACTGGGCTGCTCTGGCTCATTCAGGGGCCTCCTAGATCCCTCCTGGATCCCAGTGTCCACTTTCTGGCCAAGACTTGGGCCACTATACTTAGCGGGATGTCCAGTCTGGGCCCCTCCTAGACCAACATGCACAACTGCTCAGGCCCTGGGGAGGCCCACAGTACAGATCCTCCTCAAGCCAGGGACATTCAGAAGAATGGCCAAGCTCCCACACTAGAGACCAGGGGCAGTCTAGTCTCCTCTGTGATGGGCCACTACCTTCCCCAACCACCCTGGACCTTCCAGATAACTTTCAGGTACTGACTCACCAATAGCAGACAGGGTGAGATATAGCCAGATAGAGAAAACTAGAATGCTGTAGAGTGTTCGGGAAGATTAGGAGAATTAGAGACCAGGAAGAAGAATGGTAAGTCCCATGGCTGGACATAAGAATTGAGCCAGGTATAGCTGGAGTTGTAGGATTCTAACTATACAGGTAGTGTTCCCCATTAAACTACCAAGTCTGTGCTCAAGTTAGTGCAGCATGACAGAGTCATCTCCTTAGGTCAAGGGAGGACGAGCTTTGTGCAGGAGCTGGCAGGGACCTGCCAAAGCTGTTTATCTGGCTACTTCTGGGGCAAAGTGGTGGCTGGCAGCCCAAGGACCCTTATCTGTAAGACTGTTTAAAAATTCATGTTAACTCAATTCAGGACAAGAAATGGACAATCTCAGCTTATTAAAGTCAGATCAGGTAATTCTGGAAGAACCGCTGGAAGGTAAGCTTACCCTTGGACAAAGCTAGAATCTTCCCCTGGGCTCATCTCTGGTACCCAAGGATCCACTATGGCTGACTCCTAAGCTATCTCAGGAAGGAAACCAATCCCAGTGAGGCTCCTGCTTTCCCTCCAGACATTTGTCTGTTCCTTGGGCATCCCTTCCCAAGCTGAGCTGCCCTCGGGACAATGGCTGTCTGAGAAGTCAAACCTGATGGCATTTGCACAGGGAGGGGGTTTGGGCTACAATGGGTAGTAAGTCCCAACCTGAGATGTGGCTTGTCATCTTCCATTCCAAACCTGCCCCACTGCCTCCATGGGTGTGTCATGTCCTTGAAGGCTACACGAAGCAGTGGGATCCTGGGATCCTGGGATCCTTAAAGGTTAAGGGCATTGGAGAAACCTAGTCTGAATGCTTTGCTGTGCAGACAGGGGACTGGAGTCTGAGGGGAATTTCCCAAGACCTTCAAAGAGTTGGTGGCAGAAGTGGGGTTGAAACCCAGATCTCAGAACTCCAAGGTAAGGCTCTTCTTATGTCCCAGTCTCTGGCCCTTTCCCTTGGCAGCCCAAGAATAAACCCACTTCTCTTGCAGTTAAAGTTCAGATAAAGAGTTAGTGACTGTGTGAGAGACAAGAAGTGGTTAACATGGGAGGAATAATTTGGGGGAAGCAACATATGGGAAGAAGACGAGGAAAGGAAGAGAAGAGGAGGAGGTTTTTGCCAGAGTTGAGCAGGAGTCAACCCTGCCTGGGGGAGGTGTCGGACTGGAGTTGGGGCAGATGCAGATGTGCTCTGAGGTGCCTCCCTCCCCACCGCAATCCCCACTCCCACATCTGGCTGCCAATAGATACAAAAAGAAGCTTGGGGTGAGGACACAGGGGACACAGATGAGATGGAGGCGAGACCAAACAGTGCTGTCGGGGAGGAGATGAATCTAGGGAAGGGGTGGGTGGGGGGAGATGAGCTATATGAAAGCACAGAATGGCCTGAAAGAGCTGGTGGTGCAGGTGGGATGGTCAGCAGGTGAGCTGCAAGTATGGAGGACCGGGTGAGCTAGGGAGAGGGTGGGAGGGCTGAGGAAGAAGGGAGAGATGGCCAATTGGCTAGGAGAGTCTAAGAAGGGAGCTAGAGAGATAAGCTTAGTGGGTGGCGGAGTGGGGAGCAAGGGCGGCTGCAGAGGGCAATGGCTGGGGACCAGAGATGAAGTTGAAGCTGAGATGGTGCCACGGAAGTGAGCCTGGGATGGACTGTGGGATGGTGACAAATGAGCTGGGGATAGGAAAGGCTGGGTAGGGAGGGACAGGTTGCATGCAGTACCTCCTGCTTGTGTCTCGGCGTGGTTTCCTGCTCCGGCTAGTGGGATGTGGTAGGAGGGAAAGAAAGCAGCAGGGTCAGTAGAGCAGATGGATTAGAGATGCCACGATGGGCTTGGTCCAGCAAGGAGCCCAGAGCACTCACACTCGACCAAGTGGAGGCCAGGGCAGCTGGGTGGGCCACCAGCAGGGCAGTGAGATAGTCAGAAGAAGGTGCAGGCGTGAAGCAGGGCGCTGTCCCAGGAAGGCAGAGAAGGCAACTAGAGGCCAAGTGGGCAGAGCCATACTGGGCAGGTGGGATATGAGAAAGGAGTTCCCTGTCTCTTGCTGTCAGTGGGAGCATGTTCAAGGCCCTGTGCTCACAAGGGAGATGGAAAGAAACCTGCTGAACAACTACACCAAGAGGAAGCTCTCCCTGGCCTGTGCGTGCACACAGCTGTGTGTGTGCATGTTGTTTACACATCGGTGTGCATGGATCTAAGGGTGACGGGTGCATACATATGTTATTAAATGCATGTGAGGCTGAGGTCATGCACTCCTGCATAAGCATGTACACACAGATACTGGGAGTGTGTGTGTGCACCTGAGTGGGGCATGGGGAAGTAGGAAGGGGACACACTTGAACCTCACACTCCTGAGAGCTGTTGGTGACACCCGGTCATGCTCTGAGAAGGAAGAGAGCAGTGCAGATCCAGATCCCAGTCAAAGGGGCAAATTAAGAGTGTGCAAAAGGAGGCCTGAGTCCTTTAAGGGACAGAGTGGCCCTCTGGAAAAGTAGGGCAAAGCTGGGGAGAGTACAGGGCAGGCAGCATGCCCACCCCCACGCCCACCCCATCCCAGCAAGGGCCAGGTATTGAGAGATGACCCAAAGGCAAGGCCCTGCCCATGGTGGACTCCATAGCAAGGGTGCTTGGCAACAGCTGGGGGCATATGAAGGCCAAGGCCAAGGGTAGACCTCAGGTCAGCCTCCTGATCCCCAGGGCAGAGGGTACGAGAAAGCCAGGCTCCTACCTTTAGCTCCTTGATCTTGGTTGGAGTCCTGACCTCTCCTTCCTCAGCCTCTGACCGTCGCCCCCCAGACTCGCCATCCTCCTCCCGCTTGTCACCATCAGGCCCTGCATCGTGGTTCTCACTGA
This sequence comes from Rhinopithecus roxellana, assembly GCF_007565055.1. Classification (NCBI taxonomy): domain Eukaryota; kingdom Metazoa; phylum Chordata; class Mammalia; order Primates; family Cercopithecidae; genus Rhinopithecus; species Rhinopithecus roxellana. Next base: position 108,561,955 of record NC_044561.1, on the reverse strand, counting down.
CAGAGGCTGGGCGGGAGAACTCTGCTGAAGTGGGTGGAGATAGCCGGGCAACCATGTGAGACCCCTCCCGGAGAACAGAGAACCAGCCTGGCCCTGCCCAACCACGCCTGGAGTGGAGCCAACTCTTCCACACCCCTCACCCGTTGCCCAGAGGTGTGAAGTAGACTTCTGGTCACGTGGCCGGTAAGTGGCAGACCTGCCTCCCAGCCCAGGACTCCTTCCTGGTTTCTACAGCACTAGAACCTGGGTTCAAATCTCAAATCCATCTCTTCTTGACTGTATGACCTTGGGTAAATTACACAATATTTCTGGGTCTTGGTTTCCTTATCTAGAAGCAGTGCCTGCTTTAGAAAGAGGAGGTGAAGAATGAACAAGCTAATGTATATAAGTACTTATGGAAGAATGGCTAGCACAGAGTGAGCCTTCCATCAATGGCAGCCCATAAATGTTGCTGTTTTGGTTGTGGTGGTTGTGGTTAAATACTCACCTGATCATTATTTAGCAACACACAAATATTGTGAGATTAGCTTTACTAGTGAAAGCTAAAGTCTTAAGTTTGCAACTAATTTACCTTCTTTATAAATTAGGGAGAATTCAGGGAGATCCCTGCAATAACACCTTTCTCACTCACTGGTATTCCAAAATGCTTTTCTGAATAGGAAAGGAAGGGGTGGAACTAGACTTTGCATCAGGCATTGGGCATAATCTGACTATGCCCATGGATTGTGTCTTGGTGGAAAATAGGCTGAAAAACACGGGTTTAAAATAACCAGAGCTCAGATTATCCTTGGGGTTGGCCTAGATTTTAAAAAGAGGATAATTATCCTTTCTATTCATATACACTCACTTTGCAAAGTACACATTTATGCATATATTTCATTTGATTTACACAATACCCTGTGTTGATGGCTGGAATGGGACTGGCTTATCCCCATTTTACAGAGGATGACTGGAGACGTCAAGTGGGGAAATATCCCACTGGTGACCTTTTGGTGAGTTGGGATAGGGACTGAGGCCTCCTGGCTTAGACTCCATGTTCTGTTCCTCTCTGATGAGCTTCACTAGCTCTAGGCTAACCTCTGCTGCCTGCCAGAATCTGGGCTTTGTTTGGCCCCTGACATAGTAATGGAAGCTACAGGGGAGGGACCTTTCCCTTTGCATAAACCCCAGTTTTCTGTCCTCTGTCTACCCAAGGAGAAGAAGGAGCTTCTTCAGCCTCAGACAAACCCTAGCAGAACTACACATCTTTCAAACATGCACAGGAGTCCTGAGACAGGTCTCACTTTCGTATACCAGAAAAAGTATCAGACTTTCTTGATCACCTGGCAAACTCCTAGGTATCCTTCAAAACCCTGCCCAGTTAGCACCCTTTCTGCAGAGCCCTTTCTGCCCCTTCTAAACTTAATTCCTCCCTCCTCACAGCTGCTCTACATTCTACACATGCTTCTCCCATTGCTTGAACCACAACAAATGCTTACAAACCTGCTATTCTACGAGCTCCTCAAAGGGAAGGGCCAAACCTATTCACTCTAAATACTATACCCAGGACCCAACACAAGGCCTGACACACATATAATACTCAGAAAATATAAGTAGAACTAACTTGCCTGGAGGCCTGCTCCAAGGTGTTCTGGGAGCATCTATGGTTTCCCCACCCAAGTCCCTACTTCCCACTTTTTTTTTTTTTTTTTTTTTTGAGATGGAGTCTCGCTCTATCGCCAGGCTAGAGTGCAGTGGTACAATCTCGGCTCACTGCAACCTCCGCCTCCCAGGTTCAAGTGATTCTCCTGCCTCAGCCTCCCGAGTAGCTGAGACTACAGGCGCCTGCCACCATACCCAGCTAATCTTTGTATTTTTAGTGCAGATGGGGTTTCACCATGTTGGCCTAGATGGTCTTGATCTCTTGACCTCATGATCCACCCCCCTTGGCCTCCCGAAGTGTTGGGATTACAGGAGTGAGCCACTGTGCCTGGCCTTTTTTTTTTTTTTTTTTTTTTGAGATGGAGTCTCGCTTTGTTGCCCAGGCTGGAGTGTAATAGTGTGATCTCAGCTTACTGCAACCTCCTCCTCTGGGGTCCAAGCAATTCTCCTATTTCAGCCTCCTGAGTAGCTGAGATTACTGGCGCATGCCACCACGCCCAGCTAATTTTTGTATTTTTAGTAGAGACAGGGGTTTCATCATATTGGTTAGGCTGGTCTCGAACTCCTGACCTCAGGTGATCTGACCACCTTGGCCTCCCAAAGTGCTGGGATTACAGGCATAAGCCACCATGCTCAGCCCCCACTTCCCACCTTTAAGCCACTCTCTACAAACCTAAAAACAATAAGAATGGGTACAATTTCTTCAGGTGCTACTATATGTCACAGAATATTTTCTAGGGATGATCTCATTTAGTTTTCCCTAGAACACAGCAAAATAGGTAATATTTATTTTGTAGAAGAGGAAACAGGCTCAGGGAGTTACATAAGTTGCTTAAGGTCACCCATCCATTCATTCAGATATTTATGAACCACTTCCAGTGTTCAGAGAACAGCCCACAGTGACTGTCAAGGCCGAGATTTAAACTCAGATCTGCATAATTCTGAATTTCCCCAGTGGCCCATGTGACTTCTGAACATCACGTACAACTCGAGTGTGTACATCCTGGGGAGAGACTTGGGCCCTGAAGGATGCTGATTTAGTAGGTCTGGGGCAGAACCTGGGAATTTTTGTGTTTGACAATCTCACAGGCGACTCTGATGAGACATGGTTTGTGCACCACATTTTAAGCCCTGTCTGCTTGCTACAGGACTATATAGGGCCAGTTTTCATTGATGTTAAGGGCACCTATCAGCCCAACAGAAATGGAGACAGTGGAGAGTGCCATGTGGTCAGATTGTCAATCAGCCCAGAGCCCAGTAAAACCAAAAGAATGACCAAGAACAATGCCCTGGCCTCCCAGCAGACAAGGCATCATCGGCTCCACACCGCAGTCACAAGACACCATTCCCCTAGTATCATGATGACCGGTGGATCGCTAAGCTTCTTGGGTAGGTGGCCCAAATCATATGGCTGAACCTGGGACCCCAAAAGACCACAACTCAGGGAAGTTGTGGGAAATCCAGAGAGTGGTAGTGTCACATCTCAAGTGGAATTGAGCTCTAGGTTGGGACTAAGCCACCAAGAGCTGCCCAGGGACAGCACTGGTCTTGAGGGGCCAGCCTGGTGCAGATGAACTTGGGATGCGTCTACCATTTTCCTGCTCATTCTGCAGAACCCGGCATGCCCACTCCCCCACTTCCCTCTAAAGACCATTCCCCCCAGCCCTCCAGTTTGGGCCATACCTCCATCAAGGCTGCGGGACATGGTGTACCGTTTGCTGGAAGAACGCTCAAAGAAGGGTGCAGGCCGGTCAATGAGGGCGCTGGCCTGGCGGGTCTGTGCCTGGGTCCTCCCACTGTACCGGAACTTGGAGCCCATCACCAGGAAGCCCTTGGGTGGGGGCTCAGGGGACACCAGCCTGCAGCAGAGGGATGCAGGGGAGGGGGAATCAAACCTGTACTGCCAGGCCCAAAGTTAGACCACAGCTGGCCTTTCATCCCACTACCCCACCAACTACGACAATTCAAAGTGGCCCAGGAAGGGAGGGACTTGGGGAAAGGGAGGAGGACATTCCTAGCGTTCTCACTAACTCCTCCCCCGCTCCCCTCCATACACATGGTCTCTGCCCCATCCCCATTACCCCATCCAAGGTCAGGCTCACCGGAAGAATGTGTGATGCTCGATGCAGACCTTCCACAGTCTCTTGGCTGACCGGTGGTTTGGGAGTTTAAAGCCAATTGTGCTCTCAAATTGCTCATACTGGAAAACCAAGAAGGGCAGGTTAGAGGCAGGGCCTGAGCTCACTCTCGCCACTAGACCATTCTTAGTGTTTTTATTTTATTTGTTTAATGTTTTCTTGAGACACGGGGTCTCGATCATTTGCCCAGGGTGGAGTGCGGTGGCCAATCATAGCTCACTGTAACCTTGAACTCAAGAGATCCTCCTGCTCAGCCTCCCAAGTAGCTGGGACTACAGTCAGACACCACACTGGCTAATTTTTTGTAGAGAATGGGTCTCATTATGTTGCCTAGACTGGTCTCCAACTCCTGGGCTCAAGCAATCCTCCCACCTCAGCCTCCCAAAATGCTGGGATTATAGACGTGAGTCATCCTTTCTGAACTCTTCTCAGGCATCTGCGACTTTGGTCTGTTCATTCACTGAATCAATAAGGGTGACAGAGCCCTAACTCTGTGATGGGTCCAGCGCTAAACACTAGAGATACATGGAGATCAAGGCAGAAGATTCTAGTGGGGGTAGGGGAGCCTCTAATAATAAATAAGCAAACAAGATAATTGCAGACACTGATCAGGGGAAATGAAGGGAGATATGTGGTATGGCAGAACTGGGAAGGCATGGGGGCTTCTGCCGTCTAAGGAAGAGCAGGGGATCCCCTCTAGACCTAGATTTAGGTGATCTTGAACTGACATTTGAAGAATGGGAAGGAACCAGCTATGTGAGAAGCAAGACAGGGAGACACTTTCAGGTACAGGAAACATCAAATGCGAAGCACCCAGTCAGGAAAGAGCTTGACTTATTCAAAGATCTCAAGGCCAAAGAGGCTAAAGCACCTTGGGTGTGGGGCAGTGTGGCAAGGGATAGGTGGGAGAGATAGGTGGCCATGGAAGGAGTTTGGAGTTCAGCTCAAGAATTAAAGAGAGTTCCTGAAAGGTGTAAGCAAGGGTGTGGGTGGGAAGGGGGAGTGGGCTTGCCATGATCTGATTTAAGGGACGTTTTAAGATCTCTCTGGCAGCTATGAGGAAAATGGCCTGATGAGCACCAGGGGCGAGGGAGGGCAGAGGGCAGTGAGAAGGCCCTCATAGGCACAGGTGAAAGATGGGGGCTACTGGAGGCGGGTGTGACAGAGAGGAAGAGAAGCAGACGTTACGACCAAATGGGCCTTTTGATGGGTGAGATGTGGGGAACTGAAGGAAAAGAGGTGCAGACATCTACATGTTTGCATCTGTGTGTGTTGTATGTATAGTCGAGTCTGTGTATCTTAGAATGTGTACAAACTTCCATACTTACATGTAAGTAAATACATGAACTTTACACAGACATATATTCATTTATCTGTGTGACCTGAATATATGTGGTTATACTTCTTCTTCTGTTTTTATTTTTCTCTTTTTTTTTTTTTTTTTTTTTTTTGAGACAGAGTCTTGCTCGCCCAGGCTGGAGTACAGTGCCAGCTAATTTTGTATTTTTAGTAGAGATAGGGTTTCACCATGTTGGCCAGGCTGGTCTCGAACTTCTGACCTCATGTGAACCACCCACCTCGACCTTCTAAAGTGCTGGGATTACAGGTGTGAGCCACCGCACCTGGCTGTATGTGGTGATACTTTTATTTTTTATTTTTATTTATTTATTTATTTATTTATTTTTTGAGACAGAGTCTCACTCTGTCACCCAGGCTGGAGTGCAGTGGCGCAATCTCAGCCCACTGCAAGCTCTGCCTCCTGGGTTCATGCCATTCTCCTGCCTCAGCCTCCCAAGTAGCTGGGACTACACGCGCCCGCCAGCACGCCTGGCTAATTTTTTTTTATTTTTTAGTAGAGATGGGGTTTCACCATATTAACCAGGGTGGTCTTGATCTCCTGAACTTGTGATCTGCCCATCTCGGCCTCCCAAAGTTTTGGGATTACAGGTGTAAGCCACCACGCCCAGCCAGTTATACTTTTATTTAGGCTCTTCTCTCTCTCTCTCTCTCTCTCTCTCTGTGTGTGTGTGTATGTGTGTATGTGTGTGTGTGTGTTGGCAGCCCAGCCCCGGCTGCTGGGGTTCACTCCTTTCTAGTTGATTCTGGTGAGGAGGAGGGTTTCCCAAGGCAGGCTCACCTCCCCAGGCCGGATCTTGATATAGAAGTTACTCCTTTTGTAGGAGATCTTGAGGATCTTGGGCCAGGCAAAGCGGTTGATTCTCAGCCGGTCCCGGTAGATAAGCAGGCCATTGGCACAGACGCCTAACATAATGTCGATGCCCTCAGAGTCCTGCATGAGAAGAGACCATGGAATGGAAGGCCCGGGGTCCATGCCTGGGGACAGCCTGCCACCCACCCCGAACACACCGCCCTGTGCGCTGCTTGTAATGAGCTCTCAGGATCAGGGTTAGAGCCTCCATGATGGAGTCCCACTGACCAATCCCTCCCATAGTCATTCAGTCATTCACTCTTCCATTTAGGTATTTATTCACCCACTCACTTGTCTGATCATTTGCTCTGTCAATCACTCAATCACACATTCACCCAGCGAACATTTACTGGCACATACTTGGTGCCAGGCTATGTGCCAGGTGCTAGGAATACAGAAAGAAACTAAGGCCTACGTCTTTCCCTCACAATGCTCCCAATCTAGCGGGGGCTCAAACAGGTTCATAAATAAAATACATGGAGAAAAGGATACAGATCATGAGAAAATAAAAGGTTATGGAACTTCAAGGAATGAGAATGAGAACAGAAAAGGTTTCAAGTTGGAGGTAACACAGGGTCTGGCACACCAAGCCCTAGGGAAAAGCCTGATAGTTCTTTGGGGGCACCACCCAGACACTAGGGGAACCCAGGAAGCCGGTGGTACCTTGGCATGGTGCAGGTCTACTCCATACATGGAAAGCTTCTTGGCGTTCTCTAAGAAGTGGATTTCTGCTTCTCCTGGGGTCATCCCCCTTAGGGAAAGAAAGTGATCACAGGTGACCAAGGGAAAGGCCCAGGCTTGAGTCCTGCTGGCCAAAGGTGGCCACCATCAGAACCCATGATTCTGTGAAGTCAAATATGCTGAGCCCCACCCTAATCCTTTCCCTCTTTCCTCAGAGCAGGAGGGTATACCCCAACTCCCACTTCAGCCCACCCAACCCCCATCTTCTGCCAAAGCTCAAGTCCAGTCTTGTTAGTCCAGAGGGCTGAGCTGGGAGTCAGGATTTTTGCCTCATTCTGCCACTGAATTGACTGTGAGCTATAAATTCTACTTTTCCATGACCATAAAACCATTGTTAAGGACATTGTTCATTATAACCACCCAAGGGCTCCTAAATTATTACCCACATGGGATATTTCTTGCAGAATTTAGTATCAGAAGCCACTTAATCTCTCCTAAGGAACAGGTGCACATTCTCCTTTCCAAAGAGAAGAGTTATGTAATTAATCAAGTTCCTTCTTTGCTTTGGCTGCCAGGAAACTTGGACTATATTTTATACTTAGTCAGAGCAAACATTTATTGAGTACTATGTGCTGGTTACTGTTCTAAGCACTTTACACATATTAACTCACTGAATCCTCGTAACAACTCTGTAAGATAGGTATTATTCTTCTTCTCATTTTACAGATCAGAAAACCGGCACAGAGACATTAAGTAACTTGTCCAAGACCACACTGCTATGAAGGAGAAGAGTCAGGATTTGTTTGACTTCAGAGTTTATGCTCCTAATCACTTCATTACAGGGCTTGTATATCCTCCAGGCCTCAGTTTCCTGTGACCTGTCTACTTCTGGGCTGCTGTGTGGGATACCCGGACATGAGATGTCAGTGTGCTTTAGGTCCAAAGAGCTGTAGGCACAGCCGTTAGTATTTCTCCAGCCCACATCGATCTGAACATCGTTCTCTGAATTATTATGGCTCTTGCAAATCCTAAGATGTCTTGCTATCTAGGACAGGGATGACAAATAGATGGCAGACAGGCCACTACTCCCTATTCCTATGCCCAGGTGGACATTGCTAACCTGGGCATTGTAAGGAATCAGTGTCCTACTCAACACAACATCACAGCAGTCACTATTAACCAAGCAGAGTTAGTGTGCGATTCTCAGAGACAGCATCTGCCACCCTTGACCTAGCATTCATCACACCCCAGCAGGCTCTTCCCCACATACACGATCACTCCACATCTGGCCCTGGCCCTCCTCTCCAGATGAAGGCCACAGAACAAGAGCCTCCTAATTCCCTCCATCCTCAATAGTAATGAGACAATATCACCATACTCCTTTCCCTGGGTGCAGCACTTTACAGTTTATAATGAACCTTCACATTATTAATCATACTGAGTCCCCATAACAATCCTGGACTTACAGTCCCGAATACTTCCAGCTTAAAAGGACCCTACAAATCATTTCGTTTTGAGGGTTCCTCTCCAGGGGAACCTGTACAGAAGCAATGGCGAAGTGGAGTATCTGGGTTGTTACAATGACTGAGAAGGTGTTACGGGCATTTGCCGGGTCCCAGGGATGCTGAACATTCTGCACAATGAATTCTCCTGCCCCAAATGCCAATAGTTGAGAGACACTGATAATCTAACTTCGTACATATGCAGGTGAAAAATTGGGCTTAGAGAGGTTAAATAACCAGCCTATAGTCACACTAGTTAATTATCATCCAACTGCTGAAACAAGGTACTTTCCCCTGCACAATCAACTATTCAACTCCTCAATCCACAGACAGCAACACTAACAGCCAACATGCAGTGTGCCTTTAATATGTGCTATTTAGGCTTCCGAACAATCCTACAAGGTGGGTTTAACAGCATCCACCTTGAACAGATGAGGAAACCAAAGCATAGGAAGTGAAATGACCTTCCTGAGATCCCCTGGTTAGAAAGTGGCAGAGCCAGTATAGGAACCCTAGCAGGCTGGCTTTTGGGTCCAAACTTTTGAACTCTATACCAAGATCTAGACATCAGGACACTTACTTAGAGACACAGTAGTGATTATTATCTCTAGCTGGCAGATAAACTGATTCTCAGAGGCCAAGGACAGGGAATTATCACACCTATAGAGGAGTTTAAGAAACTTGGGTCCCAAAAGGTCATCAAGGCCATACAGCCAGTCACTATCGTTCCTATTTACAGAGATGATTTGCTCTCAGGTATACCTCAAGTTAGGGGCAGAGCCAGGTGCGGTACAAACAGCACAGTATGCGGCGGCCTAGGACATTCAGGCCTGCAAGGAAGGCTCCCACTGGCCAAGGAGCCACAGAAGGCCCTGGCTGTCACCCTCTTACCTGTATGTCTTATGCAGCTCCATGATCCTCTCCTCCAGCTCCCGGGTCTGGTTAGGGGCGAAGCGGAGCTCGCTGACATAGTTGCCCACATGCTCCTCAGCATCATAGTCGCCCAGTTCGGCCTGCACAGCGTAGGAGCCCAGTAGGGCATGCGTGACAAAGGAGCAGGGCAGCCGGCCCGTGATGATGTCTGCCCGCAGCTGCAGGCACAGGTAGTATCTGGAGATAGGAGAGAGCCAGCATGGGCACAGGGCCCTACTCCTCCCTAGATCCCCCAAACACAGCTGTCCATCAGAACCAAACAGAACACAGCTCAGCAGAAAAGGATGTTTGTAGACACTGGCGCTTCATATGTTGACAATCTGGGTATGTCTCGTGAGATGGTTTTGCAACATTTCACATGACTTTAAGCATTTTTGTGCATTTCTAAATTTGAGGGATTTGTTTTCTATTATGAGAGCATTTTCAATTTCTAACTCAATTTCAAGCTAAATAGGACTACTTTGCTGGTTTGGCCATTACAAAATGTCATGTAGTTTTAATTATACAAGTAATATACTGTATTCATATTGAGGAAAAAATGCACACTTTAGAGGTGACTCTAAATTTCCTCTTGATGACCAGAAATGCATGTGGTTTTGATTTATGGGTGTTTCTTACCTGTAAATGGCATCAAATGCTGCCTCTGATTCTAACAGCTCACTTTTTCATACCCAGGCCTTAGAGCCCTCCCATGTCAGCACATGTAACTCTGCCCCATTCATTTTAACTTCCACACTGTATTCCATTGCCCGGATGAACCTGCTTGCCAATGCTTTCCCAAAACTTTCTTATTTTGCCTCCAGCTCTAAGTAAATTGTCTGAAAACAAATTGGTTTAAAGGAACATTTCCAACTACCAGGCCATGATTTTTTATAACTTTTATGCACACTTGGACGATTTTACAATTTTAGAACCATTTAAAACCATTTTTATTGCTTTTTTGGTTACTATGTATTAAAAAAAAAAGTTTCATTTTTAGCCAATGATGCCTCCCTGTCCATTTTTGTTATGTTTCACCATTTTTTTTCAATTGCCTACTTCTTTTTTCTTTTTCTTTTTTTGAGATGGAGTCTCACTCTGTCACCCAGGCTGGAGTGCGGTGGCGTGATCTCAGCTCGCTGCAACCTCCGCCTCCCAGGTTCAAGCGATTCTCCTGCCTCAGCCTCCTGAGTAGCTGGGATTACAGCCACGTGCCCCACGCCCAGCTAATTTTTGTATTTTTGGTGGAGACAGGGTTTCGCCATGTTGCCCAGACTGGTCTCAAACTCTGGTCTCAAGCAATCTTCCTGCCATTGTCTCCCAAAGTGCTGGGATTACAGGTGTGAGCCACCACATCTGGCCTTTTTTCTTTTAAGTACCTTTTACTTAATATAATTCTTACTACTCTGTGACATTATTTCAGTCAGAACTGAAGTCCTGGCAAAAAGTATGTGCAACCTCAGTGTGCGCCCAGGGCCAAGGCATAGACTCAGAATCAGTAGCAGCTCAAACATCACTGGCACCAAGTACAGGCTTATGGGCATTCTATTCAAAAGTCTCAAAATTCAGAAATCACTGCCAAATATTCTGACCAATCTTTCATTTCAATCAATTTGTCGTTTTGACCAGTTTATTTCGGGCCTAACTATTTTTGGCGAAATCAGCTGCTATAGCACCCATCTCCTAGGGCCATCTGTGCTAGGCAGGCCTAACTTCCTTCCTGGTGTCCCTGGAAGCACAGTGCCCAGGGTCTGGCACAAACAGGAGAAGTATCAGTAGGTAAGACCAGGGGGACGGAAGCTATGCTGGCCTAACCCACACAGTCCACTTGGGAATGGAGTTTCAGATCCTGATGCTGCCACATTAGCCCACACCTGACCTCAGGGCTCAGAACTAGGACTAATGACGCCAAAGCCCAGGCCTGATCTGTTCCAGGAACATCTGTCTTATCTCCCAAGGCCAGAGTCAGCATCTTGACCTTGGTCGATGGCCTGGCAAACAGGCAATCGACATGAAAGTGAAGGAGGGACCCAATGGGAGAGAGGGGCCGGCTTAGGAGCCCCTCCCCTGCTATAGGGGAACTCCAAGCCCATATCTTCTGTTGGGAGTAAAAGGCCCATCACCTGGATGACACAGCCCCAGGATATCATGAAGTAAGACTATCTCTTTGGAAAGGGCTTAAGAGAAGGGTTTCCCCCTGTTCTGGTTTCCAGAAATGGGTAACCCCACAGAAGCTCCCATTCCGAAGGATGCTTTGCACTCATTTTACTGTGGGGAGTCCCAAGCCCCACTTGACTTCCATGTGCCTGACGTGTGCACAGAGTGGCATGCAGACCAAAGTCCCACGTTCAAAGGCATCCCATTCTACTCCCTCCATATTCCCAATGCTGCAAACCGGTGGCTCACCCAGCACAGCAGCCTTCACATGGGTTTGGTATGTCCCATGCATAGATGGCCCATGCTATGTTATTTTAAAGTTTGCATTTGTTGCCAACATTTAGAAACTGTGGTTTTTATTCTTTAATCTCTAGGTTCATTCCAACAATCAGGACCAATTCCTACATGACAGTGATGGCCCGGAGGGGAACAGCAACTGTTTTAGGTGGCTTCTGTCCTCTCTACAAGGGGCCCCACAGCTCCCTGTGATACCTCTTCCTCTGACATCAAGGGTCAGCTGCCACTGACCACTGTGCTTGCATCACTGTTTCTTACAATGAGTCGGCTTCCTGTGTTGATGCTGTCTGCCTGACCTTGGTAGGAGACTGCATTTGCAGCTGCTATCACATACTGCCTGTGTCCCCAGGGCCAGGAGCCCTCATCCGTAGCCCCACACAGCCAGCACACCTGCCTCTCCCTCCACAGCCCTCACCTTGTGATGTCTTCTGTCAGCTGGGCAGGATCAGGTGGGTAGAACTTGACTGTGAAGGCAAAATTCCAGGGGCTACCTGAGAGGAGATGGGAGAGAGATCAGTGAGGCCCTATCACCCCATTGGGTGGTCCAGATGCACCATCCTATGGGCAGTTTTTCAAAGTCTTCTCCTATCTGTAATCTCAGGACAATCCAATCAGGAAGGCTGGAACATTACTCCCATTTGACAGATTAGCAAACTGAGGCCCAGGTTAAGAGACTTGTGAGCTAGCAGTAGGAAGGAAGGTAGAAAGAAAGAAAGAAAACTGACACTGCATGCCAGACACACCGTTAATTACTTTACAAACATTACTTCAGTAAACCTCACCACAACCCTGTAAGTAAGTCCTATGATTAGCTCCGTTTTATAGATGAAGATACTGAGGCCCAGGCAGTAAAGCAGTCAGCCCAAGGTCACCCCACTTGGAAGCGGCAATGCTGGGGTTCAAACCCAGGCCATCTGGCTCCTTGGTCTATACCCTAGTCTGGGTCATCGTATGTCAATGATAAGAAAAAAGTCTAAATAATACCACATTAAACAGGTTTCTTAAATTTGGACTTGTCAGAGTCCTCGCCCTGCTACTGTGCATTGCAGCTCTCTGAGGGAAACATGCATTCAAGAATTTCCAAAAATGGTTTGATCTGTTGTATCCATTTTTTACAGAGCATCCTGCAAGATTAATGTTTCTCAGAACACACATTGGAAAACTCTGCCCTGTATCATGTTGACTCCATCTCAGATGACAGGATTGAATTATAAATAAGACCCAAAAGGCAAATATAATGAGCTAAATGTAACAAAGGGATATTTTAGGGGGATAAATGCTAACCTCCACACTTAGATGTGAAAAACCAATGGTACACATCTAAGAAGATACACAGGGCAATAAAGGCTGAGGTTATAGCTGGAAGCAAGCTCTGCAAGCCCAGAGAAGGGGTAGTCACTTGAGAGGGGATGAAGGCAGGTAGGTGTGAGGTACTGGACAAAATTAGCGAAAGTCGACATATCCACAACAATGGTCAGACCACCCCTGGGAATTTCAGGTTTCAGGCTCAAAGCGGCCCCTGACAAAGTGAGAAAGTGAGGCCCATCCAGGGCAGGGCTGTGGTCATGGACCGCTGGAGGTCACATCGCCACTACCATCCTTGTCTCTGCAGTAACCACTATCTGCACCATACAGATGTCACATCTCAAACTTTTACTAGATGCCAGTCACTGCGCTTGCTAAGAACTTTATGCACATGTATGGGGTTCGATCTTCATAATCATCCTGAAGTTGACTTTCTTTTTTATAGATGAATTCTGAGAGGTTAAGTCACTCTCTCAGGGTCACTCAGCTAGTCAGTGGTAGAAAATGGGGATCCTAACTCTGGCCATCTGGCCCCAGAGCCCAGGCACCTGACCACACCGACTCCTTGGAAAAAGCAGCTTCAAGGAATAATAATAGTCTCAGGAATTCCTACCTCAGGAATAATAACGGTAATAATCAATCATAATAATAAATAATAATAGCTAATGCATACTGGGTGCTACTGTGTGCAGGTACCATTCTACATGTAATACTCATTTAATCCTCACAACGTAAATACAAGTACTAGCATTACCCTGCTTTACAGAGGAGGAAACCGAGGCACAGTCAACACCAGAAGCAGATAGAGTTAACATTCAAATCCAGGCAGTCTGGCCTCAGTATCTGTTTGCTTAACCATCACACCAGATTGCCTCAGGGAAGCAAGAAGAAAACAGCTACTGAGCACCTACTATGTGCTTGGTGCTGTCCATACATATGTCATTGAACTGTCACCCCCACTTCATGAGGCAGGAACTAATTGAACTGTCACCCCCACTTCATGAGGCAGGAACTACTAATCCACTGGCCAAGGAGAAGCAGGGACCCAGAGAGGTGGAGAGCTTGCCCCAGGTACCCTACTTTGCCCTACCTCGCCCCAGGTGCACTGAGGTTTGGGAGGAGGTACACCCAATTCTGAAGCCCAGGCCACAAGGACCAATGGCACCACCTTCAGAAGGCTGAGGTGCTGTCACAGAGGGCAAAACATTGCTCTACTGGGGCACCAGAAGGCAGGATGAGGATGAATGGCTGGAAGTTACAGGGGTAGAGGCAGAGACTGTGGCTCTCCTGGATAAGGTGCTTGCTAGGGATCAAGACTATTACTCGATGACTTGGGATGGCTACAAGGAGTGACATCCACCAGGCCTGGGCTGTGCTGGCAGGGGCTGCAGGCCACCTTTGGGAGTGATGCTGAGACCTGACCATTTGGTCCAGCGGCCTGTCATTCCCAAGCACCTGGTCCTGACCAAACACCACACGCTCGGCTGCCTGTATCTATCTGTTCCAATCTCTTTAGTCATGAGACACAGGCCTCCCAGCCAGGCTGGGGCTCCTGGGGGACAGCCTGAAGCCCAGGCGGAGGATCTATCAGCCCCCCGAGGAGCATGCTCTGTCTGCCTGCCTCTTTGTCTCCAACTGACAGAGCCTACAGGAAGAATTCCTCGAGCCCCCTCCTGCAGAGTCAGCTGGCATCCCAAGGCCCAGCTGCCCGCTGTCATGGCAACAGGCTCAGCTACAGCTTTCCAGCCAGGGGACCAGGGAGTTCAGGAGAGACCAACCACAGCCAAGGGGGACGGGCCCTGGGTGGAGGCATCTCTGTCTGGAGGTCCCAGGTCTCCAACTGCTCAGGCTGCCTTGCTGAGGCCCCCTACCTCCCCCTTCTGCCATTTGGGAGCCGCCCCATCCCTCCCAACATGCTTTCTCTAGGCCAGAAAGGACAGGTTGTTGGCCTGCTCATCTGCCTTCACCCCAGGCCTTGAAAATAGCACAGGATGGTGTTGGAAGACCAGGACTCAAGACCTGGCTCAGCCAACATTTGGCTCTGTGACCTTAGGTAATAACTGCCTCTCTCTGGGCCTCTGAGAAAAGGGTCATTGCTTACTGAAATCTACACCATTCCTGGACAGAAGGGTGGCTGTTTCCAGCCCATCATCTGCTTCTCCTTTGTCCTAGACAGCTCTGCAGGTCCCTTCTAGAGCTGACATCCTGAATGTATTTATGATTCCTCTGCTAACTTGTTGTGTGACTCTGCACAGTCGTTTCTCTTCTCTGGGCCTTAGACTTGTCCTTCCCGCTCTGGCTTCTCCCAAGATCTGCCATGTGGAGTACATGGACTCATGGATCTGAATGCACTTTCTTTTCTTTTTTTTTTGTTTTCTTTTTTTGAGATGAAGTTTTGCTCTGTTGCCCAGGCTGGAGTGCAGTGGTGTGATCTCAGCTCACTGCAACCTCTGCCTCCCGGGTTCAAGAGAATCGCTTGAGGCAGTCCCAGTGCCTCAGCCTCCCAAGTAGCTGGGATTACAAGCACTCGCCACCAAGCCCAGCTAATTTTTGTATTTTTTTTAGTAGAGACAGGCTTTTCCTATGTTGGCCAGGATGGTCTCAAACTCCTCACCTCAAGTGATCTGCCCGCCTCAGCCTCCCAAAGCGCTGGGATTACAGGCGTGAACCACGGCGCCCAGCCTGAATGCACTTTCTAAAGGAGGAGAGAGCAGTACAAGGGAGGTTCTCATGGCCTGGAATCCCCTCACCCATTCACCTCCCCAACCACAGCAAGCCACTCACTCCGGATCTGCTTCTTGATCTCCTTGGAGGGGTCCAGCCAGTTCTGAAAGAAAAGACAGAGATCTTCAGAGGGAATATGCAGGAAAGAACCTGACTTGGCTGGGAGAAATATCTTGAAATGGCCGGTCAGCAGCCCCTTGTGGGCAACGCCCTTCCTTGGCTAAGCCTCCTGGTCCCTTTTTCTTGGGTCTAAGGGGTGAGGGGAATGGGGCCAGGATTCACTACCAGGCTTGGACCCAGTGTCCCGGAGCTGCCACTGCCCTGAGGCAGTTCCAGTGAGCAGGTGATACAGCTGCAATGGGACTGGCAGGAAGGAGGAAATTCAGAGTCTCCCAAGGATGGGGGAGAGGCTCTGGCAGGGAGCTCCTAAGCTCCCCTAGCAACTCTAGCAGCCAGACCAGGGCTCTTCAAATTCCCACCTGGGGTTGACCTGTATGTCACCAACAAATGGCTGAGACAGGGAACCGCGGGTAGATAGGGCTGGTTGAACCTTGGGGACATGCAAACAGAAGATGCTTAGTGATCTGAGCACTAATGGAAGCCATGCGGGGTGGCCAGGATTATAGGGGCCTAACGGAAGTGCAGGTCCCACCCTGCTCCCTAGTCCAGGTACCTTCTGACTGTCGGCATCACAGAAAGTCAGGCCAAAGTAGTCCTTCTCTAGGAGGTTGAGGTGTTCACAGACCAGGTCAAACAGCACCTGACCCCGGCCATGTTTCTGAGGAGGGAAGCAGAACAGCTGTGAGGCTGAAGTATACCCCGGGGCGAGGCTGGGAGATACCCTAGGCTCCACCAGGACAACTCAAAAACCCCAAGGGCCTTTTGGCATCTGGACGGGAATGCAGCACTCCTGCCACCCACCTGGCTCTGCCCTCTGAGTCCTAAGGGGGTAACAACAATGGCCAGCTCCTTGATGGCCTTCTTCCAAGTTCTGGTGGGGGTTTCTGGACCTTGAGGTTGCTTGGGGAGAAGCTGAAGTGGAAGGCATAGGAAGTGACGGCTTTCTCCTTCCTTTTTAGTGATTAAGAGAAGGAGGCTAACTTAGACTGAAGGAGCAGAAAACCAAGTCCTAAGCTTTAGGTGTGAGAGGAAGAGAAGAAGCCCCTGGAATATGACAGAAGCGGGCAGGGGGTGAAGGGGAGGGGTTGGGACTCAGGGTCACAGTGTAACCCTCCCTTCCCTGAGTGAAATCCAGGGCAGCCCAGGCTAGCCCACCACTCCCTTCCCCACAGCCAGTGAGGTTTCACAGAGGCTCATGGGGCCTCCATCAGCTTCTGCTGGAAGAACCATTGTTAGGGCCGGATAGGTTCCTCCCACTCCTGTAGAACTAGGCTTGGGCCTCTCTGAAACACCATTCAAAATGACGAAGCCAAGAACCTGACTGGGTGCACTCCAAACCCACAGGGGTAAAGATGAGCACCAATAAGGGGATCACAGGGCAGGGGAACAGGAGGCAGTCACCACCCAAAGAAGCAGGGATTCTAGAGAGGGAGTGAGGCCCCTGTAAGGTCTGGCTGGGCCCTCAGGACCAAGCCTGACAAGGAATTCCTGAACCTGGAGATCATCAGAGAGAGAGGACCTGGCCTCAGTCAAACGCTTTATGCACTTCTAGGACAAGCAGAAATGGCATGTTGGGGCCCATCACGGTAGGAGAGAGGACATAGAAGATAGCCCTTTCCTTTGTCCCAGGAGCAGGGAAGGTGAAATCTTTCTATAGACAAAATACATACACAGTCAGGTGCAGTGGCTCATGCCTGTAATCCCAGCACTTTGGGAGGCCAAGGCAGGCAGACCACTTGAGGCCAGGAGTTTGAGACCAGCCTGGGCAACATGGTGAAACCCTGTCTCTATTAAAAATACAAAAATTAGCTGGGTGTGGTGGTGGGCACCTGTAATCCCAGCTATTCAGGAGGCTGAAGCAGGAGAACTGCTTGAATCTGGGAGGTGGAGGTCGCAGTGAGCCGAGACTGCATCACTGCACTCCAGCCTGGGCAACAGAGCAAGACTCTGTCTCAACAAAAAAAGAAAAAAAAAAGAAAAAAGAAAAAATACATACACATAAAAACAAAACAAAACCCTGTAGAGAAGAGGGACTCAGCCTCCCAGGACTCAGGAGTAAGTCACATCCCTAAAACCAGGGCATGGGGGAGAAAAGGGGGCAGCTCCTATAAATCTTAGTAGCAAGGACACCCTCTGAGCTCTTTGACACATGCGGAGAAGGGCCAGTAATGCTGCCTAGGCAGGGGTAGAACCTCTAAGGGCTCACAGAGGGGGCAAGTGAGAGCTCAGAATTGGGGCAGGAGTCAGAACCTATACAGGAAAAGGAGACCTAAATGTGAGGCCAGGAGGGCCAACCCCAGATGGAGGCATCTGCTGAGTCACCACCATGGGGCAGGGTTTCTACACGGCCTGGGTGACATCCTCCCAGTGAGCCGCCTCCCTGTGATGGGGTGATGGGCTTGCCATAGAACCCTCAGGTGACTAGTTTGTCCTGGAGACTTGAGATGGTACCCTGGACAGGGATATTCACTAGGAAAGGAGGAGCCCTCTCTCCACCCAGTATATAAAAATGATTTAATTTAAATGTCAGTCTCTCCTGGGTGAATAGGGGAGCCCAGTTCCCAGGTCTACTATTTGTAGATCAGCCCTTACATAGTGGCATCCTTGCCAAGGTATAGTCACCCTGTAAAATCTTCCCGTGGTGCCAGCCCTGTACCTCGTCTAATTCTATTTGCAACCATAACCACTCTCTCCAGGCTTTGGTGCCACCATCTGTACAAAGGAGCGCTGAGCCAGGTCATCTCTCTGGACGCTGTGGCCGGTCCAGGACTCCTCTGGTTTGGCCCAGGCTGGGTACACACAGGAGCCTGCCCTGGACCTGAGGCTGGCCAACCGGGGACAGGACATATGGCACTCAGTGCTCCCCTACCTCCACCTCACACTCATACTCCGAGGCATCAAGCAGAGTGACCCGGCAGATGGCACTCTTGTATTTCTTGGCAATCTTCTGGGGTGACTTCTGGGCCTTGCTGGGCGTGGTCCTCTCCGACAGGCCATCGGCCTCACTGTAGTCCTTCTCCTCCATGTCTAGGCTCTGCAAGACCAAGCAAGGTAACAGTTTGCTCAGTGAGTTTTAAGCCATGGCCTTTCATATAAGGAAGAAGCAATATGGAGGCATCTGGGGCCAAGACAAACCCCAGAATGAGAGTCGCTGCCGTCTGAGACCCACAGGGCAACTAGGGTCTACGGCTGGTGTGTGCAGAAGGAGAGCCAGGGCTTCCATGCACAATGGGTGGCCTCGTGTGAGGGGTCCCCATCTTCCCGGCAGGCTACTGCTGCCATAGGCATCCTCTGAGGCAGAAGCGTCCCATGAAACCAAAGCCAGTGGCCAGAGCTGCCCTGTCTCTCTAGAGCAGCGCGTGACTCAGCATAGCATCCATCTGGTCTCCTTCTTTTTGTCTGTCACTGGATCTAGCAGGAGTCTGGGAGCTGTGGACTGAGTTAAAGGAGAGGAGAAAGGCCAGAGACCCGCCTCTGCCCCGCCCCCTGCCCCGGGCCCTAACTCCACTGCTGATGCCCTCGGTGATCTTGGCCAAGTCCCTGCCCCCTCCAGGCCTGTCGTGAATTAAGGAAGGTGTTAATTAGATGATGAGGTGAATCTGTTGTAGCTTTAGGGGCTGGCCAAGCTAGAACATGGGGCTAGCCAAGCTAGAACATGGGGCTAGCCAAGCTAGAACAGACAGGTTCAGGGGTAGGAAAATAAATGGAAAGAACTCAGGCTTCAAAATCAGATCTAGATTTGACTTCACCTCTGTTACTTTATGGCAATGTGACTTTGGATAACTCACTTTATCTTGCTGGTGCTCAGTTTCCCCAAGTGTAAAATGGGGGAGTTAGTAGCTACCCTCTTTAGTTTGAGAGAATAAAATTTAAAAATGATCACAATGGGCCAAGCGTGGTGACTCACACCTGTAATCCCAGCACTTTGGGAGGCCAAGGTGGGAGGATCACTTGAGCCCAGGAGTTCGAGACCAGCCTAGGCAGCATAGCAAGACCTCATCTCTACTGAAAGTTAAAAAAAAAAAAAAAAAAAAAAAAAAATTATGGCCAGGCGCAGTGGATCACACCTGTAATCCCAGCACTTTGGGAGGCCGAGGCAGGTGGATCACCTGAGCTCAGGAGTTTGAGACCAGCCTGGCCAATATGGTGAGAACCTATCTCTACTAAAAATACAAAAATTAGCCAGGCGTGGTGGTGCATGTCTGTAATCCCAGTTACTAAGGAGGCTGAGGCAGGAGAATTGCTTGAACCTGGGCAGCAGAGGTCGCAGTGAACCAAGAGTGCAGTGGCACCACTGCATTCCAGCCTGGGTGACAGGGCGAGACTCCAAATCAAAAAAAAAGAGAAAGTGAAAACAATTAGCCAGGTGTGATGCACACCTGTTGTCCCTGCTACTCAGGAGGCTGAGGCAGGAGGACTGCTTGAGCCTGGGAGATTGAGGCTGCACTCCAGCCTGGGCAACAGAGTGAGACCTGCCTCAAAAAGAAAAGAAAATAACTACAATGCTCCCAGCACAGTGCTTGGCATGTAACGGGTCACTAATAAATCTTAGTTTCCTTCTTTCCTCCCTCCTGAAAAAATACTGGGGCCCTAAGAACTGGACCTGGAGGACGGTCTGGGCAGGAAAGGGATGCCCATGCTCTCGTGCACACACCTGTTCAGCAGGCCGCGTGTCCTGCTGGGGTGGATGCTTCTCATTGGAGTTGGCCTCTGGGTGGCCGTGGCCTGCAGGGGTCACAGGAGTGGTCACAGCGGCGGCGGCCTCGGGCTGCTGCGGGGCCTCCTCCTGAGCTTTCTTCACCTCAGAGTCGGGGCCTGTCTCTGTTGTCATGGTGACCAGCACGCCTGCATTGGCATGAAGGAGATCATGTGACAGGGAGGGACAGCAATGGTGTAACAGCGAGAGGGGCAGGAACCACACGCAGAGAGAGACAGATGGAGGCAAACGGACAAAGAGTCACAGGGCAAAGGGAGGAGGGAGGGAGAGACAGAGGAAGTGGGGAGGAGGGAGGGTCATGGGAGGTGAGGGGTTAGTGGCTGAGGTCATAGGCACCCCTCCCACCCTGTGTCTGCAGCTCTTCAGGGACTCTAATCTCTGGGCCTTTCGTAGGAACGATGAGTCCTTCCAGGGAGCCCCGCTCTGCCAGGAGCACATGAGGCCGCCAGTGACCGCCTCTAGGCAGGGCCCAAACCGGGCTGTCTCTCCAGCCACCTCACCTGGCGCTTGGTAGCCCCTCAGCAAAGCTGGATTCACAGAATTTAACCAAAAGAGCCCTGGGTTCCAGACACTTCCAGTGCTGAAGCTGGACACACCTCTTCATGCCCCAAGCTTCAATAATTCCTGCCCTGCTAACTTCACAGAATAGATCCAAAAAGAGAATGACAGGAAGAAACTTAGGGAAAAAAAAAAAAAAAAAAAAAAACGTGCAGCCTTGACGATGTAAAAGTCAAAAGAATAGGCTCAGTTCCCAGGTCGGCCATAAATGTGGCAGTCACTTCACCTCTCTGGGACTCATCCAAAATATGAGCAACGTAGAGAAATGCTCTCTGGGATAAACGATTCTTGTCATTTTCCCCTTTCAGCAGTAAATGAGGAGATTTCAGAGAGTCAAGGACCCATTGCCCAGCTATTCTGCTGGAATAAGCAAGTTACAGAGAGAGAAAGAGAGAAAGAGAGAGAATGGCATGGTCTCATTTTTATATTTGAAAAACAAAACAGGCCAGGTGCAGTGGCTCATGTCTGTAATCTCAGCACTTTGGGAGGCCGGATCACCTGAGGTTGGCAGTTCGAGATAACCTGGCCAACATGGTGAAACCTCATCTCCACTAAAAATACAAAAGGTAGCCTGGTGTGGTGGCGCACGTCTATAATCCCAGCTACTCAGGAGGCTGAATCAGGAGAATCACTTGAACCTGGGAGGCAGAGGTTGCAGTGAGCTGAGATTGCACCACTGCACTCCAGCCTGGGCAACAGAGCGAGACTCCTTCTCCAACAAAAAAAAAAAAGAAAAAGAAAAACAAAACAGTAACCTCAACAACATATGTTTGTGTTTGCACGCCTTTAGTAAAAGGTCTGAAAGGATACTCACCAAATTGTTAAGAGAGGTTGGTAAGGCAGAAGTGGGTAGAGGAAAATGAAAGAGATCCCTGGGAACAGGGTGACATAAGAGAGAAAACTTCACTTTTCACTTTATATGCTTTGGAACTACTTTTATCTTTTAAAATATACATATGCAGGCTGGGAGCAGTGGCTCATGTCTGTAATCCCAGCACTTTGGGAAGCCAAGGCGGGCGAATCACCTGAGGTCAGGAGTTCGAGACCAGCCTGGCCAACATGGTGAAACCTCATCTCTACTAAAAATACAAAAATTAGCTGGGTGCGGTGATGCATGCCTGTAATCCCAGCTACTCAGGAGGCTGAAGCAGGAGAATCGCTTGAACCCAGGAGGCAGAGGTTTCAGTGAGCCACTGCACTCCAGCCTGGGTGATAGAGCAAGACTCCATCTCAAAAATAATAAATAAATAAATAAATAAATAAATAAATAAATAAATAAATAAAATATACGGATGTACTTTTTTAAACGTACGAGTTGGCTTTTTTAAAATGTAGGGGAGGGGAGGGGCATCAGATGCAACCATTCCTGCCCCCAATCAACAGATCCTCAAAAAAAAAGCTTTGAAGCTAAAATCAGGGAAATAGAGAAATGAGCAGGATCCCTCACCCCTGAGTCCAGGACCTTCCTCTAAATCTATCATATTACATGAGAGAGATTCAAGCTAGACCTGGCAGGCCCTCTCCCCTGCACCATCCATCGTGGGAGGCCTCTGATAGACAGACAGACAGATAGACAGACAGACACAGCATCCACCCTGGGCTAGCCATGTGCTCCAGGTCCCCTGCTCCATACTTCCTTTTCATTTTTCAGTTTTTCTCCCGGCATCTCAGTGAGCATCAGCCTAGCCTAAAGCCAAGAGCACTGGACAGAAAGCCAGGGACCCTGAGCACCCCACTCAGGCACAGGAGAGCTCTGGGACCCTGAACATCCTCAGTCCCCCACAGAGTGGATAACGGGGGAAAGGCTTTGTATGTGGAGGCGTGTAGTACAAATGAGAGGTTTTGTTGTTACTGATGCTACTATTAAGAAGGAAGATGAGGAGGAAGGGAAGGCCTGGGTCCCCATCACCTCCTCCCCACACAGAAATGCTTTCCACTCAAGCCACTACTCTGTGCTTTATGGGTATAACTTAAAGCCACAGTTAAATAAAGGCTCTCTGTCACTTACAGGACAATGAGTGCTGACTCCAGGCCAGGATACAAAGCAATGACAGCTGCTCTAGGGGAGCCCACAGCCTTGGAAGGGTCCACATGATACCTGTGCGCCAGGCTCAGGATCTTTTCTGAGCCTGCACTTAAGGATACTGGTCATAATGCCAGATAAGGCCTATAGGCAAGAACTCTTAAAATAACTGCCTGCTTAATTTTGCTTAAAAAGAAAAAAAGAAGAAAAAAAAGAAACCACAGACTCATCTGTGTGTTTTCTGCTGTGAGATGCAGAATCCACATGACCCCTTGTGGGCCCGGGCAGTGGAAGAGACACTTCCACTCCTCCCTCTCCAATGGCCTCAATCTGATTTCAGTTCATACTCTCGGAACTTTTCCTGGGTCTGAGGTTTCTTGAAATAGCCAGGAAAGCAAGCCTGTAATCCCAGCACTCTGGGAGGCCGAGACGGGCGGATCACGAGGTCAGGAGATCGAGACCATCCTGGCTAACACGGTGAAACCCCGTCTCTACTAAAAATACAAAAACTAGCCGGGCGAGGTGGCGGGCGCCTGTAGTCCCAGCCACTCGGGAGGCTGAGGCAGGAGAATGGCGTAAACCCGGGAGGCGGAGCTTGCAGTGAGCTGAGATCCGGCCACTGCACTCCAGTTCGGGCGACAGAGCGAGACTCCGCCTCAAAAAAAAAAAAAAAAGAAATAGCCAGGAAAGCAACCTTAAATAAATATCCCAGTCTTCCTCTGGCTGGGTCTCCAGCAGAGCCCGCTGGCAGCAAATGCCCGGCACTCCCAGAACCACAGAGGAGAGGAGCTGGATGCCTTTTGAGATAATTTTTGAGATAATTCAATCTACTCCTCTTCCTTTACAGGTGAGACTCCGTGAGCAAAAAGGACGACTGACAGTCATTTCCTCAGAAACCAGATTTCCCTGGTTCCTCCGCCCACTCTCCTCCCTCCCCAGCCTCCAGACTCCCCAGATCCTAACTCTAGGTCTGCCTTCTCTCCACTGTACTTGGCTGCCTCAAGCAAACCCCAACAGAACCCCGCAAAGGAGAAAGTACTCAGGGTCAGGCTGAACACCAAGGACGTGGCAGGAGCCACCTCTGCATTCCATGGCCAGGGGCTACTGAGAGAAATGATGGCTCATTCACTCTAGAGAGTTAAAGAAAAAAATGTAAAAAATCATGGAAAAGATTTGAGTATAAAAGCATGATACATAACAGTTTGTACAGATTAACTCTATGTTAATGAATACACATGCACAGATATGGAAAATTCAGCAAAGTATTAACTATAGTTATTTCTGGGTGGCAGGAAGACAGTCATTTTTTCTTCTGTTTAACTGTAGTTTTTGGTTTTGCTACTATACTTGGAGATTCCTTGAATGAGTTTAAGTTAGAGGTCAAAAAAGAAATTTTTCTGATGCACATGGCTTGGTATGGCAGTATGAGAAGGAGATAAAATCTGTTTAAATCTTTTAAAAATTTATAAATCAAAAATAACATCTTTTAAAAAAATATATGATGAAATCTTTATTTCACATATCCAAGGATAAGAGCATGGTTCTCTCACTAGGCCACGGAAAGGGAGCCGAGGGCCTGGCCCTGACTTCTGACATAGCCTGCCACGTAGGCACGGTTCTGCCCAGGTCCAGGTGAGCACAGACTGATGGAGCTTGCTGTGCGGCTAGGCCGGGCCAGGCACCGTAGTGGCCCCTAGAGGGAAGCACGTGCTGGTTCCCGAGGAGCTGGCTGCAACATGGGAGGAGGATGCTCACCCAGGAAATTGCTAAACACTTAGGCAGGAGGTGATTTAGATTTGCCATTTATGTTTCAGCCTCTCAGCAGAGTCTGGGGACCTGGTGATCTGGACTGTAGCCTGGAGTTCCCAAAGGAAGTTTCTAGGGTAGGTGGGGGGTGAAGGTGGAATTAGGTGTTGAAAAAAGGGAGCTATTTATTTATTTATTTATTTATTTATTTATTTATTTATCTATTTTGAGACGGAGTCTCGCTCTGTCACCCAGGCTGGAGTGCAGTGGCCGGATCTCAGCTCACTGCAAGCTTCGCCTCCCGGGTTTACACCATTCTCCTGCCTTAGCCTCCCGAGTAGCTGGGACTACAGGCACCGCCACCTCGCCCGGCTAGTTTTTTGTATTTTTTAGTAGAGACGGGGTTTCACCATGTTAGCCAGGATGGTCTCAATCTCCTGACTTCGTGATCCGCCCGTCTCGGCCTCCCAAAGTGCTGGGATTACAGGCTTGAGCCATTGTGCCCGGCCAAGGGAGCCATTTAGACAGAAGATGCAGAGAGAGCATTTGAGCTGAGTCACCATGTGGGCAAATGTCCAGAGATGGAAAGAAGGGGGCTGGCAGGGGATGGAGAGGAGACCTTGACGTTCTGGCACTTCAGAGTGAGAAGCCTATAAAGGTGAGCACCAAACAGCCTGGAGGGAGGGACTGGTTGGAGCTTGGGAGGAGTGACGGGGCTGGGAGGGTGCAGGCAGCCTTGCGAGAGTCGAAGCATCTCCGTGCAGGAGAAGGACAGGGCTCCCATCACTAAGCGCTGCTGCCAGCCAGGCCCAGGGCTAGAGACTTCACATGGTCATTCATGGACCTCTTGAACGGAGGTAGAGCAGGTGGCCCTGTGACTCAGCGGTTCACAGCACAGGCTTTGGAGTCAGGCACACCCAGATCCAAAGCCTAGTGCCAATGCCTGCTCACTCTGTGACCTTGGACAAGTGACTTCACTTTTCTGAGCCTGAGTTGCCACTGTTTTTTTGTTTTGTTTTTTTGAGACAGAGTCTTGCTCTGTCACCCAGGCTAGAGTGTAGCAATCTCAGCTTACTGCAACCTGCGCCTCCTGGGTTCAAGTGATTTCGCCTGCCTCAGCCTCCCTAGTAACTGGGATTACAGGTGCCCACAGCCGGCTAATTTTTGTATTTTTAGTAGAGACGGGGTTTCACCATCTTGGCCAGGCTGGTCTCGAACTCCTGACCTTGTGATCCACTCGCCTTGGTCTCCCAAAGTGCTAGGATTACAGGCATGAGCCACCATGCCTGGCTCTGAGTTGCCTGTTTTATAAAACTGAGATACTCCTCCCTCCCTCTCAGGATGGTGAAGGAGATTTAGGAAAATAACACAGAGAAAGCTCTTAGCGGCCAGGTGTGGTGGCTCACGCCTGTAATCCCAGCACTTTGGGAGGACGAGGCAGGCAGATCACAAGGTCAGGAGATGGAGACCATCCTGGCCAACATGGTGAAACCCTGTCTCTACCAAAAATACAAAAATTAGCTGGGTGTGGTGGCATGTGTCTGTAGCCCCAGCTACTTGGGAGGCTGAGGCAGGAGAATGGCTTGAACCAGGGAGTCAGAGGTTGCAGTGAGCCGAGATCGCACCACTGCTCCAGCCTGGCAACAGAGCAAGACTCCATCTAAAAAAAAAAAAAAAAAAAGCACTTAGCATGGTATACACCCAATAAAACAAGCCTGAGACGTAGGGTCTATAATTACCAGCAGTAATGGGAAGCTGCAGTGAAGAGGGGCCTGAGAACGGGAGTTCAGAAGTGTCCACCCACAACAAATGGAGACATGGAGAAAGAGATGTTTCTAAGAGACAGCCAGCAGGACCAGACTGATGACACTAACATATGAAAGGCCTAATGCACAGGATTAGAAAAGAGAAAGGTCAGCCAGAGAAATAAATGCTGACAGTGCCCGTACTTGCTCTGTCTGGGGGAAAAGAACCCAGTGAGGCCAGGGATGCTTGCCTGGGCTGGGGCTGGCACAGCAGACTGTCAGCATCTGACGCTCTTCAACATCCTAACCACCCTCTGGCTCCTCTAGCTCACCTTCCAGGGGCACTCAGCAGCCTTCTCAGCTGTGGATCTTTATCCGGGTGGCCTGCAGGGAGAGGGTGTCCTAGCCCAGATGAGGCAATATCCACTCAGCCTGGCAGTGAAACCACTCCTTAAAAATGAATCAACTGGTATCTGGTTTATACATCAGGCCCTCTAACCAGGGTTAGCATGAGTCAGCATCTCTGAGTCCAGTAACTTGGATTTGCTCTTTTTCTCCATCACCATTGCAACTGCCTAAATCTAAGCCACTATCAGCTTGTTCCAGGAGAGCTGCCCCAGCCTGCTCCATAGTCTCCCTGTGACCACTCGGGCCCTCCTAGAGTTTATTATCCACAAAGCAGCCATAAGAATCTTTCCAAAACTCTCAGTGGACATCCTCTTTTTTTATTTATTATTATTGTTATTATTATTATTTTTAGAGATGGTGTCTCACTCTGTGGCCCAGGCTGGAATGCAGTGGCATGATTTCAGCTCACTGTAACCTCCACCTCCTGGATTCAAGCAAATCTCCTGCCTCAGCCTCCTGTGAAGCTGGGACTATAGGCACCTGCCACCACGCCCAGCTAATTTTTGTATTTTTAGTAGAGATGGGGTTTCACCATGTTGCCCAGGGTGGTCTCGAACTCCTGAGCTCAGGCCCGCCTCGGCTTCCCAAAATGCTGGGATTACAGGCGTGACCCACTGCGCCCAGCCAGATGCCCTCTTTAAAACCCCCAAGGGCCTCCCATTAAAATAAAACACAAACTCCTTATCAAAGCTACAGACCTCTGTATATGACTGTTGCCCATCTTTTCAGCATCAGCTCCCACCACTACTGGTCCCCTACTGCCTCCCCACACCGCCACCATCACCATGAGCCTGTCACATTGGCTTTCTGTCTGTTCTTCGACTGTGCCAGGCTTTGGGGCTTTGTCCTTAATGATTGTAATATTCCCTCTGCATGGACAGCTTGGCAGCTCCCACCTTCAGATTGTGAATCTGTGTGCCCCTTGACCACCCTGTCTAATTTATTTAGGTCCTTTCCCCTATTTTTTTGGTTACAGCATGCTAGATTGTTTTGTTTTTGTTTCATTTTGCCATTTTAACCATTGTTAAGCGTAACAATTCAGAGGCATTAATTACATTCACAATGTTGTACAAAAATCACCACTATCTATTTCCAAAAATTCTTATCACCCCAAACAGAAACTTCAAATTCATTAAGCAAGCATGCTGGGTTGGGTGGTTGGTTTTCTTTCTCTTTTTCTTTTTTTTTGGAGACAGTCTCGTTCTCTTGTCCAGACTGGAGTGCAGTGGCATGATCTCGGCTCACTGCAACCTCTGACTCCCAGGTTCAAGCAATTCTCCTGCCTCAGCCTCCCCAGTAGCTAGGATTACAGGCGCACACAGCCTTGCCCAGCTAATTATTTTGTATTTTAGTAGAGATTGGGTTTCACTGTGTTGACCAGGATGGTCTCGAATTCCTGAGCTCAGCCAATCCGCTTGCCTTGGCCTCCCAAAGTGCTAGGATTACAGGCATGAGCCACCACGCCCAGCTGGGTGGTTGGTTTTCAAAGTAATTATCACAAACTGATCTTCTATCATTGATTGATTTACTTATTTGTTTTTATCCCTCCTTTAAAATAAACTCCATAAAGATAAGAATTTTGTCTCATTAGCCATTGTTCCCAGGGCTCAGCGCAGTTCCTGATAAATAACAACAACGTTATCATTTGTAGTCTGCTATTTGCTAGGCACTAATCTGAGTACTTTACATCAATGAACTCACTTCATCTTCACAATAACCTATAATGAGTAATAAGTACTCTTATTATCCCTATTTTACAAAAGAAGAAACCGAAGCAGAGAAGTTAAGGAACTTGCCCCAGGTCACACAGCTAGTAAACGGCAGTGCCAGAATTCACATTCAGCAGATCTGGCATCAGATGGAGGGGTAGATGGATAAATGGTTGAACACATGGATGACTGATGGATAGAACACAAAGAGACAACCTCTAGTCTACCCAACTGAGGAGAGAGACCCGGGCTGCATTCACCTTGTGAGCCTTTGTGGCTACCAGCCAGCCCTCCTCTCCTGATGATTTAGTTTATCTCAACACCTGATGTTTCCATCCAAAGTCCTGATACTATTCTCATTATTTTACTAATGAGGATGCACACGCTCAAAGAGGCAAATGGATTTGTCCAAGGTCATAAGGCTGTGCCAGGTATCTCTGATTCCAGAGTTCTTCCCACTATATGGCATTCCAGCAACCTCAGGGGGCTCAAGCTGTACTGACTTCTCCCAGGGTTGGGGCTGGCTAAAGAAAGACTTCCCAAGATTGAAAATGAAACATACTGGGAAGAGCTGAACTCAGAATCAGGACCATTGCTGCTTCAGTGCTTCCACTTCCGACCTGATCAGCCTTGGGCAGGTCACTTCCTCTTTCTTTTTTCCTTTTTGAGATGGAATCTCACTCTGTCACCGAGGCTAGAGTACAGTGACACAGTCTTGGCTCACTGCAACCTCTGCCTCCCTGGTTCAAGCGATTCTCCTGCCTCAGCCTCCCAAGTAGCTAAGATTACAGGTGCATGCCACCACACACCCAGCTAATTTTTGTATTTTTAGTAGAGATGGGGATTCACCATGTTGGCCAGGCTGGTCTTGAACTCCTGACCTCAGGTGATCCACCCGCCTTGGCCTCCCAAAGTGCTGGGATTACAGGCGTGAGCCACCACACCTGGCCACTTCCTCTTTCTGAGCATCAGTTTCCTCATATGTCAAACGGGGATGAGAGACCCTGTCCTCCACATCAGAGGAAGGCCATGGAGATCAAGGATATTACAGAGAATGGAAGGACTTTGAGATACAAAAGTTAATAATGTCCTGGGCCAGGCATGGTGGCATGCATAAGCACAGCAGTGAAACAACATGAGAACACACACAGCCACATGTATGGCGCAAGCAAAGCTGTCTCTTCTAAACCCTGCACACTGATGATACCAAAGACTATTGCCCAGGTGTTCTTGGGAATTCTGAACCAGGTGAGAGAGGAGATGGGGAGGCAGGGGAGGGGAGGAGACACCAAAACACCAAGAGACTGCCAGGCAGAAAAAAGTCTTTTGTTTTGAATGATGTTTTTAATAATCAGTTACTAAGACAACTCTTTCTTTCTGGGAAGTCAGGGGACACGTCTCTTCCATCTCCCTACAACCACGCTGCCTGGGTTGTTAGTCTCCATTTGCACCCCCAGATCCATGGCCTGCTTGAAGAAGCAGGAAGCTGGCCCATTGGACTGTCCCTTGAGCTCCCTTGTCTCCTGGCTTCTGGTTCCATTTGGCCAATAGAAGGCACTGGCAGGGGCCAGGCACAGTGGCTCACGCCTGTAATCCCAGCACTTTGGGAGGCCAAGGTGGGCAATGACTTAGGGTCAGGAGTTTGAGACCAGCCTGGCCAACAAGGTGAAACCCTGTCTCTAGCAAAAATACAAAAATTAACTGGGTGTGGTGGCAGGTGCCTGTAGTTCCAGCTACCAGGGAGGCTGAGGCAGACCTGGGAGGTGGGGGTTGCAGTGAGCAGAGATGATACTACTGCACTCCAGCCTGGATGACAGAGAGAGACTCTGTCTTAAAGAAAAAATAAAGAAGAAGGCGTTGGCAGGAAGTCAGAAGGTGGAAGGAGAAAGATCCTGGGTGTATCTTCCCCAATTTCTCTCTCTGTGGTCCTGGCAGTGGCTGAGCCCCTCTGCGACAGCTCCCTGCCCCCCTCTACCGGTCACCGAACTCAGGTAACACCGCTCCCTCCTGCTTATTCAGGCCGAGAGCTGGTAACGCCCTGTTAGTTTGTGGGTGCCTCAGCATCCCATGTGGGTTCCCCTCACCCTGCTCACACCTTTATTAACATCTCCTCAGGGGAAGCATCTGAGTGGAATTCTGTTTCCTGTCAGAATCAGACTGATCCACCACCTGATGCTCATTTAGGATGAGGGGAGCCTGAGAACAGGCAGAATAGGCTAAGAAGTCAAGGAAGGCAATGGAACCGTAAGCAAGTCCCTTAATCTCTTTGTGCCTCAGTTTGTTCATCTGTAAAGTCATGATTATAATCTTGCATACCTCACAGGCTTACTATGAAAATGAGATCAGATCATGCCTATAAAACACTAGACACGTACCAGAATATTAGAAATATTTGCTCCAAAAATATTAGATACTCTCCAGTTAAGTCCAAAGACTAAAATGTTAATAATAGCCTTCCCTTGGAGAAGGAAATATGGGCCTTTTCGTCTGTGTTTTTCCATTTTCTACTATAAGCATGTATTACTTTCGGAGTCAGAAAAGAAAAAAGAAGAATTACAAGAAAAAAAAAAAAAAAAAGAAAGAGTGCCTATCAGGGCTTATTATTTCTCTCACTTGCTGGAGATGATGTGAC
This sequence comes from Rhinopithecus roxellana, assembly GCF_007565055.1. Taxonomy (NCBI): domain Eukaryota; kingdom Metazoa; phylum Chordata; class Mammalia; order Primates; family Cercopithecidae; genus Rhinopithecus; species Rhinopithecus roxellana. The sequence continues at coordinate 108,530,731 of NC_044561.1, read as the reverse complement.
TTCCCAAGGGGATTTCCCCAGTATGGAACACTCACTTTCTTGAGTGATAATGTCTACATGGACATGAATGAAAGGATGGAGGGTACAGGCTGAGAGAGCTGCCTCTGAGACCTCAGGCCACCTTCACAGCCAGACCAGAAGGATCAAAAACAGAGCTGGGTCTGTAGTCATGCTGTCTGGTGCTCGGGTTTGTACATGGCAGTGGGGAGATGGCAATTTGTCAGAGGCTTGCAGTACCCACAGACACCACTTTAAACCAAACAATGTGAAGAGGCCACCACCCATCAGCCTTGGCTTCTTGCCCAAAAGCTTCACGGGCCACCGGGGAGCCTCAGGCTGATGTGCAGTGGTGAGCTGGGGACCACGTGACAGCACAGAACTGCAGAGTAACAGCATCAAAACGGAGAAATGCATCCCACCTGGCCCATCCTGATGATGATGCAGAAGGCAGAGCGAGACCTCCCACTAGCAGGGTATCCTCTGAGAGCCGGGCAACGTGCTGGCTGTCTTCTGGGCTTTATCTCATTTGAGCTGGATAAGGGCCACACGGAGTAGGTGAGCTTGTTTCCCAGGCAGCTTAGCAGCCAAGGCCACATGGCTAGTCAGTTCCAAGGAGAGCCAGGACTAGGACTCAAGTTTGCTGGCTCACAGTCCAGTGCTCTCCCCACTCAATGCTGCTACATCCCACGACCTCCAACTTGCTGTAGACCATACAACCAAAGCTACTGTTCCTCTGGATGTAGAAATAATAACGGCAGTATCAATCCCTCCCACATGCAGGGCACTTTACAATTTAAAGGATCTTTTTATAACCATTTCGCTTGGACCTCACCAATTAGTCATTGTTCAGAGTGGTCAGGAAACAGTAGTTACGGACATGGGCTTAGGAGCCAGAGCTGGAATCCTGATGCCACAGGCTTGGTGACCTCGGGCAGGTTACTTAACCTCTATTGAAAAGACTATCTCCTGCACCTCCAAGGTATATAGTGAGAATTAAACGAGATAGGCAGGGTGTGGTGGCCTGTAATCTCAGCACTTTGGAAGGCCAAGGTGGGAGGATTGCTTGAGCCCAGGAGTTTGAGAGCAGTCTGGGCAACACAGCGAGACACTGTCTTTACCATGCGCCCCCCCCAAATTAGCCAGGTGGGGTGCACCTGTAGTCCCAGCTACTCAAGAGGCTGAGGCAGGAGGATCACTAGAACCTGGGAGTTTGAGGTCACAGTGAGCTGTGACTATGCCACTGCACTCCAGCCTGGGTGACAGAGTGAGACGCTGTCACGCTTTAAAAAAACAAGAATAATGGCCGGGCGTGGTGGTTCACGCCTGTAATCCCAGCACTTTGGGAGTCTGAGGCAGGCAGATCACCTGAGGTCAGCAGTTCGAGACCAGCCTGGCCAACACAGTGAAACCCTGTCTCTACTAAAAATACAAAAATTAGCCAGACAGGTGGCACGTGCCTGTAATCCCAGCTACTTGGGAGGCCGAGGCAGGAGAATTGCTTGAACCAGGGAGGTGGAGGTTGCAGTGAGCTGAGATCCTGCCATTGTACTCCAGCCTGGGCAACAGAGTGAGATTCCATCTAAAAAAAATAATAAATAAATAAATAAATAAACAATAATAATAATAGTAAAAGAAAGAAAAGAAAAAATAGATAAAGCACATGAAGCTTGCTCTAGCACAGTATTTGACATATAGCAGATACTCAGTGGCAGCAAAGGCTCAGATCACCACCAGACAGATGGACAAACTGAGGTACAGAGAAGGTAAAAAGCTTGTCCAAGGACAGTCTGGGTGTGGGCAGCAGCATAGTCCAAGCAGCAGCTTATAGCATCCTAAAAGAATTTGAACATTTCCTAGGAGAGCTCCATACTGGGTGGGTGAAAGAAGGGGTCTCCCTGTGACATCACCACCTTTTAAGGGTGACAGAGAGATGGCCTCCTCCAAGACCAGTCCCCTCAGGTTCCAGTGAGGAGAGGAGGGAACAGGAGAAGGGAGAAGCAGCAGACCTTTGAGAGCAACTATCACGGTCTCATGGTTTCTGACTCTTTCTCTCACTTGATTTTCATTGTCTAAACACTGTTAGAATTCAGTTAGTGTTACTTAGAATACTATAAAATTGGAAACAACTTCAAATGTCAATCAACAGGGGGGCTGGCCAAATTAGCTAGGGTTTATCCATTAAAACTTAATTATGAAAGTATAACATACGTATTGCAAAAATTTTTGAGATAGATTTTATATCTACTGACATGAAAAGATGTCAATGTGTAGTTACATGAAAAATGCAAGTTGTAAAACAATAATGCAATGTATGATCCCATTCTGGTTTGTATGTTTATGTTGGTATAGAAAATATCCTGGAAGGATACACAACATGCTGTTATTAGCTATGACTGAAGAGTAGGATTTGTTTGGGAATCTACGGGGAGAATACACTTTTTTTTTTTTTTTTTTTGTGACGGAGTCTCGCTCTGTCACTCAAGCTGGAGTGCAATGGCGCAATCTCAGCTCACTGCACCGCAACCTCCACCTTCCGGGTTCAAGAGATTCTCTTGCCTCAGCCTCCTGAGTAGCTGGGATTACAGGTGCCAGCCACCATGCCTGGCTAATTTTTTGTATTTTTAGTAGAAACGGGGTTTCACTGTGTTGGCCAGGCTGGTCTCGAACTCCTGACCTCTGGTGATCCACCCACCTCAGCCTCCCAGAGTGCTGGGATTATAGGTGTGAACCTATAATCGTGCCCGGTCTACACTTCTGAATTATTAGATTTTTCACAAATTGTTTTTGTAATTAAAACTAAAGAAAAATAAATAGTAAAGAAATATTTGTTTTTCTGTTTTATTTACTTCCCATATGCTTGCTGGAACTCCATTTTCTGCCTGTTTTCTTCCAATCCGTATCTACGTTCACACCTAATTTTATACCACTGTAATATGAATACTGATAATCTTAAGAGTCTTCTTTCCTATTTAACATTAATTGTATCAGACCATGAATGACATCACATCATGACATCATCATCATCTCCACTAACGTTCATGGATACTTCACTATGTGCTAGTTACCATGCCAAGATTTTTACATGCCTTAATTTATTTCATCTTGATGACAACCCTAAAACCAGGTACTTGAACTATCCACATTACAGCTGGGTAAATTGGGGCTTTGAAAGATTAACTTGCCAATGCTTCACAGCTAGTAAAAACAGAAAGAAGACTGAAGCCCTGTTCTATGCAAGTGCCAAGTCCTCACTGGGAACCTCTCTGTCCTACTCCCCTCGAAGACAGTGAGTGGTGAGTGAGAAGAATGTGGCAAGCAGGGAATAGCAAGAATATGGCAGGCACTATGTCTTTCAACTTGAGTGACCTTGATCAAGTCACTTCCCCTCTTGATTAGTTCACTCATTCTTTCATTGGACAAGTATTTGCAAACCACTGAGCAACACGCTGTGACGAAACAATGAATAAAATGTGAACTCTGCCTTCAAGGAGACTGGAGTCTAGCATCATTCTCTTCAAACACAGAAAGGATCTAGCCCCGGCCCCACTTCTGTCGCAGGGCAGTCATAAGCACAAAATAATCAAAGATGCAAAAGAGCTTTGCAATTGCACAGCTCCATCCACTGCAAGCAGTTTTTCTGTGGGTGTTCACCACTGCATATTATTTTATCCAGTGGATGTTCCAAAGCTTACCCAATCATCTTCCTATTGTTGGACACTTAGTCCCAATTTACTGCTATTATAGAGGAAGCTCTGATGGGGATTTATTCAAAAGAAATAATTCAAAGGAAAAACAAGCCAGAGGCGCAAAAAAGATGCTGTCCAATCTTCCAAATGACTAAAGGGAGACCAGCCCTTCTCAAACTCACCAGGCCTCAAACGGAATTCCTGACCCTGTGGCCTTACCCACTCCAAGCTCCTCCTTCTCCAACCTGGCGAGCCACCCACTACCGGAGGGACACCTTAGTGAGTGTCAATCTTGCTCCCTCCCCAGCCCTCCGAGTCCCCATAGTTAAGGTTTCTCCTATGAGGTCACGTCCTCTCCTGGGGATCATACGGTTGCCAAAGGGACCTTCCCAAAACACAGTTCTGTCATGCTCCTCAGCAGACTAAAATCCTGCAAAGGTTCCTAGAGCATCCTGGCTCATGTCAAGTCGAAACACCTTGGCCTGACATTTAAGAGAGACAGAAGGGGGAGAGAAGTAATGTTTACTGAGTTCCTGCAATGTGTTAGCATTATACTAGGTGCTTTATGTAACAACCACAACATGGTCCCTATGAGACAAGCATGTTTATCTACATTTTACAAATGAGGAAACTGAGGTTCGGGCCAGCTGAGTGATGTGCCCAAGGCCACATGGCTAAAACAATGCAGTGCTGTGACTAGAGCCTACGTCTGGAGGATTCCAGAGCTCCATCAAAAACCCAAACACAAGCTGACTTTCTGAGTCACCTTCCAGCTCACACTCCGCCACACACACTATCTGTTCCACGCACACCAGACCACCCACTCTTCTTCAAAGGCATTACTATTTCCTTCCCCTCTGACCTGGGGAAGTGGGTGCCCTTCCCCCTTCAACCATCGAAATCCGACCTGGCCTTCAGTGCCCAGCTCAAAGGTCCCCGTCTTCTTGAAGCCTTCCCTGAGCACCAAAATAGGAATCCATGCTGAGCCTATGCAATAGTACACTCTTTACTTTTAGCGTGTCATGTCTGCATCTCTCCCAGCTAGACTGGGAGGTCTTTGAGGAGAGGGATGCATCTGACTGAGTGACTATTTCACCTTGAACAAAACAGAGTATGGCCTCTGAGAAACTATAGGCTGCCTTGCATGGCCTTCAGGAACATGGCTCTGACCCATATTGCCTAGGTTTGAATTCTGACTCCCCCACAACCTAATTGTTTGACCTTGAACAACTGTCTAAGCCACAGCTCCCTCAATCTGTAAAATGGGAAGAATAATAACTCCTATACCTCATCTACCTCTCACAGGGCTTTGTGAAGAATGTGAGTTGTACATGGAAGCCCTTAAAACTGGGCCTGGCACGTAATAAATGCTCAATAAATGTTAGCTGTTACTATTCTGATCCACAAGCCTCCAGCCCACAAAGGAAGCAGTGCCAGCTTGCTCCACCCCCACCCATCCACCCAGGTTCAGCTCCCTGCCCACAGGGCCTCCTCAGCCCAGTCCCCACTGGGGCCTCAGGATGTGTCCAGGGCCAGCCCATCTTCCCTAAAAGCCAATGGGAGCAGGGAGTCTGGTGTTTCCCCACTTCTGGGGGATGCTGGCCAGAAAGCAGAAGGCCAAGGCTGATCCTTCTCTGAGAGCTCTTAGTCAGTACCTACCTACCCCTACCCCTTAGGACCATAGGAATATTCAGTCCACAAAGCCCCCCCGCCTCGCCAGAGATACATACACAAACACACCTCACACACCTCTCCACCTGGACCGGCCCTGGCCTACCAATGAATTGCCAGGCTCCGCTGGACACCAACCTGGTACTTCCAGACATCGCCCCCAGTAAATGTCATGGTAGAAAGAAGGGCTCGAGACTCAGACCACCCCACACTTTCCAGCTGTGTAACTTTAGGCCGGTGACATAACCTCTCTGAGCCTCAGTTTCTCCTCTGAAAAAGTGGATAATTAATCGTACCTATCTGATAGAGTTACTGTGAAATGACTCAAAGCACTTCTTGCAGTACATGGTATACAGTAAGTGTTCAATAAATACCATCATTTTGATTGTGTAATCATTGGTATTTATCTCCAGGCAGAGATGGTCATCCCCACCTTTTTCCGCTTTGAGATGGAGTCTCGCTTTGTCTCCAGGCTGGAGTGCAATGGCACGATCTCAGCTCACTGCAACCTGCGCCTCCTGCATTCAAGTGATTCTCCTGCCTCGGCCTACCGATTAGCTGGGACTACAGGCGCGCGCCACCATGCCCAGCTAATTTTTGTATTTTTAGTAGAGACGGGGTTTCACCATGTTGGCCAGGATGGTCTTGATCTCTTAAACTTGTGATCCGCCCGCCTCAGCCTCCCAAAGTGCTGGGATTACAGGCGTGCGCCACCGCGCCCAGCCAAGATGATCATCCCCTTTTAACAAACAAATGGGCCGGGCGCGGTGGCTCAAGCCTGTAATCCCAGCACTTTGGGAGGCCGAGACGGGCGGATCACGAGGTCAGAACATTGAAACCATCCTGGCTAACACGGTGAAACCCCGTCTCTACTAAAAAATACAAAAAACTAGCCGGGCGAGGTGGCGGACGCCTGTAGTCCCAGCTACTCGGGAGGCTGAGGCGGGAGAATGGCGTAAACCCGGGAGGCGGAGCTTGCAGTGAGCTGAGATCCGGCCACTGCACTCCAGCCCGGGCGACAGAGCGAGACTCCGTCTCAAAATAAACAAACAAAAAACAAACAAACAAACAAAAAAAACAAATGGAACAGAGAAGCCCAGAAAGGGGCCCTTAGGGAAGTCCCTGCAGGGGCTAAAAAGCACTTCCCACCACAGCCTGAAGTCAGAAAACTCTCTCTGTTGCCCCCTGGAGGCTCAGGCCAGAACATCCCTAGGCACCTGGCATCCTCTCAGCTCTATGCACTTCCAAGAGGGTCCAGGGCCACTGGCGGCCCTTTCTCTCAGCCCTGGCCTCTCCTGCTCACCTACTGAGGGCAAGGGCTGGGAGGCCAACATAACGCCCTTCCTAAGGGATCAGGTAGCCTCAGGCTCCAGGCTACAATGCCTAGCCCCTGGCAGAGGCCTGTCTATAGCACAGCCACCGCAGCAGGGAAGCCGGCATCTGAGCTGCAAGAGCCCCAGAACAAGAGGTGGAAGACCTGGGCACATTAGTGCTGACTCCCCCGCTCAGCTGTTTTGTGACCTTGGCTAAGTCACTCTTACTCTCTAGGCCCCATTTAACCTTTCAATATCGACTGAGTGAGGACTACCTGACCAAGCATTGTTTTCATGCAGGGTTCTATGGAAGAAGCTCTTGAAGAAGCTCCCAGGGGGACTGTCACATAGCCCAGGAAGGACTTTAATAGGAACAATGCCCTTTGCACTGATCTCCAGGATTGCCTTGAGGTGCCACTGAAATCCCAGGGACTGTGCTCTGCATGCCACAAATACTGTGCCTGGGTTGCCAGGCAGGCATGACCTCAGGCTGGCCAGGAGAAGCCAGCTCCATCCCTGCACAGAGCTGGCAGAGCCTCCCTGGGCCACGGTGGCTCACAGAGGAGGCTGGCACAGGCTGCCTCTGCCGCAGGCTCCATCTGGAGGAATGGGTGGGCAGACAGGCACACAGCTGCCTCTATTCTCCACACCCTTGCCCGGGACAGGAGGCACTGAGTCTTCCAGGAGCTGCGGAGGGCACCATCCAGGCCCCAGATCTCAACCTGGCCCAACTGCCACTGATTCTGGAAGGCTCCTAATGCTGGGAGTTGGGGGATGGGGTGGGAATGGAGCCAAGTCGCTGGACCCCGCACAGCCTTGGTGAGGTCCTAAATCTGGCCGTCTCACATTCCCACCTTTGGGTGCAGAGGAGGTGCTATGCGGATCCAGAAGTGAATGTGGGAACACGTGGTGCTCTCTCCCCCATCAATGCATCCTCAGAGCTCCGAGGGAAAAGCAACGACCATGGCTGGCAGCTGAGGGAGAGATCAGCATCCCCAGAACTCCCTCTTGGTCTCTGTCCAGCCTTCAAGGTCTCCATGGACCACTTTGAGCCATATAGGTCTGCCAATCAGTGGCCTCTGCGCCCAGTAAGTAGCCCAGTGACTGTAGACATTGGCCCCCCCATGCCTATCCCTGAGACCCCAGCCTCTCAGGCCCTTGGACCTCCCCAAGTGTGAAGGTGCCAGACACAAGTGGGACACACAAGCCCTCTCCCTCTGATTAGGGGACAGTCACTGGCGAGGGCAATGCCAGGCCGGAGCCGCAGAAGTCCTAGGGCTAAGATCCCTGCTAGCAGCTCTGAGGTACTTGTAAGGGAGACGAGAGGGGAGGCAAGCCCAGAGCGGGGAAGGGTCCGTGCCCAGAGCGGGGAAGGGTCCGTAACCAGAGTGAGGAGAGATGAGGGCAAGAGCTCGCCAGCATCCCAGGCTCCAGCCAAGAGCTCCTCCTGCAGCGTCCGAAGCAGGAGAAATCCAGAGAGCCCTTGGCCTCCGGAGGCGGCAGCAGGAGTGCTCTCGGAAAAGAGAGTGGGCCAGCCGGTGGGAGCCCAGCGCCCACCCACCGCTCATCCTACAGCAGGACCAAACTCCCCCACCCCCCAGCCTCCGGATCCTCTCTCCAGGCCTTGGAGGAGGCTGCAGACCGGTAGGTGGGGAGGAACAGCGAGACCCTCCCCCACACTGGCCAGGGGACCAACAGCCTGAAAACTCAGTTTTCGGCCTCGCCCCCGTTCCTCCCCAGGGCTGGCGGCTGGGCCTCGATGTTGCAAGCCCCCGGCCCCAGAGCCACCTGATCCCCCGTGTGCCTACCTGGGCCCGGGGGTCCCCATGTCGGGCAGGTTGGGCGAGGGGCGGCCCCCTCGGCTCCTCTGGCAGGCAGGCCGCGGGGCGGGGCGGCGCGGGGTCGCGGCGGGCTCTGCGGAGCAGCCTGTTCGGCGACACCCCCGCCCGCTGATGGATGCCGACTGCAGCAGCGGCGGCGGCGGCGGCGGCTCGGCGTGCGCCGGGGGCTGGGCACGGTGCCCACAGCCCCGGGCCTGGCGCCCGACGCGCGGCCAGCCCCCGCCCCCGCCCCGGCCTCGGAGCCCAGCCCAGGGGCGGCCGCCGCTCGCGCCTGCCTCCCAGCTCGCGGCGGCCCTGCCCCTGCCTCCGCCTCCTCTCTGCCTGTCTCCTCTACCACCACCACCCCGCCCCGCCCTCTCTCTCAGGCTCCCAGGCCACCTCTTCCCGGTCCCTGCCACACGGGCAGTTCCCAGACCACTGCGGGACTGTGCAGCAGCGGGCCCTCTCGAGCACCCCGGCTGCCCCCACCCTGGTCCTAGCCAGCCCCGGGCCTTCTCGCTCTCGCCAAGCCCTCTTGGGGGCTCAGCAGCGAGAGAGGGAGGGGGAGGAGAGAAGAGGGGGATGGATCCCTGACTCAGAAGGGGTGACTCAGCCTCAGTGGGCCTCCCATCCCACCGGAGCCGGATCCCCTCACCACCCCTGCAGCACAGCAACAGGGCAGAACCCGCCTAGGACTCAGCGTCCTCCCCCACCAAGAGGAGGTATTGCCAACTGTCTCCTGGGAATCCTCTGTGCCTCTGAGTGTGTCTAGAGGGTGTCCACATTTGTCCACATGTGCCTTGGTGACGATGACAGTAAGCGTAACAGTGAACCCAGGGACCTATTGGGGATGAGGCCTGTGTACAGGCGCACTTGCTGTACGTGTGTGAGCATAGGCTGAGTGTGCACCTGAGCTCCAGGAAGGGGCAGGAGCTGGCCAAGCGGCTCGTGGCAGAGACCATGGCTCAAAACCAAGCTTAGCCCTGCTCCTCCCCTCCAGGAGCAGTGTTACCCACTCAAAAAACCAGTCCAACCACTGCAGCACCTCCATCTCATATAATCCAAAGGTGGGGACCTCAAGCCATAGAGGGCTCTGGGAGGTAGAGGGCCTGGGTTCCAGTTCAGCTCTGCCACTGGCTCAGCAAGTACCCTCGGGCAAGTTGCTCCATGCTCTGGGCCTCATTTGCAAATGATGAAAGGGCTGGACGTTCCTATCTCTAGGGCCCCTAGTTCTTGGGGAAGCCATAGAGAGAATGGTGGGTAACCGCAGCATGATCTCCAAAGATTTCTGTCCATGGGTCTACTGCAACCCATATGACTGTGACCCACCCCAGTCACCAACCCCACCCCCAGGCATACACAACTATTCATTCATTCTTCACATCATTCCTGAGTACCTACCATGTGCTGGCCATGGTTCTTATCACAGAATCCACTGCTCTGGGAAGCACAGAGGCCCCACACTGAGAAGCAGTCTCGATGTGAACTGAGCCCTCCATCTTCCCTGCTGCGATTCCCTCAGTATCAGCCTCACCAGTGGGCTCTCCATCTCTGCTTGTCACACACTAAAGAGCCAGGCACTTCCCTCCCCCAACTCCTTCCTCCCAGTGTGCTGTTCCATCATGGTGACCTTCTACCCTGGGTCCTCATATGCACTCTAGCGACTCCAGAGAATGAGGCTATGCCCTCTCCTCAGCACCCTTTAGAGAACTCAAGATACAACTGTGTCCCTTTGTACCATGTCCAAAGCAAGCCTTCTCTTCTCTAACTTAAACTTCCTTCATCAGGTGTCTTTAGATACAGCTTCTGGTGCCTTCACTCCCCCTGCTCACCAGGTTCAGGAGTGGATGAAGAGCAGAGAGCAGAATGAAGCCAGCTCCTCCCAGTCCTACAGAACAGGCCTGCCTTCCAGACAGAAGGTGGGAAGACAGACAAATCTGCCCAGACCGACTGACAGAAGGACCAGTGTCCTGCTTGGCAGTCTTCTGTAGAAATCCTGTCCTTTGCCTTTGGACTTCTCATCCCCAGGCCTTTCAAATTCACTTCTTCCCAGGAGCTCCCAAGGGAGTGTCACACATGCCCCTGAGGCTGTGGCCTTGGGCAAGTCACTTTGCCACACAAGGTGCTCTGTTTGAGTTTAGCTCACCACACATTTATTTAAATGAATGAGTGAAAGGACCAATAAAACTCAGGAGTTATACCAGATGAATTTATTGTTTCAGATGCACAGCTGCTAAGAGATTCTTGACTGCCTGCCTTCAAGTATTTTTATTCCAAATAGGCTCGGTCTCCACTGCTGGCTGAGCCTTCCCAATCATGGGCTCCCGTGGGCAGGAGGCTCTGGGCTGCACGGCCAAGGCTTCTCTGTTCCTCTTAGTTCAACTCTCCTTCCCTGGCCCTCTCCCTTTCCTTCCTTCCCCCAGGCTGAAGCCCTCCCCACTCCTCCCCTGGGGCAGGGCCACTTTCCCACCCTCTTCAACCAGATGGAGCCTCTCACTTTCCCAGGAGAATCCAGGCTACACTCCAAAGACCGAGGCAGGATGTTCCCAGACATCATCCTGCACGTATACCCAAAGGGCTCAATTTACTTCAGGTCATTGAGACCACACAGAAAATGAGGCTTCGGCTATTTTCATTATTTTGATTATTATTATTATTCACTAACATTTCTATTAGCACTTTCCAGTTTGCAAAATACTTTTGTGTGTCATCTGCACAGTATCTTGTGAAATAATATCATCCCTCATCTTATAAATAGGCAGGCTGAGGCTAAGAGTGGGAGTGACTTGTCCAAGTTACACTTGCACAGTTACACTGGCTCCCTGGACTAGATACTTTCCACTTTACCCAACAATAACCCTTTCCAGAAAAATCAGGCTGGAGGAAGCAGGAGAGACACTTAAGAATACATGGCCCCTATAGGCATCAGTTGCAATTACTACTCGAGTTACCTGACTGTTTTCATTCCCCAGGCAAGGAAACTGAGGCACAGGGACAGGATTCAACCCAGGACCAAGTCTCATGGAGAAAGAAAGGAAGAGGAGCCCATCCAACAAAGGGGCTCCTCAGTTCCCTTAGCTGCAAATTTTGCTTCCAGCCCTAGCTCTACCATTTCTTTTTGTATTACTTAGGCAGGTTATCTGACATCTCTGAGCCTCAATTTTCTCACCTATAAAATGGGAGAATCCCTGCCCCGTGTCTGTCACTGGGCTGCTGTGATGGGAGGTCAGCAGATGCTGGCAGAAAAGAAGGGACAGGACCCTTCATCCCCTCTCTGCTCTGTCTAGGAGACAGGAGAAATTCTTTCCTCTTAAATTTTAACTGGAGGGAACTTAATGGTGCACAAGTCCAGGATATAGGAAAGCCAGAGGAGAACGGAAGTGATTTGCTCCACTGGCTGGGAAAGCAAGGGGCACAGAGTCAGCCACAGCCCCCCAAGGTCACTGCAGGGCAGAGATTCAACCAAACACTTCAGGCAGGGCCCCTCCTATCTTCCTTTTATCTTTCAAAGGAGGCAACCAAGGTCCTCAGCAAAGCAGTGACTTGCCAAGGTCACCCACAGGTAGTGGTCTCCTGACTCCCAGCCACCAGGGCCCTTGACTCCTGGGCAAGCAGGGTGGGGTGGGGAGCACTCCCAGCCCAAGGACTTAATCTTTCATTCAGCAAGCAGTAATGCTCACACCAAGCCAGGCCCTGGACACTGGGGAAGGCGGGAAGAATTGAATACAGCCTCTGCCCTTGAATTCACAATCAATCTAGTGGAGGCACGTACCCGAGCACATCAGAGGGTACTAGAAGATGAATCACCACCATTTTCTGAGCACCTCCTCTGTGCCTGGCACTGGACACACATTCATTTGTTTAACCCTCAAAGCAATTCTCTGACACTGAAATTATTAATCCCCTTCACAGCTGAAGTAACTGAGGCTCAGAAGGGTTAGCAACTTCCCAAAGTTCATGCAGCTAATAAATGGCAGGGCCAGAATATGACTGCCAGGTATATCTGGTGCCAAATTCTGAGCTTCAACCCTTATAAACTCCCTGTTTTTAGATCTGTGCTAACCAATATGGTAGCTACTAGCCACATGTGGCTATGGAGCACTTGAAATGTGGCTTGTGGAAATCAAAATGTGCTGTAAATATAAAAATCAGATTTTGAAGATTTCATACCAAAAAGAATGTAATATGTCTCATTAATAATTTTTATATTGAAATACATTATGGCCGGGCATGGCTCACACCTGTAATCCCAGCACTTTGGGAGGCCGAGGTGGGTGGATTACCTGAGGTCAGGAGTTCGAGGCCAACCTGGCCAACATGGTAAAACCCCATCTCTACTAAAAATACAAAAATTAGACAGGCATGGTGGCATGTGCCTATAATCCCAGCTACTCCAGAGGCTGAGGCAGGAGAATAATTGCTTGAACTCAAGAGGCAGAGGTTGTAGTAAGCTGAGATTGCGCTATTGCACTCCAGCCTGGGGGACAAGAGGGAAACTCCGTCTCAAAAAAAAACAAAAAACAAGACAAAAAACAAACAAACAAAAACCTTATGAATGTATTGGGTTAAATAAAACAAATCATTTGAATAATTAGATATGTTTCTTTTGACTTTTTTAAAAAATGTAGCTACTAGAAAATTTAAAATTGCATGTGGCTTGCACGTGTGGCTCACATTATATTTCTTTTGGTTAGTACAGGTTTAGATACTCTGGGGTCCTAACTCAGCCCATAGGGATCAGAAAAGGCTTCCTGAGGGAGAAGACACCAAGCCAAGCTGGGTTAAAGGTGAGGTCATGGGGAGGAGGGTATTCCAGGACAAGAGCACTGCAGGGTATCTGGCTCCTGCCCCGGAGGGCAGCTGGGCCCAGCAACAGCCCCAGGCCACTGGGAGCTGGGCCAGAGGGAGGGAGCTACCGAAGCCAAACTTACCAGAGCAGCACGACCCACCAGCCTGGGAAGTGCTGCCTGGCAGGCTGTTTCACTGAGGTTGGCACTCTGCGGAGGGCAGCACAGGGCAGCTGTGTCTAGGTGGAGGAAGTAGGCAGGGTGTGGCAGTGCCCACCTTGCAGGGACCTCCCCGCTTCAGCTGCCCCCTACTTCCTCTTCTCCGTCTCCTCTAAGAAGCCTCTCAAAGCACTGCAGTTGCCAGAGACCTTACCCTTCCTGTAACCTTCTATCCAGTCCAGAGGGTGGGAACCACACCCTTCTGCGTTAAGCCTTATTCTAGTGTGGAATGATGAGGATGCCTGCAAACTGCATAGCAGGTCACAGTGTACAAAGCACTTTTCCATATGTGTCTAGTGTAGTGTTGCTGAAGAGCCTAAGGGCAATGGTCACGTCTGGCAAGGGGGCTGGGGCAGGGATGGGGGACATTTATTAGCACAGGAGCTGCATGACCTTGAGCAAGGCCTTAGCCTCTCTGAGCCTCAGTTGCCCCATCTGTACAATGGGGATAATGTCAGCACCATCTTCCAGAGCTATGAGAATGACATGCAAGAATGCCCACAAAGGCTCTGTATGGTGCTGGCATGCTCCAAGCTCCCTTCCGCACCTCAGATGGACCCCACTAGGGTGTCCCTGAAGTACCTTCAGTGTCACCAAAGCCTGCCCATTCTCAAGGTTGCCTCCCCTCCAGAAAGCCCGGCCCTGTCTCCTCCCGGCATGTTCCCTGAGGCAGTCTCTTCTTCTCTGCCTACTGGACACTCATCTCATCCTTGCCTCTAGTTCTGAATTTGGGGCTCAGATGTCATGAGGCTCTCCAATGTATCCAGTAAGACTGGCATTTCTCAAAGCTGGGAACCTTAGTTCTGGTCCTTGCCCTTCCTCCTCTTCTATACCCACAGCCAAGCCCCCTGTACATGTCTGGGCATCCCAGAGGCTCTCACAGCGCACTCCAGTGGCTTGGACAACTGACTGCCATCTTTGGCTAAAGACAATACTGGTCTCCACAGAGCACAGTAAGAGGATCTTGTCTTGCTTTGCTTCCTCAATGGAAGAAGCTTCAGTGGCTCCTCATTCTCTGATGAAGCAACTCAAACACCTCAGCCCAACTCTCAAGACCTTCCACAGCCTGGTCTCACCTGGCTCTTTAGCCTCATTCTCAGATTCCATGTGATGAGCTTTGTCAAACTGACTGGTTCCAGGTCCCCAGGGCACAGTGGCTCTGCCCTCTTCTCTGCCTGGGAGACCCTCTTCCCATTTCCCATAGTTATTCTTCTAGGCATTCTCCAGGAAGTACTTCCTGAACCCTTCCTCTTTGCCCCAACTCCTCTGGCTAGAAATAACCTCTTGGCCCCTCTCTCTCCCTCCTGCCACCCTCAAGTTCAGGGTCATGTGACCTAAACTTCCACTGTACTATGAGCTGTAGGATAAGGGCCACTTTTCATCATACTCCCTTCCCCCTCACCCACACACACCCCTGAAGGCCCACATCAGTGCCCAGTTCACAATATGTGCATAGTATATGTTGGCCATCTTCACACTGTGAGCCAGAGGCCAGGGAGCAAGTAGGAGTCAGCGCCCAGGATGCTAGGACACTCCTGAGGCTGAGATCTGCCTTATCTCCACCTCGGCTGTTTCTTAATAGGTCCCCATGCTTCCAGCTGCTCCTTAGGAAATCAGCCCCTCTAGGAGGTCTAGGAGCCACATTCCTGAGACCAGAACATGAAAAATCTGGCCATGTTCCCACTAGATACAGATGTCCACCCAGCCTCCCATCGGGTGCCTGAAGTGTCAGCTTAGGTTTGCATCATCACAGCATCTCTAATTCCTTGCAGTCAGAAGAGAGCTGGAGAGTATCATACAGAGGCTGGGAGCAGTGAGAGGCAACAGGAGAAAAGCTGTGCGTGTGTCCCTGGTCCCGGGTGCCACAAGGTGCTGCAGCATCACCATCAATTAACATTGCTATTACAGGGAGCATCTGAGTCCCCACTTACTTGCTGGCACTATGCCTAGCAACTTGCCTATATTTTCAGTTTTAAATCTCCTACTTCCCTGTAAGGCAGAAATTATAGATCAACCTTGATTTTATAGGGGAAGAAACTGAAGTTAAATCGCTCATCCAAGGTCACACTGCTAGTAGGTGGAGGGGCCCAGGATTCAACCCCAGGCATGCCTGACTCCAGGGCCTGTGTTTGTTCTATCATTACTCCTGCACACATTAGGCTTCACACAGGTTTACTCTGGAGATACTGACATATTCTGTTCATGTCTGGGGGGTAGTTACGCAAGTACGTGTAAACTTATGATCTATGCACTTTTCTGTGTTTATAACACCAATAAAGTTTCTTTTTTTTAATGTTTTTGTCCCAGAGATGAATATGTGCTAGAGATTTTCAGGGTGTAAAATACTCTTAGGATTAGAGTCTAAAGCTAGAAAGCTGTTTCTATCTTTTTTTCCTCTGTTTTTTGTTGTTGTTGTTTTGAGACAGGGTCTCACTCTGTCGCCTATGCTGGAGTGCAGTGGGGTGATCATGGTTCACTGCAGCCTCAACTTCCCCGGGCTCAGGTAATCCTCCTACCTCAGCCCCTTAAGTAGCTGGGACTACAGGTGTACGCCATCATGCACTGCTAATTTTTATATTTTTGTAGAGATGGGGTTTTGCCATGTTGCCTAGGCTGGTCTCAAACTCCTGAGCTCAAGTGTTCTACACACGTTGGCCTCCCAAAGTGCTGGGATAACAGGAGTGAACCACTGCACCTGACCTCCTTTTTTTTTTTTTTTTTCTCTCTCTCTTCAACAGTTTTTACATTTCAAACAGGGACTGTTATGAAGACCTCATAAACCCCCAAGCCAGACCCAGCAGAATTTCACCTGCTGTCTGCTGGCAGATCACAAACATTTGCTTGCACTCACATTCCCAGTCCAGGTGCCCACTCCACCCAGCCAGCACTTCACTTCCAGAAGCTGGCACTGCTCTGCTGTCTTTTCAACCCTCTCTTCATCCATCCATCTGCAGGGACCAGACGGCTAGACCAGCCGCTGCATCACTGGTTAATCCCCAACTTCACGAGGCAGCCAGGCAGCGACGCCTGAATGTTCCCATCTCCCCGCACCAGGCCAGGCTGGGCAGAGAAGTTGTCTGTGTGTGTAAACACAGCCTTCTGCTTAGGCAGCTCCTGCCGGACTCCCCTCGCCAACTGGGCCCTCTGTGGCTTTTATCTCCCTGCCCAAAATAACCATTGGCTTCAATGGTTCTCTGGGCATGAATCAGACTCTCGTAGAAGCCTGTGAGCAGCTTGAGGACAGGGAAGTTATGGTACCAATCTCTGTATCCTCGGTGTGCCAGTGCAAAGGTTTGTGGGATTTATCAAACTCCTCTGTGTACCTGGAGGGACCTGCAGTAGGAAGCAAGAGCTCTCTACAGAAAACAGTCACATCCTCCAAAAGCTCACAGCTTAGTAAGAGAAAATACCCACACCAGCCAACTGCAATGTAAAACAGAAAGCACTAAAAGTTATAAGAAGAGGACAGAGTGTTGGGGAGTTCTGAGGAGAAAAAGATTAGAGAGCAGCAGGTGTCAAAGAAGGTTTCGAGGAAGAGGTCACATGTGGGTTGGGCATTAAAGGCAGGGCAGAAGGACAATGTAGACTGAGGAGAGAGTATAACACAAGCCAAAGTGGTTGGAAATTACAAGGTAGACTCAGGAAAAGCTGCATATGGCCTGGAGCCTGGGATACTGAGGGTTGAGGCTATCCCTGAGAAGATAGAAAGGGGCTGGTGCCAAGCAGAGCCTTGAATGACAAACCAAGTGCACTGCACTTTCTAGCAACTAGCCACATGTGACTATTTAAGTTTAAATTTAATGGAACAAAATGTAAAATTCATAGCCACATGTGGTTAGTGGTTACCATACTGGATAGTGCAGATATAGAACATTTCATCACTGCAGACAGTTCTACTGGACAGCGATGGTGGACAGTGTCAAGAGGATCCAGAGAGCTTTGAGCAGAGCCATAATCAGATCTGGGCTTTAGGAAAATTAATTTGCTCCTGATGAAGAGTCAGTGACCAGAGTATAGGAGAAGCCTAGAACCACAGTGGGACATTGCAATAATCCAGGTGAGATCAGTCACCACTTCTTTTCCCTCTGTTCATCTCTTCCTATCAGGAAATAGGGATGATTCTCAAAGTGTGGTCCCTGGAACACCAGCAATATCTGGGAACTCCTTTTTTTTTTTTTTTTTTTTGAGACGGAGTCTCGCTCTGTTGCTCAGGCTGGAGTGCAGAGGTGGGATCACAATCTCAGCTCACTGCAGCCTTTGCCTCCCAGGTTCAAGCAATTATCTGCTTCAGCCTCCCAAGTAGCTGGGATTACAGGCACCCACCACCAGAACCAGCTAATTTTTTTGTATTTTTAGTAGAGATGGAGGGTTTCACCATCTTGTCCAGGCAGGTCTTGAACTCCTGACCTCGTGATCCATCCACCTCGGCCTCCCAAAGTGCTGCAACTACAAGTGTGAGCCACCGCGCCTGGCCATTATCTGGGAACTCTTAAGTACACAAATCCTCAGGCCCCACACAGACCTACTGAGTCAGAAACTAGGAGGTTTGGAACAGCAACAGTGCTTTCATCAGCCCTCCTGTTATTCTAACACACACTGGAGTTTCAGGTCTGCTGGCAGAGAGGCTAGGAGCCTACATACACTTTGGCTCCAGAATGATGTATACTCTGGAGTCAGAGGACCTGACTTCATATCCTGGCTCAGCTGTCTCCTAACTGTGCTTAATTTATTTGTGCCTCAGTTTCCTTATAATAACCATATGGAGTTATTATAAGGATTAATGGAGGTAATACATGTACATATCTTAGAAGAGTGTCTAACTTATAGTAAGTATTCAATAAATGTTACTTATCAGTCCTATTATTCATTCCTATGGCAGTTTAATTCCTCCCATATACAATGAGACAGCATCTGTCTCTTGCCACTAGCTATGACCTCCTGCCTTTCCAACATATAATATTCCCAGGCCCACTCACCCATTCCATTTCCTGTCCTCCAGGACCCAACAGTCAGTTCCTTTCCCACAAGGCAGAGGCACTTCCTGTATCAGGGAGTGTCCCACCAGGATGAGAATGTCAACAGACAGATTTAACTGTCCTGGGCAAAGATGCCCTCTAAAGGAATGAGTCAGGAAATGCCCCATGGGTTTTCCCCTGGGAGTGGGAAGGTCTGGAGGTGAGTGCTCAGCTGCCCCCTGTGATTGAAAGCCTCAAGCCTGTTCAGTTGGATCCATGCTAGCCAAGAGGTTATGGAAAATGGTACTGTGATCCTGCCTACTGTAGGTAGCTAGACCCTGGCTCAAGGAACCAGGCAGAGGAGGATGGCGTCCTGTGTGGCAGAGGGTGCTAGGCTGGGCATCAAGAAACCTTGATTTGACCTTTGCTGTGAGATCTTGGGCAGTCATTTTCCTCTCTGGATTCAATTTCCTTACCTGTAATGTGAGAGTGTTGGACTAGCGTAGTTCTAAACCTTTTAGGGGTCTGGGTACAGTGGTTCACACCTGTAATTCCTGCACTTTGGGAGGCCGAGGCGGGCAGATCACCTGAGGTCAGGAGTTCGAGACCAGCCTGGCCAACATGGTGAAACCCCATCTCTACTAAAAATACAAAAATTAGCCGGGGATGGTGGTGTGCGCCTGTATTCTCTGCTACTTGGGAGGCTGAGACAGGAGAATCACTTGAACCTGCAAGCAGAGGTTGCAGTGAGCCGAAATCGCGCAACTGCACTCCAGCCTGGGCGACAGAGCAAGACACTGTCTCAAAAAAGGAAAAGAAAGGCTGGGCATGGTGGCTCAAGCCTGTAATCCCAGCACTTTGGGAGGCCAAGGCGGGTGGATCACGAGGTCAGGAGATCGAGACCATCCTGGCTAACATGGTGAAACCCCGTCTCTACTAAAAATACAAAAAACTAGCCGGGCGTGGTGGCGGGCGCCTGTAGTCCCAGCTACTCGGGAGGCTGAGGCGGGAGAATGGCGTGAACCGGGAGGCGGAGCTTGCAGTGAGCTGAGATTGCGCCACTGCACTTCAGCCTGGGCGACACAGCCTGGGCGACACTGCACTCCAGCCTGGGCGACTCCGTCTCAAAAAAAAAAAAAAACAAAAAAAAAAAAAAAAAAAGAAAAGAAAAGAAAAAAAAATATTTTATGGGTTGCGCTTTCCTTTGAAAATGCAATGAAAACTGCAGAGCTTCTCCCAGAAAAATGTACATGGGTATGCACACGCACACACACACACACACACAAAGTCACACTCACACTCATGCACCACACACACACACACACCACCACCTTTATTATCTTTCAGGCATCAAGAGACCTCATGAAGCCCATGCGTAGATCACCCCCTGAATCCATGGACACTTGGTTAAGACTTGGGCTAGATGATCTCTAATCAGCCACGATAAGAAATTACCTGTATTTCTGTGTATATTGTATTTTGTATCTAATTTAAAGGAACCCTACATTAAAGACTTCACTAAGAAGATGAGCTTTTACATGGGCTTTTGTGGGACATAAATGTTGATGGGCTAAATGCTGTGCCTCCTCAGAGCCTGTCTCACCCTTGTCATATTGCCTCTGAAGTCACCCTCTCCATTCCACTCTCTCCACCTTTTTCAGCAGGCAGTGAGCATGCGGTCCTGAAAGATACCCCTACCCCCACTAGCTGTCTCTGTCCCCAGCTATGAGAGGGTAGAAAAGAGAGAATCTGGTCTGCCTCTCATACCCCCACCCCAAAGCCCTGGCTCAGAGGTCAACCAATCAAGAGGCCCCAGATGGCACCTCTATCCCCAACACATACACACACACACCCTCCCTCACATAGCCACAACCACAGGACTGCACCTCCAGACACCTGGCAGTGCGGTCACTCGGAAGAGGCAAGAGTTATTTTTAGAGGCCAAGTGACAGGATGGTGAGAGCAGTTCCACTCTGTCAGAGTTACTGCCGCCACCACCAGCTCTGATGAATCACTCTCCACTACGTGAATGGACAAGTCTGTCAGCATGGCCAGGGAGGCCACGCCACCTTCTAGAATGAATGTCTTGGATTGGTGACCACGCTGATCACACCAGGCTGAGCCCAGGATCACACCAGGGACAAGACTGCCAGGCCTGAGCCACTGCAGCCAACCCAGACCAACCGCCCAGCACTGCCTCCCATAACCAATACAGTCAGGCCAACACAACCTGGCACAGCACAGCCTGTGCAGGTAAGCCCCTTCAACACAGTCCAGTCCAGCCCCACTGGGCCACCCAGGGGTCTCTCTCTGCAAAGTCCCTTTAGAGTGGCTATTGATGCCTCCCTCCACCCAATCCATGCAAGTCAGCCTCCCACCCTCTAAGCTACCACTGCCGGGTTATTAAGACAATGAGCCTCCAATAAATTGGGCAGATTCAGACAGTGTCAATGCAGCTATCAACTGGTTTCATCTTTCTGGAGGGCACTTTGAAAAAGCACATGATAAGCCTTAAAAGTGTGCATACCATTTAACGCAGAAATTCTTTTTTAGGACTTGATCCTTAGGGAACAATAAAAGACACAAAGATGTGGCTATAGGAACATTTGTCTAAGCACTGTATACAAAAGTGAAGTACAGTATTGGAGTTAATATATATGTCCAACAATAGTGGCTACGTTATATAAATAGTGATACATACATATGCTGAAATACTACACAGCTACTACAAAATAATGTTGTGGATCTGTATGTGGCTATGTAATCATGTTCACAATACCAGTAAAAAAGCAGAGACAAAAGGGTATGTAACAAATTATCCAATTTCTATAAAATATGTTTTTTGTTCTTTTTTTTTTTTTTTTTTTGAGATGGATTTTTTGCTCTGTTGCCCAGACTAGAGTGTAGTGGCACGATCTCGGCTCACTGCAACCTCCACCTCCTGGGTTCAAGCAATTCTTCCACCTCAGCCTCCCAAGTAACTGGGATTACAGGCGCCCGCAACCATACCTGGTTAATTTTTGTATTTTTAGTAGAGACAGGGTTTTACCATGTTGGCCAGGCTGGTCTTGAACTCCTGACCTCAAGTGATCTGCTCACCTCAGCCTCCCAAAATGTTGGGATTACAGGCGTGAGCCACTGTGCCAGGCCCCAATTTCTATAAAATATGTATGTATGTGTACATGCCTAGCAAAAAGCAAACTGGAAGGAAATATTTTAAAACATGTTACCAGAGGTGGTTTTATGATAGTGGAATTATTTCTTTTGTGTACTTTTGGGTTTTGTTTTGTTGCTTACTTTCTGGTATATATGTGTAAACATATTTATATAAGAAAGGTCTGTTACCTTCACCTCACTCAAAGCTTCTGGCCTGAACCATTGAAAGTTCTTCCTGGAATCTCACTAGAGCCCCCACCTTTCAGCAACCACAGCCCGCCTCAGGCTGCCTCTCTGGCTTTGAACTTTGCTGCCCTCTTCAGTTGTTCCCTGGAATTTCACTAATGGAGCCCATCTAGCCAATTCCCACAGTCCTGACACAGGCCCTCACAGTGGCAGTACCCTCCAGGGCTCCCTATTCATGCATAGAAACCAAACAGAGTCCAATTCCCTCATCTGACAGTAAAAGAAAAAATAATTATAATAATAAACATGACAGTTGTAGTGAACCTTCACATTTCTACTTTGTCTTCCTTTTTACAGAGCACTTTATTATACATGTTTCACTTAGCCCTCCCGTTGGTGAGAAAACTGAGGGCCAGCAAGTATAGCAGCACAACACTTGCCAAAGGTCATACAGTGAGTCAGGATTCAAATGCAGGTCTGATATTGACATATAAGGAGGTAAATGGAAGAAATGAACAGATAATCGTGAGCCCATAGTCTATGAAAGGCACCATATTCTACAAAGCCCTTCCTCCTGCTCCCAGTGCTTTCTCCCAGCTGCTGTCCCCTGCCCAGAATCCCAAAAAACCCCATCTGGGGCCACATGCCATACATCTACACACCAGCCCGTCATTCCCTCCCAGCTCTAGAAACAGGCTCTTGCTGCCTCCTCAGAAATCCCAGCAACGAGACATCCTGCAGCGCTACCCTCTCCACCTCTGGGCTCTTCCATCTCGGGCCTGTCTCATTAGGGGAGGGGGCAGCTGGTCGGGCTCTCTCATGGGGGTGGGGGCTGTGACACTCATACATGGCAGGGGCAGAGGGGAGATGAAATCAGCCTGGATGGCCCTCACTCTGGGCCTGCTCTTGCACTATTCATCTTTTGGGCTTCTGATTATCTGCTGACTGGGACAAAAAAAGAAGCCAAATCCTAGGGCATGAATTCTAGTCCATTCCAATTTCTTTTTGCATTTCTGAAATACATGGATTCTTCCAACCAGAATATTAATATTCAAAATAGCAATAATAAAAGTATTAGCAAGAAAACAGCTACTTTATTCAGTGCTTACAACCACCCTTGAGAAGTCGTATCCCCACTTTACAGATAACAAAACCGAGACCCAGCTTGCCTGAAGATACCTAGCTAATAAACGGAAAAACAATTGTGTCTGACATCCAAGTGTATACTTTGACTACCATGTCTCTTAGAAAGCACCTAATCCTGGTTGGGTGCAGTGGCTCATGCCTGTAATCCCAGCACTTTTGGGAGGCCAAGGTGGATGGATCACTTGAGGCCAGGAGTTCAAGACCAGCGTGGCCAACATGGCAAAACCCCATCCCTACTAAAAAAAAAAAAGTAGCCAGGTGTGGTGGCGCATACCTGTAGTCCCTGCTATTCAGGAGGCTGAGGCACGAGAATCACTTGAACCTGGGAGGCAGAGGTTCAGTGAGCAGAGATTGTGCTTCTGCACTCCAGCCTGGGTGACAGAGTGCGACTCTGTCTCAAAAACAAACAACAACAACAACAGCAAAAACACCTAGGCTGGGCATGGTGGCTCATGCCTGCAATCCCAGCACTTTGGAAGGCCAAGGTGGGCGGATCACCTGAGGTCAGGCGTTCGAGACCAGCTGACCAACATGGAGAAACCCCATCTCTACTAAAAATACAAAATTAGCCGGGCATGTTGGCACATGCCTGTAATCCCAGCTACTCAGGAGGCTGAGGTAGGAGAATCGCTTGAACCCAGGAGGTGGAGATTGCGGTGAGCCGAGATCGCGCCATTGCACTTTAGCCTGGGCAACAAGAGTGAAACTCCATCTTGAAAAAAGAAAAAAGAAGGAGAAGAAAGAACCTAATCCTATCCCTTTACTGCACAGATGGGAAAACCGAGACCCAGAGAGGGGAAGGGCTTTGTAATCAATCAACATCTATTTATTTACTGAGCAACAACTAGGTCTGATGTACTGAGCTAGTGCTGTGAATGAGGAAAGATTTAAACTTCTGTGTTATTGGACAGACAAGCTGTGACTCTACATATTAATCATTGCTAAACCTAGGCAATGGGTTCACAGAAGTACATTCCACTATACTCTTTAGTTTTATGTATGTTCGAAATTTTACATAACAAAAAAAAATTTTTTTAAACGATGACAGAAAGATAACTGACTATCATGCAAATCTTAAGTCTGGCTTGAACTTATAAAACTCGAACCAAATTTAGGAATATTTTTGCTCTGATAGCTTTGAAAATCAGAAAAAGGCAATTGTACTAGAACTTACTTCATAGCCTTTCTTTTCCCATCTTTCTGTAAAAATTTTCTGCCTCTGTTGTTGCTAGGAAATCAGTGAGCCAAAAGAATCCTCATTGGCCTAGCCAGGCCCTCTCCCTTCCCACACTGCCTCTCTGAGAGTACAGCATCCCTGTACCCAGGAAGCTGGCCCTCTTGGGCCGGCTTTCTATGGATCCACAAGCCAATCACCACAAGAGGCTGAATGAGAGCCTGTCAGTCACTGGGAGACAGGCAGCTATAAATCCACAGGACTATGATTAGAAAACAAATTACAGGCCTCCCACTCTAAGTTTCCAACTCACAAAAACTTCTTGGCAGTCAAAGGGCCTTTACTCAAGTTGCTCAAAGTTTCCAGAGAGAGTGAAAACACTCAAGGCAAGAGAGAAAAAACAATGGGACACAACAGAGGCAGAAAATTCTATAGACAGGTGGAGAGAGAGGCCACTGGGAGGCAGCATGTCACAATAGTTAAAAGCAAGGCTTTGGCAGCAGGTCAAAGTTCCAGTGCTTGTTCCAAAGCTTCCTAGATGTGACACTTTGAGCAAATAACTTAACCTCTCTGAGTCTTTATTTTCTCAACTGCAAACTGGGGATAATTCTTCCTACTACTCAGAGTGAACGTATGGATTGAGTGAGGCAATATACGTCAAATAATTAACCCAGTTCCTGGCACATATTAAGCATGCAATAAATAGTGGCTTTAAAAAATGTGCTGGCCTGGCATGGTGGCTCACACCTGTAATCCCAGCACTTTGGGAGGCTGAAGCGGGCAGATCACCTGAGGCTGGGAGTTGAGACCAGCCTGGCCAACATGGTAAAACCCTGTCTCTACTAAAAATGCAAAAATTAGCTGGGCGTGGTGGCACACACCTGTAATCCCAGCTACTCCGGAGGCTAAGGCAGGAGAATTGCTTGAACCTGGGAGGCAGAGGCTGCAGTAAGCCTGAGATCGTGCCACTGCACTCCAGCCTGGCCGACAGAGCGAGACTCTTGTTACACACACACACACACACACACACACACAAAAGTGCTAACCATACGACCCAGCAATTCCACTTCTGAGGTTATATCCAAAATAATTGAAAGCAAGGTGTCAAAGAGATCTCTGTACAGCCAAGGCCACAGCAGCATTATTCACATAGTCAAGAGGTGGAAGCAACAAATGTCCATCGACAGATGAGTGGATAACCAAAATGTTGTACATACATACAATGGAATATTATTCAGCCTTAGAAAGGAAGGGAATTCTGACACACGTGACAACATGGGTGAACTTGAAGACATTATACTAAGTGACATAAGCCAGTCACAAAAAGACAAACACTGTATGATTCCACTTATCTGAGGTATCTAGTCCAATTTACAGTTACAGAAAGGAGAATGGCAGCTGCCACAGGTTGGGGGAGGAGGAAATGGGAGCTTTTGTTCAGTGGATATAGAGTTTCACTTTTTTAATATTAAAAAATTTGGCTGTGCGTGGTGGCTCATGCCTATAATCCCAGCACTTTGGGAAGCTGAGGCAGGAGGATCACTTGAGCCCAGGAATTTGAGACCAGCCTGGGCAACATAGTGAGACCCAATCTCTACCCCCAAAAAAATTTTTTTAATTAGCTGCCCAAGCACAGTGGCTCATACCTATAGTCCCAGCAGTTTGGGAGGCTGAGGCATATGGATCACTTGAGGTCAGGAGTTTGAGACCAGCCAGGGCAACATGATGAAACCCTGTCTCTAAAAAAAATAAAAAATTAGCCAGGTGTGATGGTGCATGCCTGTAGTCCCAGCTACTTGGGAGGCTGAGGGGAGAATATCCCTTGAGCCCAGGAGGCAGAGGTTGCAGTGAACCGAGATTGAGCTACTGCACTCTAGCCTGGGCAACAGAGCGAGACTCTGTCTCAAAAAAAAAAAAAAAAAAAAAGGAAAGAAAAGAAAAGAAAAGAAAAAATGAGCCAGGTATGATGGCATGCATGTGTAGTCCCAGCTACTTGGGAGGCAGAGATGGGAGGATCATCTGAGCCTGGGAGGTTGGGGCTGCAGTGATCGTGCCAGTGCACTTCTGTCTAGGCAACAGAACAAGACTCTGCCTTGGAAAAATTAATTCAAAAAATTAAAAAATTCAGGCTTACACCTGTAATCCGGTTACTTTGGGAGGCCAGGGCAGGAGGATTACTTGAAGTCAAGAATTCAAGATCAGCCTGGGCAACAAAGGAAGAACCCCATTTTTACAAAAAAAAAAAAAAAAAAATTAGTCAGGTACCACAGTATGCACCTGCAGCCCCAGCTACTCGGGAGGCTGAGGCAGGAGGACTGCTTAAGTTCAGGAGTTCAAGGATGGAGTGAGCTATGATTGCACCTGTGCACTCAGGCCTAGGCAACAGAGCGAGACACTGTCTCTAAAAAAAAAAAAAAAGAAATAAAAAAGATTTAAAAGTTCTGAAAATGGATGGTAGTGATGGTGTTGCACAATATGAACTTACCCAACACTACTGAACTGTACACGTACCTAAAAATGGTTAAGATGGACCAGGCATAGGTGTTTCACACCTATAATCTCAGCACTGTGGAAGGCTGAGGTGGATGGATCACTTGAGGCCAGGAGTTCCAAATCAGCCTGGGCAACACGGTCAAACCCTGCCTCTCCAAAAAAAAAAAAAAAATTAGCCGGGCACAGTTGCATGTGCCTGTAGTCCCAGCTACTCAGGAGGCTGAGGCAGGAGGATCGCTTGAGCTTGGGAGGCAGAGGTTGCAGTGAGCCAAGATCACACCACTGCACTCCAGCCTGGGCAACAGAGCGAGAACCTCCCTCAAAAAACAAGTGGTCAAGATGGTAAATTTTAGGTTCTGTATATTTTACCACAAATTTGAAAAATTTTTTGTAAGTTCTAGCAAGAAAACCAAACAAGCAAGTAAAAGGTCATGAGATGATGCCAGAGAAATAGGGGGAACTGAAAAAGTGAGACCACAGTAATAGGAAGGTTAATGATCCAAAGAGGAAACACTCACCTCACATGCACCGCCCTTCCTAAGCTGTCAAGTATAAAGGGAGGAAATTTTCTGGGGGGATTTATATTTCCAGGGTGTTCAGGACACTACCCGCTACCCTCAATTCTGCCCCTACCGAGGTGTTGTTCTGATAATCACTGAACAGGCTTGTGGGAGAACCTACCTCACCCGCTTCCCCTTTCCAGAATCCTCAAGGAAACAGTAAAGGATCGAAGTCTAGATGTGAAGGAAGTCTATCTTTACAACAACAGGCTGAGATAGCAACTTCCAGGCAGAAGAGCAGCTTATGCAAAGGTCTGAGCTATGAGCTATGCATGGGAGACCTCCAGGGCGGCAGGGGCCTCAGATATGTAGAGGGAAGCAGGAAGGAGGCAGGGGCAAGAGGCGAAAGGCCACAGGCTAGACACTGCACTTCCCATCATCTCAGTGACCTTTAAATCAATCCCAAGCAGCAGGTGTTAATATACCCATTTTATGCAGAGAGAAACGGAAATCCAGACAGATAAAGCAACAGATAAAGGAAACACAGATGGTGAGTGGAGGGGGGATTCCAAATCAGCTGACTCCTGACCTCATGCTTATTGCTTCAGCCCATGTGGTATCAGTCCCTAAGGCCAAGACCGTGGGCTCTGGAGGCAGAATCCCAAATCCCACTCTATCCCCTCACTGGTTGTGTGATCTGAAATAAATTACTTAACCTTTTGAGTCTTAGTTTCTTCAACTGTAAAATGGGAATGACCATACGCCTACCTCGTATGGTTTTAAGAGAATTAAATGTAGTATTTCAAGGAAAGTGGATTGCAGGCCGTGATAATAGACAGTACAAAGTAGGCTGGACATGGTTGCTCATGCCTGCAATCCCAGCACTTTGGGAGGCGGAGGCGGGCAGATCACTTGAGGCCAGGAGTTCAAGACCATCCTGACCAACATGCAAAACCCTGTCTCTACTAAAAATACAAAAATTAGCCAGATATGGTGGCGTGCACCTGTAGTCCCAGCTACTCGGGAGGCTGAGGCAGGAGAATCACTTGATCCCAGGATGTGGAGGTTGCATGCAGTGAGCCGTGATCAAGCCACTGCACTCCAGCCTGGGCAACAGAGTGGGACCCTGGCTCAAAAAAAAAAAAAAAAAAAGACAGAGAAAACACAAAATAGTGTTCTTATTTATTATGCTTAGGCACCCCTCATGGACTCCCACAGACAGACGTGCAGCCATTGCTTCTGCCTACCTGAGGCCAATGCAGCCTTTGGAGCAAAGTAGATGCCAGATCTGGACCCCTGAGGAGCTAATGGCCCAGGCTGGGCAGTAACCTTGCAGGGACAGCCTGGAAACTACCTCCTCCACTCTTTGTTCTCAACTCCATGGCCTGGGTAAGTTGTTCTGCAAATGTTCAGTGGGACACAATCCAAGCAATCTCTGTTCTCATGGGAATAAATGTAATAGAAACAACTAGGGCTGCCAACTCACCCACCCTTTGGTCTCCACCATGGGCTGGTTTCCTGCCCCACAGTATCTTCTGGGACCAGATGGCCTAGAATGTCAAACCATCAATACCAGGAAGGCCTTTGGATACCATCGAATCCCACCTCTCATGCACATGGGAACACTGAGGCCTAGGAATTAGTAGGGATCTGCTTAAGTTCAGAGTGAGCCAGTGGCAAAGCTAGAACACAACCTTGGGCTACCAACTCTCTGGTCTACTGGAGTTTCCAATTTATTTCACCATCGCTGTTTCTTGTTGTGTCAAGCTTAAGTTTACATATTTGAAGTTCAAGAGTACAATCACCCCTGCAAGCCTAATTCTGGGAGGTGGCAAGAACTTTGGAGACAGACAGACCTGGGTTCAAATCCCAGCCCCACCACTTCCTAGCTGAGTGGCCCATTATTTATTTATACAGTAAAAAAAGACAACGCAGGCAGAGGCTAAAAGCATAGGCTACAGTCCTAGCTCTACCATTTCATGACGGGTGAGTCACTTTATCAACTGCTGGTTCAGCTTCCTCTTCCGTAAAACCTGCCTCACCTAGTCATCCGAGTATAGAATGAGAAAAATATAAATGAAGAATCGGGTACAAGGTTTGCTATGAAGTAATGATGGATATTACTGGTTTTATTTATTTATTTATTTATTTTTTGACAGGGTCTCACTCTGTTGCTCAGGCTGGAATGCAGTGGCATGATCTCGGCTCACCTCAAGCCTCAACTTCCCAGGCTTAAGCGATCCTCCCACCTCAGCCTCCTGAGTAGTTGGGACCACAGGCACATGCCACCACGCCCAGGTAATTTTTGTATTTTTTGTAGAGACAGGGTTTGCATATTGCCCAGGCTGGTCTCAAACTCCTGAGCTCAAGCTACATGCCTGCATCAGCCTCCCAAAGTGCTGGGATTATAGGCGTGAGTCACTGCACCCAGCTGCTATTAATATTATCTTTAATTCTATGATTGGGGTGTGCTTTCAGCAGGTAGCAAGAAGGTACCTCTGTCTCAAAGCTCTAGTTCTCCTATTTCTCCTCATGGAATCATGGAGTGTTAAGCTGGCCAGGGCCGTGTATCACAGACAACAGAACTGAGATCCAGAGGGAAATGGCATGCTCAAGGTCAGGGAGCAAGTTAATGAGAGGGGTGAACTAGAACCCAGATCCTCTTAAATCTACTGACTTAATTCCCTAAACACAAGCTCTTACTTTGTGCATGGGCTTGGTGGGAAGAAATGGTGGTCTTTCAGACCCCAAATACCAAAGGGTAGCAGGATCTCAGCCAGAATGGAACTCATCTTGCGCTCATGGCAGTCCCAGGCCAGAAGCAAGGCGGGGCTCCAGGCTGGTGGACCAGGCCAACTGGGCTAGCAGCCAGAGTGGTGCCAAAGACACAGCTCAGGTCCTCTCACCAGCTACGTAATAAAGAAATTATGGGATTAGGGATAAAATTAGTCACTTGTGTAATTATTTTTCTTAGAACAAGAGCAGAAAGGACCTTTTTCAAGAGTTGCTCCTTCGCCCTCCCAAGAGTATTCATGCAGAGACACAGATGAGTGCACACACACACAAGCACACGTACACACACAGCAGTGATGGCGGCGTGTGGAGCGGGTGCTTAGCTTTCTGTGGCAGTGCCTCACAGCGGGTCCCACACCTACCAGGCCTACCTCTGAAGGCCAGGGGTGACATTTCCCATTGTCTGCCTCACTGAACATGTTTACCACACTATCACAGGTGCACTGCCTTCCTTCCAGGCCCCCCATCATGGAGAATCTCTCATACCCCTCCCTCGCCACAGCATATCAGGCCTGGATCCCCAAGCCCTCCCTCCATCTTGGAGGCTAGTGGTACAATTCCAGCAGGACCTGGGGGTCCAGTAATCCAGAAAGATATTTGGTACTGGCTGCCGTGGGTGCCCCCCACCCACAAAGATGTTCATGTCTTCATCCCCAGAATCAGGTGAATATGTTACCTCACATGGCAAAAGGGACCTTGCACAGGTGATGAGGTAAAGAGTTTTGAGATGGAGAATGGTCCTAGATTATCTGAATGGGCTCAATGTAACCACAAGGCTTCTTGTAAGTCAAAAGGGGATTTGGGGGAGTCAGAGTCAGAGGAGATGTGATGACGGAGGCAGAGGTGGGAGGGACGCAGCTACTAGAAGGGGCCATGAATCAAGGCATGTGAGCGGCCTGGAGAGCTGGAAAAGGTCAGGTAAGGATGCTCCCCTAGCAGCTCTCCCAACACCCTGACTTCAGCCCCATATGGTCCATTTTCAGATTTTGACCTCTAGAAGTCTAGGGTCACCCATTTGTGTTGTTTTAAGTATGTGGTCATTTGTTAGGTCAGCATTAGGAAACTGACACAGTCACCTAGGGAGGGGTCCTCAGAACTCACCTTTACCTCCAGACCAAAACGCCCTCCTCAAGGGCTAGCCAGGGAGACTCCTTGGGGCCAGATGTCCCCTGGATATACCTCCAGGGAACAGGCCTGAGCTGGGGCCCCAAGCTCTAACCTAGAGAGATAACTTTGTGGGGGAAAGTACCCCAGAAAGAAGGTGATGGCTCCGGGAAGAAAGGGAGAGACTCCACTTTATAGCTCCATCCAGGGACTCCACCCTTCCCACATATTCTCAAACAGAGGGCCACCTACCCCATAAACCACACCATCCACAGCAGTAGCCTGGCATCAGGGAAAGAGAGCACTGGAGGCAGGAAGCCTGATTCTGGCCTCAGCTCTGCCCCTGTGTCATCAGGTGGTGAGAGACCAGCTCCTTCCTCTTTCTAGGCCTGACCATTGTCATCATGGCTTACTGTATATCAAGTGTCTTCCATGCTTTCATGCATAGAAAGCCTCACAGGCACCCTGTGAGGTGGCTCCCTGTCATGATGCTCGCTTTATAGCTAAGGAAGTGGACTCAAGGTGGTTAAGAGGGGAGGCTGGCTTGAACCCAGGCAGCCTAACTTCACAGCCCTATTCTGCCTCCCGCCTTAGGGTGAATGAATGCATGGACAGAGGACAGTTGGGAGCAGTCCCTGAACACAAGGAATGGGCTCTTCAGACCCAAGAGAAATTAAAAAACAGGCGGGGTATGGTGGCTCACACCTGTAATCCCAGCACTTTGGGAGGCCGAGGTGAGCAGATCACCTGAGGCCAGGAGTTCAAGACCAGCCTGACCAACATGGAGAAACCCCATCTCTACTAAAAATGCAAAATTAGCTGGGCGTGGTGGCGCAGCTACTCCGGAGGCTGAGGCAGAAGAATCACTTGAACCCAGGAGACAGAGGTTGCAGTGAGCTAAGATTGCGCCATTGCACTCCAGACTGGGCAACAAGAGCAAAACTCTGTCTCAAAACAAAAAACAAAAAACAAAAAACAAACAAAAAAAAAAAACAACAACTGCCGGGCAAGGTGGCTCATGCCTGTAATCCCAGCACTTTGGGAGGCCAAGGCGGGCAGATCACTTGAGGTCAGGAGGTCGAAATCAGCCTGGCCAATATGGAGAAATCCCATCTCTACTAAAAATAGAAAAATTAACTGGGCATGGTGGCAGGTGCCTGTAATCCCAGCTACTCGAGAGGCTGAGGCATGAGAATCACCTGAACCTGGGGGGTGGAGGTTACAGTGAGCCGAGATTGTGCCATTGCACTCCAGCCTGAGTGACAGAGCAAGACTCCATCTCAAAAACAAAAAACAAAAAACAAAAAAAACTGCCGGGTGCAGTGGCACACTCCTGTAATCCCAGCTACTCTGGAGGCTGAAGTGGGAGGAGCCCTTGAGTCCCAGAGTTTGAGGCTGTGACTGCACCTGTGAGTTGCCACTGCACTCCAGCCTCGCCAACATAGTGAGCTCTCCTTTGTATTTTTTAAAATAAATGAATAAATTGAATTTTTTAAATTAAAAAATGGTATTATTTTAAAGACAATAACTGCAATGCAACCCTGAGGAACCCACACACTGAACGGTTAAGGAGAGGAGCAGGAACAGGCAAATGAAGGCAGGCCAGAGAGGGAGTGAGAAAGCCAGAAAGTGGAATGTGCTGTCCCAGGAGACCAAGGAGAGGGAGTGCTTCAGGAGCAGTGAGCCTGGGGTCAGGGTGGCCTGGGACACGCTAGTGACCTGACACTTGCCCTTATGCCCCCCAATTGCATTCATAACGCAAACCGGGTGCCAAGAATGATCTAATAATCAGCCTTCACACATTCCCCAGGAAGGCGTCTGAAAAAGTACCCCCACCATGACCAGCGGCTCCAGGAGCAGTATTTACAATGCAAACCAGGCTCCCAGGAGAAGCGCACACACCCATGGCCATTCACCCCCAAGTCCAGCCCAAGCAAAACAGGAGAGGCCTCACATACAAGAGCCTGGTGAGAATTTTCTGGTGTCTTCAGAATAGGACTCTCTCGGTCCATACCAGTTCTACCACCTGTGTTTCCACAGGGACTCGCAAACCACCCCCAGGACCCACCCCTTACCCCCGCCCATGCGGGCTTCTTAGGCCCATCCATCCCTTAGCCTCTTTGAGACACGTCCCTTACATTCTGTGCCTCCTCCATGTAAGCTACACAAAAACAAGCTTGCCCAGACAGTCACATCTCACTGGGACAAATTCACCCACCCACACACCCACCAGTCTTTTTTCTTCTGAGAATGCCCCTTCCTCCCTCTCTCCACCCACGTCATCCAGGACCCCAGGCAAACCTCAGCAAAGGAGGGAAGGTCCCCCAGCAACTCATGCCTGACTTCAACATCCCATCCCTGCCTCCCACCACACCTGT
Organism: Rhinopithecus roxellana; assembly: GCF_007565055.1. NCBI lineage: Eukaryota > Metazoa > Chordata > Mammalia > Primates > Cercopithecidae > Rhinopithecus > Rhinopithecus roxellana. Next base: position 108,497,350 of record NC_044561.1, on the reverse strand, counting down.
GACAGACAGTGGCCAGGTCTGGGCTGCTGCCTCTAGACCCCAGAGGTGGAGAGAGGCTAGGTCACAAAGCCAAAAACTAAACCAGGCTCTGAAGGTCTAAGAAGACCCCTCTAATCCTCAACCTGGTAAGCTGACAAGAAGCAGGGCTGAGTCACTACCAGATGCAACCCCATCACACCCCATGCTAAGAAATTGACATTGCTTACAGCCCAAATGCACGGGTCATCCTCCTGGGCAGCCTGTGGTAATGAGTGTCACTGGGCCAAGGCAGGGCCAGTACCAATTAAGTTTGCTCCCTTTCCTGCCAGTGAGCTCAGTCTCATTACTTTGCTCCATTTTCAGCTCATCTGAAAAATCCTCATTTGAGGTCCCTGGAGGATCTTAAAAGTGTTATTCAAACATTAGCTCTGACACACAGCCTCCCCCATCCACCCAAGGCAATACTTTTTTCTCCCTGCTTTTTGGTACTGCCAGGAATGAGCAGCATCTAAGGCCCTGCCTGGGGCACCTCAGGTCCTGCAGCCTAGGGCCCCTCCTCAATCTGAACTTTCCCCATCTCCCTGCCTTGTTTAGAAGAGAGAGCAGGGAAGGGAACTTGGTGTCTCCTGTATGGCAGACACATCATCTTGGCAACAAGCCCTGTGAGGTGGCATTATTATTCCTGTGTGATAGATGGGGAGACTGCAACTAAGCCACCCTCCCAAGGTCACCTAGCCAGCAGGTAGACAAGTTAGGCCTGGAACCCAGGACTGCTGAGCTCCAGGGCTCTTCCAGCTGCCCCCACCCACCCCCGCATGCTCCTTTCTGCACACTGCCTAGCCCCATCCTGCAACAGACATGAGCACCCATCATTTGTTCCTCCTGGCTTCTGACCTTGGGGCTCGGTCCAGGTGAGACAGATGAGAAAAAGGGGGGTTGCAGGATGTGAGGCTTCTAGGACAGGCTTCAGGGAGCACAATTTTTCCTAGAGAAAACCAAAACAATTCTCAAGGCTGGTTGCAACCCCCTATTCTGACCTGCATCTTACAAGGGAACATACGAGAGAGAATGCGGTCAGAGGCACGTGAAGGGCCACGGAAGGTCAGAGAGGAGGGGATGTGGGCTGTGTGGTCAGGGAAGTCAGAGCTGGAAGGACCAGAGTTTAGCCCAATGCCTTCATTTTTCCATGTAGGGAAACTGAGGCCCAGGGAGAAGGGACCTGCCCAAGGCCAAGAGTGAGTCTGGCTATGTCAGGATTGGTGTATAGGTTTCCTGATTCTTAGGCTAGTTTTCCTGGACCTAGAAGGATGAAAGGCCTGGAGCAGATGCTGCCCGGGATTAGTGAAAGACGAATAAGCAAGGGCATCCAGCACCCCCAGCTAAGGAGGTAGGACAGAGACACCAACACAGTGCATCCATGGGGACTCCAGCTTTGCTCGTCTCTCACCTCAGGGAAGGTGTAGGCAGAAGAGAGGCCCTTCCATTCACCAAAGCTTAAGCTCCAGCAGGAGCCAATCAGGGCCTCAGAAGAAGGCAGAAACTTCGGTTCCCCTGGCAACTCAGACAAAGGCATCTCCTCATCACTGCAATCAGCTTGGGTGGGGATGCAGACTGTATTCCACCAGACCCAGACAGGGCTCTCCTCTGCTTTTCTCATAAGGAGGGGGTACCAAACCAATCCCTTTGGTTTTAGCCCTGAAACTTCAGTTATATCTCTGAGCTCATCTCAGATGGGAGGCAGGGTATGGATGAGCCTCACTGTCGGAGGCTTAGGACAATAGCTGAGTCCTCTCCAGTCTGCGGGGGCCCTCCTGCTGCCACTAGGTGTGTGCCTCTGAGATGGGCCGGGGGCTGTGCTGATGTTCATGAGTTCATCACCCCTATCCTCCTCTCCAGAGGCAGTGCCAGCTGCATGCCATGGGAAAGCCTGTAGCTGGCAATGAGGTGCCTGGGCCAAGCCCAGCTGTGGCATTATTCACAATAATGAGCAATTTGCATGCACCTTCTCTTGTTCCCATCCATAAGGAAAATTAGATGGATAATCTAAGACCTAAGTTTCTCTGGAATGTGAGCTTCCAGTCCACACCCATCAAGAAAATAATACGGAGAGGGAGCACGCAGGAGCTTACCTTTCACCACTCTTGAAAAGTTGCCTAGTCTTGGCCCAGAGCAGTGGAATAAATACACAAAACATTCCACTGGCCAGGGGTGGTGGCTCACACCTGTAATCCCAGCACTGTGGGAGGCTGAGGCAGGTGGATCACCTGAGGTCGGGAGTTTGAGACCAGTCTGACCAACATGGAGAAAACCCGTCTCTACTAAAAATAAAAATAAAAACCCGTCTCTACTAAAAATTAGCCAGGGATGGTGGCACCTGCCACCTGTAATCCCAGCTATTCGGGAGGCTGAGGCAGGAGAATCAGTTGAACCTAGGAGGCGGAGGTTGCAGTGAGCCAAGATTGCACCATTGCACTCCAGCCTGGGCCACAAGAAACTCCGTCTCAAAAAAAAAAAAAAAAAAAAAAAAAAAAAAAAATATATATATATATATATATATATATATATATATGTATATATATTCCACTAACTGGAACTGCCTCTTTGTACATGCTTTGAAGAAAATCACAAGAAAACTGATAGACTCTGAAATACAGCTTCCAAATAAAATCCCCAGCTTTGTTACCACCAAAGGAGGCCAAGCTGCCACCCCTCCGTAGGAAGTATGCACAGTGTCCCCACAGGAGGCCCTCCTCATCCCTAATGGAGGAGTCATCATTCAGAGATTTTAGAAAGATTTTCTACACGGAGAGTCAGATGAAAGAGAGGTTTCTCAGGGAGCTACTGAATCCCCAGAAAAGTCAAACTACAGGCATCAAAACCCACATGCACTGTCCATACTTTCAGCTTTATAATCTTGTCAGCCACCCCATTGAGAAAGCCTGCAGCCATCCAAAACAAGTTCCTTTCTCCCCCCTCCCTTCCTGGAGACCCATCAGGCCCCACACTCTATCCATTCTCTGTCTCTACTCACTCTGGGATCTGTTCCTTCTTCTATACTTCCACAAGCCTGAGATGAAGTCCATCACTTCTCACCAGGCCACACCAACAGCCTACCATCCGTCTCCTGGTCTCCAGCCTTACCCTTCCAGTTCATCCTCCCACTGCTAGAATCGGATCACATCATTCTCAGCCTAATACCCTGCAGTGTCTTCATCGCTTACCAGATAAAGTGTCAGCTCCTGGCCAGTATACACGGGCTGCAGGAGCTGGACCCACCTGCTACTCCACTTGCCTCCTTGCCATCCACAACACACACAGGAAACTCCTGCCATTCCAAAGCACCCTCCTGTTTCATGCCTCTGTGCACTTGTGGCTGAATCTACCTTTCTGAATCCCCCACTGTTGAATGGAAGATAATAGCTCACCTTTACTGAGCGCTCAGTAGGTGCTAGGCTCTCTGCTAAGCCCTTTGCAGGTTCTACCTCATTGATCCTCCCCAAGAAAACTATGAGACAGGTACGAACAGCAGCCTGTTTACAGACGAAGAAACAGAATCAGAGATTCGAATGAGCCTAGCAGAAGTCACACGGTTGATAAGGGGAGGGGCTCAAATAGAAATTCAAGCATCTGACTTTTAGGTCACCCCTAACCTCCACTCCCCAGAAACAGTGTAATGGCCACGTGGAATCAGAAAACACAGCATGCTCCTAACTGTGTCCCCTCCTTCTGGGCCTGTGGGAAGAGCCTGTCTCAGAGAATGACACCAGAAAGGTTCCCAGCCTGTCTCTCTCTGAGTTTGTCCACCACCCTGCACCCCCACCACCATACAGCACAGCCCCTTGAGAACGCAAAGTGCCTCAGCCCACATCTCAGAAGCAGGGCTTTATAGTTACATTAATGGCCCAGCAATGACTTCCAGCTACTGTCTTTCAGGAAGTCTAAACTCTTTGGCCGAGCATCAGGGACCCCCAAGATCTGGCACGAGCGCATCACTTTCCAACCTTAATTGCCCGCTGCATCCCCTACCCACCATGTATGCAATCTATCGGTGGGTATTTATTATCTCTGCCATGTCAGTTTTCACTAAAAGCTGCCATTTATGAGCACCTCCTAAGAGCCATACCCTATGCCAGGCACTCAACCAGCACTCTCTCATTTCCTTACAACTCATTCATTCATTCATTCATCCAACAAATACTTATTGAATACCTACTGTGCACCATGCCATGTGGAATCCAGAGTGAACATGACATTAAAAGAAAAAGACAAATAGCTACAAATTTGTGATAGAATCAAGAGGTGGTGAAAAAAGCAGTGCAGGGGGTGGGAGGACTAAATTAAACTGAGATGTAAAGGATAAGAAAGAGCCAAGGCGGCAAAGAGCCAGGAAAAGAATTCTAAGCAGAGGGAACCTAAGCATGTGTAAAGGTCTTGAGGCTGGAATGAATTTGCTAAATGAATAAAGAGAAGACTCCTGTGGCTGACAGAAATTACCAATAGAATCATTTCCAATGACCAATAGAGACCAGTAGAGGTAGATGTCTGGAAGGGGAAGCAGGGACCGGCTCACTCAGGGCTCTGTACACCATGGTAAGGAGTTTAGATTTTATTCTAAGGGCAGAGGAAAGGCACTGAGTGACATGGTCAGATTTGTGTTTTTGTTTTTGTTTGTTTGTTTTGAGACGGAGTCTTGCTCTGTTGCCTAGGCTGGAGTGCAGTGGCGTGATCTCGGCTCACTGCAAGCTCCACATCCCGGGTTCCATTCTCCTGCCTCAGCCTCCCAAAATGTTGGGATTACAGGCGTGAGCCACTGCACCCAGTCAAATTTTTATTTTGCAAAGTTCACTCTGGCTGCCACTTGGAAAGGAGACTTGGGAATGTAGACGATGTATGTATTATATGCAAAGTAATTGGCATAGCACTGGCACATAGGTGCTCAATGAATGTTAATTCCCTTTTTCTTCTCTCTCTATCTCCCATCTCAGACTGGGAATGTCCTCTTCATCTAACTCCCATTCCTTCTTCTGATCTATACATTGTCAGAACTTAAATTTTCTGCCCAGGTGCAGTGGCTCACTCCTGTAATCCCAGCACTTTGGGAGGCCAAGTTGGTGGATCACCTGAGGTCTTTGATCACCTGAGGCCAGGCGTTTGAGAACAGCCTGGCCAACATGGCAAAACCCTGTCTCTACCAAAAATACAAAAATTAGCCAGGCATGGTGGTGGTTGCCTGTAATACCAGCTACTTGGGAAGCTGACGCAGGAGAATCGCTTGAACCCAGGAGGCGGAGGTTGCAGCGAGCCGAGACTGTGCCACTGCAATCTAGCCTGGGCAACAGAGCGAGATTCTGTCTCAAAAACAAACAAACAAACAAACAAAAAAAGCAACAGAACTTAAATTTTCTGAGGACATGTGATCTGGAAGACATGTGTCTTCCTGGTTAGATAGGGAAACTGAGGTCCAGCGAGAGTACACAATTTTCCCAGTGTCACAGAGGGGACCTGTAGCAGTGGTGGAACTTTCCTGCCTTCCCCTCTTCCCCCAAACCCTGGGCTGATATGAAGGTCGGGAAGAATGAGAGGCAGCAAGTGCGAGGGCCTTTCCTCTGTGTTCTTGTTCTCTACCTGTGCCCCTCCCCTCAATCACAGAGCCATCCAGAAAGCCTGGTTCTCAGTCAATTATGGTCTCAGGGTAAGTGGAGCGTGGGAGGGGGCCTAGAGAAAGCCCCATCTCTAGGTATCCTCTCTCCTGCTTGAACCAGATAAGGGCAGGCCAAACTATAGAAAGAAAACTTTCCCATGGAGACTGGATGCTTGCTAGGATGTTGCTGATCCTATCGACATCCCCAGGAAGCGAGCAAGGGTCGAGGCACTCATTTTACCAAGCCAGAACCTGCGGCAGTCAGTGCTCTATCATTTGTTCAGGGATGGAGAGAAAATGGCAGAGCCCCAACTAGAATCATACAACGTGGCTGTCTGAGGATCACTGAGCCCAAAGCCCCATTGTACAGGTGCTGAAACTGAGGTCCAAGAAGGGAAAGGGGCTGGCCGAGGGCCACATACCGAGTAAGTAGTGGAACCAGGACTAGAAGTCTGCGTGGCTTCTGCCTTCCAGCTTGCCAGGAAGCCTCCCTTGAAAAAGGTAGAAAAGGCAGCAGAAGTGAGGCTGGGATTTGGGGGTATGGGGGGAAGGACAGGGCAGCACTGCCTCCTCAGCCGTGCCCCACCCCAGCTCCCAGGCCTCACACTGCTCACGGGTGTGGCTAAACCTGCCAAACCAGTCTCTGTGCCAGAGCTGAGCAGCAGAGCCCAGAGCTTCAGGGTTGTGGGTGAGGCTGTAGACACCAAGAACCAGGAAGGACACAGAGAGGCTCTTCCAGGGCCTGCTAGCCTAGGCCACATGGCCACGGCCAGGAGAAAGGATGGGCACTCACAGCTGAGCAGCTCCACCACCAGGAACGGTGCACAGCAGGACTCACCAGGCCTCCTGTTCCCATTTGGCACAAAGGCTCGCCCTCTGCATCGCCCCCTCCTCTGGACACTCAACCTATAGGCTGTTTGAATCAATTGGGCAAGAGACCTAGGAACTTATCTGAGACACATGACAGGAGGCAGGGAAACATGACAAATGACATGGAGACACTTCTCCCCCACCAACCATAAGCATCAGGATAAAATGTGGCCACTCTCCACCTGGCCAGGTGCACACAGGCTCTATCCTTTGCCCTCCCCTACTCCGTGAGCAAGGCCCAGGAACAGCTGAGCACATGACGCACTTGTGCAGGGAGGGGTCAGTAGATCTGGGTTCCAGCATAGTTTGGTGACACTTGGCAAAGTCTTGGGGAAAGCTGCTCTTCTAGGGCTTTGGTTTCACCACCCTTCCTGAGGCAGGACTAGGTTAACTGCATAGTTTCAGGGGCCTTGAAGGTCTGCTCTCACTCCATCCCCACTCTAGCCTTCCCCACTTCCTGCCCAAAGGTAAGAATAAGAGGTTACACCCACCAGTGCGTGGGGTCCCTGCTGGACAGGTCTGGCTTCTGTGTCAGGGGCTGTGTTGCTGGAACCTGTTCCGTCAGCTCTGAGAAGCCAGCAGGAGACCCCACAGGCTAGAGTGTGGGGAAGCTGATGAGCTACCCAGCCCAGAGGTCACTTCCAGGGCCTGTGAGACCCAGGAGCCAACTGCCAGGCAGGAAGGGACCTTGGAATCAGCCTGGGCTCCTGTGAGCACATGACACATAGACCAGGCAAATGCCAGGGATTGTTCTCATATTCCAGCCAATCCCCTCCTTTGGTAGATGGGGAGGAAGAGAACCAGAGAGAGGCAAGGACCAGCCTAAGGTCACCCAGCATGGCAACAGACGAGGCAGCATCACAGCCCAAGCCTGACCCCCAGCACAAGGGCCCCCAGCACATTCTACCTCCCCCAACAGAGGTATTTTTCCAAATTCGAAATCATGCATCCCATGGAGGAACCAAGAGACATCTTTGTCACTACCTCTTGGGAAATGCCAGAGAATGGTATGAAGTTCTGCTTTCGGGCTGCTATAACAAAACACCATCAACTGGGTGGCTCATAAACAACAAAAATTTGTTTCTCACATTTTTGTGAGAAGTCAAAGATCAGGGTGCCAGCAGATTCCGTGTCTACAGAGGGCTGCTTTCTGGTTCAGAGATGGCTCCTTCCAGCTTGTCATCGTATGGTAGAAGGGAAATCTAGCTCTCTGAGATCGCTCTTTTTTTTTTCCATGTCAGACAGGTAATGCGTTGATGTTGTAACAAGGTTTGAAGGTGGCACATTTCACACACTTGCGTGAATACCAATCACCATGCTCATGAACTACCAAAGGCTCTGGGATCTTTTATAGGGACATTAATCCCATTCATAAAAGTGGAGCCCTCATGACCTCATCACCTCCCAAAGGCCCCACCTTCTAATACCATTATCTTGGTGGTTAGGATCTCAACAAATAAATTATAGGGGGACACAAACATCCAGACCACAGCATGTGTTTACCTGCCATGTTGGCCTCTGTATCCCAGTACACAGGACAAATTGGAGTTTTTAATAACAATGTGCTGACTAAATCAGGACTCAATGGAGGACCAGCTGGAGGCAGAATCCATTTCTAGGCCCAAGCACTGGGGTGGTGGGTAGGAGAAAGAGAAACAGATGAGAGAGAAAATATGAATCTGGCTGTCCAGGGCTCAGGCTCCAGCCAGGCTACATAAAACAGACAGGGACACAGTCGGCCTAGAGCTTCAGAAATCCTAGATTCAAAGGCAAAAGGCAGATTGCCCATCACACTGAATGTATGGACTTCAAGGCCTGTGTGTGCTTCTGTGGCTTGCCAAGTTCACCGGACCAGTCCTTCTTTGCTCACTCAGTCTTCAGCTGGACTGACTGTCCTTTTCCTCCTGTGTGTTCTACAGTCCAGTGGATAAGACTCAGCACAGCCTCTGGTTTTGAATCCCACCTTCACCAACACTTAGGCAAATTATGACACCTTTCTGTGCCTCAGTTTCCTGATCTGCCAACTAGGGACTATACTATAACCTATTTCTTAGGATGAGGATTAAATGATTTTAAGTGACACAGAAATGAATCACTTATAACCATGTCTGGCTTAGAGTAGGGGCTTGATAAATGGTAATCTGTTTTAATGGTTATTAGCGCTTAGTGATTATGTTACCGACAGTTTCTAGCTGTGATCAGTTGAAGGCCAGAACAGCAATGTCAGGGGTGGACTCAAACTGAGGAGGGCTACTTTGGAGTGATGAAGCAAGGACTAGCTTGGTCTGAGAGAGAGGACCCCTGGGCTCAAGTTCACCTCTATCAGGCTCACCGTGTGACCAGTGCAGAGGGTACAGAGGAGGAGGACAGGCAGGAAGAGTGGTATTGAAGAATGGGCTGAAATGGGCTTGCCCTGGATGGAGGGCAGAGGGAAATCTAGCATTGTTCCTCGCCTGCTTAAAATTCATCAGTGACTCCTCCTGCTCTTCTGAATCAAAGCCAGCCCTAATCTCATCACAGGATTCAAGGGCACCCTGGACTGACATGAAGACACCCTACCCTGCCCACCCTTCCCTTCCCTTCCCTGCCCACCTTTCCCTCCCCTCCCCTCCCCTCTCCTCCCCTCCCCTCCCCTCTCCTCCCCTCCCCTTCCCTCCCCTTCTCTTCCTTCTTTCTTACTTTCTTTCAAGATGGAGTCTCGCTCTGTCACCCAGGCTGGAGTGCAGTGGCTCAATCTCAACTCTGCAACCCTCCCAGGTTCAAGCGATTCTCCTGCCTCAGCCTCCCAAGTAGCTGGGATTACAAGCATGCACCACCATGCCTGGCTAATTTTTGTATTTTTAGTGGAGATGGGGTTTCACATCTTGGCCAGGCTGTTCTCCAACTACTGACCTCCAGCGATCTGCCCACCTCAGCCTCCCAAAGTCCTGGGATTACAGGCATGAGCCACCACACCCGGCCACACCTTGCCCTTTCTTTTGGCCATCTTTCTGATCCTTCCTGGTCCAGTCAGTTGTCAGACTCCAGGGCAGTCACCCTGCTATCCCCAGGGCTGGTCAGAGCCCCTTCAGGCATTGCAGCCCCTGAGCCCACCTCCCTTCAGTACTAATCACAACATATTGTCAGGGCTTGGTTCTTCATCTGAGTCTCCCTCTTGACTACTGAGAATGAGAGAGGTCTTGGCACGTCGATATCAGTATCTCAGCATCCTCAGGGATAGCTCAATTATAGAAGTGCTTGGTTAAGGTTTGCTTAATGAATCAGGGGCTGGAGGAGATAGCATAAAAACTTATTTCAACTCTCTAAAACTTTAATTCAATTGCCCTGGGTAAGTCATTTAATCTTTCCAGGCCTCTGTTTCTTAATCTGTTAAATGGGGATCATTATTCTTGCCTTGCCTCCTCCTCACAGCTGCTGTGAGGATCAAACAAATGTACTTTATAAGATGTTCTTATATCAAAAAAAAATTTTAAGTAAAATGAATAAATACATGTTATACTCATTAATGCATTCATTCAACAAATATCTATTAAGCACCTACAAATGCAGGGCATGCTCTAATATAATCCCAGGTATTCTTTTTTTAAAAAAATTGAGATATAATTCATATGCCATAAAATGTACCACTTTACAGCACACAATTCAGTCCTCTTGAGTATATTTACATATGGAGTTGTGCAGTCATCATCAGTAATTCCAGAATCCCAGTTGTTCTGGCAAGTGCTGAGCTATAATCTCCAATGCTCCTTAAGAACCTGGGTCTCTGGTTCTGGTTTGGCCTGGGTGCTACTTTTCTGATAAAGCTCAGGGTGCCCCTTGGAAGAATTTCTCTGGGATAGAAGTAGAGCAAAAGATAGGCACTCAGTACACTCTGTGTTTTTTGTTTGTTTGTTTGTTTGTTTGTTTGTTTGTTTTGAGATGGAGTCTTGCTCTTGTAGTCCAGGCTGAAGTGCAGTGGCTTGATCTTGGCTCACTGCAACCTCTACCTCCCAGGTCCCAGTTCAAGCAATTCTCCTGCCTCAGCCTCTGAAGTAGCTGGGATTATAGGCATGCGCCATCTGTGTTTCATTTAATGAAACAAAGCAGTAGATTTTCCTAGGGAAAGGCCCATCATATTAGTCGAGTCCAAGTCTTTTCCTAGCCTTGCCTCTCTAAGCTGTCCTGAATGTAGTGATTGTGCTGACACTTGCCTCAGTTTCCCTATCTACTCCCTGAGCAGCAAGCAGGCTGAAACCCATTCCTCCAACATCCCACAGAGGGATGCCCCCTAACAAATGACTAATCTTGTCCATCTTGTCAGAAGGAAAAGACTAGCCTGTTATGTTAGCTGAGATTGGCAAGAGTCGTAGGTTGGGGCTGAATTTGGGGAACTCTCAGATACAGAACTGGTGAGTGAGGCTTTACTCTGGAGGCCTTAGGAAGCCTGGGAAGGTCCAAACTGGGGACATGACCCCTCCCCCACACTGGGCTGAACCAGAGAGGGAGTCCTGGATGGAGGTGGAGAGGGACTAAGAGGCCAGCCACAGGCTGTCCCAGTAGTTGTTAGCACTGGGCACTGAGAAGGTCAGGATTCCTGGACACTGGCTTCTATCTTCTAGCCCTGCTCTGCCACTATCTTTTATGCAACCTTGGAGAAGTCACTTACCTTCTCTGAGCCTCAGTTAACCCACCCACAAAATGGGATAATTATACCCTTCCTGCCTTATTTCTCAGGATTACAAGGAAAATCAGATGAGATGAAAAATTGAAAAGCCCTAAAAAAAACAAAAACAAAACAAACAAACAAATAAAAAGCCCTTTGTAGAAAAAAATATAAAGGACTTTGATTCTAGTTCTAGTGTGAGCCAGGTGATAAGGGCCATGGGGTTGAAGGATCCTAATGAAAGAATTCTTCTGTCCTTCTCTGCCTCTTTTCCCATTACAGAAATGCTAGAATTCCTTCAAGAAGGATTGGAGAAATCCAGGGACTCCAGAGACCATAAGAGTCACAGAAGAAATAATGGATGTCTGGACCTTACGTGGGCAACATTCCTGAGGCCTGGGTCCCCCAGAGACACCCCTCTAGCTCTCAGGCAGGCAGCAATCCAGGAGGAATGATCTGTTACCATGTAGAGGAGAGGATGGAGAGCAGCCAGGGTAGCCAGAGTCAGCATTTCAGAGCCACTGCCGCAGGAGGAGGAATTGATGGGCAAGAGCAGGGGAGGGAAGGGGCAGTTTTCCATGTTGAGTCTCTAGGTTTATGTCCTTCCTTCAGGAGACAAAGGCACAATCATTCACATTTCATGTGACAACTGCATTTGCATCATTTTCCTCCTCTGAGCCTCAACTTCCTCATCTGCAAAATGGGATGATAAAACCCCTGACTCACTGTGAATCCAGCTCAGGAAAAATAACTGCTATTCTACCCTTTGAAACCAAGAGAGCTCCTAGCACTACATCATACTCTTCTCCCAATTTCCCACCTGTGTTGTTTGGAGAAAAATCCAAAGGCACTTTAGGAACAGAGCCCAGGCCTCTGGGGGGCATTATCCACCTTCTGACAAATGGATGAGATTAGCTAAGGGAGGGCACAGGAGAAAGGAGCCCCTCCATGGGTGAGAGGCATGTGCTTCAGCCTGTTATCCAGGGAGGATATGGAGAACCCTCCTGAATGGCTAGTCCAGCCATTCTGGTGCCTGGAGCACTGTGCTGTCTGGAGAAAGTGCTGATCCCTGGAGAATGGACCATTCTTCCCTCCATTCACCACCAGGAAGAAGGGAATGAAGCACTGACAGCTGTTGGTGCCCAGGTGCCTTGTCTACCCTCCAGATAGGGCCTGTCCACCTCACATCAGGAGGAAAGGAAGGAACTGAGCACCTGTGTTGAGCTCTCCTGGAGAAGATCAACCCTCTTCACATCTATGAAGAGAACAGTCTGGAAGAAGGAGGCACCTTCTGTGGGGCCTGAAAACACAGCTGGCCACAACACCCCCCATCCTCACCCCCACCTCAGCTCTTTCATTCTCCCCAAGCTTCACTACCCCTGCTTCTCTCTTCCAACCCTTCCTAGAGATCCCTCCCTGAATTGAATGTCCAAATCCTAGTTCCCTTCAACTTAGATCAAATGTCCCCTTCTCCCCCTTTCCCTCACCTCTGTCCTCTGAACTTCAGTTGCATTTTTCCTGTCCCTCTCAGTGGCAATTTGCATGCTGACTGTGTCACAATCACATCTGCACACATGTATCCCCCCCCAGGGGACACAGCTGACTGCAGTGGGTTCTAGTACAGGCTCTGGAGCTAGGCAGACCTGAACTCAAATACCAGTTTTGTAGTTTCTTAGTCACTTATTCCCTCTGAGCCTCAGTTTCCCCTGGAAAATGGGGACAATAACAGAACCTACTCTCTGGAGTTGTTGTTGCAATTATTATTATTATTATATTTTTGAGACAGTCTTGTTCTGTCGCCCAGGCTGGAATGCAGTCATACGATCGCAGCTCACTGCAACCTCCACCTCCTGAGTTCAAGTGATTCTCCTGTCTCAGCCTCCCAAATGGCTGGGATTACAGGCGTGCACCACCACGCCTGGCTAATTTTTGTATTTTTAGTAGAAATGGGGTTTCACCATGTTGGTCAGGCTGGTCTCAAACTCCCGACCTCAATTGATCCACCCACTTCGGCCTCCCAAAGTGTTGGGATTACAGGTGTGAGCCACTGCACCTGGCCTGCTGTTGCAATTAAATGAGATAATGCACATAAAGAGTTCAGCATGGAGCCTGGCACAATGTCAGTAATGTGACTTATTGTGATGGTGACCGTTCAGGCAGGTTCATGGATGATTTTTTTCTTGATATCTCCTGAAACACCTAACACAGAGCCATATGCTGTCTGGATGGATTTGTACGGAGGTAGACATGTGCACTGCGTAGGGAAGCCCTTTTCAACAGGCAGAGCAGTGCAACCTGGGCCTGGGCTGCCTCTGTAGGTCATGAGCTCCGTGCATACAAGCAAAAGCAAGATGGCCACTTGGCCTACTAAACAGAGGCTGGAGATGCAGTAGTCAGAGCATGGTCTCTGAAGCCAGACACCTTGGGCTTGAAACCCAGCTCCCTTACTTACTCAAAGTGTGGCCTTAACTTAACAGGGCCTCAGTTTCCTCATCGATAATATGGGGAAATAATAGTAATAATAGGACCTACCCAAAGACTGTCATGAGAGTTAAATGAAAGAATACACATAAAGCAATAGAACATGCCTGGCACAGAGAGAGTAATTCAATGCACATTCGCTATTGTTATTATTGTTGGCATTTGCATTACTATAACTGAAGAGGGGAGTTACAGCCCCTTGCAGGCCTATGAGCTGTTACAACCTAGGGTTCCACTAATATCCTAGCATGTTCTCATGGTCTGCCAACAGTCTTCTACTCCCCCTATGTCTGGTGCTAGCTGTGCCCCTACATTAGCTACATGGGTAGGCACCTGACCCATACCTGGCCACTCAGAATATTCCTATCCTCCCAGCAACAGTGACTGAAACACTCAGAGTCCTTCCCTTGGATTGACATACAGATTCTAGAAGAAAAAGAGTCTCCCTTTTCTGTTTGGATTGCTAAGCTGGGGCAAAGGACAGCTTAAAAGGGACAGATAAACAGTGATGGCAGAGAGAGTGTCAACCTGATTCCTCATTCTTCAGACCCATGAACTGCCCCAGGATCCATTAAAGTCGTTTTTTGGTTTAAAGCCACTTTGAGTTGAGTTTTTGTCACTGGTTTCTGGAAAAGAGCCATGCCCAATTGTATAGACCCTAACTAAGATAAGGTCAGTGCTGGCCACGGGAAGGACCAAGCAGAAGCCAGTATTATAACAACTCTTGTGTACGTGGCACCACCCCTATCATCTGGGTTGCAGTGGGCAGTTTTCAAAGCATGTTCTCAAGAATACCCTGACCCAGTGTCTTTAGACCCTGCTTCCTAGAGCCCTGGGAATTTGCAGAGGTATCTCCAAAAGCACACAGGAAACTAAGAGCCATGAGGAGGGCAAAATTCTGGGTAAACTGCCCTAGAACCAGACAAGTTCTGCTATAAATGCTTACAGTATTGGGTTTCTGCTGTCCAAAAAGATTTGAAAAACTCCATTCTAATTGACACTTAGCAAAGCATTGAGAAGTAGCTAGGGCTGATGTGTTCATCTGAATTCTATGGAAGGAGAAACGAGGGCTCAGAAAGGGGAAGTCATGAGACCATTACTGTAGAGCAAGAATTTGAATGTGGGGCTCTAGACACACAGGCCAAATAGCTCCGACTGCACCCAGCTGCCTGTGAAAGTCTATTATCTCTCACATTTCCTGTCTCCTTCAGTAAACTGATGGTGGTTAATACCTAGAGTCTCATCTTTCTTGGCTCTGACTCCTACAGAATTATCTGCCTCTGAGCTTGGCTCCTTGAAAGGCTTCAGGAAGCTTGAGGAATGTGTGGAATAAATGCATGAGCTGATCTCAACCTCCCCTTAACGGAGCCCCACCTTCCCTATGCGCACATACCTTGAGCTCCGCATATCCCCACAAGTTTGCCCAAATGTCAGGGAAAGGCTGGGCAGGCTCCCTCCCAGGAACTCCTAATCCACCTCCTCTGTCCTGGCTGTGCTGTGGCTGCGGACAGAGGATTCCTTGTTCCCGGTGCTTCCTGCCCAGAGATCTCCATGGGGCCCCTGTAGGAAGGAGCCAAATCGCTCCTTTTAACTGAGCTAAAGCCACCCCCTACCCCCACCACCCCCAGGAGCAACATGCTCCCAGCTCTGCCCACCATTCATTCTACCTGTCCCAGCCTGGCTCGGCCACACTTCATTCCCCATAGTTCCTGCTCCCTACAGGTGCACACACATGTGTACACACACACACACACACACACAAATGGGAAGTTTCCCTAGGGGTACAAAGATACTTCACATCGAACCAAAATTAAAAACCAGAGGACTCCAGGATGGTAACATCACAGCCCTGGCAGTTGTGCCTTACTAGTAACATCACAGTTTTGACATTTGCATGTTACTTCGAAATTTCCCAATCAATGTAACTCCATTGGCTGAGTTCCCTCTCTACTCCCTCGCCCTGCCAGAGTCACAGCACCTCCAAACTGGGAAGAAGCTTTGACACGCCCCAGGTCAGTGGTTTCCAAAGTGTCTTCCATAAAGCCAAGAAAAGGTCAGTTGCATTGTCTGGGGGCTTCTGGGGGTTGACGAATTGGCCAACCCCATGCCAATTCCAACACACACTGCAACCCCTTTAGCTGTTTTGTACATTGAGATTCTTTGGGGTGCAATGGAAAAGGAGAGTTCCCTCTGGAAAGTTTGAAAACAAATCATTTAGTCTGACCCTACTTTCCCCTATCCCCTGACCCAACAATGTTGATGCAACCCTGAGGCCAATAGAAAGGAAGGTCATATAGTAGTCAACGGGCAGGGCCAGGATGAAAACACTCTCTCCTGAATCTAGTCTACGACCTAGGAGTGGTGAAGCAAAGGCAGGCAAGGGCCATGGGGCCAGCTTCCAGGCCCAGCACCGTCCTTCACCAGCCACGGTGGCATGGATGAGCAATAGAGGCAAAGCCTGTTGTTGAATACAGAGCTTGATGAATATGCATTTCAGTCCCTACCCCAAAACAAGCCAAAACCAGGGAGGGCCCCCAGCACTGCCCCCGTTTTCAATGCCACCAGAAACAGGTGGCCTAGACAAAGCCTCACACTTCCCCAGCAGTCAAATATGTCAAAATTGAGAGCCCAAGGGCCTAGAAAACCTCTTTGTCCAACCTCAGCAGGAGAATAATAAGGCTATGCCTCTAGAACACTCACCCCTCTTCTGTCCACACCAGCTCCCCAGGGGCAAGAACTTCTGTCAGTCAGGCACCTAGAGAGAGGAAACAGCGTTAGCTCCTCAGAACAGGAGTTCATGAGCCCAGCATGTGCTGGAAATTGAGAGGCTGGCATTTGACTCTCTGAGGCACCTTAGGGAAGTTGCTGAACCTGTTAAACAAAAAGGCCTTGTGACAAGGCAGAAAGCAAAATAGAAAGTAACAAATATGCACCTGAAGCGGCGGCAGGGGCCAGGCAGCGAAGGAGTTTGGAGGCCAAGGTGAAGATTCGCTCTTTATTGTAAGAGCAAAGAGAAACCACTGGCTTGCAGGGTAGAGGCTGGATGGAAGAGGGGCAGGGGAAGCTGTAGGAACACCAGTTAGGAGGTTGTTGTGATTATCCAGGGGAGATATGACGAGGGCCTAGGCTAGGGTGGTTGCAGAAGAGATAGAAAGAGGCGGACAGACTCAAGAGGTATTTAAGAGGTGGTATCCGGCCGGGTGCGGTGGCTCAAGCCTGTAATCCCAGCACTTTGGGAGGCCGAGACGGGCGGATCACGAGGTCAGGAGATCCAGACCATCCTGCCTAATATGGTGAAACCCCGTCTCTACTAAAAAATACAAAAAAAAAAAAAAAAAACTAGCCGGGCGAGGTGGCGGGCGCCTGTAGTCCCAGCTACTCGAGAGGCTGAGGCAGGAGAATGGCATAAACCCGGGAGGCGGAGCTTGCAGCAAGCTGAAATCCGGCCACTGCACTCCAGCCTGGGCAACAGAGCGAGACTCCGTCTCAAAAAAAAAAAAAAAAAAAAAAAGAGGTGGTATCCCCAGAACTTGCTGGTGGACTAGATGTATGGGGAGGAAGGAGAGTGGGGGCCCCAATCTCCAGGTTCCTCCTCAGGTGCCATGGTTATACCCCCTGCTGTCCACTTGGCCTTTCCTCGCCTTAGTCTCCCTGTCTGTGAAATAAATATGGTTGGAATCAGTGATCCCTTGGGGTCTTTCCTTTTTTTTTTTTTTTGAGACGGAGTCTCGCTCTGTTGCCCAGGCTGGAGTGCAATGGCGCGACCTTGGCTCACTGCAACCTCCGTATACCAGGTTCAAACAACTCTCCTGTCTCAGCCTTCCAAGTAGCTGGGATTACAGGCATGCGCCACCATGCCTGGCTAATTTTTTTGTATTTTTAGTAGAGACAAGGTTTCACCATGTTGGTCAAGCTGGTTTCAAACTCCTGACCTCAAGTGATCCACCCACCTTGGCCTCCCAAAGTGCTAGGATTACAGGCATGAGCTACTATGCCCGGCCTCCCTCGGGGTCTTTTTAGCATTCACACCCTATTCTGGTGTAATTCACTCAGAGTAAATAAGTACATTTTCAATCCTCTTTGAGCTCCAACCACAGGTCAGGCTTAGTATGCAATGGAGCAGGAGACTTGGAGGGAGAAGCTACAGGCACCCTGGACTCACACACTCAGAACAGTCAGTCTCCAGGTGGGATGAGGTGTTCCTACTTCATGTAGAATATGAAAATCAGGTGAACAGGAAGAACGTACAGCGGTTTATGAGCTTAGGCTCTGGAGTCACTCGGACCTGGTTTGAATTCTGGTTCTAACACTTACTAGCTATGTGGCCCAGGGCAAGTCATTTTACTTCCTCATTTGGAAAATAGGAATAATAGTGTCTGCTTCCAGGGCTAATAGCGGGGACTAAATGAGATGACACCTGTGAACAGCTCAGCAAGGTGCCTTATCACAACTGTCCAAGAGGTAGCAGTGCCATTCAAAGATGGGGAAACTGAGACCTAGAAGGATGAAATGACTCACTGAAGACGAGGCAGTGAATAAGTGGCAGAGCTGAGACCCCTACACTGGCGGCTGGGATCTGGAGCCCAGCTAAACCACTAGGTTATACATATACCATTCCTGTTCCTGCTTTTCAGACGAGGAAGTTGAGGTCAAAAAAAGAACAAGTGACTTGCCCAAGGTCACAGAGAGAATCAGAGATAGAAGAAGGATTTGAACTCAGGCATCTTTGATGTAAAAGCTCATGGTCTTTCCGGGGATACCCAGAAAGTAGGTATGTGTGGATAGGCTTCAAATTTCAGGGCCCTTTAAACCTGGAATAGGGACAAATGCAAATTGAGGCCAATGGGGTGTGTGTGTGTGTGTGTGTGTGTGTGTGTGTGTGTATGTGTGTGTGTGTGTAATGCAAACTGAGGCCAATGGGATGTGAGAGTGTGTGTGTGTAACAAATGCAAACTGGGGCCAATGGGTGTGAGTGTGTGTGTGTGCATGTGTGTGCAGCTACCTTGAGAGGAAACCAGGAGGAGCTGATGAAACAAAAGCCTCTTTCTCAGAAGCCCTCTCTGGGGACTGGGCAGGAGAGAAGGGCGCTGACAAGCAGGGCCGTCCATCCTGCTGGGGCTGAGCTGAAGGTTGGATCTAAGCAAACAGAATCAGTTCCAGCTTGGCCACCAACTTGCTATGTGATCAGCAGTTTCTCTCTCGCTCTCTCTCTCTCTCTCTCTCTCTCTCTCTCTCTCTCTCTCTCTCTCACTCTATCTTTCTCATCTCTGTTTCTTCGACTTCAGAATGAGACTATTGTACTAAACAATGTCAAGATCCTTTCCAGTTACAGAAGACTAATAATAACTATTCCTTACAAGGTCCGGATTTCTGGTCAGGCGCTGCTCCTACAACCTCGAATGGTGGCATCAGCTGACACCAATACCACCATGACAGGGGCAGGATGTCCTGCATTCAGGTTCCGGCTGTGTAGCCAGGTCACTTTCCCTTCACAGGCCTCAGTTTCCTCATCTGTAAAATGGGAATTTATCTTTCCCTGATCACTTGCAGAAAGGAATATCCAAGGAGCTACCCGAAAACCAAGCAATCTCTTGAGGTATCATACAAAGGTATGAGATGAGGTATCATACAAATCCCCATCCCAACCCCCACCCTCAAGCTATTTTAACTTCTTCCCCTCTGGCCAATGTCCCTTGAGACACATGGAATAACTGAATATGAGCTGCTGGATGCAACAGTACTGTCGTGGCAACAGCCCCCACACTAACAATAGTAGCAACCACCAAACAGCAAATATTTGACTGCTTGGGCATGCCAGGCACTGTTCTAAATACTCACTCAGATTATTTCTCAGGCCATCCCCTCAACCACCATTAGTCTCAGTTTGCAGATGAAAGGCTCAGGTTCAGCAAAGAGAAGTGCCCAAGGTCACACACACAGCAAGTAAAGGGCATGGCCAGGATGAGGACCCAGACCAAGGTTTTTCATTTGCCATCAGAAGCCCTGATCTCATGCTCAAGGCTGTGGGGCTGTCCAAGGTAACATTCCTACCAAGGGGCAAGGCCCGGGCTGGGGTGAAGTGGGGAATATCCATCCTTCATTGGCCTCCCAACCTTCCCCAAATAACTAGTCTTTATGTAGTCTTCTATTATTAATCGAATGTGTCCAGCTCAACTCCATCTACAATAGTGTTGTCAAATAGAAATATAATGCAAGCCACATATGTAATTTAAAAGTTTATAGTAGCTACATTTTATTTTATTTTATTTTATTTTATTTTTTGAGTCAGAATCTCGCTCTGTCACCCAGGCTGGAGTGCAGACGCACAATCTTGGCTCACTGCAGCCTCCACCTCCCGCATTCAAGCAATTCTCATGCCTCAGCTTCCCAAATAGCTGGGGTTACAAGCACGCACCTCCATGCTTGGCTAATTTTTGTAATTTCAGTAGAGACAGGGTTTCTCCATGTCGCCCACGCTGGTCTCGAACTCCTGGTCTCAAGCGATCCACCTGTCTCGGCCTCCCAAAGTGCTGGGTTTACAGGTGTGAGCCATCGTGCCTGGCCTTAGTAGCTACATTTTAAAAAGTGCAAAGGAATGAGGGAAATTAATTTTCATAATATATTCATTTAACCCAATATATCTATCTCAACATGTAATCAATGTAAAATATACTATAGGCCTGACTGGGTGGTTTAAGCCTGTAATCCCCACACTTTGGGAGGCTAAGGCGGAAGGATCTCTTGAGACCAGTTCAAGAACAGCCTGGCCAACATAGCAAGGCCTTGTCTCTACAAAAAATAAAAAAATTTAGCTGGGTGAGGTGACACATGCCTATAGTCCCCGCTACTAGCTGAAGTGGGAGGATCCCTTAAGTCCAGGAGTTCAGGGGTTGCAGTGAGCTACGATCGTGCCACTCACTTCAGCCTGTGCAACAGAGTGAGAATCTGTCTCTAAAAAAAAATTAAAACTAAAATGAAAAAGACTACAGAGATATTTTACTTTTTTTTTTTTTTTTTTTTTGAGACGGAGTCTGGCTCTGTCGCCCAGGCTGGAGTGCAGTGGCCGGGTCTCAGCTCACTGCAAGCTCGGCCTCCTGGGTTTACACCATTCTCCTGCCTCAGCCTCCCAAGCAGCTGGGACTACAGGCGCCCGCCACGTCGCCTGGCTAGTTTTTTGTATTTTTTAGTAGAGACGGGGTTTCATCATGTTAGCCAGGATGGTCTCGATCTCCTGACCTCGTGATCCGCCCATCTCGGCCTCCCAAAGTGCTGGGATTACAGGCTTGAGCCACCGCGCCCGGCCGATATTTTACTTTTTAATACATCCTCTTCTAAATCCAATATGTATTTTATACTTACAATACATCTTGATTCAGGTGCTAAATATTCATAAGATATTTAGATTCTCCTTGCCTTTACAATTATTTTATTTTATTTTATTTATTTATTTTTTTTTTAGATGGAGTCTCACTCTGTCACCCAGGCTAGAATGCAGTGGTATGATCTCAGCTCACTGCAATCTCTGCCTCCTGGGTTCCAGCGATTCTCCTGCCTCAGCCTCCTGAGTAGCTGGAATTACAGGTGTGCGCCACCACACCTGGCTAAATTTTGTATTTTTAGTAGAGATGAGGTTTCACCATGTTGGCCAGGCTGGTCTCGAACTCCTGACCTCAAGTGATCTGCCTACCTTGGCCTCCTAAAGTGCTGGGATTACAGGCATGAGCCACCGCGCCCAGCCACCTTTATGATTTAAAAAAAAAAAAAAGGTGCCAGGTGCAGTGGCTCACGCCTGTAACCCCAGCACTCTGGGAGGCCAAGGTGGGTGTATCACGAGGTCAGGAGATCGAGACCATCCTGGCTAATATGGTGAAACCTCATCTCTACTAAAAATAAAAAAAAATTAGCCGGGCATGGTGACGGGCACCTGTAGTCCCAGCTACTCAGGAGGCTGAGGCAAGAGAATGGCATGAACCCGTGAGGCAGAGCTTGCAGTAAGCTGAGATCATGCCACTGCACTCCAGCCTAGGCGACTGAGCAAGACTCTGTCTCGGGGAAAAAAAAAAAAAGGTATATTCACAAATCTAAGTTTCCAAACATGTATAGTTTGTCAATAAATACATGGAGCATTCTTTTAAAATGTTAAATTAGCTAAAATCAAATAAAATTAAATATTAAATGAAATTTAAAATTCAGCTGGGCGTGGTGGCTCATGCCTGTAATCCTTTGGGATTACTTTTCCCAAGCTCAGGAGTTTGAGACCAGCCCAGAAAACATGGTGGAACCCCATCTCTACTAAAAATACAAAAAATTAGCCAGGCATGGTGGGGCATACCTGTAGTCCCAACTACTCTGGAGGCTGAGGCAGGAGAATCACTTCAGCCTGGGAGGTGGACATCATAATGAGCCAAGATTGTGCCACTGCACTCCAGCCTGAGCGACAGAGTTCAAAAAGTTCAGTTCCTCGGTGGCCCTAGCCACATTTTACATGTCCACTAGCCACATGTGACTAATGGCTGCTGTATGGGGCAGCTGCAACTCTGCAGTCAAGTCCTTGAGGGCCTGGGCTGATGGCCTCTTTGGCCCTGGCCCAGAGCTAAGCCTCGGAGGTAAAGTTGACTTACCTCTGTGAGCTTACCTCTGAATAGAATGGCATCTACTCATTCAACAAAACCTTACTGAACCTAATATTAATATTTACCTCTGGTGCCTACACAGTGATGGTGACAATGGGATCTGAGTACCCAGTGTCCTTCACTGACTCCTCAAACCTCCCCAAATAGGAACTCCTGTAGTGTTCAGAGGATGAGGCTGTGGCTCACAGAGGTAAGTTACCTGCACAAAGTCACCCAGCTTTGACTAGGCCCGCTGACTCAGAAACCTGAGCTCTGTCCCTAAACTTTGGCAGGGGCCTACCCTGAGGCTCAGTCTCCTAGAAGAAGGAATAAGCCTTTGCCACTATTCTCAGGGTGCCCGTATCTCCCAGTCTGTTGGCAGAGAATGGCCCAGAATAAGAAACTCAATGAAGAGGACAAAAGGGAAGGAGAGTAGGACAATGGCATAGCATGGGCTGCACGGGCAGTGATCCTGTGTGTAGGGCTTAGGCCACTGTGACACCATCCTTAGCTCCCCCACCCACATCCAGCAGGAGGCAAAGCCAGCAAGGTCCACTGGCTGCCTGGCCTCTGGGCAGGTCTCCAGGGCTAGACACCCTGCCCTCCCCCACACCTCCCCTAAGAGCACTCACCCAGAGGCCCTTGGACTAAGGCCAGAGCCAGTGCTCACCTCCCAGGGACACCTTAGCTGGAGGCAGGGGAAAGGGCTAGATGGCAGCCTGCCCCCTGGGGAGGAGGGGAGGAGAGGGCCTTGGAAGCAGATTCCAGAGTAGGGAAAAGGTGGCAGGTACCAGCCAGAAAAACCTGGGTGACTCCACCCCTCCCCTAGGGTGCAGCCCCACTCCCACCAGCCCAGCAGAGTGAAACTCTCACCAGCTATTAGGTTTAACAATTAACTCTGACTAGTTTTCATTTCGGCAGGAGGTAGTTCCAACAAGAACCATCTGGGGCTGGGGCATTTGCAAGGGGATAGAAGCTGAGAAGAGGGAGTGACTCATGTAAAGGGAGAGAGAAGTGGCCAGTGGCCCCCTCCCCTCCTCCTTCCCATCCTTCCCTGGCAATGTAGAATAGCCCTCTGTGCCAAGGAGTGATGGCATGAGTTCCATGAAATCAAGGGCAGTGCCTGGCACATAGTGGTGCTCAATAAATATTTTTCATCAACAAATTAAGCAGGGTGGGTAAAGTAGAAGAAAACAGTCCCGCTCCATGGGCAGATTGATGGAGGGGAAGTGAAAGGAAGTGAAAGATGACTTGCCCTGGGCTGAGTACTGCCTTGACCCCTTTGACCCCAGGATCTCACAAGAACTGGAATGGTTGCCACCCAGGGCATGCCAGAGACATGGCTTTGAAGTCCTCCAGCCCTGGATGCCACTCCTGACTCCATTCTTCCTAGCTCTGACCTTGGGAGTCCTAGTTTCTTCCCCTGCAATGGAGGCGATACCTCTACAGTCCAGGGCTGTACAGAGCCAGGCCCACAGATGCTAGGGTGCCTCTTCTGTTCTCATATAGTCATATCTCTTGCTGCTTGGCAACAGCCTCCTGTTCTCAAGCCACCCCCTGATTTCCCCCACATCCCAATATTCCCCTGGCTCCTACCTATGTGGCCCTTTCTCCTTTTCCGGAAGGAAAGCCTGGAATGATGACGGCTCCGGCCCACTCACATCCCACTCACCTGGGATCACGCACACACCCTAGCAACAGACTGCTCCCAGCTTGACGTTTGCTTGTCACGTACATCTTTCATGGGTTCTGTGGCCCCCTCCTCACCCTAACACAGGCCTAGGTCCACAGTCCATCCAGAGTGCGCGGGGCCAGTTCACTAGGTGTTCTTGGGTGCCATCTCCTCCTCCCAGGCCTCTGCTTCCCACCTGCATAGTGTGGCATGAGGGAAGTGGATTCAGAGATCACTTCTGCTAGTGGGCTCTGACATAGAGAGATTCTGACATTTCTGGAGTCATTTTGTGCTTTAACTTCAGACATCAATGTTCAAATCCCAATCTTGGCCAGATAAACAGGCAGCCCTGCAGAAGCCCAGAACTGAAGCCCACCTCACCATTCTTAGCACAAGCCTGGGCAGAGGGACAATGTCCCCCCACCTCCCTGGTCCCCACTCCCTCTGCCATAAAGCCTCACTCTTCTACCCTACCTTCCCGCAGTCTCTCTCTCACTCTCAATGGCAGCATCATGAGTCATCACTCCCCCAAATTCTTCTTGGCAAAACAAAGCTTGAAGCTCCTGCTCCATCCGGGGTGCCGACCCTATGCCCCTTCTGCAGGGAGATTCTAACTCTGCTTCTGCTCTGCTGTTTCCCACATCCTTCCTAAAACTCTCCAAATATGCACCCCACTTCCCCATTCTCCACAGGGAATATGGGCCTCCTCCCAGACTGTCATTGCCCTTCCTGCTTCATGCCCTTCTGGCTCAAATGTCACCTCTAGCCTGGCATCTACACTAATGACTCACCCCTCAACTCACTCAGCCACATCTCTGCCAGACACTGACTTCTTGTACTAGAGTCTTACTGCCTCATTTGACCTTAAGACCCTGGAGACAAGGAATTCCTGTCATTATTATTTTTTTATCTCTCACCTTGGCCCCTGCAGCACAATGCTCAGAACGTAGTAGACGTTTGTTGAAACAATGGTAATAACTATTAACCAAAAAATAATAAATCATAATCATTTATTAGCTATTTGTTCTTTACCATGCTTTTATCAGCATTTTACACAAAGCACTTCAGTTAATACTCCCAAGCCCCCAGTAGACTTGTCATCCCTACCTCTTTGTTTTAAACTGAGAAAATTAAGGCTCAGAGAGGGGAAATGATCTGCTTAAGGTTACACAGCCCAGAAATGGCAGAATCAAGATTGGAATTTAAGTTCTTACTCATTGCCCTACTTGGCCTCCCTTCAATCCACAAATAGAGGGAGGGGCCATGTGAGAAACCATGGCCTGCCAGTGACATGGGCCATAGGGGCTGTAGAGAGGCCAGCTCAGCCCAGAGCTGGATGCAGATTCTGCAAACTTAGTAAGCCTCAATTAAGCATTTGTTCTGTGCACAGCCCCATGCTAGGTGCTGGGAAGCAAAGAACAAGACATAAGACATCCCAGTGCTGACAACCTGGTGGAAGAAAATAGCCACCTCCCTGGATAAAGCTAAGACCAAACAGAACTCATCCCCCAGAGGGGAACAGATAAGGTACTAAGGGAGTGCAGAGGAGTTAAAGACAAATTTCATCTTGGGGTGAGGGGGAGGGCTTACAAGGTTTTGTAGGACATAGGCTGGCATCTGAGCTGAGCCTTGAAAAGGCAGACAGGATTTCAACAGTGATTGCGGAATGATGGGGGTGGCATTCTTGGCAGGGAGGAACAGAGGGAGCTGGGGCAAAGACATAGGAAGCACTGGGCATGTCCCAGGAGCCTCAGGAAATTAGTTCTCGCAGCCCTCCCCTTGGCACTGACCCACATGTCCAGCTCTGAACAGAGGCCACCTTGAGCTTTCCCAGATTCATGGGCACCTTGCTCACTTATGGTGAGTGGGGACGGAAAGGGAGAAAGGGCTTGAGCATTTGGGCATGTGGTCGGACAGAAGGGATTCAAGGGGCCAGAATGCAGGCTATGTCCAGAATCTCTGAAGGTGGAAGATGCTTAAGGGCAAGGTCCCCCCAGTGGTGGGTGAAGCCAGGGAGGAGCAAGGAAAAGGACAAAGAACTTAGACTAGGTAGCAGGAGACCTGACTTCCAGAACCACAGATCAAAGCTGCATGAAACCTTGGGATTATCCCGTCCAACCCCCATCTTACAGCTGGGAAAACTGAGGCCCAGACAGAGGGACAGGTCTATAGTCCCTGACCACCTTCACAGCAAAGCCAGCAATGTGCTGAGAGGCATGAGAGACCAGCCCTCTCCACCCAGCTCTGCCATTGGCTCCCTGGTGACCTTTCTCTAGACATTAGGCTCCAACTCCATAAAACAACCCTGAAGACAGCAGTTCTAAAGTTTTACGGGTTGTGACTCCAAGACAGATGGTGCCTGTGGATTCTCTCCTGGGGACAATGCACACTCTTAACATTGTGCATGCCATTTCAGAAGTTCATGAACATCTGAGACCAGCCTTCTACAAGGGCAATCTGAGAACCATCTGTGTCCCAATCATCTCGATGGGGAGTCTGTTACAGCAGGCTGCTTCCGGGGCCCCACCTCAGATCTGACCACCCCCCAACCCGCCAGCACATGGAGCAGCTGGGTTTGAATCTCTTGGGTGAGTCCTGGAAAAAGAGTGTTGGCTTTTGTTGTTGTTGTTGTTGTTGTTGTTGTTTTGTTTTGTTTTGAGACAGTCTCACTCTGTCTTATCTCAGTTTACTGCAACCTCCACCTCCCAGGTTCAAGCGATTCTCCTGCTTCATCCTCCCTAGTAGCTGGAATTACAGGTGCATGCCGCCATGCCCAGCTAATTTTTGTATGTTTAGTAGAGATGGGGTTTCCGTTTAGTAGAGATGGGGTTTCCAATGTCAGGCTGGTCTCGAACCCCTGACCTCAGGTGATCCACCTGCCTCAGCCTCCCAAAGTGCTGGGATTACAGGCATGAGCCATGGCACCCGGGTTTTGTTTTGTTTTTTAGCATGCTCACCTTTGTTGCTCTCAGGGGGAACAAAGTTTGAGAAGCCCAGCCTTAGGGAACCCTAGAAGGGAGGGGGTTGGAGTGGGATGCTAAGCCACTCCACCTTCTAGCTGTTTCACAAATTGAATTTCTGCTTCCTTGCCTATGAAGAGTGGCTCTGCGGATAGAAGTTTCAAAGCCACCACTCCTTCACTAAGGTCCCTTCTGACTGAGCCACCTGCTCACGCAGGCAGGTGGCTGGGCTGGGCCAGGCTGACCAACATAATGGTCTCAGTTGGGGTGGGTGGAGGCTCAGCAAGCTGACTGCAGTTGCCTAGATTCCTGAGTGACACTCTGAGACCAGCAGCCCTGCTTGGGAGGGAGTCTGGACTCCTGGGCTGCACTTAGGGTGAGAGCAGGTTTCCTATTCCTCCCTCTCTCCAGGCCGCCTCCCTCTGGCCCTTAGGCCAGCTACTTCTTTTTCTCTTCTGGTAGATGTATGCCTCTGAACCTAGGTCTCCTGGCTCCAGTCTCTACCTCCCTCCCCACTTCTTCCAGAGTTCCACCCGTCACTGAGCCTGCAGCATATCGAAGCTCCCAAGCACCCTTCTGAGGAGACAAAAGTAATGCTCTTTGCAGATGATATGCTTCTTTAAGTGGAAGACTTGATTCAATGAAAAATTGAGGTGGCCGGTGACAAAACAGTAACTAGGAAAAAAGGCAAATACCTTCAGATGGACCCTGTCACCACCCCTGGCACTGATGCAGTGTCTCTCCTACAGGTGGGCAGCTGCCTAGAACCAGATGGGCTCAGAGCCCTGGCGGGTCCCAAGGCTGATGCTGTAGAAAGGCCAGTCCCAGAGGTGCTGGCAGAGTGCAGGCCTGGGAGGGAAGATTCCTGGATTGGAAGTCATGCTCTCAGAGTAAAGAATTTGTTCTCCTAATTTGAGCAAATGCATGCCCCTCTGTGACCCCTAAATGCTCCTGCAGGCCCCATCACAGGCAGTATAGGAAAGACTCAAGAGTACCGGTGGACTTCGGACAGATCTAGATTGAAATCCCAGCTGTGCCACTTGCTGGCTGAGGACTATGTAGGCCTTGGGCAAGTTATTTAGCCTCCTGTAATACGATGGGGATCATCATCTCTGCCTCGCTTGGTAGTTGTAAGGATTAAGACATAAGGCATGTAAAGTGCTTAGCACACGGCCTGGCACATAGTAAGCCAATAAACATATAAGTCACCACAGTGAGCCTCTTATGAGGAAGACTCTAGACTTTCTAATTCTAGGTGGCCTCAAGCAAACCCAAAACCACCCACCTGAAGTGGGCCTGGAGACTATCTTTAGACCTCTAATCTGGAGACAAGGTGGGGAGAGGGAAGAGGAGAAAGCAGACAGAAGGAAGAGAGCAAACTGAGAAGAGGGAGGAAAGGAAAGAAGAATCAAGGGGCCAAGGAGGGGCCTGGCTTCCCCAGTGTGGGGGGAAAGGAAGATGACTTGCCAGAAACTGCCAGGACAGTATAAGCCCTCTCTCTTTTCCAGAGCCTTCCCTAGACCCACCAAGGCAAGGCTTAGAGGGACAGGACCTGCGGAGAAATGCCACCCTGGCTGTCAATAGGGACATTGAAGCCTTGGGTTACATCTAGACTCCAGAGCCCCGCATGGTGGCCCTCCCACCAGAGTAGGCAGAGATAGCCATAGCCAGAATGATAACAGAACAACCCGCCCATTCAGCCTGCTCACTCAGAGCCCAGGGACCCCTTTCTTGGGGTTCTAATTCTGACTTAGCAGAACACTCTCCTGTTGCATCCTCACCTCCTGAACATGTGCAGAGCCCACTCCAGGCCTCTATCTGCCCTGAGCTCCTGCTTCTGGGCCTAAAGTTGCAACTAGGGAAAAAGCACTGTTCAGACTGAAGACAGGAGCCACAGATAAGGTGTTCCAATTGCCACTGACCAGCTGTGTGACTTTGCGGGTGTCACTTTTTCTCCCTGAGCATCAGTTTCCCTCCTCAGGCTAATGAGGGCAATGGCAAGGACCATCTCTAAGGTCCTCCCAACTCGGACAGAGGCGACACTTCATGGGACGCCTCTGAGCACAAACAGGCAAAGAGGACCTGTCTCAGGAGAAGAGCAGACTGGGCTGGGCTCTGAGGAGAATGCAGCGGATATGGCAATGGCCAAGGGTTATTATGATGATGATTATTATAATTAAAAATCACAACTACAAGCCCTTAAGCAATTTACAAAGAGCTTTCTCATTATCTCCTGGGATCGCAATTTGGTGAAGTAGGCAGGGCTAGATGATGATTATTCACATTTGATAGATGAGGAAAGTGAAAAAGATTAGGTGACTTGTCTAAGCTCCTAAGTACAGAGAAGGGAGAGCTGGAAAGGAAGTAGTTATCGAGTGCCTACTGTGTACTACCTCATTAGGCATGCTCATATCTGTTATTTTGATCAAGTCTCACGATCATGACACTACTGTAGGTGCTACTGTCCTCATTTCTTTTTTTCTTTTTTTTGAGATGGCGTCTTGCTCTGTCGCCCAGGCTGGAGTGCAGTGGCATAATCTCGGCTCATTGCAATGTCCACCTCCCAGGTTCAAGTGATTCTTCCGCCTCAGCCTCCTGAATAGCTGGTATTACAGGTGCCCGCCACCACAACTGGCTAATTTTTGTATTTTTAGTAGAGACGGGATTTCACCATGTTGGCCAGGTTGGTCTCGAACTCCTGACCTCAGGAATGATCTGCCTCAGATCACTCAAATTTGAAATGCAAATCTGATCAGGTGATCCGCCCATCTTGGCCTCCCAAAGTGCTGGGATTACAGGCATAAGCCACCATGCCCAGCTTACTGTCCCCGTTTCATAGAGGCTCCACTGCAAAGCCTAAATTTGGACATAGCCTTCTGGAACTAAAAGGTCTGCACTCCTCCCCATCTTCCTGCATGTACTGGGTTGAACAGTGTCCCCTCCCTACCCAAATTTATGTCTACCTAAAACTTCATAATGTGACCATATTTGGAAATAGGGTCTTTGCAGATGCAATTACTCAAGTTCAAATGAGGTCATACTGGACTAGGGTGGGTTCTAAATCCCATATGACTGGTGTCCTTATAAGAGGAAATGAAACAGAGAGAAAGCCATGTGACGACAGAGGCAGATGCAGCTGCAAGCCAAGAAATGCCAAAGATTGCTGGCAACCACCAGAAGCTACGAGAAAGGCAGGAAACAGATTGCCCCAGAGCCTCCAGAAGGAGCCAACCTTGCTGACACCTGGATTTCAGACTTCTAGCCTCCACAAGTGGGGGAGTAAATGTCTGTGCTTCAAAGGTATCTGGTTTGTGTGCTTCATGACAGCACCCCTAGGAAGTTAATATACTGTGCATCCTTTGAGTAGCAGACCTAGGATCCTCAAACTCTGTTTTCCAGATTTCCACTCATTAGGCAGCTTTAGAGGTTAAAGAGGACCCGGAGGCTCCTCATGAGAAGTCACTCTCACCTCTCCTGTACCTTCCAGGGCCAGGCTGTCCTGAAAACAGGCTGAAGACAGGCTTACAGAGGAAAAAGCTTCCTAGAACAGACTCTTCTAGGTCTCTATCCACCCCCGTGGGGGCTCTCATTGAGCTTGTTTAGCAGCCTGTGTGCCCAGGTCTCCAGGTCAACAGTCCTCCCCTTCCTCCCAGATCAACCATCCTCTGTCACCACCTGGAGAGCTATGTTT
The DNA here is from genome assembly GCF_007565055.1 of Rhinopithecus roxellana. Lineage (NCBI taxonomy): Eukaryota > Metazoa > Chordata > Mammalia > Primates > Cercopithecidae > Rhinopithecus > Rhinopithecus roxellana. The sequence goes on along the minus strand of NC_044561.1, from coordinate 108,466,802 downwards.
TTGAAATGCAAATCTGATCCTTCTTGGTTGACTTACTCCTCTTCCCTAGCTCCCTGCCATCTGTAGGACTTGGTCAGGTTCTTTGACCTACGCTAGATCTGCCCCCAATCTTCCTCTCAGCTTTATCTCCAGACATTCACTCCTCCACCCTCATCCCCACCACTCACCACCTCCTATTCTAACTATGTGGAACTATTTGGGGTTCCCCTAAGAAGTCATTCTGCCTTTGCACATGCTATTCCAAACACCCAGATGGTAAAATCCAGCCCAAACACCATCTCTCTCCTCCAGGAAGCCTTTTCTTCCATAAGCAGCCACACCCTGGCAGCTTGTACACTGTCCTTGCAGTGGTATTGCATCTTTACATATCTGCTCCCACCCCCAGCCTGTGAATACTGCTAGATTCATTTCTGTTTTTGTAGGCCTAGGGCCCAATACAAAGGCCTTCAAGAATGTTGAGCTGAATTGTGGAGTAGCAATAATGGTCATAATAGTCGACATTTATCAAATGTTTCTTATGCAATCACATTATGCTAAGCATTCCAAGGATGTTATCTCATTTAATTCTCAAAACAATCCTATGAAACAGATACTAGTACTGGTCCTGTTTTACAAGTAAGGAAATGAGGAGATGGAATCACTTGCCCTAGTCCCCCCAGCTAGTACACGGCGAACCCCGAATGACTCCAGAGCCAGTGCTAGTAACCACTACCAAGTATGCCATCCATCCCAATACCTTCATTTTACAGAGGAGGACACATGCCAAAAGGGGAAAGTGATTGGCCCTCAGTCACATAACAAGGCATGGACCCAGATATTTGGATTCCTCTTCCAATATTTTTCCTCTTCTCATTCCAGTACAATCCTAATCCAGGAGGACACAGAACCCAAGCTAGGCTGTGTCTCCTGAGGAGCTTCTACCTGCCTCCACTAGAGCAGAGCCTAGCATGGGCCTGGACCCACTGTGAGTGCTCAAATCTACGGCCATAAGATTGGAGATGCAGCAGTGAAAAAGGTAAATCAACTTGAGAAAAGGCCTGCTTGGATTATAGATTATCTGGGCTTGAAACGAAACTTTGAGTATCATTTAGTGCCATCTGCCATTTTATAAATTAATTCAGTTTGACAAGCTTATTGAACACAAATCATAAGTCAGGCACTATGTGGGACACTAAGAAGACTAGTAAGCAAGTTCCTGCCCACATGGCATTTACAGTCTAGTAAAGGGACACTCAAACAACAATTACAAATTCTCACAAGCCCTATGAGACACAGAGAGCTCTAAGAATGTGTAACAGGGAAAACTCACTTGGCCTAGGGAGTTGGCAAAGGCCCCCTGAGAAAGTGACTACTGAGCTGAAATATGAAGAGTGGGAGTTAATCAAGATGAGAAGCAGGGGAAGAGTGTGCTAGACAAAGGGAATAGGATGTGCAAAATCCCAGAAGCAAAAGAGCTCATGGTGCCTAGATGAACTAAAAGGCCAAAGTGGCTGTTGTCCAGAGAAGCGGGCAGGAACTGGATGCTGAAGGGCCTCAGAGATTAAAGTAAGAATTGGAGAAACTGAGCAGATCAGGGAAACCCCTCGCTCAGAACCTGGTCCACAGCACACTGTCAAAGAGTCATTGCATTAGTCACTGAAGGAGAGACTTGTCCAAGATCACAAGACCTGGGACTTGAAAGCAGAATTCCTACCTACCAGGTGGGGCCTGAGGGCTATTTCAGGCACCTATGTGAGGGTCAGGGGAGACTTTCCAAGTGTTTCAATTAATAGATGTTTCCAGCTGGGTGCAGTGGCTCACGCCTGTAATCCCAGCACTTTGGGAGGCCGAGCCGGGTGGATCACCTGAAGTCGGGAGTTCGAGACCAGCCTGACCAACATGGAGAAACCTGGTCTCTACTAAAAATACAGAATTAGCCAGGCGTGGTGGCACATGCCTATAATCCCAGCCACTACGGAGGCTGAGGCAGGAGAATTGCTTGAACCTGGGAGGGAGAGGTTGAGGTGAGCTGAGATCGTGCCATTGCACTCCAGCCTGGGCAACAAGAGTGAAACTCCGTCTCAAAAAAAAAAATAGATGTTTCCTGGCTCCCTGTCTCCACCTCTCTTGAGCTTCAGAGTAAATAAGAATTACCTGTGTTTGTTAAAACATAGATTGCTGGGCTATACCTCCAGAATTATCAATTCTTCGGTCTTGCGTGAGAACCAAGAAATTGTATTTTTTTTTTTTTTTTTTTTTTTTGAGATGGAGTCTCACTCTGTCACCCAGGCTGGAGTGCAGTGACGCGATCTCTGCTCACTGCAACCTCTGCCTCCTGGGATCAAGCGATTCTCCTGCCTCAGCCTCCTGAATAGCTGGGATTACAGGCACGCACCACCACGCCCGGCTAATTTTTGTATTTTTAGTAGAGATGGGGTTTCACCATGTTGGCCAGGCTGGTCTTGAACTCCTGACCTCAGGTGATCCATCTGCCTTGCCTCCCAAAGTGCTGGGATTACAGGTGTGAGCCACCATGCCCGGCCAAGAAATTGCTAACAAACTCCCAGGTGACCCTGCTGCTGTTGATGAGGTGAAAAAACCACAGCTCTAGACTAGAGTATATCAGTGGGGAGATGAGTAGTGAGGACGGCAGACAGGATCTCTGGGGACTAGAAGGGTGGATTCCTGAACCTGGGTAACAATGAGACAAACTCTAGCAATCTGAGAAAGGGAAGGGTCATCAAACCCCAAAATCTAGCCCACTAGCTGCCTAGCCAGGGAAACCAAGGCTTAGGGAGTATAGTCTCTTTCACGTAAAGAAGCTTAATAAAAAGTGTCGGGTGAAGAGATAAACACATGAAGGGGTTGGCTAAAGTCAAAAGAAGATCCCAGGCTGGGCATAGCAGCTCATGCCTGTAATCCCAACACTTTGGGAGGCGGAGGCAGGCAGATCCCTTGAGGTCAGGAGTTTGAGACCAGCCTGACCAACATGGTGAAACCCTGTCTCTACTAAAAACACAAAAATTAGGCCGAGCACAGTGGCTCATGCCTGTAATCCCAGCAGTTTGGGAAGCCGAGGCGGTTGGATCACCTGAGGTCAGGAGTTCAAAGCCAGCTTGGCCAACGTGGCAAAACCCCATCTCTACTAAAAATACAAAAATTAGCCGGGTGTGGTGGTGGGCGCCTATAATCCCAGCTACTCAGGAGGCTGAGGAAGAAGAATTGCTTGAACCCAGGAGAAGGAGGTTGAAGTGAGCCGAGATCATGACATTGCACTCCAGCCTAGGCAACAAGAAAAAAAATTAGCTGGGCGTGGTGGCTCATGCCTGTAGTCTCAGCTATTGAGGTGGCTGAGGCGGGAAAATCACTTGAACCCAGGAGGTGGAGGCTGCAGTGTGCTGAGATTGTGACACTGCCTGCACTCCAGTCTGGGTGACTGAACAAGGCAAAAGATCTCTGGCCCAGACTCCAGAGCTCATGAACTCCAGTCCAGCTTTTCCCAAGTCCTGGGATTCTGGGATTCAAGGAGGGGACAGCAAGCTCAGCTTTCCCCAGCCTCTGCTGCCTTTGGCAGGGAAACATTTTTAAGAATTGCAGAAATCTACTGCTGCCTTCCAGTCCTATCACCCATCCACCTTCCTCCCTTTTACACTCCCAGCTCCCTCCCTTTCCACTCTGAATCCTGTGTCCTGTATCCTGGCAAGCCAAGCAGCAAAGGGGGAGGTGACATTACCGGGAAGAACTGGAACTAATGGAAGAATTCTTGCATTTGGATATCCTTCTCTCTGAACAATTTCTTCCTCCTATAAGACTCTACTTTTCTCTACCCTTGTATCACAGTCAAAATCCAACCTACCTACATTTCAGTACCGGTGTCTGAAACCCACAAAGCCACAGACTAAATTCCCAAACTTCCTTTTCACACAGTTTTTCAGAAATAGCGTGGCCCTGGACAGAATGTTTCTATCCTATTCCAGTTGGCAGCAAAATGCCACTTCTCTGCAAATCCACATGCACAGACTAATATACAAACAACTACACATACATAAAAACAAATATACCAGAACTTACAAACACACACACACACATATACATCATGAGATACACATTCACTGTTCACTATACACCCAAATGTACAAGAAGTACACAGGGAGGACACATGCACACAGACTATAGATCTAGAAATGCCTGCACGCGCCAGTATTTGAAGAAAGGGGTAGGGACATACCCAGAGACATCTCTTTCAAAGTAGGGAGGTCTCCTGAGGAGGGATTCCTTGGAGTGAGGAGCTGGCCCTTTAAGAGAGTGATTCTCCCTCCTAGTCCTTTCAGGGCACCTGAGCTTCTACCCACCTACCTTCCCACCCACCCAGAGCCCTGCACGGGTGAGACCGGGCGCACAAGCTAGGTCTGGTGGGGGACTAGGGGGAGGCCAGAGGGAACAGGTCCCCTGGCCACAACAGGAAATGAATCCCTGAACTGGCTGGTTACCAGTCTGGAAACTGCTGTTGCTACCACCACCACCCCGCACCCACACCCACATCCACACACGAGCGCGCGCGCACGCATACACATACACACATACACACACGCACACACGCACACGGGCTTCAAGCAGGACACGCCCTCCGCTCCAGCTCAGGTCAGAACGCGGGCTCCGCTGTTAGCCCAGTTACCCCCGGCCCCCGGGGTGTGGCCGCCCACCTGCCAGCAGGGAGTCTCCGCCCGACGGGAAGGGACACCCCTGCCGCCGCCACCCACCGCCCAGGCCAGCTCCCAGCGACGGCAGCGCCTGGACCGCCGCCCCCACCCCTTCCTCCCGGCAGTACGAAGACAAAGCCGCGCACACGCACACGGGGGCTACACGGGGCTACGCGGGCGCACACCCGCCCTCACACGCGTACACACGGGAGTCACACTGGCGCGCACACAGCGACACACACACACCCGCCACAGGCTCCAGCCACAAGCGAAGCCACTGGCATACGCCCTCACCCAGAGGTGTACACACTGCTACACATTCGGACACACCCTCTCACAGACACATTCATCGACAGACACACGCAGACACACGCACCCTCACCCAGATACGCACGCACCACTCAGTCCAGACGCGCGAAGACACGCAAGGCACACACCCTCACACACGCACACACAGATGCACACACGCACGCACGCGCACACCCAGCAGCCGCTCGCACGGATCCACGGGCACACGCGCGCTCACACCTAACACACACCCAGAGACTGGAGCCCCCATACACAAACCCGCTCCAGTCCCGACACGCACGAACCCAAACCCACGGCTCCCAGAGCCGGCCCGCCGGCCTGTCAGTGCCCGAAGATCGGGGATCGAGCCCGCCGCCCTCGGCGGCCACCCCACACCACACGCGGGACCCGACGCGTCGGGGTCCCCGGGACGCGGAGGGGGACGGCGGGGGCGGCTAACCTGGCGGCGGCGGCGCAGCTTCCGGGCGGTCTGGCTCGAGGTCCTGGCGTCCGGCGGCTGCCCCGGCGGGCTCCGAGGCGCGCTAGAGCTGCGCAGAAATGCCCCACTCGCTAGCGCGCTCGCTCCTGCTCTCCCTCCCACGGCGCTCAGCCCCCTCCTCGCCCGCCCCCCACACCTCCTCTCCCTGCTCCGCCCCGCCCCGGCCGGCTCCCCCGAAGGAGGCGGCGGCGATCACGGCCCCCCAAGCAGCAGCGGGCGGGCGAGCGAACAAGCAAGCAGCGGCGGCGAGCAGCCAACACCAGGGGAGCGCCGGAGCCGCCGGAGCTGTGGCCGCGCGCCGGTCCCGGGGAGGGCAGCAGAGGAAGGGGCTGAGCCCTGCGAACCCTCCCGGCGCTGGGGGCTCGCCGCCGGCTTCCCCACGTGGGCCCGGCGAGAACCTGAGCGAGTGGGCTCAGAGGCCCGGCGAAGAAGAGGAGCAGACCCCACCCGGGGCCCCCACCTCCTCCCGGGTTCCCGCCAGCGCCGACCTCGGTTTTCACTGGCTTAGACTTCTCGGCTGTGTGCCCGGTGCCCCGGGGTAACCCCGCGGCCCCGCACCCAGCTCGCCGACCTCGTCTACCTCCAACCCGGACCTGGCCCACGCCCACCCTCCTCCACGCCGCGCTCCCATTGTTCCCGCGGCCAGGGCTCGCGGAGGATCGCCCAGCGCGTTCTAGCCCCTCGCAGGTGGCAATCTCTGGACTCTGGGGGCTCTCCAAGGCCGAGTCCCTGGCTCTGGGATCCCGACGCCCACCCTCCACAAGCCCAAACATCCCCAAAGTATGGGCTTTTCTAAATTAGCGTTATAACCACCACAGCCCTTATAGGCACTCCTTTAGGTACTGCTTGGAGTACACACTGAGGCTAGGAGAGAGGAGGAACTAACCCGTGTTCAGCGAGCCCAAGATAGCATCTAGAAGAAGATGGGGCAGGAATAAAGTGTCTGCCTTCTACAGATAAAGAGAGGAATTCCTGCCCTAGGGCTCCTGGGGCAGGGCCAGGCCCTCCAGAAGTGCCCGGAATAATGAGCCTGGGCCTCCTTTGTTAGATGCTAAAGGAAGAAACAGAAGGAAGAAGCAAATGTCACTCACTTGCCAGGGTTTTACTGGAAGTCAGGACATATGCAAAGGCCTACTAAGTAGCTTTCACCTACTTGTCTCACTTACGTGGCAGCTGGGATTATCCCATTTTGCAGATCAGGAGCCTATCCTAGGTCTCCCCTCCAGGAAGCACAGAGCCAAGATGAAGCCCAACAATTCTGGTTCTTCACTGTGGTCCACGCCTCAAGTACAGGATACTAAGAGCAGGTGCAAAGTGAGCAGCAGAGAACATAAGAAAGCAGGAAGGAGAGGCAGGGTTTGGGCCTCCAAGGACTTACACAAACTAAGGGAGGGCACCACTAAAGGAACTGAGGCCCCAAAGCAGAACTGAACATGGCTTGTCCAGGAAGGAAGATTATGATTAACAATAAGAACTGATAATAACTCACTTGTTAGGAACACTTACTGTATTTATTGTTCTAAGAGCTTTATTTGCATTAACTCATTTAATTCTCACAATAACATTAGAGGTTATTCTTATTCCCACATTATGCATGCTGAAACAGAAACACAAAAGACATCACATAGCTTCTAAAGTGTCAGAGCCAGGATCCAAACTTGGGAAGCTGACTCCCAAGCTTCCGTTTTTTGTTTGTTTGTTTTTTGTTTTTGTTTTTGTTTTTTTTCTTTTTGAGACAGACTTTCACTCTGTCACCCAGGCTGTAGTGCAGTAGTACAATCTTGGCTCACTGCAACCTCCACCTCCTGGGTTCAAGTGATTCTCCTGCCTCAGCCTCCCGAGTAGCTGGGATTACAGGCATATACCACCACGTCCAGCTAATTTTTGTATTTTTAGTACAGATAGGGTTTCACCATGTTGGTCAGGCTGGTCTCAAACTCCTGGACTCAAGTGATCCGCCCACCTCGGCCTCCCAAAGTGCTGGGATTACAGGTGTGAGCCACTGTGCCCAGCCCCAAGCTTCCACTTTTAACAACCACAAAACAGACAGAAGAAGCAGCCTTGAATGGGAGGCAAAGACATTTGAACTACTAGACCACCCAACTCAGCAGGACTCTTTTTTCTTTTCTTTTCTTTTCTTTCTTTCTTTTTTTTTTTTTTTTTTGATGTCTTCCGTGTTCCTTGTAGGTACCTGGTACCCAGCACAATACCTAGGATATAGGTCTAATTTGTTAAATGACTGCACAACTGCCGCATGGGGCTGGAGAGCAGGGTGCCACATAGCGGGCTCGGTTGCAAGCCTCTCTGTTCTGCTGGGGATTTTTATCACTTGGTTTTAGATGAAGCAAAGGAAGGTATGAAACATTGATCAAATCTACTGTTGTCATGAGGTTGGGAGGGAAAGTGAACACTCTGGAAACCAGAATCAGTTTCTTAAAGCTCTCAGCAGCCTTCGAGGCCGAGCTGGAACTCTCAAGATGACATGCCTCAAAGTAAGTATAAACTCCTGCACTTAGGTCCAAACCAGAGCAGTCCTACAGAACTTTCCATGATGATGGAAATATCCTGAATCTTTGCTGTCTGATATGGTGGCTACTAGCCCTCTGTGGCTATTGAGCACTTGAAGTGTGGTTAGTCCAACTGAGGAAATGCAAAATAATAATTTTATTTAAGTAATTTAAATTTGAAAGGCCACAATGGCTGCCATATTGGACAGTGCCCTTCCAAATGAGCAAGTGCCCCAAATACAGTGTAGAAAGAATCTAGATCAAGAGTAGTTACAGTGAAAGTGATTTAAAGGTTTTAGTTGACCTCAAGCTCAACAATGCAACGTGCTGCCAAAAAGAAAGAAAGGAGGAGAGAAAAGGAGTAAGGAAGAGAGAGAGGGAGGGAGGGAGGAGGGAACAAAGAGAAGGAGGAAAGAGAAAGGGAAGAAAGGAAGGAGGAGAAAGTGAATATGAATATTGCATCAATGGAAACCAGAGTTGAGGCCAGGCGTAGTGGCTCATGCCTGCAATCCCAGCACTTTGGGAGGCCGAGGTGGGCAGATCATGAGATCAGGAGTTCGAGACCAGCCTGGCCAACATGGTGAAACCCTGTCTCTACTAAAGATACAAAAAAAAAAAAAAATTAGCCGAGTGTGGTGGCACATGCCTGTAATCATGGCTATTCAGGAGGCTGAGGCAGGAGAATTGCTTGAACCCAGGAGGTGGAGGTTGCAGTGAGCCAAGATCGTGCCATTGCTGTGCCATTGCATTCCAGCCTGGGCAACAGGGTGAGACTCCGTCTCAAAAAAAAAAAAAATACAATATTAGCCAGGCATAGTGGCACACTCCTGTAATCCCAGCTACTTGGGAGAGAGGAGAATCCCTTGACTCTGGGAGGCGGAGGTTGCAGTGAGCCGAAATCACATCACTGCACTCCAGCATAAGTGACAACAGTGGGACCCCGTCTCAAAAAAAAACAAAAAAAAAAAAAGAAAAAAAAAAAAAGAAACCAGAGTTGGGCCAGCTCTGCCCTAGATGGATCACAGCTGGACCACTGAGCTCATTTGTGAGCCCCATATTCTCAGGAGGACTGGAGCATGTCTAGAGGAGACCGGAACATAGAGGACCTGGATGCCATGCTGTATGATGAATGATTTAAATAGCTTGGAGAAGGGAAAACACAGGGGAGACGTGGTGACTATCTCCACACCTCTAAAGGGCTATCATACAGAAAGGGGATTTGATTTGTTTCCTTTCATTTAGATCTAATAAACAAAACAAATTTTGCATTAGCAAACTCCTAGGCCATCCTCTCTGAGGGAAGGATCCATATCAAATTTATATGCTGTTCTCCTCAGCACCTAGTCCATCCAGGACCTGGTTCATATGAAACAGTGACTACAGATTTGCTGCTGGAATGGATATGAAAGAATTCCATTGGCCAGCTGCTGTGGCTCATGCCTGTAATCCCAACATTTTGGAAGACCAAGCAGGTGGATCATCTGAGGTCAGGAGTTCAAGATCAGCCTTGCCAACGTGGTGAAACTCCATCTCTACTAAAATACAAAATTAGCTGGGTGTGGTGGCACATGCCTGTAATCCCAGCTATTTGGGAGGTTGAATGTCTTGAACAACCAGTGAGCTGAGATCACACCACTGCACTCCAGCCTGGGCAACAAGAGTGAAACTCTGTCTTAAAAAAAAAAAAAAAAAAGGCCGAGTGTGATGGCTCACACCTGTAATCCCAGCACTTTGGGAGGCCGAGGTGAGCAGATCACCTGACGCCAGGAGTTTGAGACCAGCCTGGCCAACATGGTGAAACCATGTCTCTACTAAAAATACAAAAAATACACCAGGCTTGGTGGCACATGCCTATAGTCCCAGCTACTTGGGAGGCTGAGACATAAGAACTGCTTGAACCTAGGAGGTAGAGGTTGCAGTGAGCTGAGATTGCACCACTGCAGTATAGCCTGGGCAACAGAGTGATGAGACTCGGTCTCAAAAAAAAAAAGAGAGAGAGAGAGAGAATTCCATCAGCTCCAGTGTGGGGGATATCCAGGAAGACAATTTCAGCTCACTATAAAGAACTCCCTAACAGCTGGAGCTACCCAAGAATGGAATGGACCACCTTGGGAGCGATGAACTCCTTGTCAATATATGTATTCAAGGAAGGATTAAGTCTTCACTGGGAAACTGAACTGGATCCTGGTGACCTCTCAAGTTGAAAAAATGGGCAAGTTCTATTAGGAAGGAAAAGACAAGATCAAAGCTGTGCTTCCAGACAATTATGTGACTGTATGTGTAGAAGAAATGGGTGGGGAGGGATCAGAGGCAGGCAGGACCAGTAGGAACCACTGTAGTGGCCCAGGAGATAAGATAATAGACTGGGAGGCCATGGGAATGGAAAGCCAAGGCAAATGTGACTTGAAAGAGGCACTGGCACTAGGCTGGTAGTCAGGAGCTGCAGGTTCTAGTCCTGCCCCTACTATTAACCTATTGTGTAGTCTGAGGGAAATCCCAGCCCTTGAGTAGATAGATCCCTTCCTTTATTCAAATTTCAGAGTTCCCATCTATAAAATGCAGAATGATCTGCAATATCCTTCCTAACTCTGGATGCTATGAATGGGAGAGAGATAATAAAGGATAACTGGGATAATGTATTAGAAAACCTTCGTACACTTCAAAGTAACAATATCATTAGTACAGGTACCATTGTTATTATTATGTCAAAGGCACCCTCACCAGGACGTGGTGACTGGACTGGTAGGAGGGGACGGGACAGAGTCAAGTGGCCTGCATCTGTGGGTGGACAAGAGATCAGGATCTCTGATTTTTTGGGAAGGTCAGCTAACCACTCTATCCCTCCCACAAGATCTGTGAAGACAAACAGTATTCTGTGCCCTGTCACTTCATTAACTGCTTCCTCATTCCTTTGAGCCACACCTTATACTTGGCTAAAAGAAGCAACCAATTCAAAGAAAAGTTAGCCTCTGTACTCCCTCCTTTCAGTGTTCATAGATGGGTCCTAGTCTGGGCCTTTCCCTAAATAATAATAAGTATCATCATCTCATATAGGAATAGCCAACATTATTGAGTACTTAGTATATGCTATGAAAGTTACTTACATAATTTTCTTACCCTGGGAGGTAGCTGTAATGGCTCATTGGGATCTATAACTTTCTCATCACATAGCTTATGAGAAGGATTCCAGTACAAGTCTGTGTGATTTCAGGCTGCATTCTTAAAGACTTTTTTTTTTTTTTTTTTGAGATGGAGTCTTGCTCCATTGCCCTGGCTGGAGTGCAGTAGCACTATCTTTGCTCACTGCAACCTCCACTTCCCAGGTTCAAGCGATTCTCATGTCTCAGCCTCCTGAATAGCTGGGATTACAGGTGCCTACCACCATGCCTGACTAATTTTTGTATTTTTAGTAGAGATGAGGTTTCACTATGTTGGCCAGGCTGGTCTCGAACTCTTAATCGCAGGTGATCTGCTACAGGCATGAGCCACCCAGCCCGGCACCCTAAAGATTTTTACGATGTCTTTTTGCAGCAACTTAAGGAAGAGGGCAAGATCAGTGTTTTTGCCACTTTTTAGCTGGGAAAACTGAAGCTCAGAGAAGGTAAATTCAATCACTTGGACAAATTAGTAAAGTCTTCCATGGTGCAGTTTGGTGCTCTTTCTACTTCTCAGAGCTGTCTCCTCTGCACCTTCCAGGGCCTCCCCAGTCCTCCTAGAAGTGATGAGTAGAGACTTGCCCAGATTGTTTCAGGGAAGGACTTACACTTGTCCTTCTCCTGGGGAAGGGAAAGGTTCCTGAAAGGTGAAAGTTAATTTCCACCTCCCCCCACCAACCACCAACTCACACACCCTAGCCCAGGACCTTGTGGTGATGGCGCTGAAGGCTTACAGAGTGAGTCATGTGGGGCTGACCTGTCAGAGTCACCCAAGCACAAGGTGCTAAGCTTAGTTTAGAGGGGCGGAAAAGTAGGCCAAGTGTTATCCTCCTCAGGAGCACAGTCCAGTTGCAGCTTGTGCTCCTCACTCCTTTCATCCCAAAATACTGCAAACATTTGGGAACATTGTGCAAGGGCCTTAGAGCAGAGGGAACACATGACAAGTAAGAGTGAATCCAAGGAGTTGAGATTAGGGTGGAGTCTTAAAGAGTGAATTCAGCACACAAATTACATAGAAGGGCCCTCCAGGCTGCAGGAATGCCCTAAAGCTTAAATATATTTGGATTCCATCTAACAGGCAGTAGGGAGTCACGGAGTTCACTATGGCTTTGGAGACAGACTGTTCAGTTTGAATCCTGCCTCTGTCCCTTCCCAGTAGTTTGATCTTGGGAAAGTTACTCAACCCTTGTGGTTAACGTATTATTTTTCTCCATTATTTGCCCTTCCCTTGGCCAGTAAGAGAATTATCCATCCTAGCCAGTTGCCATGTGACTTATGTACCTTCCAGAGGAAGAAGTGCACTTCCCCAGCCCATTGTCAAGCTTAACCACAAGACTTCCTTTGGCCAGTGAAATGTGAGCTAGAGAGATATATGCCAGTTCGAAGCAGAAACCTGGAGTGCCATTGCATGTCTGAGTCTAAAATCTTACTTTTTTATCTCTGCCACTGGAAATGTTGTGTCTTGGATAGGGCCTGTGCCTTCAGTCTGGACCCTGGAATGAAAAGACACAGAGCAAAGCTGCAGTCAATCTACAGTTGTGATGTGTAATGTGATGAAGAAAGCTTTGTAAGTCACTGAGAGTTTGGGGTTGTTTGCTATCACGTCATACTTAGCAAATGCTGACTGACACACCCCTTAACGGTAGGTGATTTTAGCAGCACCTACCTCATGGCACTGTTGTGAGGATTAAATAAGATTATCTCATGAAAAATGTATCACCATTTCATCAGAGATTTACATTATAAAATGACCACTCTGCCCACACATAAATGGACACTTGACAAACAACAGAAATAGAATTTACAAAAGAGTAGCAAAAGATGATGCTATATAGTGGGCTGAATAGTGTACCCCCCAAAATTCATGTGCCCTCAGAACCTCAGAATATTAACTTATTTGGAAATGGAATCTTTCCAGATGTAATTAGTTCAGGATTTCAAGAATAACTCATCCTGGTTTTAGGGTGGGCCCTAAATCCAATGACTGGTATCCTTATAAGAAGAGGAGAAGACACAGGGGAACACAGAAAATAAGACGATGTGAAGATGGAGAGAAAGATTAGTGATGTGTCCACAAGCCAAGGAATGCCAAGGATTGCTGGCAACCACCAAGGCTAAGAGAGAGGCACGGGAGGTTTCCTCCCTCAGAATCTTCAGAAGGAACCAGTGCTGCTGACACCTTAATTTCAGACTTCTGGCCTTCTGAACTGTGAGAAAATAAATTGCTGTTGTTTTAAGCCACCCAGCTTGTGGTAATTTGTTATGACAGTCTTGGGAAACTAATATAGATGGATTGTTTAAAAATAACACTGAAAAACTGGTTAATCATTTGGGAAAAAAATAAAATGGCTTCCTACCTTGTAGCATACATGAAAATAACCCCTAGTTAGATTAAATACCTGAATTTGAAAAGCAAAACTTTACGATCTTTAGAAACTAAAGAAAATCATCTTCAGGACCTCAGGGTAGGGAAATAGTTCCTTAACAAGACACAAAACATCACAAACTGTTATTACTCTGAGTCCTCCAGAAAAACAAAAGTGTTACTGGAAAGGAGTCCGGATCCAGACCCCAAGAGAGGGTTCTTGGACGTTATGTCAGAAAGAATTCAGGGCAAGTCCATAGGGTAAAGTGAAAGCAAGTTGTGTTTTTGTTTGTTTTTGGGGTGGGGGTGGGGGCATAGAGTCTGTTGCCCAGGCTGGAGTGCAGTGGCGTGATCTCAGCTCACTGCAATCTCCGCCTCCCAGGCTCAAGCAATTCTCCTGCCTTAGCCTCCCAAGTAGCTGGGATTACAGGCACCTACCACCATGCCTGGCTAATTTTTGAATTTTTAGTAGAGACAGGGTTTCACCATGTTGGCCAGGCTGGTCTTGAACTCCTGACCTCAGGTCACCCGCCTCGGCCTCCCAAAGTGTTGGGATTACAAGCGTAAGCCACCATGCCCAGCAAAAACAAGTTTATTAAGAAAGTAGAGGAATAAAAGAATAGCTACTCCTTAGACAGAGCAACCCCCAGGGCTGCTGGTTGCCCATTTTTATGGTTATTTCTTGATTATATGCTAAACAAGGGGTGGTTTATTCACACCTCCCCTTTTAGATCATATAGGGTAACTTCCTGACATTACCATGGCATTTGTAAACTGTCATGGTGCTGGTGGGAGTGTAGCAGTGAGGACGACCAGAGGTCGGTCTTGTTGCTATCTTGGTTTTGGTGGGTTTTAGCTGGCTTCTTTACTGCAAACCTGTTTTATCAGCAAGGTCTTTATGACCTGTGTCTTGTGCCCTCCTATCTCATCCTGTAACTTAGAATGCCTAACCAGCTAGGAATGCAGCCTAGCAGGTCTTAGCCTTATTTTACCTAGCACCTACTCAAGATGGAGTTGCTCTGGTTCAAACGCCTCTGACAGAACCAACAGAATAGAGAGAGATTATTATAAAAAATTAGGTCATACGGTTATAGAAGCTAAGCCCCAAGATTTGGAGTCAGCAAGCTGGAGACACAGGAGAGCCAATGGTTTAGTTCTAGTCTGAGTCCAAAGGCCTGAGAACCAAGAGAGTCAATGGTCCAAATAAGAGTCTAAAGGCAGGCTGGGCGCAGTGGTTCATGCCTATAATCCCAGCACTTTGGGAGGCCAAGGCAGGCAGATCACTTGAGGTCAGGAGTTCGGGACCAGCCTGGCCAACACAGTGAAATCCCATCTCTACTAAAAATACAAAAAAATTAGCTGGGCATGGTGGCGGGACTCTGTAATCCCAGCAACTCAGGAGACTGAGGCAAGAGAATCGCTTTAACCCAGGAGGCAGAGGTTGCAGTGAGCCGGTATCCCGCCGCTGCACTCCAGCGTGGGTGACAGCGAGAGACTGTCTCAAAAAAAAAAGTCCAAAGGCAGGAGACGACCAAAGTACCAGCATGAGCAGTCAGGGAGAAATAATTCTCTTACTCCACCTTTTTGTTCTATTCAGGCCTTCAATGGATTGAATGAGGCCCACCCACTTGGGAAGGGCAATCTGCTTTACTCAGTCTACAGATTCAAAAGTTAATCTCATCTACAAACACCTTCTCGGACACACCCAGAATAATGTTTAACCAAATATCTGGGCATGCCAGGACCCAGTCAAATTGACATGTAAAATTAATCATCACACAAATCAAAAATGAAAAAACTTGGTATAGTCAACCAGATTAAATGTAGAAATTCTGTGCACCAAAAGATGTCATAAAGGGAAAAAAGATAAACTACTAAATGGGAGAAAATCTCTGCAATGTTTTGGCTGGCAAAGGATGAGAATTCAAAAATATATAAAGAATTCCTAAAAAATATATATTAGGTGAATGGACAAAGGATGTGAACATAGAGCCACTGAAGAAATACAAATGGCCAACAAACATGAAAACGCTCCACCTAACTGGTCATGGACTTGTGGCAATAGCTAACCAAGTAGAAGATGTGTAGGCCTTTGACTTGGCAATCCTACTCCTGAATAGAAAACCCAGGGAAATGAACATGCACAAAAGGAAAACTGTTGGAGATGTTCTCTGAAGCATTGTTTGAAATATTGAAAAATTAGAAACAATCTAAATATCCACCAATAGGTAAATGTAGAAAATAAATTATAGTGTAGTCATATAGTAAAATACTACATAGGAGAGAGAAGTAGGAATATGGATACTTCACCAGGTGCAGTGGCTCACGCCTGTAATCCCAGCACTTTGGGAGGCCAACTTATTGAGTTGGCTTTTTTGTAGAAAAAAAGCCAAAGAAACTCTGTCTCTACAAAAAATACAAAAATTAGCTGGGTGTGGTGTTGGGCACCTCTAATCGCAGCTGCTCGGGAGGCTGAGGCAGGAGAATCACTTGATCCTGGGAGGGAGAGGTTGCAGTGAGCCGAGATCACACCCTGCACCCCAGCCTGGGCAACAGAGCCAGACTGTCTCAAAAAAAAGAGAATATGGATAATTCTCAAAAACATAATGTTGGTAGGAAAAAAGAATATTGCAGAGGATGCAACTTATGTGATTTATATTAAGCTTAAAAACACACAAAGCAATGCTATATATTGTTTAGGGATATTCATATGTTTGTTAAAAGTTATAAAGACATGTATTACTGCTATGCTCTGAATGTTTGTATGTCCCCAAGAGTCATACATTGAAATGTAATCCCAAATGTGACAGTGTTAGAAAATGAGGCCTTTAGGAGATGATTGGGTACCCTCATGAATGGGATTACCGCCCTTATAAAAGAGACTTAAGAGAGCTACCTGGCCCCTTCCACCATGTGAGGACACCGTATAAGGTGAAGTCTGTGAGAAAGTAAGCCCTCACCAGAAACCACCACCCCATTGATCTTGGCCTTCCCAACCTCCAGAACTGTGAGAAATAAGTTTCTGTTGCTTATAAGATACTCAGTCTAAAGTGTTTTGTGATAGCAGCCCAAATAAACGAAGACAATTGCCATGATAAACACCAACTTCAGGGTAGTGGCCACTTCTGGGTAGAGAGGGAGGGGAATGGGATGGAAGAACAATACATAGGATATTGCAATTGTATTTGTAACAGTTTTTTTCTTGAATTAGGTAGTATGTACATGGGTGCCTACTATTATATACCATACTTTTTCTTGAGATATAATTAACATGTAAAATTAATCATTTTAAAGTGTACAGTAGAGTTGGTTTTTAGTATATCCACAAAGTTGTGAAACCGTCACCACTCTCTAATTCCAGAACATTTCATCATCCCCAAAAAGAAATCCCATGCCTATTGAAACAGCCTTTGCAAAATTATAACTGAGACAGTGAAAGAAATCTAACTTAATCAACTCCATCTTGTTTCTAACCTCCAAGCTGTCCTTGTTCATTCCTAGGCATAGACTGAACTAACTTTGGGAGAAACTTACAGTTTATAGCTTTTGTTTTTGTTTTTGTTTTGATATGGAGTCTCGCTCTGTCTCCCAGGCTGGAGTTCAATGGCATGACCTCAACTCACTGCAACCTCCACCTCCTGGGTTCAAGTGGTTCTTCTGCCTCAGCCTCCCGAATAGCTGGGATTGCAGGTGCCCACCACCACACCCAGTTAATTTTTGTATTTTTGGTAGAGACAGGGTTTCACCTTGTTGGCCAGGCTGGTCTGGAACTCCTGACCTCAAGTGATCTGCCCAACTCTGCTTCCCAAAGTGCTGGGATTACAGGCATGAGCCACTGTGCCCAGACTATAGACATACATTTTCATTTCTCTTGGATATATGCCTAGTAGTGGAATTGCTGGGTCACGTGGTAACTCTTTGTTTTCCTTTTTGAAGAACTTCAAAGCAGCGATACTATTTGATAGTCCCCCAGCAATATATGAGGGTTCAATTTCTCTACATCCTTATTAACATTTTTTTTTTTTTTTTTTGAGACGGAGTCTGGCTGTGTCACCCAGGCTAGAGTGCAGTGGCGCGATCTCGGCTCACTGCAAGCTCCGCCTCCCGGGTTCACGCCATTCTCCCGCCTCAGCCTCCGAGTAGCTGGGACTACAGGCGCCCGCCACCACGCCCGGCTAATTTTTTGTATTTTTAGTAGAGACGGGGTTTCACCATGTTAGCCGAGATGGTCTCGATCTCCTGACCTCGTGATCCGCCCGCCTCGGCCTCCCAAAGTGCTGGGATTACAGGCTTGAGCCACCGCGCCCGGCCATTAACATTTTTTTTTTTTGAAACGGAGTCTTGCTTTGTCACTCAGGCTGGAGTGCAGTGGCTTGATCTCTGCTCACTGCAACCTCTGCCTCCCCGGTTCAAGTGATTCTCCAGCCTCAGCCTCCTGAGTAGCTGGGATTACAGGTGCACAACACCATGCCCAGCTAATTTTTAAAATATTTTCAGTAGAGACAGGGTTTCACCATATTGGTGAACGTTGATAAGAACATTTCTAGGGGAAAACCATTTCCCTTCTGGCTCCCCAGCTCCCCCATCTGCTGAGAGCTACTTCTACTCAATAAAACCTTTCACTCATCCTCCAAGCCCACATGTGATCCGATTCTTCCAGGTACACCAAGGCAAGAAACCCCAGGATACAGAAATCCCTCTGTCCTTGTGATAAGGAAGGGGGTTTAATTGAGCTGGTTAACACAAGCCACCTATAGACGTCAACTTAAAAGAGCACCCTATAACACATGCCCATTGGAGCTTGAGCTGTAAACATTCACCCCCTAGACACTGATGTGGGGTCGGAGCCCCACAGCCTGCCCATCCGTGTGCTCCCCTAGAAGTTTGAGCAGCAGGGCACTGAAGAAGCGAGCCACACCCCCATTGCACACCCTTCGAGGGTTCCTGTTTCACCGTCTCTACAAAACATTTTTAAATATTAACCAAGTGTGGTGGTATGTGCTTGTAGTCCTGGCTACTCAGGAGACTGAGGTGGGAGGATCACTTGAGCCCGGGAGGTTGAGGCTGCATGAGTTATGATCCCAACACTGTACTCTGTCTTGGGCGACAGAGCAAGACTCTGTCTCAAACAAACAAACAAACAAAAATAAACACAAAGGTTGTATGATTCCACTTATATGAAGTATCTAGAATAGGTAAATTCATAGAGACAGAAATTAAAATAAATAGAGGTTATCAGAGGCTGAGGGAAGGGGAAAATGGGGAATGTTGTTTAATGAGTACAGAGTTTCTGTTTGGGATGATGAAAAAGTTCTGGATTACACTACTTTGTGAATGTACTTAATGTCACTGAATTGTATACTTAAAAATAGTTAAAATGGGCCGGGTGTGGTGGCTCACGCCTGTAATCCCAGCACTTTGGGAGGCCAAGGCTGGCAGATAACCAGAGGTCGGGAGTTCGAGACAGCCTGCCCAACATGGCGATACCCCGTCTGTACTAAAAATACAAAAATTAGCTGGGCGTGGCGGTGCGTGCCTGTAATCCCAGCTACTAGGGAGGCTGAGGCAGGAAAATCGCTTGAAATCGGGAGGCAGGCCGGGCGCGGTGGCTCAAGCCTGTAATCCCAGCACTTTGGGAGGCCGAGACGGGCGGATCACGAGGTCAGGAGATCGAGACCATCCTGGCTAACACGGTGAAACCCCGTCTCAACGAAAAAAAATACAAAAAACTAGCCGGGCGAGGTGGCGGGCGCCTATAGTCCCAGCTACTCTGGAGGCTGAGGCAGGAGAATGGCGTGAACCCGGGAGGCGGAGCTTGCAGTGAGCGGAAATCCGGCCACTACACTCCAGCCTGGGCGACAGAGCGAGACTCTGTCTCAAAAAAAAAAAAAAAAAAAAAAAAAAAAAAAAAAAAAAAAAAAAAAAAAAAAAAGAAATCGGGAGGCAGAGGTTGCGGTGAGCCGAGATTGTGCCACTGCACTCCAGCCTGGTGACAGAGGGTCTGTCTCAAAAAAAAATTTTTTTTTAAGTTAAAATGGGGCTGCCACCGCAGCGCCTGCAGAAACTTCGGGACACGCCACCGCCTTCCGCTGCCTCGCCTCCGAGGGCCCTCCCTCTCCTCCCCACGCCCTTCACTCCCCTCCGCCTTCCCTCATGCTAGGCGGCCGGGAAGGAAGAAGAAATTCAGTCAGGTTGGCTAAAGGTGACCCCAAGAAACCAAAGAGAAAGATGTCTGCTTATGCCTTCTTTGTGCAGTTGTGCAGAGAAGAACATAAGAAGAAAAACCCAGAGGTCCTTGTCAATTTTGCAAAATTTTCCAAGAAGTACTCTGAGAGGTAGAAGACCATGTCTGGGAAAGAGAAGTCTAAATTTGATGAAATGGCAAAGGCGGATAAAGTACACTATGATCCGGAATTGAAGCATTATGTACCAGCTAAGGAAGGCAAGAAGAAGGATCCTAATCCCCCAAAAGGCTACCGTCTGGATTCTTCCTGTTCTGTTCAGAATTCCGCCCTGAGATCAAATCCACAAACCCAGGCATCTCTATTGGAGATGTGGCAAAAGAAAAAAAAAAAAAAAAAAAGCTGGGTGAAATGTGGAATAGCTTAAATGACAATGAAAAGCAGCCTTACATCACTAAGGTGGCAAAGCTGAAGAAGTATGAAAAGGATGTTGCTAACTATAAGGCAAAAGGAGAGTTTGATGGTGCAAAGGGTCTTGCTAAAGTTGCTGGGAAAAAGATGGAAGAGGAAGATGAAGAAGAGGAGGAGGAGGAGGAATAAAGAAACTGTTTATCTGTCAAAGAAATAGTTAAAATGATAAATTTTATGCTATGTATATTTTATCCAATAAAAAAGTAAAGCTAAAGAATTAAGGAGCCCCTGCCAACTGGTAAATAAAAATTAAGCAGAAGCTGGGCACAGTGGCTCACACCTGTAATCCCAGCACTTTGGAGGTCAAGGCAAGAGGACCATGTGAGCCCAGGAGTTGGAGACCTGCCTGGGCAGCATAGTGAGACCCCCCATCTCTATAATTATAGAAATAAATAAAAATGTTAAAAAAATAAGCAGAAGCAGAGTGAAAACAAAAACACAAACACAATAACTAACAGTTGTATTTATTTCTTAGCTTATCTAAGAATAATTGGGAGCAAATTCCTTCAGATATTCCAAGATTGCTGGATTTACTTAGGATTCACCTGTACTGTGTTGCTCAGGATCTTCCCACATATTCGTGATCACTTTGAGTACGGTACACTAATTGTCTTCACCTTTAGCAGAGCAAAGAGTAAATGATAGGCAAATGTTCTTGGGGGAAAAAAAATGGAGGAACCAAAATACCCTTTTTTGAAGAGGTATAGAACTCACATAGGATTTATGTAGCTAAGTATAGAAGGAGGAGCTCAGTTCTCTGCTTCCAGTTGAGGACAGAATCAGCAGATATTGTGACAGAAGAGAATTAGATTGGTTAAGAGGAAACCTTCCTGGAAGTCCTGTTACCACTGTAGAATGAGAGGATTAGACCAGGAATATCAACACCTCTCTACCTCTAACAGCACATGACTCTGTTTCTTAAAAAATGAATAGGAATTCACACTTGCCGAGTGCCTGTGGCTTGTGCGGCACTGTGCCAAGTGCTTTTTTAGCTTTAGCTTAGTCTGCTCTCACAAGTCCAGGAAATTAGCATTACAACCCCCATTTTATATACAAGGAAATAGGCTCAGGTAACTTACATAACTTATTCAAAATACCAGAGCTAGGAAGAAGCACAACTGACAACCAAGGCCTGGGATGTCTGACTTCAAAGTTTTATGCTCCCTGCTGCTACAGAGTCTTCCTTTGTGGAGATATTTGGGATGAGGAGAGAGTTGACTCTGGGCTATGGCCTGGGCCACCTCCTGTTCAAAAGCAGGATGCTGGCCAGGCACAGGGGCTCACGCCTGCAATCCCAGCACTTTGGGAGGCTGAGGAGGGAGGATCACGAGGTCAGGAGTTTGAGACCAGCCTGACAAACACAGTGAAACCCCATCTCTACTAAAAATACAAAAATTAGTCGGGCGCAGTGGCACGCACCTGTAATTACAGCTACTCAGGAGGCTGAGGCAGTAGAATCATCTGAACCCGGGAGGCAGAGCTTGCAGTGAGCCGAGATCGCGCCACTGCACTCCAGCCTGGGCAACAGAACGAGACTCTGTCTCAAAAAAAAAAAAAAGCAGGATGCCTTGGAGCTGCTTCTGCCATCGTTATGTCAGAGCCAGGGACAGGGTGCTGCTGATACTGCCGCTCCCCAGAAATTGAGCTGGAAACTCTGCCCATCAATCTTCAAAGCCCTTGGCAGGTGCTTACCTGTCCTTGTAAATCACAGGACAATTCATTTCCCAGGTGAAGAGGTTGCAGCCCTAAGAGAATAAAAGAGACTTGGCCAGGAAAGGACAGCACCGTTTGACAGAGGTGTGACCTTTCATCCTTTGAGTCCTCTGACCTAGAATGGGAACAACAACAACAACAACAACAATAACAAAAAACCAGACCAAGTTATAATGGAAAACACATTGATTTGGGTGAAGGATCTCGTGCTTAGGTTTTACCAGAGGGCATGCCAGAACAATTTCCCAGCAGTCCTGGTCTTCTGGCCTCCAGTCCATTCCATACCTTGGTGCCTGCTTAGTACTCCCAAAGCACAACTTCAACAAACGCCCTCTCAGTTCAAGAGACAAGTTCAAACTCCACAGCTTGGTATTTGAGGCCCTCCATGGTGCACCTCTCTCTCTCTCTCTCTCTTTTTTTTTTTTTTTTGAGACAGAGTTTCACTCTTGTTGCCCAGGCTGGAGTGCAATGGCGCAATCTTGGCTCACTGCAACCTCTGCCTCCCAGGTTCAAGAGATTCTCCTGCCTCAGCCTCCCAAGTAGCTGGGATTACAGGCATATGCCACCACGCATGGCTAATTTTTTGTTTTTAGTAGAGAGAGGGTTTCACCATGTTAATCAGGCTGGTCTCAAACTCCTGACCTCAGGTGATCCACCCACCTCGGCCTCCCAGAGTGCTGGGATTACAGGAGTGAGTCACTACGCCCAGCCACCCTGGCTAATTTTTTATTTTGTGTAGAGACGGGTTTTCACTATGTTGCCCAGGCTGGTCTCAGACTCTTGGGCTCAAGCAATCCTCCCACCTCAGCCTCCCAAAGTGCTGGGATTATAGGCATGAGCCACTGCACCTGGCCTGTAGCTCTATTTTTAACTGTTATCACTCTTGAACAGCTCCTAATCCTTCTCACTGTTCCCTATACGTGCCTTACCTTGTTCTACTACAGCAGACTGTGGCAGACATGCCAGTTCCAATTTCCCTTCTTCCAGTAATAATCCCTCCCTTTTCTTTCTTCCTTTTTTTTTTTTTTTTTTTTTTGAGACGGAGTCTCGCTCTGTCTCCCTGGCTGGAGGGCAGTGGCGCAATCTCGGCTCACTACAAGCTCCGCCTCCCGGGTTCCCGCCATTCTCCTGCCTCAGCCTCCAGAGTAGCTGGGACTACAGGCGCCCGCCACCGCGCCCAGCTAATTTTTTGTATTTTTAGTAGAGACGGGGTTTCACCGTGGTCTCGATCTCCTGACCTCGTGATCGGCCCGCCTTGGCCTCCCAAAGTGCTGGGATTACAGGCCTGAGCCACGGCGCCCGGCCAGTCCCTCCCTTTTCTTTGGAGAACTCTTTGCCCTTCACTTAGAAGATAGACAAAACCCTATATCCTCCAACAGACTGTATCTTTCAGGTCACAAGGATTAATTCAAGTGCCAAGACTGCCCGATTATAATCTTCTTTGGGACTTTTCTGCTAAAGGTAGCAGGGAAGGCTGTCTCTCCTCTGATCTCCCTTATCTGGGCCTCTCTCTGGGCGCCTAGCACTTTTTACCTTTTAATATGATTATTCTTATATTCTCTGTATGACTGTCTCAACTACTGCTTTCTCCAAATGCTCAATTTTTTTTTCTTTTTTTTTTTGAGACAGAGTCTCACTCTGTTGTCCAGGCTGGAGTACAGTGGCGCCATCTTGGCTCACTGCATCTCCACCCCTTGGATTCTAGCAAGTCTCCTGCCTCAGCCTCCCTAGTAGCTGGGATTACAGGTGTGCACCACCATGCCCGGCTAATTTTTGTATTTTTAGTAGAGGCAGTTTTACCATGTTGGCCAGGCTGGTCTCAAACTCCTGACCTCAGGTGATCCCCCAACCTCGGCCTCCCAAAGTGCTGGGATTACACATGTGAGCCATCACAACCGGCCAAAACGCTCAATTTTAACAAGCACTTACCTTCTCTCTTACGTGCAGACGTTGTGTTATGCTCTAGGGGTACAAGTTGGATAAGACATAGTCCCTTGTTGAATGAATGGATGAATAAAAAATGCTCCTCTGGGCCTCACCCAGAAATCTGCCTGGTACCCACTCTAAACAAAATAAAACAACTTATCATAGGGGATTTGAGCAGAAAAAATAAGAAATATAAAATTCAGAATCATTAACCTGGCATCCCAAAACCTTTTACAATCTGATTCTAATTTTGTCTACCTACCACATTGTTGGCTCTAGCCAAACTAAACTGTTTGTTGTTGTAGAAAACACTGTCTCCACTTGCATGTTTGTTTGTCCAGGCTCTGGTCTTCTCCCACGGGTTCTTTTGCTGTTTTTCTCTCCCGTTTCTACCTTCCTTATTCTCCATTTCATTCAACTCTTTCTTTTCTTTTCTTTTTTTGAGACAGGATCTCACTTTGTCACCCTGGCTGGAGTGCAATGGCACCATCAGGGCTCACTGCAGCCTCGACCTCCCGGGCTTAAGTGATCCTCCCACCTCAGGCTCCCAAGTAGCTGGGACTACAGGCATGCACCACCATGTCCTGCTAATTTTTGTATTTTTTGTAGAGACGGGGTTTTGTCATGTTGCCCTGGCTGGTCTTGAACTCCTGGCCTCCAGTGATCCACTTGCCTTGGCCTCCCAAAGTACTGGGATTACAGGAATAATGATTGCATTCAACCTCTTTCCTTCACTTTTACCTCCTCTCCCTCCCCTTTTCCTTCCTTTTCACTCTCCCTGAGCTTTCTTTCAATACTTCCCTCCATCACATCCTTACCTCTTAATTTTCCTCTCTTGTTTATTTCCTGACTTCCTTCCCTCTCCACCAGACTTGCCAGTTTCCTCCATGATTGTGCACAGGCTCCTCCCTTTGGGGGCAAAAATAGGATAAGACAATTATAAGTAAGACAGATTTTAGATCTCATCACAAGAAGCCCTCAGAGTGGGGCGGAAAGAAGAGGGGGAGAAACGGAAGGGGAAGAGATCTTGGTAGCAGAGAAGAAACTGCCTGGGGACTGCAAGTGAATCTATGGAAGGCATCCTGCCAGTTATTTACCTCCAACCCACCCCCAGCTTTCCTTTCCTCCTTCTAATCAAATAATTGGGAAAAATTAGAACTGCAAAAATCCTCAACATTTATTTACTCCACCTCCATGGTTTCCCAGCTGGGAAACTGAGGCATAGAAAAGGGAAGCAACTAGCTAATGTCACCCAGCAAGTCAGTAGCTCAGCAGAAACTGGAATCCCAGGCTCCCTGCCCCCTAGACCAGTAAGTGTCCTTTAACCTATACTACACTTTTTTTGAGATGGAGTCTCACTCTTGTTGCCCAGGCTGGAGTGAAATGGCGCCATCTCGGCTCACTGCAACCTCTGCCTTCCAGGTTCAAGCAATTCTCTTGCCTTAGCCTCCTGAGGAGCTGGGATTACAAGTGGCCTGCCACCACGCCCGGCTAATTTTTGTATTTTTAGTAGATATGGGGTTTCACCATGCTGGCCAGGCTGGTCTCAAACTCCTGACCTCAAGTGATCCGCTCGCCTCAGCCTCCCAAAGTGCTGGGATTACAAGTGTAAGCTTCCGTGCCTAGCCTATATAACACTCTTAAACCTTATTTCCTCTTGTCCCTAGTTCCTCCCCACTTACTAAACTACTACTCCACCAGGTTTGGGATTACGTCTAAGGATTCCCAATCCCTGCCTAGTGAGTATAGGGGCCAGTGAAGTAGGGACAGAAGGGACAAACCACATCAGTTCTAGCCTCAATCTTAGGGGCTTATTTGGTAGTGTCAGGGGATGGTGAAATGTCAGTCTTGCCTGTAAGGGGCCAGTCTCCTCTTTGGAAAGCCCTATTATAAGCGGTCTGTATTGAGTTAAGGGATGCTGTGTTTCAGCTGGCCATCCTGCCAGGACCCCTCCTCACCCTTCCAGCCTAGCAGACTGCCTAGAGACCCTATCTTACCCCGCCAGCCGCAGACTTAAAGCAGAGGCCACCCAGGCACAGGATGGTCCGTGGCTGCCGGAGGAGGTTGCTTGAGGCAGGGGGGAGGAAAGGGTTTCCAGCAGCTCTGCTTTCAGTCTGCTCCTCCACTCCACAAAGGGCCACTGTCTGAGCACAGAGGGACCCTGGAGGGAGGCCTCCTAAGGTGCTCGGCAACAGGGCCGGGTTGCATCACACTGGGCCTCCAGGCCAAGTAAACATCAGAGTAGAAAGAGGCCCAGCAGTTTCTGCAGACCAGCTCCTGGCTTCAGGCGGGCTCAGTGGCATCCTCACCCAGGGCTTTCCTGAGACAATAAGGAGGGCTAAGGTCATTGGCCTAATTTTATAGCTGCAGAAATAGAGAATGAGGAACGGGCTCTATCCAAGTTCATTTCCCATTACCCAAGGAGCAGACAAACATCCTATGTCCCTCTTAAGGAGAGGAGTTTTTTATAACTTTTTTTTTGAGATGGAGTCTCACTCTGTCACCCAGGCTGGAGTGCAGTGGTATGATCTCAGCTCACTGAAAACTCTGCCTCCCAGGTTCAAGCAATTCTCCTGCCTCAGCCTCCCGAGTGGCTGGGACTACAGGCGCACACCACCACACCCAGCTAATTTTTGTATTTTTTTTTTTAGTAGGATGGCATTTTGCCATGTTTTTAATTAGTTCAGACGGAGACAGCTCTGTGAGCTGAAGTAATCAGGGAAGACTTCCTGGAGGAAGTATGATTTAAGCTTAGCTTCCATGTTTAGGTAGAATCTCCACAATAAATGGACAGGAAAGAGAAAGGCATTCCAGGCAGACAGCATAGCACTGACAAGGTATGGCATTTGAAAAGCAGGAACATTTGGGGTCAATAAAGAGATCTATCTGGCTAAGGTAGAGGATTCACATAGAAAAGGGTGGCAAATAGGCTGGAAATTTGGTTGGTAGTTAAACCACAGCTAGCTTTTTTTTTTTTTTTTTTTTTTGAGACAGAGTCTCGCTCTGTCACCCAGGTTGGAGGGCAGTGGCACCATCTGAGCTCAATGCAACCTCCGCCTAAGTGATTTTCGTGCCCCAGCCTTCCGAGTAGCTGGGATTATAGATGTGCACTACCACATGCAGCTAATTTTTGTATTTTTAGTAGAGACGGGATTTTACCATGTTGGTCAGGCTGGTCTCAAACTCCTGACCTCAAGTGATCTGCCCACCTTGGCCTCACAGAGTGTTAGGATTACAGGCGTGATCCACCGTGCTTGGCCTAGACCACAGCTAGTCTTAATAGCCAGGTTGAGGTGTCACCGACAGAGCAGTGATGGGATGAAAGCAGAATTTTAGAAAATTTAGGATGGTGTGAAAGAGGCCCTAGATTGAACCCCCTTGATAACCTTGGACTGGTTATGGCATCTTTTGGGGGCTTAGTTTCTTCATCGTTAAAACAGTTGCACTAGAAAATCTGAAGCCCCCTTACATCTCTAAAATGCAAAGATTCTCCGATGGGGAAACATGGATCATATAGAATGAAGAAGGGAGACTGAGAGGCTAGGAGGACAGTCTGGAGGCTATGGCCAGCCTCTAGATATCTCCGGGCTGCATTTCTGTAGTGAATCATCTGCCCAGAGCTACAGAAAGGCTACCACCACCACTGCTGGGCATTGTGCTAAGTACTGCGCCCTTTTTTAAAAAATTTCATTTTTTGTGAATAGAAAATGCATGCACATACTGCAAAATCTAAAAGTCATAAAAGGATATATATATGGTAAAAATGTTTCCCTTCTCCTATTTCCAGCCATCCATTTCTTCTTCCACAGTTACCAGTTCCTTGAGTATCCTTTCAGATGTATATGAGCTTATACCTGTATAAAGATTTTATAAAGATTCTTTTTTTTGACAGAAATGAGTGCGTCGGTTGGGCACAGTGGCTCACGCCTGTAATCCCAACACTTTGAGAGGCCAAGGCAGGTGGATTATCTGAGGTCAGGAGTTTGAAAACAGCCTGGCCAACAAGGCAAAACCCTGTCTCTACTAAAAATACAAAAATTAGCTGGGTGCCTTGGTGCACGCCTGTAATCCCAGTTACTTGGGAGGCTGAAGCAGAAGAATTGCTTGAACCCAGGAAGCAGAGGTTACAATGAGCCAAGATCTACCATTGCACTCCATCCTGGGCAAAAGAGCGAGACTCCATCTCAAAAATAAATAAATAAATAGTGTGTTTCTTTTCTATCATAAACAACACATTAATGAATATCCCTTACATTTGTCTTTCAGCATATGCAGAAATATGTCCATAGGGCCGGGCACAGTGGCTCATGCCTGTAATCCCAGTACTTTGGGAGGCCGAGGCAGGTGGATCACCTGAGGTCAGGAGTTCAAGACCAGCCTGGCCAACATGGTGAAACCCCCGTCTCTACTAAAAATACAAAATTAGCCGAGCGTGGTGAAGGGTGCTTGTAATCCCAGCTACTTGGGAAGCTGAAGCAGGAGAATCGCTTGAGCCCAGGAGGCAGAGGTTGCAGTGAGCCGAGACTGCACCATTGCACTCCCGCCTGGCTGAAAAGAGCGAAACTCTGTCTCAAAAAAAAGAAAAAAGGAAATATGCCCCCACAGGATATGTTCCTAGAATTGAAATTGTGCGCTAACCTTTTTATATGATGTAATATGTACAACAATGGTTTAAGGTAATCATAATTGTATCAATTATGCAAATGAGAAAATTAACGCACAAAAAGATTCAATAACTTGGTCAAAGTCACACAGCTCTTATGTAGTAGCACTGAGGTTCTGATATGGACAGTGTTATACTAGAGTCAACACAATTAATTATTCCACCAGTGGTTCTCAGACTTTAGCACACATCAGCATGACCTGGAGGCTTGTTAAAACATAGATCACTGTGCCCTACACTAAAATAGTTTCTGATTCAGTCCATCTATGGTGGGGCCTGAGAATTTGTATTTTACTAAGTTCCCAGGTGGTCCAGATACTGATTGTCCAAGGACCACACTTTGAGAACCACTGTACTCGACTAGCTCTCCCACTTTAGCTGTGTAGGTAGCTCCGAAAGAAAGAAGTTGGTACCCAGCATATGGCTTTGACAGGACTAGAGTTGAGAGGCACTGGAGAGGTTTCCTGGATCCCATAAGGCTATCCTCCATGAGGACAGAATGAGAGTCTGGCACAGTGCCTGGCACATGGTACTCAAAATATATTTGTTGAATAAATGAATAAATAAATGAGGTACAAATGCTCCATGCAACTTGTTGCTGACTCTTTTTCCCAGCACCCCAGGAGTCCCCTGCCCCTGGGAAACCCCACTGCCCACACTGGCTGAGATCCAAATCATGCTATGAAAGCCCTTGGGAGTGAAGCTGTTCATTTCCTCCCATTCCTCCCATGGCCTATAATGAAATCAATGAGGCAGCCAGGGCCCTGTTATTAATGGAGAGACAACATCTTAGCATGCTAGAGCTAGTTCGAGATAAACTAGTCTGATGCTTTCATTGTATTATTAATAGCAATAATTCATAGCACACCCATGCTTGCTTTAAGAAAAAAAACTCCCTCTGACCAGTATTTCCTTCCCCCTTATTTTGGTACAAAACAACTCCTTCCAGAGGGGAAGCCATTGCATGTGGTTGGTGTGACTGGCACATACACACACACACACAGGCTGGGAGAGATTTAAATTCAGGAAGAGGCTGGGCGCAGGGGCTTATGCCTGTAACCCCAGCACTTTGGGAGGCCAAGGTGGACAGATCACTTGAGGCCAGGAGTTCGAGATCAGCCTAGGCAATATGGCAAAACCCTATCTCTACAAACCCCCAGCTAAAATACACAAATTAGCCAGGCAAGGTGGCACACACCTGTAATCCCAGCTACCTGGGAAACTGAGGCACGAGAATCGCTTGAACCTGGGAGGTGGAGGTTGCAGTGAGCCAAGATTGGGCCACTGCACTCCAGGCTGGACAACGGAGCAAGATTCCATCTCAAAAAAATTAATTAATTAATTAATTAGTTCAGGAAGAGATCTGAGGTCTGCGGGATGACCCTTCTGCAGAGCAGCAAGGCACTGACAGAGATTTCCCCAAAACCCACAAAAAAAAAGGTTTTCAAAGTCAGGGATCGTGTCCTGAGGACACCACACATCAACCCAACTCCTCAAGGTGCTGCCTCCCTTACAGAATCGGATCCCTAAACTCAGGCACCTCAAGGTACCGCGCCTCCTCCCAGCCCTAGAGCTTCTTCCAGCTCTTCCTCGCCTGGCTCCAAGTCCCACCCCTGCTGCCTGCCTGTCCCTTGGCCTCTTTCCTAGGCTCCCTTCCCTGTGAATGCCCTTGCTTGGGATCCCCTAAGGCTCTGTGACTGGAGAGATCCAGGCCCCAGAGTCCCAGAGGGCACCACCTCAGAAGCCCTCGCTGGATAGCTGGAGAGGAGGTGGCCGTCCCTCAGCCAGGTTCGGCCCCAGCTGCACTTCAGGGGGACAACCTGATGCCCACCTGCGGGGGGACAGATGCGGCCAGCGGCGGCCACCAACACGTCCCTCAGACACAGACGCTGCCGGGCAAGCCGAGCCAGCCAGGGGCGCCCAGGGAGGGACAGCCAGGCGACTGTCATTATGCACGCCCTGTCTGTGAGGGGCAGCTGGACTCAGCTGCAGCCACAGTCAGCGCCTCACAGGGCAGCGCCGAGCGGTGCAACCTCGGCAGGGGTCAGGAAGTCTCTGGAAGCCGGTCGCACCACTCGGGCCAGGCGTTGCCAGAGTCAATCCGTCGGTGTCCGCCGGCTCAGCAGAGATGGGGTCAAGCAGCTGACGGGCCGCAGGAACCTTGTGCTCCGTCAGACACAGACCGTCGTGGCCGGTCACACAGCTCGCCAAGCACAGATGGAGGCCAGTCAGGCAGAGGCAGTTAGGCCGCCCCGGTCAGACGCAGCCCGTCAGGCCCAGGTGTCGGTGGCCGGGCAAGAGCAACCAACCAGCCAGCCAGTCA
This sequence comes from Rhinopithecus roxellana, assembly GCF_007565055.1. NCBI lineage: Eukaryota > Metazoa > Chordata > Mammalia > Primates > Cercopithecidae > Rhinopithecus > Rhinopithecus roxellana. The sequence goes on along the minus strand of NC_044561.1, from coordinate 108,436,031 downwards.
ACCAGCCAGTCAACCAGCCAGTCAGCTAGTCAGCCAGTCAGCCAGTCAGCCAGTCAGTCAGCCAGCCAGCCAGCCAGCCAGCTGCGGTTAGGCTGACAGATCCAGCAGTCTGTCAGGCACCCATGAAATCTGCGTTCAGTCAGACGGAACCAGACACACTCGTATTAGGCGGTGGCGGCACCTGTGGTCAGTCAGGAACAGTCGCTGGGTCAGAGGCGGCACGTCGGGCACCGAGGGCCAGTGCAGGGCCTCTCTTGGGGCAGAGGGTTGCTGGGGGCGTGGCTTCGTCCGGGGCTCGTTTCGGGGCGGGGCTTCGTTCTGGGCGGAGCGTTGGCTGGAGGCGGGATCTTGTCCCGGCTGGGCCTGCCTCCCCTACCAGCACCCTCCGGGCGTTGCCATGGCAGCCGCGGCCCAATTCCAGACTGCCGGCGGGTCCAAGGACTCGGGACCCTTCCCGCGATGGCCCTGCCCCTGGGCGCCCCAGAGCCTGCCAAGTGGAGGTCCTGGCCCTGGGGCCGACTTTCTAGAAGCGGCCAGTGGGTTAGGCGAACTGCGCCCCGCACAGCAGCAGAGTCCCCGCTGCGGGGTCGGCACTTTCTCATCCTCTTGCTCAGGCAGGCATGATTTAGGGGGCTGGGAAGGACTTACGGAAGGCGACGCAGCAAAAAGTGACAGAGACCCAGACCCAGCAGGGTCAGGTGAGGAGAGAACAGCCATGCAGTGATGTGATTAGGAGAATCTGGCTCAACAATGTCAAGGCGAGCACTCACCTTGTGCCCAGCCCTGTTATGAAAGGTTTATATACAGTATTTCACCCGAGCCTCATAATTTTGCTTTGGGGTTCTATGATGATTCCCTTTTTACAGATGAGGAAACCAATCACAAAGGGTTTGGTGATTTGCCCAGGATCCCGGGCAGTGAGGTGCGAGAGCCGGATTGGAACCCAAGCAGTCCAACTCCTGATATGTTGGCATGTGGACCCTCAACCCATCCTCTGTTCTCTCCTTGTGACCTCCCGAAGGCTCAGCACGAGTCCCCTTCAGCAGACCTTCAGGACACACAGCCCTGTGCTGGGTCCTGAGGCGGGAGGGTCCTGTAGGAGTCTCTTCCTGGAAGGCTCAGAATAAGGGGCTATCAGAACCAAGAACCTGGTCAAACCAGAGGACAAACAATGGGTTTGCCTTGCAGCATTTAGAAGAAGGGGAAGACTGTGAGATCAGAGAAGCCAGGGCCAAGAAGCCACTGGAAAACTGTGTGGGCTGTCACCGGGGAACCCCAGGAGTATTACAGCTTCAAGTCCAAAAGTCTATGATCAAGTTCTAGCAGTGTGAACCAGAGTTAGGAACATCATGGATCATAAACTCAAATGCCTACCAGGGACAGAAAGGAAATGAAAATCATGGAAAAAAAAAAAATCAGGCTGGGTGCAGTGGCTCACGCCTGTAATCTCAGCACTTTGGGCGGCCGAGGTGGGTAGATCATTTGAGGTCAGAGTTCAAGACCAGCCTGGCCAACATGGTGAAAGCCCATCTCTACTAAAAATACAAAAACTAGCCAGGTATAGTGGCGGGTGCCTGAAATCCCAGCTACTCAGGAGGCCAAGGCAGGAGAATCACCTTGAGCCTAGGAGGCAGAGGTTGCAGTGGGTTGCAATTGCGCCACTGCACTCCAGCCTGGGCAACAGAGTGAAACTCCCTCTCAAAAAAAAAAAAAAAAAAGAAAAAAAAAAAGTCAAATGCCAGGTCAGCAAACCTGCCCCATCTCTGGGGGGCATCTGCCTCTCTGCTTCTGCTGACTGTGCTCTCAGACACCCACTGCCTCTAGTCTTCTAGTTAGGCAAAGTTGGCTAAGTCAGTTGACATCAAGTCTCAGTTTCTCCATCTGAGAAGGAAACATTTGGCTTTATCTCACACATTTTATGGGGATCAAACGTTATTGTATGTAGAAAATATTTTGTGAAGTGTAACAAACTATAAAATGGAGGGGGAGGAGAATGTGACTGATCATTTGTTGTGCATCTGTTTCACAGTCTGCAGGAATTCTGACAGCACTCCTCTGAGTCAGGGCTAGTGTCCTCTTGTACAGATGAAGAGATAACCTTCAAGGAATATGTTGACTTAACCAGAGTCACAAGCTTGCCAGAGTTAGAATGTAGAACTCTCTGACCTCTAAGACCAGTCTCTTACACTGTTTGGCAAAGTGTGGCTTGGGTCCCACCAATGCAGAGCAGGTGATCCCAATTGGGGCTTAGCCCAGGAGGGTTCTTGACTTGAAAGAATTCAAGGGAAGCCAGTGGTGTCAGACAGTAACTTTTATTGAAGTGGCAGTGTTCAGCAGCAGCAGATGTACTGCTCCTTGTGGAGCAGGGCTACCCCACAGGCAGTGTGCCAAGAGTAGCAGCTCAAACGCACTTCTGCAGTCATACTTATACCCACTTTTATTTACATGCAAATTCAGGGACAGATTATGCAGAAATTTCTAGGAAAAAGGTGGTAACTTCTTGGTCTTGGGTCACTACCACGGAAAGGGCAGTAACCTCTGAGGGTTACCATGGCAATGGTAAACTGACATGGCACAATGGTGGGTGTGTCTTATGGAAAGCTTCTTCTACCCCATCCCTGCTTTAGCTAGTCCTCAATTTGGTCCAGTGTCTGAACCCCACCTCCAGAGTCCAGTCCTGCCTCCTACCTCACTAGTGGTCATACTAAGATGACTTCAGGTGGAACCCAGATGAACATTTTTTAAAAATAGGTTATAGTTTTTACTTTCAATTATAGAGCCGGCTTACTCATACTATGTAAGTCCTACATTTCACACAGCCAGGGTGTAGTAGGCTGAATAATGGCCACCCAAATATATCAAGTCCTAATCTCTGGAAACTGTAAACATTACTTTATTTGAGAAAATAATTTTTGCAGATGTGATTAAGAATGTTGAGATGAGGATATCATTGGGGATTAGCCAAGTGGGTCCTAAATACCATCACACATATCCTTATAAGAGAGAGGGAAAGGAAGATTAGACCAACACACACAGAAGAGGAAGCAATGTGACCGTGGAGGCAGAGATTGATGTGGCCACAAGCCAAGGATTGTTGGCAGCCACCAAAAGTTGGAAGAGGCAGACGGATTCTTCCCTAGAGCATCTGGAGGGAATACAGCCCTGCCAACACATTGACTTCAGCCCAGTGAAACTCATGTTGAATTTATGGCCTCCAGAACTATGAGAGAATAAATTTCTGTTGTTTTAAGCTACCAGGCTTGTAGTAATTTGTTTTGGCACCCACAGGAAACAAATAAATGGATCTACATGACTTCAAAATTCATGCCTCTTTTTTTCTCTTTTTATTATTTATTTATTTATTTTGAGACAGAGTCTTGCTCTGTCACACAGGCTGGAGTGCAGTGATGCGATCTCGGCTCACTGCAACCTCTGCCTCATGGATTCAAGCAGTTTTCATGCCTCAGCCTTCCAAGTAGCTGGGATTACAGGCATGTGCCACAACGCCTGGCTAATTTTTGTATTTTTAGTAGAGATGGGGTTTCACCATGTTGGCCTCGAACTCCCAACCTCAGGTGATCCACCCACCTTGCCTCCCAAAGTACAGGGATTACAGGCATGAGCCAGCCTTCTACATGCCCAGCCTTCTCTCTTTTTAAAATAAACATTATATTAAAATAATTTTACATTTACAGAAAAAAATTGTAGGTCTTTGATTTAGAGTACAGAAATTTCCCATTGTGTTAGTCAGGGCTCACCAGAGAAACAGAACCAATAAGGGGTGTGTGTGTGTGTGTGTGTGCATAAAAGATATTATAAAGAATTGGCTTACCTAATTATGATGGCCAGCAAGCCCGAATCCCACAGTGTGGGCCCGCAGGCTGATGACCCAGGAGAGCCAATGGTGCAGTTTGAAGGCAGCCTGCTGGAGAATTCCATCTTGCTCAGGGAGGCCAGTCTTTCTGTTTTATTCAGGCCTTCGACTGATCAAATGAGGCCCGCCCACACCCCGGAGGTGGCTTTACCCCAAGTTCAACTATTTAAATGCTAATCTCATCCAAAACCACGCTCCATGTTGACACATGAACTTAACCATCATACTCAAAAGTACAGAGAGTTCCTGAATAGCCCTCACCCTGTTTCCCCTATTATTAACACCTTACATTACTATGGCATTTGTCACAACCAAGAAACCAACACTGGTACATTCCTATGAACTAAATTCCACCGTTTTCTGCTCCGGAGTCCCTTCCAGGACACCATACTACATTTAGTCATCGTGTCCCTTTAGTTTTCTGTAAGAATTACTCAGGTGTTTCTTGGTTTTTAAGACCTTGGCAGCTTTGAGGAGTACTGGACAGGTATGTTACAGAGTGCCCCTCAATTTGAGTTCATCTGATGCTTTTCTCATAGTTATATTGGGGTTATGAGTTTGGGGAAACATATCATAGAGGTAAAGTGCTCTTCTTATCAAATCACAGGTACATATTAGCGACATGACCTCATCAGGGTACATGTTAGCGACATGACCTCATCAGGGTACATATTTGGTTTATACTTTGAGATTTATCACAATACCATGTTATTTTGCTGCTCAAATTGTTCCAGCTTTGGCCATCAGGGTGCATGTTAGCAACATGACTTGATTACCTGGCCAAACGAGTGTCTGTCCAGTTTCCCCCTGTGAAGTTGCTTGTTTTTCCTCCCTTTCCGCAAGTCACAGTGCAGCCCACACTCAATGGGAGAATTAAGCTCCACATCCTGAAGGGGGTGTATCTACCTACATTATCTAGAATTCTTCTTTAAGGATCATTTGTCTCTTCTCTCCCATTTATTTATTTATTTATTTATTTAGATGGAGTTTTGCTCTTGTTGCCCAGGCTGGAGTGCAATGGCACAATACTGGGTCACCACAACCTCCGCCTCCCGGGTTTAAGAGATCCTCCTGCCTCAGCCTTCCCGAGTAGCTGGGATTACAGGCATGTGCCATCATGCCTGGCTAATTTTGTATTTTTAGTAGAGACAGGGTTTCTCCATGTTGTTCAGGCTGGTCTCGAACTCCCGACCTCAGGTGATCCGCCTGCTTCAGCCTCCCAAAGTGTTGGGATTACAGGCGTGAGCCACTACGCCCAGCTCTCCCCCATTTATTTATTTAATCATTTATAACAGTATGGACTCATGGATATTTGGTTTATACTTTGAGATTTATCACAATACCATGTTATTTTGCTGCTCAAATTGTTCCAGCTTTGGCCATTGGGAGCTTTTTTTTTTTTTTTTTTTTTTTAGATGGAATCCTGCTCTGTTGCCCAGGCTGGAGTGCAGTGGCACGATCTCGGCTCACTGCAACCTCCGCCTCCGGGGTTCAAGCGATTCTCCTGCCTCAGCCTCCTGAGTAGCTGGGATTACAGGCACGCTCCACCATGCCTGGATACTTTTTGTATTTTTAGTAGAGATGGGGTTTCACCATGTTGGCCAGGCTGGTCTCGAACTGTTGACCTTAGGAGATCCACCTGCCTTAGCCTCCCAAAATTCTGGGATTACAGGTGCAAACCACTGTGCCTGGCCAGGAGCTTTTTAGGCTGTTGCCTGTGTCCCTTTGACACTAATTGCTTTGCCGAGTGTGGTTTGGGTTCCACTGGTTGCACTGAGATGATTTCAAGTGCAACCCAGAAGAACATTTTTCAAAGAGTTATATATTTACTTTAATATATGTTAGAAAAACATATAACCAGCATGTCAACTTGATGATTTCACAAACACTGCTGAGGACAAGGTTAAATGTAGCAACAGCTGGGCTAAATTAGTCAATTCATAGAGGGGTATTAAGTAGAAACTGGTACTGGTGTGCTATAGTCTGAATGTTTGTGACTCCTCACCTTCTAATTCCTATGTTGAAATCCTAACCCCCACGGTGGGGCCCTTAGGAGGTGATTAGATCAGGGCAGAAGAGCTTTTATGAATGGGATCAATGTTATAAAAGAGGCCAGGCCAGGCGCAGTGGCTCACGCCTGTAATTCCAGCACTTTGGGAGGCCGAGGTGGTTGGATCACCTGAGGTTGGGAGTTCAGGACCAGCCTGGCCAACATGGTGAAATCCGGTCTCTACTAAAAATACAAAAATCAGCTGGGCGTGGTAGCAGGCACCTGTAATCCTAGCTACTCGGGAAGCTGAGGCAGGAGAATCACTGGAAACCGGGAGGCAGAGGTTGCAGTGAGCCCAGATCATGCCATTCCACTCCAGTCTGGGCAAGAAGAGTGAAACTCTGTCTGGGAGGAAGAAAGGAAGGAAGGAAGGAAGGAAGGAAGGAAGGAAGGAAGGAAGGAAGGAAGGAAGGAAGGGAGGGAGGGAGGGAGGGAGGGAGGGAGGGAGGGAGGGAGGGAGGGAGGAAGGAAGGAAGGAAGGAAATCCTGTCTCTACTAAAAATACAAAAAGTAGCTGGGCATGGTGGCAGGCATCTGTGATTCCAGCTACTCAGGAGGCTGAGGCAGGAGAATTGCTTGAACCCGGGAGGTAGAGGTTGCAATGAGCTGAGATCGCGCCACTGCACTCCAGCCTGGGTGGCAGAGCGAGACTCCGTCTCAAAAAAAAAAAAAAAAAAAAAAAAAAAAAAAATTGGGCCTTCACCAGACACAGAATCTGCCATTTCCTTGATCTTAGACTTCCCAGCCTCCAGAACTGTAAGGAATAAATTTCTGTTGTTCATAAGCCACTCAATTGATGGTATTTTGTTCTAACAGCCTGAATGGACTGAGACATTGTGATACATAGGTATGAAGGAAGTTGTTAAGCTGATTTAGAAACGATTCAAGTTTGAGAAACTCTGTAGTAGGGCAAAACCAGACCTAAATTCAAGTAATGATAATAATGATGATCCTGGCATGGTGGCTCACGCCTGTAATCCCAGCACTTTGGGAGGCTGAGGCAGGTGGATCACGAGGTCAGGAGATCGAGACCATCCTGGCTAACACGGTGAAACCCTGTCTCTACTAAAAATACAAAAAATTAGCCAGGCGTGGTGGTGGGCTCCTGTAGTCCCAGCTACTCAGGAGGCTGAGGCAGGAGAATGGCGTGAACCCGGGAGGAGGAGCTTGCAGTGAGCCGAGATTGTGCCACTGCACTCCAGCCTGGGTGACAGAGCAAGACTCCTTCTCAAAATAAAAAATAAAAATAAAAATAAATAAATTTTAAAAAATGATGATCCTAAGTGGACTCTATGGGACATCCCCCCACACCACCTGTTTTCCAGAGCCCTGATGACAATTAGATCTGGCTCAGTGCAGACAAGTGCTAACAGCAATAATGGTGGGACTGTATGCCCAGGCCTGGGAGGGTACAGATGTTGCATTGCCTTTGCTTCCCAAACGAGCTGTGCTGTGGCTTGCAGCTTAGCACCCTTCCTGCTAATGAGCCTGGAGCCTTTGGCCTATTATAAACACCATTCTGTCATAGGCCTGACATATGATATTTCCCAAGGAGTGCTAGGGAGGCTCTTTTTTTTTTTTTTTTTTGGTCTGTGTTTGTTTTTGTTTTTTTTACTGGTTTGTTGTTGTTGTTGTTGTTGTTGTTGTTTTGAGACAGAGTCTCGCTGTCTCCCAGACTGGAGTGCAGTGGCACGATTTCAGCTCACTGCAAGCTCTGCCTCCCAGGTTCACACCATTCTCCTGCCTCAGCCTCCCAAGTAGCTGGGACTACAGGCGCAGCTACCACACCCGGCTAATTTTTTGTATTCTTAGTAGAGACAGGGTTTCACCATGTTAGCCAGGATGGTCTCGATCTCCTGACCTCAAGATCCGCCCACCTCGGCCTCCCAAAGTGCTGGGATTACAGGTGTGCGCCACCGCGTCTGGCCTTTTTTTCACTTTTGTATCCCTGTTTCATCCTTAATCTGAGACAAACAGAATACATGGTGGATTCAGCAATCAGACTAGGTGCACCCCTGGTTCCAGGTCTTGTTTGGGGTCTCTGGGCTCACACCCCCATCCTTGCTGAGGATGCTTAGAATTGAACTGGAGCGTTTAGCTTTCTTTTTTTTTTTTTTTTAACATTATTTTATTTTATTTATTATTATTATTTATTTATTTATTTAGTTTTTGAGACGGATCTCACTCTGTCGCCCAGGGTGGAGTGCAGTGGCATGATATCTGCTCACTGCGACCTCCACCTCCCAGGTTCAAGTGGTTCTCCTGCTGTAGCCTCCCAAATTGCTGGGATTACAGGCACACACTACCACGTCCCGCTAATTTTTGTATTTTTAGTAGAGATGGGGTTTCACCATGTTGGCCAGGCTGGTCTCAAACTCTTGACCTCAGGTGATCCGCCTGCCTCGGCCTCCCAAAATGCTGGGATTACAGGCATGAGCCACCGTACCCAGCCATTATTATTACTATTTTGAGACAGAATCTCCCTCTGTTGACCATGCTGGAGTGCAGTGATGCAATCTCAGCTCACTGCAGCTTCTGCCTCCCTGCCTCAGACTCCCAAGTAGCTGGGATTACAGGTGTACGCCATCACACTGGCTGATTTTTGTTTTTGGTTTTTTCTGAAACAGAGTCTTTCTCAGTGCCCAGGCTGGAGGGCAATGCCATGATCTTGGCTCACTGTAACCTCCGCTTCCCAGGCTCAAGCGATTCTCCTGCCTCAGCCTCCCGAGTAGCTAGGATTACAGGCGCCAGCCACCACTCCAGGCTAATTTTTGTATTTTTAGTAAAGACGGGGTTTCACTATGTTGACCAGGCTGGTCTCAAACTGTTGACCTTAAGTGATCCGCCTGCGTTGGCCTCCCAAAGTGCTGGGATCACAGGCGTGAGCCACTGTGCCCAGCTTCATTTTTGTATTTTTAGTAGAGATGAGGTTTTGCCATGTTGGCCTGGCTGGTCTCAGACTCCTGGCCTCAAGCAATCTGCCCTCCTCGGCCTCCCAAAGTGCTGGGATTACAGGCGTGAGCCATGGCACCCGGCCATTTAGCTTTCTTGACTCTGTCCAAGCCTGAGCCCTGATCCAGGCCCTGAATCTGCCTCCTGATTGAGCAGTGACACACCAGAATCTGTGGCCTGATCTGAAATAGAAAGCCCTTCAAGAAAGGAATCCTTTAGTTTCCCTGCTTCTAGTCTGAGCTGTGGGTGGTTTCAGGCTGTGTGTGTACTCAGACTTCTAAATCCCCTATCGTGCCTTCCCAGGGAGCTTGGGAGTCAGATGAGTTGGATTAAAATCCTAGTTTTTTCTGAGAACTAGATAAGTTACATAGCTTCTGCTCTGTAAAAGGAGGAGAGTAGTGGTACTTCACAGGATTGCTGTGCAGGTTAAATGAGACAATATATGTACAGTGCTTAGCACAGTGACTGGCCCACAGTATGTGCTCAATTAATTAATTTCTTTACAATTATTAATGCCTACTGCATATCAGGCACTGTGCTGAGTGCCAGGGACATAGGGGAAAACCAGAACAGAAAATAAACTAGTAAATTAATAGACAGGCAGGGCGTGGTGGCTCATGCTCGTAATCCCAGCACTTTGGGGGGCTGAGGTGGGAGGATTGCTTAGAGCCAGGTGTTTGAGACCAGCCTGGGCAACAAAGTGAAACTCTGTCTCAACAACAACAACAACAACAAAACCAAGTTTTTTTTTGGTGATGCACTCCTGTAGTCCCCAAGCTCGGGAATTTGAGGCTGTAGAGAGTTACAATCGTTATCACTGCACTCCAGCCTGGGCTAAAGGGTGAAACCCTGTCTCAAAATTAAATTAATTAAACTAAAAATAGATAAAGCAGGTCATCCATGGTGGCTCACACCTGTAATCCCAGCACTTTGGGGGGCCAAGGCAAGAGGATCACTTGAGGCCAGGAGTTCAAGACCAGCCTGGCCAACATGGCAAAACCTTGTTTCTACTAAAAATACAAAAATTAGCCAGGCGTGGTGGTGCATACCTGTAATCCCAGATACTAAGGAGGCTGAGGCAGGAGAATCGCTTGAACCCAGTGTGGGGAAAAGAAAGAGAGATCAGCTTGTTACCATGTCTATATAGAAGGAAGTAGACATAAAAGACTCCATTTAGTTCTGTATTTGAGATGCTGTTAAACTGTGACCTTACCTCCAACCTTGTCCTTGCAAGAGACATGTGCTGTGGTGACTTAAGGTTAAAAGGATTTTGGGTGGTGCAGAATGTGCTTTGTTAAACAAGTGCCTAAAGGCTGCTTATGGTTAAAGGTCATCACCATTCTCTTTAATCTCAAGAAAGAGAAAAACATTTGTCTCCTGCCCCTCCCTGGGCTATGGAACATCTCCGGGTAATACCCATTGTGTGCCTTGTTTACTGAGTGAGGAGAAACCGCCTTTAGGAATAAGGTGGGACTTGCTGGAGCAATACTGCTAAAAGGTTTATGGAGATGTCGCATATACATCTCAAGGCACAGCATTTTCCTTTAAACTTATTCATGTTACAAGGATTTTTTGTTCATATGTCTTACTGCTGGTTTCCTCCCTACAATGATCCTATTGTCCAGCCACTCCCTTATCGTTTTGATGGTAAAGATAATTATCAATAAATACTAAGGGAACTCAGAGGCCGGTGCCGGCGTGGGTCCTCTGTAAGCTGAGCGCCGGTCCCCTGGGCCCCGCTTTCCTTTCTCTACACTTTGTCTCTGTGTTTTATTCCTTTTCTCAAGTCTTTCGTTTCCACCTAACGAGAAACACCCACAAGTGTGGAGGGGCAGGCCACCCCTTCACCCAGGAGGCAGAGCTTGCAGTGAGCTGAGATTATGCGACTGCACTCCAGCCTAGGTGACACAGTGGGACTCCATCTCAAAATAAATAAATAAATAGAGCGAAGCATATAAAGCTAAGTCCTCAGTACAGTGCCTCACATATAAGAAATGAGCAGAAATGTTCATTACTATTAATAAAATAATGAGATTTTTGATAAATGAAGGAAGGAAATAAGCAGGGCAATGTGATGATAACTGGAAGAGACCTTCTAGAGAAAGGGAGGTGAGGAAAGGCTGTCCAAAGAAATAACACTGGAGGCCGGGCGCGGTGGCTCAAGCCTGTAATCCCAGCACTTTGGGAGGCCGAGACGGGCGGATGACGAGGTCAGGAGATCGAGACCATCCTGGCTAATACGGTGAAACCCCGTCTCTACTAAAAAATACAAAAAACCAGCCGGGCGACGAGGCGGGCGCCTGTAGTCCCAGCTACTCGGAGGCTGAGACGGGAGAATGGCATAAACCCGGGAGGCGGAGCTTGCAGTGAGCTGAGAGCCGGCCACTGCACTCCAGCCTGGGCGGCAGAGCAAGACTCCGTCTCAAAAAAAAAAAAAAAAAAGAAATAACACTGGAGCTGAGACCTATAGGATGAGAAGAAACTTAGCCTTGCCAAGAGCCAGTGAAGAGCCTTCCAGGTAGACAGCATGTGGAAAGGCCTTGAGGCAGAGAAGAGCTCAGAGAGTGGAAGGAACAGCAAGGAGACTAGCGTGGTTGGGATGTAATGAGACAGGGAGAAAGTGGCTCAAGATGGGGCATGAAGCTGGGGACAGTGGCTCATGACTAAAGTCCCAGCACTTTGGGAGGCTGGGGCGGGCTGGGGAGGGTGGATGGCTTGAGCCCAGTTCAAGACTAGCCTGGGCAACATGGCAAAACCCTGTCTCTACAAGAAATACAAAAATTAGCTGGGCATGGTGGCGTGTGTCTGTAGTCCTAGCTACTTGGGAGGCTGAGGCAGGAGGATCACCTGAGCCCAGGGAGGTTGAGGCTATAGTGAGCCATAATCATACCACTGCACTGCAGCCTGGGTGACAGAGTGAGATTCTTCTCAAACAAAAACAAAAACAAAAAAACAAAGATGAGGCACGAGGGACACAAAGGGCAGGTCAAAGGGCAGGTCATGGAGGGTAGTGGTTCTAAGTGTGATGAAAAGCCACTGCAGGCGGGCGCGGTGGCTCAAGCCTGTAATCCCAGCACTTTGGGAGGCCGAGACGGGCGGATCACCAGGTCAGGAGATCGAGACCATCCTGGCTAACACGGTGAAACCCCGTCTCTACTAAAAATACAAAAACTAGCTGGGCGAAGTGGCGGGCGCCTGTAGTCCCAGCTACTCGGGAGGCTGAGGCAGGAGAATGGCGTAAACTCGGGAGGCGGAGCTTGCAGTGAGCTGAGATCTGGCCACTGCACTCCAGTCCGGGCGACAGAGCGAGACTCCGCCTCAAAAAAAAAAAAAAAAAAAAAAAAAAAAAAAGAAAAGCCACTGCAGGCTTAAACAGGAGAGTTATAAGATCTGATTTTTGATTAAAAGTTCATTCTGGCTTCTGTAGGGAGAACGGATTAGAAAGGGGGAGCAGTAGAAACCAGAACAACAATTAAGGGGCTATTAGAGTCATCCAAATGAAAGACGTTGCTAGTTTGGACTTGGATACAGACTTCCTGGGATAGTGGGAACATTCTCCACCTGTGCTCATATGGTAGCCACTGGCTCCTAGTTCCCTGTGACTCTTGAGCATTTGGAATAAGGGTAGTGTGACTGAAGAATTGAATTTTTAATTTCATGTCATTCTAATGAATTACAATTTAAATAGCCACATGTAGCTAGTGGCTACTGTAATGGACAGCACTGGGAATTGGCTGTATTTGAAATGTATTCAGGAGGCAGATAGGACTGGGGATGGTTGGGGTGTGGGAAATGAGAGAATGCAGAATCAAGGAAGATCGAGAATTACTTGGTGTATTACTCCATTTTCACGCTGCTGATAAAGACATACCCAAGACTGGGAAGAAAAAGAGGTTTAATTGGACTTACAGTTTCATATGGCTGGGAAGGTCTCAGAATCATGGCAGGAGGCGAAAGGCACTTCTTATACGGCAGCAGCAAGAGAAAATGCGGAGGATGCAAAAGCAGAAACCCCTGATAAAACCATTAGATCTCGTGAGACTTATTCACTACCATGAGAACAGTATGGGGGAAATTGCCCCCATTATTCAAATTATCTCCCACTGGGTCCCTCCCATAACACGTGGGAATTATGGGAGTACGATTCAAGATGAGATTTGGGTGGAGACACAGCCAAACCATGTCACTTGGGAAATAGGTGGATTATACTGCCATTTACTGATAAGGAAGAGCAGGCTTTGGGGAGATACCAAGAGCTTTGTTTTGCACAAGGGGAGTTTCAGACACTGTTGGAACATTCAAGTAGAGTAGTTGTGGCTCACGCTTGTAATCCCAGCACTTTGGGAGGCAGAGGCAAGTGGAACACCTGAGGTCAGGAGTTCAAGACCATCTATACTAAAAACACAAAAATTAGCTGGGCATGGTGGCACATGCCTGTAGTCCCAGCTACTTAAAAGGTTGGAGCAGGAGAATCACTTGAATTTGGGAATTGGAGTGAGCCAAGATGGATCCATTGCACTCCAGTCTGGATGACAGAGCGAAATCCTGTCTCAAAAATAATAATAATAATAATAATAATAATAATAAAAATAAAAAAAATACAGGCCAGGCACGGTGGCTCACACTTGTAATCCCAGCACTTTGGGAGGCCGAGGCGGGTGGATCACCTGAGGTCATGAGTTTGAGACCAGCCTGACAAACAGGGTAAAACCCTGTCTCCACTAAAAATACAAAAAATTAGCCCGGCCTGGTGGCAGGTGCCTGTAATTCCAGCTACTCGGGAGGCTGAGGCAGGAGAATCACTTGAACCCAGAAGGCAGAGGTTGCAGTGAGCCAAGATGGCGCCATTTCATTCCAGCCTGAGCAACAGAGCGAGACTCAGCCTCAAAAAAAATAAATACAAATACAAATACAAACAAAGGAACTCAGAGGCCAGGGGTGGTGGCTCACGCCTGTAATCCCAGCACTTTGGGAGGCCGAGTCAGGCGGATCACGGGGTCAGGAGACAGAGATCATCCTGGCTAACACGGTGAAACCCCGTCTCTACTAAAAAAATACAAAAAATCAGCCAGGCGTGGTGGCTACTCAGGAGGCTGAGGCAGGAGAGTGGCATGAACCCGGGAGGCGGAGCTTGCAGTGAGCCTAGATTGAGCCACTGCACTCCAGCCTGGGTGACAGAGCAAGACTCCCTCTCAAAAAAAAAAAAAAAAAAACTGAAGTGTAATTTCCAACCTTATCTTAATTGACATAGCAGCAACGTTTGATACCGTTGATAAATTCCCCTTGAAACACTTTCCTCATTTACTTATTTACTTCCAGGACACCACACTCCCTGGTTGTTCTCCTACCTCTCTGGTCACTTCTCAGTCTCCTTTGCTGGTTCCTTCTCATCCCCTGACCTGTAAACATTACCCAGGGATCAGACCTCAAACCTTGTCCCTCTCTTGGTCCCCTCATGCAGCCTCAAAGTTTTAAAGACATCTATATGCTGACGACTCCCAAAGGTTCATCTCCAGTTCAGACCTTCCCCTGAATGCCAGACTTATAAATCCAACTGTCTGCTTGACATTCCCACTTGAATGTCAAACAGACATCTCAAACTTAACACGCCTAAAACTCAGCTCCTAGTGTTCTCCCCAAAGCTTGCTCCTCCCATGGTTTCTTCCGTCTCAGTTAAAGCAGCTGCCTTTTCATTTGCTCAGGCCAAAAAGTGTGGAGTCATCTTTCAGTTCTCGCTTTCACACTTCACATCTGGTCCATCAGCAAGTCTTGTAGACTTGACCTTATGTCAGCCCCTGAATTCAACCACTTTTTGCCCCCTTTGCTGTCATCACCCTGGCATAAGCCCCTGTCTTGACTTCAACAGTCAATTATCAGGTCTCCCTGCTTCTGCCCCTGCCCCTACTTCCGCTCTCTTCCGTACTACAGTTCAACGCCCTCCCACGGTCCCATTTCTCTCTCCTCTCTTCCCTAGCCTCTTTGCTGTTCCTGGAACAACCCTGGCCCACATGCTTCGGCTTTGTGCCCTGTGCATAAGCTGTCCCGCTACAGCTATCTCCAAGCATGGCTCATCCCCTCGCCTCCTTCGGGTCTCTGCTCCAGAGTCACCTGGCCGTGCTATAAAGCATTCCACACCCGCACTTCATAGTCCTCTTTCATTTTTATTTTTCCAAAGCACTTTCGCTATCTGCCCTTTTGTGCATTTTAAGGATCTTGTTTATTGTTGTTTCCCTTACTAGAATGTAAATTTTAGGAGAGCAGAAATTTTCCTGTTTTTTTTTTTTTTCTTTACTGCTGCACTCCCCTGTGCTTAGGGGCACATAGGTGCTCGGTAAACAGGTGGTAAATGAGTGAATAAATGCAAGATTGGAGACTGGCCGGGCGCGGTGGCTCACACCTGTAATCCCAGGGAGGATTGGGAGGCCGAGGCGGGCGAATCATGAGGTCAGGAGATCGAGACCATCCTGGCTAACACGGTGAAACCTCGTCTCTACTAAAATACAAAAAATTAGCCGGGCGTGGTGGCAGGCGCCTGTAGTCCCAGCTACTCGGGAGGCTGAGGCAGGAGAATGGTGTGAACCCGGGAGAAGGAGTTTGCAGTGAGCCGAGATCGCGCCACTGCACTCCAACCTGGGCGAGAGCGAGACTCCATCTCAAAAAAAAAAAATTGGAGTCTTCTTAACCAGCAGTGGAGGAGTAAGGAAATCGAGAAGTAACGTTTGCTGAGGGAATTCTGAGGCCAGTAGCAATTATCGTTGAGAAGAGCAAGCCAGGAGGGCGTCCTAACCCCCACGTGACCACACCCTATCCCCACTCCCACGCCGGAACATTGCAGACCCGGAACCATGGCTCGCGGGCTCCCAGCGCAAGGGCACTTCCGGTACTGCTCCTCTCTCGCCAGCTCAGAGAACTGCCAAGTCAGTTCCGGTCGGCAGAGAACGCGGAGAGACGCAGAACGCGGCCCGCTCCTTCGGGGCCCTCCAGGCCCTCCGGCCCCGGGCCGGCGGGTGAAGTGGGGGGCCCCGGGACAGGCCGAGCCCTGTGCCATGCAGATACCAGAGGCCTCTGCTGCGGCTGCCCACTGGCTGTGCCCAGGCCTTGAAGCCGCAGCGAACCTCTCTTCCCCACCTCACCTCGGTGACTGATGGCGGCGGCGGCCTCTCCCAGCCCGGACCCGGCCGGCCGCCGGGTCTCCCGGCCCAAGCCTGCCGGGCCTCAACGAAACGCCCGCAGAGCGGCCGGGACGCAGCGCCTTTGGGCGGCGGCGGGCGTGGCGGGCCGGGAAGCATGGCGGCCGCTCGAACGCCGCGCGGCGGAGGCCATTAGGGCGTGTAGGGCCCAGGAAGGTGGCCTAGGAACGCAGGCAGGCTCGGCTGCCTCTTTAGGCCACGGAGCCGCGCAGATCCGGTTCCCGGGTGACCACTCTGTCGCCATTGGGCGAAACCTACCTAGTCCTGACGACAACGGACAAAGGCCTTAACGGGCCTGGGAGGTGAGCGAAGTCCCGAACGACGACGGGTGGAACGATTAGCGGCCATCGGGCAGTTGGTCTTCTTTCTACCAGACTTTGCTGTCGGAAGAGAGAAATGGTAGAATGACAGGGCACGTTTGACCCGTTGGAAATGCCCGCCACCCTCTGGGAAGATTTACTGGCCGATTTTGGAAGGCCTGTGTATATAATATGAAAAAGCTGCTCTCAACTCCACCCCAACCTTTTAATAGAAAACATTTGTCACATCTAGCCCTTTTAGATGGAAAGAGGTTGCCGACGTATGATAAAGTAGAGTTAGAAAGTCACACATCTTGTAAATTCTCATTTGTTTAAAAGAAATCATAGAAAATACGTGTCTTCTGGAGATGACTTTTGGAAATGAAGTTGTTAGACGGCCTCTGGAAGCGATATGTCCACGTTAAGTGGGTTAGATGACGTGGAGCTGGAAGACGTGAGAAGGAAGAGAAGGTTTAATGCTAGACTGGTCATATTTAGAAGACATTTTCATATTCTATCCATTGTTTGTGCATTTTATTCCTCACTACTGTGTATATAGTTGACAATGCTAAGCTTTTTTGAAATGTCTATTTTTAGATGTTCTGAAGTGCCTGATGTATGTTAAAATTAGAGGTAGCAAAATAACATTTTGTAAATATCTTTTTGTTACAATTCATAGGAAATGTTTTTTGGGGGGAATGGCCAAATCACCTGTTGAGTAATACTCATTGTGTTTGTGCAGCGGTTCAGGGGAGGAGAGAAGAGGAGGAGGTGCAGAGAGCTCTATGCCATCCTGCTTGCAGCGAGGCAAGATGAATCATTATCTCTGTGCATTTTGTTTTACTTATCTGTGTATATAGTGTACATAAACGACAGACGAGTCCTAATTGACAACATCTAGTCTTTCTGGATGTTAAAGAGGTTGCCAGTGTATGACAAAAGTAGAGTTTAAACTAATATATTTTGTACATTTTGTTTCACAAGTCCTAGGAAAGATTGTCTTCTGAAAATTTGATGTCTTCTGGGTTGATGGAGATGGGAAGCGTTCTAGGCCAGAATGTTCACATTTGGAAGACTTAAATTATAAGTGTTGTCACATGTTTGCAGTTTATTCAATACTGCTGTGTATATAGTGGACAAATTAACTCCTTACTTGAAACATCTAGTCTATCTAGATGTTTAGAAGTGCCCGATGTATGTTAAATGTAGAGGTAGTAAAATACCACTTTGTAAATATCTTTTTGCTAAAATTCATAGGAAATACTTTTGGAAATTGAATTGTAAAGCCACCTTTGTGAGCAGTATAGTAATGTCTATACTTGTTCAATGGTTTAGAGGAGGTGGGAGGGAATAAATTGCAAAAGGTAATATACTAGTGTGTTCATACTTGGACATTTTCAGACATTTTTCTGTGTGTTTTGTGCATTTTGTTTTGCTCTGTATATAGTGTATATAATGGACAGATAGTCCTAATTTTTCAACATCTAGTCTCTAGATGTTAAAGAGGTTGCCAGTGTATGACAAAGTAGTAAAATTAGCATATTTTGTACGCTTTGTGTTGAAATTCATAGGAAAACTTGTCTTCTGTAAATGACTTTTGCATAGGAATTTGTTCAACCATCTCTGAGCATTACACTTTCCTGTACTTGTCCACTGGATTGAAGACAGAGAAGGAAGGAAGGAAGAGAGGAGGGAATGATTCAAGGCCAAAATGGCCACATTTAGAAGATACCTCAGATGATAACCATTGTTGTATGTGTGCAATTTTATTTAACAGTGCTGTGTACGTGGTGAACAAGTTATATGAAATATCTAGTCTTTCTAGATATTTGGAAGGAAGTGCTTGATGTATTTAAAAGTGGTAGTAGAATAATACTTTTTGTAAATAGTTTTTAAAAACTGATGGGAAATGCTGTTTGGAAGTGGAATTGTTGAACCACCTGGGAGGTGGGAGGGAAAAAACTGCAAAAGGTGTTTTGCCATTGTTTATTAGAAAATGTCAGCTTAATCCATTGCCTCTATGTTACATGCATTTCATTTAACTTTGCTATACTGTATATATTGTGTATATACTGGACGAATGAGTCCCGATTTTGTAATATCTAGTCTCTAGATATTAAAGAGGTTGCCAATGTATGACAGAAGTAGAGTTAGTAAACTAACACATTTTGTACACTTTGTTAAAATTTGTAGAAAGGCTGTCTTCTGAAAAGGACTTTTGGAAGTGAAATGATAACATCGGCTCTAAGTGACACGTGCCTATATCCGCCAGGTTGGTGGTGGAGAGGAGTTGGAAGGAATGAAGGGTTCTAGGCCAGAATATTCCTATTTAGAAGACATTTTGAGATACAACCATTGTCACCTGTGTGTAGTTTATTCAACACTACTGTGTATATAGCGGACAAACTTAAGTCCTTATTTGAAACATCTAGTCTTTCTAGATGTTTAGAAGTGCACAAAGTATGTTAAAAGTAGAGGTAGTAAATAACACATTTTGTAGCTATCCCTTTGATAAGAAATATTGTCTTGGAAACTGATCAATTCTCTGAGCAGTATACATTTTGAGGTATTTGTGCTGGTTCAGGGGGAAGGAGGAGCACAAAGTGCAAAGGGCTTTCTACCAGTGTCCAGTGTGTTTAAGAGGAGGCACATTGACCATTGTCCCTTGTGTCTGCATTTTCATTTACTGTGCTGTGTATATAGTGTATATAAGTGGACATAGGAGTCCTAATTTACATCTAGTCGATGTTAAAGAGGTTGCCAGTGTATGACAAAAGTAGAATTAGTAAACTAATACATCGAGTACTTTGTGTTAAAATTCACAGGGAAGACTTCTTAAAAACAGAAGGGAAATTGTTAAAATCCCCCCCTAAGCATTACAGATGGCTTATAGCTGTCCACCGGGTTGGTAGAGGTGGGAAAGGGAGGGGTTCTAGGCCAGAATGTTCCTATTTAGAAGACACTCAAATTATAGTCTGTGTTATGTATGTATACCATTTATTCAATGCTACTGTGTATATAATGGAAAACTTAAGTCCAGTTTGAAACATCTAGTCTTTCTAGGTGTTTAAAAGTGCACAACGGCCTGGCACAGTGGCTCATGCCTGTAATCCCAGCACTTTGGGAGGCCGAGGCAGGCGGATCACGAGGTCAAGAGATCGAGACCATCTTGGCCAACATGGTGAAACCACGTCACTACTGAAAATACAAAAATTAGCTGGTCGTGGTGGTGTGCACCTGTAGTCCCAGCTACTCGGGAAGCTGAGGCAGGAGAATCGCTTGAACTTGGGAGGCGGAGGTTGCAGTGAGCCGAGATCGCACCACTGCACTCCAACCCGGTGACAGAGCAAGACTCCGTTTCAAAAAAGGGTGCACAATATAGGTTAAAAGTAGAGGGCTTAAGTAACACCCCTCTAAACATTTGTTTTCAGTACTTCCTAGGAGTGGTTGCATTTGGGAATGAAATTGTTAAAACTTGATGTTTAGGAGCGAATGCAGACTTCACTGGGTGGTTGGGGCGGGGGGGGGGGAGGGAGGAGGTATGCAGGGAGAAGGGTTCTGTGCTCCTGAGATTAGTTAAGATGTCTAACTATTGTTCTATATGTGCATTTTAGTTAATATTGTGTAGTAAAGGATAAGTCTTAATGCTCAAAGTATGTTAAAAATAGATGTAGTAAACCAGTCCCTTTGTGAATGTCCTTTTGTTACATTTTAGGAAGGCCTGTGTTCTGGGAGTGACCTTTATGAGTTCACCTCTTGGAGCTAGACATCCTATACTTAGTCACTGGGATGGTGGAAGAGGGAGACGAGGAAGGGTGAAGGGAAGGGCTCTTTGCTAGTATCTTCATATCTAGACGATGGTTTTAGATGATAACCACAGGTCTATATGAGCGTTTTTAGTAAAGTGCCTGTGTTCATTGTGGACAAAGTTCATTATTTTGTAACATTAAGCTTTATGAATGGCGTGACAACTTATGATAAAAACTAAGCTAGTGAATTAGCCAATTTGTAAATACCTTTGTTATAATTGATAGAAAGATGCATCTTGGACATGGAATTGTTAAGCCACCTCTGAGCAGTGTATGTCAGGACTTACTTGTTCATTAGGTTGGCAGCAGAGGAGCAAAAGGAAGTATACAGGAAGAAGTGTATGCAGATGGGTCCATGTATGTCCATATTTACATTTTGATAGCCATTGATGTATGCATCTCTTTTGGCTGTACTATAGAAATACATTAAGTAATTCAATGGAAATACACTTTACTAATATTTTAATGGTATAGATCTGCTAATGAATTCTCTTAAAAACATTATACTTAGTATATTCTGTTGCTGTGTTTCATTTTAAATTGAGCATTAAGGGAATGCAGCATTTAAATCGGAACTCTGCCAATGCTTTTATCTAGAGGCGTGTTGCCATTTTTGTCTTATATGAATTTTTTGTCCCAAGAAAGGCAGGATTACATTTTTTTTTTTTTTTTTTTTTTAGCAGTTTGAGTTGGTGTAGTGTATTCTTGGTTATCAAAATACTCATATAGTTTTGGGATTTTGAATTGGTAAATATTCATGATGTGTGAAAAATCATGATACATACTGTACAATCTCAGTCCCATAAAATTGGATGTTGTGCCCACACACACACACGATCTAGAAGAACATGTCAAACTATAAACTGCTTGTGATTTTGAATGACTTTGTTCTTTGCTTCTTGTGCTTTTCAGTTTCCTGTAATGCACATATTAACTTTTAAAAAATAAAGGTTATTTTAAAAGCCTGTATTAAGCCCTCGTTGCTTGTAGAATAGAGTCACTATACTCTACAGAAGCACAGGTTCATGCCCCTTCATGCTTGGACTCTTGAGGTATCTGGAATTTCTCGTCTTTGACTCCTCCCTCCATTGCCTGGGTGTTAGCCGCTGCCACCCAGGTGCTGTGCTGTTGAGGATAACCTTGCACTTTAAAAGTTCTGTAGTTTGCTGAAGCCATTCCTTCTGCCTATAATGCCCTTTCCACAATTTCACTTGGCAAAATCATTCTTCAGAGCCCAGCTTAAATTCCAGTATCCCACAAAGTCTTGCCTATAGGAACCTGACACTCCAGAGTGCCAGAAGCGAACGTCAGACGATAGGGCCTTTTTTTTTTTTTTTTTTTTTTGAGACGGAGTCACACTGTGTCACTCAGGCTGGAGTGCAGTGGTGCCATCTTGGCTCACTGCAACCTCTGCCTCTCAAGTAGCTGGGATTACAAGCATGCGCCACCACGCCCAGCTAATTTTTTGTATTTTTTAGTAGAGACTGGGTTTCACCATGTTGGCCAGGCTAGTCTCAAACTCCTGACCTCAAGTGATCCACCCACCTCAGCCTCCCAAAGTGCTGGGATTACAGGCATGAGCCACCACGCCCGGCCGATACAGCCTTTCTTTTGCTGCCCCTCCTTGTTCCTCTTGTATATGGATGGATCCCACTTGCATCATAATTGTTACCTGAAAGCCTACTTGGATTGAGCTAAGGTTTAAATAGTTTCTGCAACATTAGGGTGCAACATAACACCTGACACACAGCACGTGCTTAGGAAATGTCTGTTGAATACAACAGACGAAAGCCTTTCAGACTGCTGCTTGGGGTGACATCGCTAGTAAGGGCACTGATTGAATAATCAAGGATTTCCAGGCTGGAAGTTTCTATCGTGGCTGACCAAACCAGAGGGTATCAGTCAGATGCAGCGTAACCTATTCCCAAATCAGGCACAGCAAACATTCTCTAATGGCATATAGAGAACATGACTATAGAGGGGTTCTTACTCTCAACTTCGATGTGAGGCTAATGAGACACTGGCCTCCAGATATGGGAAGGTAGTGTCTTTGTTTCCCTAGATGCTGATGGTGTAACCTGGGTGGGTTGGGAGCCTTAGCACAGGTAGATGAGGCCTTTCCAATTGCCTTCCCAATCCATTATCAGGCCTGGACCCAATCTTTCCTGTTGATGCTCCTCTATGAGACAGGTCTTAGCTGACCAAGATGGGCTTCAGGGAGGCACATATTCCTTGAATCCCTGGCCTGGAGGGAACAAACCACGTGTCCCCCCAGGTCCATGCACTTCCACAAGTCATTTCAGGCTGGGATTGGTTTGTGAGCTCCAAATCCACGAGAGCTGGAGACAAAAGCTGAAGCAGGACCTCTTCCGTAATTTAAGGTGGACTCACCCATAAAAGTCTCCAGGCAGGTAAGACACATAAAGAGCCAGGAGCTAAGGTCAGCTCTCAGGCAGTCCTGGACCCCCAGGGCAAAGATAACCCTCAGTGGCCAAAGAGGAAAGTGAGGTCCAGAGAGGGCTATGCCCTGCTGGGAGCAGACCTCTTGGCTAGCAATATGTATTGCCAGGCAGAGAGCACTGGACAGGAGGTCAGGGGCCTCAGATCGTGTCTAAGCTCTGTCACTGGCTGGGGACTTTGGCCAATTGACCACATCTAGGCCTCAGGCTCCTCAGTAAAATGAATGGTTTGTTCTGCCTCTTCAGATCAGATGGTGGGCCTTTCAAAGCCATGAGTTTCATCAGGGGTAAAGCCAGGGCCAGAAGCTATGGTTCTTTACTAAAAGGAACCATGGGCCTTGGAGAAATGGTTAATTCCAGGGCTGCAGCAAAGAAAGTACAAGATCATCTTAAAATATCCCCTTACGGCAGGAATCAAGAAAGTGCTCCAAGAATGATGGGGACATATCAAACGGACACAGAAGCCAGCTTGAAGTGGCTTCCATTGGCCAAATCTGTCACAACTTGAGCATCAAAATGTAGAATGACTTGTATAATGCAGATGATAGCACACTGAATAAAACAGGAAGCCATGAGTCCAGTTCTGATAGAAATAAAGAAATGGCCTGTATTCCCAGCTATTCTGGAGGCTTTGGTGGGAGGATCACTTGAACTCAGGAGGTCAAAACTGTACTTCAACCTGGGCAATAGAGTGAGACTCTAGAAAACAAAAACCAGGTCGGCACAGTGGCTCAGACCTGTAATCCCAACACTTGAGGAGGCTGAAGTGGGTGAATCACTTGAGGTCAGGAGTTCAAGACCAGCCTGTCCAACATGGTAAAACCCCGTCTCTACTAAAAATACAAAAATGAGCTGGGTCTGGTGGTGGGCGCCTGTAATCTCAGCTACTAGGGAGGGCTGAGGCACAAGAATTGTTTGAACCCAGGAGGCGGAAGTTGCAGTGAGCTGAGATTGTGCCACTGCACTCCAGCCTGGGCGACAGAGCAAGACCCTGTCTCAATAAAAAGAAGAAAGAAAAGAAAAGAAAAGAAAGAAAAGAAAAGAAAGAAAGAAAGAAGGAAGGAAAACAAAAATAAAAACAAGTGCTGACAAGGACGTGAATAAACTGGGACCCTTATGCACTGTTAGTGGGATTGTAAAATGGTGCAACTACAATGGAAAACAGTGTGACAGTTCCTCAAAACATTAAAAATAGAACTACTGTATGATCCAGCAATGCCACTTTTGAGTTATACCTTGATATACATGGGGGACTGGCTCCAGAACCCCTGGGTATATCCAAATCCATACATGCTCAAGTCCCACTGCAGAACCTGTATATATGAAAAGTTGGCTCTCCTTGTCCGCAGTTTGGCATCCCACTACTGCATTTGATTGAAAAAAAGCCACGAATAAGTGGGGTCCACCCAGTTCAAACTCATGTTGTTCAAGGGTCAACTGCATATCCAAAAGGACTGAAAGCAGGGTCTCAAAGAGATACAGCACACAAGTTGCTTATTCCTTGAGACTTCAATCTTATTTTTAAAATGGAGATAAATGTCAACCTTACATGCATGTGTGTTATGAAGTACGAAATATTGTCCTAAGTTTTTTTCTTTTTGTTTTGTTTTGCTTTGCTTTGTTTTAGACAGAGTCTCACTCTGTTCTCTGTTGTCCAGGCTGGAGTGCAGTGGCGTGATCTCAGCTCACTGCAACCTCCACCTCCTGGGTTCAAGTGACTCTCCTGCCTCAGCCTCCTGAATAACTGGGATTAAAGGTGCCTGCCACCAAGCCCAGCTAATTTTTTTTTTTTTTTTTTTTTTTTTTTTTTTTTTTTTTTTTTTTTTTTTTGAGACGGAGTCTTCCTCTGCCGCCCAGGCTGGAGTGCAGTGGCCAGCTCTCAGCTCACTGCAAGCTCCGCCTCCCGGGTTCACGCCATTCTCCTGTCTCAGCCTCCCCAGTAGCTGGGACTACAGGCGCCCGCCTCGTCGCCCGGCTAGTTTTTTGTATTTTTTAGTAGAGACGGGGTTTCACCATATTAGCCAGGATGGTCTCGATCTCCTGACCTCGTGATCCGCCCGTCTCGGCCTCCCAAAGTGCTGGGATTACAGGCTTGAGCCACCGCGCCCGGCCGCCCAGCTAATTTTTGTATTTGTAGTAGAAACAGGGTTTTGCCATGTTGGCCAGGCTGGTCTCGAACTCCTGACCCCAAGTGATCCTCCTGCCTCAGCCTCCCAAAGTGCTGGGATTACAGGTGTGAGCCACTGTGCCTGGCCTATGTTTTCTTTTCTTCTTCTTTTTTTTTTTTTTTTTTTTTTTTTGAGACAGAGTCCTAAAGTTTTTTTGTTTGTTTGTTTTGTTTTTGTGTTTTTGAGACGGAGTCTCACCCTGTTGCCCAGGCTGGAGTGCAATGGTGCGATCTTGGCTCACTGCAACCTCTGCCTCCTGAGTTCAAAGGATTCTCCTGCTTCAACCTCTTGAGTAGCTAGAATTACAGGCACCTGCCACCATGCTCAGCTAATTTTTGTATCTTTAGTACAGACAGGGTTTCACCATCTTGGCCAGGCTGGTCTTGAACTCCTGACCTCATGATCCGCCCACTTCGGCCTCCCAAAGTGCTGGGATTACAGGCGTGAGCCACTGTGCCTGTCCTGTCCTAAGTTTTTAATGTATATTAAGTCACTTCATCTTTAAATCCTTTTGCTGTAAACTGTTTAAAACCACACTCCTGAAATCCACCCCCAACTGTGCTTCCCTCACAGTCCTCCTTACCTCAGGAAGCAGCTAGTCCTTCCACTTGCTCAAAAAACATTTCTGGAGTCATTCTTGATTCTCTGCCATTCCTCACATTGAGTCCAACAGCAAACTCTCTCAGTTCTGCTGTCAAGATATGGCCAGGATTGGTCCCATCTCAACATCTCCACCACAACCACTCGGATCCAAGCCTCCATCATCTCCTACTTGGATCACTGCAGTGCCTTCCTCCCCGACCCCTTCCATGCTGGTGCTTGCCCAAGTCTGTAGCCAGATTCTAGATCCTAGATCTCTGCTCAGAACCTTCCAAAAGCTCCCTTCACATGGTCATGATCTGGCCTCCAACCCCCTTCTTGCAATTTGTTTCTTCTTTGACTCTATTCTGGACACACTGTCCTCCTTGCTGTCATCTAGCCATGCCAAGCATGGAGCATTCCTCTGACTGGAACATTCTTGGCCTCGATATCTGCAGGGCTCATTCCATCACTGGTGTACTCACCAATGTCATATTCTTGATAAAATGTTCTCTAATGACCCTTCACAAAGTAGTAGTCCCCAACCCACCTCCACCCCCTACCTACCCTGATTTTTCTTGTGCACTTGCTGTGCTCATCATCAGTCCAGAACATAAGCTCCTAGAGGCCAGGGACTTTGTTCCGTTTGGTTTGGTGCTGTCTTTCTAAACCTAGGCCAGCTCCTCTCCCCAGGGCATGTGTGCTGGTTGGATTCTTCTAGGTTTTAGATTCAGTGCTGCCAGCTCTCCTAGGCCTCCCTGTCTCATGGAGATGCCCAGGAGCCTGAAGGCGAGGGGACTGAGATGGACAGAAGACAAGCGCTGGATGGAGGGAGGGGAGCAGGTAGCAGCCAATAGGCTCCAGGATGCTTCTCTCAGAGGGGGCAAACCCCATGAGCTGGTGATCATCGAAGCTGAGGATGTGGATAATGGAGCAATCAATGTGGGAGTGCAGAATGATCGCTGGTGAGAACTTTTTTTTTTTTGAGATGGAGTCTCCCTCTGTCTGTTGCCCAGGCTGGAGTGCAATGGCACAATCTCGGCTCACTGCAACCTCCACCTCCCAGGTTCAAGCGATTCTCCTGTCTCAGCCTCCTGAGTAGCTGGGATTATAGGCACCTGCCATCATGCTCGGCTAATTTTTGTATTTTAGTAGAGACAGGGTTTCACCATGTTGAGCCATCAAAGAGCTCGAAGCCAGTTGTTTTGTTTTGTTTTTTAACAGGCTCTATTTTCTTTTTTCTATTTTTTTTTTTTCTTGAGATGGAGTCTTGCTGTGTCGCCCTGGTTGGAGTGCAGTGGTGTGATCTTGGCTCACTGCAAGCTTCGCCCCCTGGGTTCACACCATTCTCCCGCCTCAGCCTCCCAAGTAGCTGGGACTACAGGTGCCTGCCACCACGCCTGGCTAATTTTTTGTATTTTTAGTAGAGATGGGGTTTCACCATGTTAGCCAGGATGGTCTCAATCTCCTGACCTCATGATCCGCCTGCCTCGGCCTCCCAAAGTGCTGGGATTACAGGCATGAGCCACTGCGTCCGGCCAACAGGCTCTATTTTCTACTGCAGTTTTAGGTTCACACAAAACTGAGTGGAAAATACAGGGATTTCTCATATACTCCCTGTTCCCGACACATGCACGGCCCTCTGATTATCAGTGTCCCTGACCAGAGTGGTACATCTATTACAATTGAGGAACCAATACTGACACACTGTTATCACCCAGGGTCAGAGTTTACAACAGGGTTCACTCTGGGCAGTTAACATTCTATGGGTTTGGACCAATGTATGATGACATGGCTTTACCATTATTAGTAGTATTACCGGGTGTGGTTTCACTGCTGTAAGAATCGTCGGTGCTATGTCCATTCATCCTTCCCTCTCCTCAACCCTTGGCAACGACTAATTTTGAAGTAAACGCCATAGTTTTTGCTTTTCCATAGTGTCATATAACTGGACATACATACAGTTTGTAGCCTTTTCAGACTGGCTCATTTCACTTAGTAATAGGCATTCAAGGTTGCTCCATGTATTTTCATGGGTTGATAGCCCATTTCCTTTTAGTGCTGAATAATATCCCATTGTCTGGACATACCACAGTTTATTTATTCATTCACCTACTGAAAGACATCTTGGTTGCTTCCAAGTCTTAGCAACTACAAATAAAGTTGCCATGAACATTTATGTATGGGTTTTCATATGGATATGTTTTCAACTCCTTGTGTGGTAGGAGAATGTTTAATTTTATAAGAAACCACTGAACTGTCTTCCAAAGCAACTGTACCATTTTGTACTCCCACCAGCAATGAATGATGGTTCTTGGTCCACATCCTTGCCAGCATTTGGTGGTGTCAGTGTTCTGGATTTTGGCTATTCTAATAGGCGTGTGAAAGCCTGGTTTTGTAATTATCATGGCTAATGCTTATACAAACCCATAGTGACTTCCTCCATTTTCTTCTTGGTCTTAATTGTCTAATTTCTAATGAATAATATGTTTCTCTTTTCATCCTGAATATCACGGAGCTTATCAACGATTTTTTGTTTTTCTTTGAGACGGTCTGGCTCTGTCACCCAGGCTCACTGCAATCTCAGTTCACTGCAACTTCCGCCTCCCAGGCTCAAGCGATCCTCCCTCCTCAGCCTCTTGAGTAGCTGGGACTACAGGTACACATCACCACATCTGGCTAATTTTTGAATTTCTTTGTAGAGGCAGGGTTTCACCATGTTGCCCAGGTTGGTCTTGAACTTCTGAGCTCAAGCAGTCTGCTCGCCTCAGCCTCCGAAAGTGCTGGGATTACAGGTGTGAGCCACCACACCCTGCCTCAACAAATTTAAAAATCAATTTTTATCTAATTATTAAGTCAACTAAATCCAATATTTATGCATATCCATATTAGCTTCCTTTACTTTCTTTTTTCAGTTGTCATTTTTATTTTAAAATAATTTCATACTTAAAATTGCAAGAATGATAATGCCACTATGAAAAATATGGCAGTTCCTCAAAAATTAAAAATGTAATTACCATAGGATCTAGCAATCCCACTTTTGGATATGTAACCAAAAGAATTGAAAGCAGTGGTCTTGAAGATGTATTTGCACTGATGTTCATAACAACATTATTCACAATAGCCAAAGAGCAGAAGCAACCCAGGTGCCCATCGGTGGGTGAATGGGTAAACAAAATATGGTATACACACATAAAATGGAATACTGTTTAGCCTTAGAAAGGAATGAAATTCTGACACATGCTACAACATAGATGAACGTTGAGGACAACGTGCTAAGTAAATGAACCAGCCCCAGAAAGACAAATATTGTAAGATTCCACTTATATAGGTACCTACAGTAGTCAAATTCATAGAGACAGAAAGTAGAGGGGTAGTTGCCAGGGACTGGGGGGAAGGGGTAATGGGGAGTCATTGTTTAACGGGTACAGAGTTTCATTTTTCCAAGATGAAAAGAGTTCTGGAGATGGATGGTGGTGATGGTTGCATAACAATGAGAATACTTAATGTCACTCAACTGTACACTTAAAAATGATTAAGATGATACATTTTTATGCAGTATTTTACCACATTTAAAAATATGTTTTTAATTACAAGGATGGTTCAAAGAACTCCTAAGGCCAGGCAATGGCTTACAGTACTTTAAGAGGCTGAGACAGTGGCTGGGCATGGTGGCTCACACCTGTAATCCCAGCACTTTGGGAGGCCAAAGTGGTTGGATCACCTGAGGTCAGGAGTTTGAAACCAGCCTGACCAACATGGTGAAACCCCATGTCTACTAAAAATACAAAATTAGCCGGGCGTAGTGGCTCACGCCTGTAATCCCAGCTACTCAGGAGGCTGAGGCAAGAGAAGCTCTTGAACCCAGGAGGGAGAGGTTGCAGTGAGCCAAGATCCGCCACTGCACTCTAGTCTGGGCAACAAGAGTGAAACTCTGTCTCAAAAAAAAAAAAAAAAAAAGAGGCTGAGGTGGAAGGATCACTTGAGCCCAGGAGTTTGAGACAGGCCTGGGCAACACAGTGAGACCCCACCTTTGTTAAAAAATTTTTTTTTAAAAAACAATTCCTAAGTACACTTCACCCAGATTTGCCAGTTGTCATCATTTGAGTATATTTTCTTTGCCATTCTCTCTCTAAATGTACATATTACAAATTTCTAAATAATTTGGAAAGTAAATTGAAGAAATTCTCTCTCTTAACTGCCAAGTACTGCAGTGTATATTTCCTAACCACAAGGAGATTCTCTTACATAACAGTACAATTAGAGACATCAAGAAATACAATTACGGCCGGATACGGTGGCTCACACCTGTAATTCCAACACTTTAGTAGGCTGAGGCAGGCAGATCTCTTAAGCCCAGGAGTTCAAGACCAGCCTGGGCAACATGGTGAAACCCTGTCTCTACAAATAATAAAAAAAGAAATTAGCCAGGCATTGTGGCACACGCCTGCAGTCCCAGCTACTCAGAAGACTGAAGTGGAAGGATCCCTTAAGTCCAGGAAGTCAAGGCTGTAGTGAACTGTGATTACACCACTGCACTCCAGAGTAGGCGACAGAGTGAGATCCTATCTTGGAAAAAAATAAATAAATACTATTATCTCACCCACAGTTCATTTTCACATGTCACCGTGGGGTTCAATAATCCATTTTCTTGATCCTGACTTTCTGTTGGGGGCGGGTGGTTTCGGAAGTACCAGACAGGTGAGGACAAAACAAAAGAGAGGGGGTGGGGCCCTGTTCAGCCCCTGGGGTGGGGGCTATGCGTGCAGAACAGCCGCTGGACCCCTCGAATTGCACAGATGCTAGGCATGAAGCTCAGGAAAGCAATGGAGCCTGGCCGAGAGTCACACAGCACACATCTGAACTCTGCCACCTCTCACTGCCCCAGCCCTTGAGTGTCTGTCCCCACAGCCCACAGTTTGGCAGCAGCCATGAAAAACTTTTGTTTCTGCTTTGATCCTGCTTATCAGCCACCTAGAAACTGCTACTCATCCTCATTGTTTGCTCTGAACCAGAGATTACAAATTCGGCAACTCAGCACCCTTGCAGTTAAGCCTCCTAAATCCCCCAGCAGTAGAAAGGCATCACGGTAAAATGACCTGTATGTGTACTGCCCTGAAAGTATTTCACTATGACGTAGCCTTGCAGATGAGCAAAGTGACCCATTTCATCCCTTAACTGTAAGATTTTCCTAGGAGTTATATGAAAGGAATAGAATTTTTTTTTTTTTTTTTTAGACAGTCTTGCTCGTCGTCCAGGCTGGAGTGCAGTGGCGCAATCTTGGCTCACTGCAACCTCCGCCTCCTGGGTTCAAGCGATTCTCCTGCCTCAGCCCCCGTGAGTAGCTGGGATTACAGGTGTCCACCACCACACCCAGCTAATTTTTTTTTGTATTTTTAGTAGAGATGGGGTTTCACCATGTTGGCCAGGCTGGTCTCGCACTCCTGACCTTGTGATCCGCCCGCCTCAGCCTCCCAAAGTGCTGGGATTACAGGCGTGAGCCACCGCGCCCCACCAGAATAGAAAATTTGAACAATGCCTTTCTTCCAACCCCAGGATGGGACCTTAAACACTACCTGTAACAAACACTGTAATGTGTCCTGTATTTATTTTTCAAGTGGGTTTTTAAAATTTTTCCCCCAAACAGTGGAAGCTTTTAGCACTAGGGGCTATATTTTTGGCTCGAGCAGCCTGGGCGTGCCTCTCCAAGTATGACTATGCTTATTTACATATGGAAAATAATTCCAGAGGGCAATTATATTCTCCGCAGCACAGTTTCATGGCTGTGCGTACAGACTTCCTTTTTTGAAAATAGGTGGCTCATTTGGGATAGATGAGTAATGGCAGGGTAACTATCCACACACTTCAATGCTGATTAACTAGGAGGGTGCTGGGCTGTGATTTTCCTGGATTTTCTGGAACCACCACCTAGTAGCTGAGTGAGCTTTGCCTTCGGGGCCTCAGGCTCCTCAACTATCAAATGGATGCTGCCATCCAGTTAGCTGCCAGGAAATAGTTTCAGAGTAAGTGATGGCTTCTGTAGAGTGCCTCATATAATGCCTGGCACACACTGGGTACTCCATACTTGAGCCTGGGCCTTCTCCCTGGCTTCTTAGGCATGGCAGATCACCCTGGGCTTCCAGGACCCTTGGATCTGTGCCTAGGTGGCAGTGAGGACCTCTGGAGCACTGAAAATGTAATTTGTTCCAAACACTTGTACCAGGGGGTATCGTATTTACTCCTTCTGAATGAACTCCTCTCCCAGGTAAATGCCGTGTCATGTCTTCCCCTGCCTGATTCTTTTCCTTTTTTCTTTCTTTCTTTTTTTCTTTTTTTGAGAGAGAGTTTCACTCTGTCACCCAGGCTGGAGTGTAGCAGTGGCATGATCATGGCTCACTGCAGCCTTAACCTCTTAGGCTCAAGTAATCCTCCTACCTCAGCCCTCTTAAGTAGCTTGGACTACAGGCATGCACCACCATGGCTGGCTAATTTTTGTATTTTTTGTAGAGACAGGGTCTCACTATGTTTCCCAGGCTGGTCTTGAACTCCTGCCTCAGGCTCCCAAAGTGCTAGGATTATAGGCGTGAGCCACCACACCCAGTCTCCTGCCTGAATCTGATCCCATGTTGTTGCTTGTGTATGTATATATATATGCATGTGTATGTGTGTGTATACGTGTATTTATGTATATGTGTGTATGTGTATGTATGTGTATGTATGTATGTGTATATGGTGTGTGTACATGTGTATGTATGTATATATATGTGTGTGTGTGTGTGTGTGTGTGTGTGTGTGTGTGTGTGCTGGGTGAAAGGAGCCTTGAGAACCAGCGCTCATTCTGCAGCTCACAGCCTGGAAGCTAGGCGGTGCTTACACACAAGTCCCACTCCCCCCGCCCTACCTTCCCCAGACTGTCCCACTCATTCTTTTTCCAAACAGTACCCTCCGCACACAGTGCTTGGTATGGTTTGCTGCCCTGTCTCCACTCTCCCCTGAGAGGCTGTCCGTTCATGTTCCTGTGAGCTCCTTCACCTAGAGAAGAGTGTGGGCGCTGGGCTCCTCCTACCCCAATCCACTCAGTGATGGCCTTTATCACTGATTATGAGGGCTCAGCCTTCCAAAGTCTTAGTTTCCTATTCCACTGAAGGGGAAGAGAGTTTCTAGATGATCAAATTGACCTTGGTCCAAAAGACGTGAATAACACTTAGCAAGTGCTGAGCACTTACTGTGCCGGGGACTTCACACCAAACACTAAATATAACAAGCACCTCTTGCTGCCAACTCCCTGCTTGGTTACTGGATTCAAAGATATAGCAGTACTGCCTAATTCTATAATTCTATTCAAATGTTCACTTGGTTTCTCAAACAAATGCCAAAGAGGGACACATTCTCAATGCACAGAAAAGCACAGAGAACTCCTTGAAGTCCTCTTCAGACATTTCTCCTTCTCAAGTTCTTTTGTCAATAGTGGCTGCAGGAACTCTGCTCTTCCTCAGCTCCCCTCAAGACCTCCTGAAGCCCAGCCCAGAGTCTCTCTCCCTTCTCAGTACCCTCACCCTCAGTTGCTCTTCCAGGCTATTTTCTCACCCATTACTGCCCTAGAAAACATGTTCTGCCTGTTATTCTGGAAGCATTTTCTTATTTCCCAGGAAGCAGGATCCAGAGATCTTGGTGAAAAAAATCTTCCACCTTGTTATACACATACCACCTCTCTTAATCCTCAACAGCCATTAAGTGGCAGAGCTGCAGGACTCAACAGGTCACTGAACTCCACAGTCAGATGCTCAGCAAGGTGACTGCCACGTAATAAGTGCTCAACATGTGACCCCTTACATAAAGTGTTTGGGCTGGGCATAGTGGTTCACACCTGTAATCCTGGCATTTTGGGAGGCTGAGGCAGGAGGATCACTTGAGGCCAGGAGTTTGATACCAATCTGGACAGCACAGCGAGACTGTCTCTACAAAAAAAAAAAAGAAAAAAAAAATTAGTCAGGCATGGTAGTGCGTACCTGTAATCCCAGCTACTTGAGAGGCTGAAGCAGGATGATCGCTTGAGCCCAGGAGTTTGAGGCTGTAGTGAGCTATGATCATGCCATTGCACTCTAGCCTGGGTGACAGAGAGTGACCCTGTCTCAAAAATAAATTTAAAAACATAAAATTTAAAAGGAGTTTGGTGACCCCTAGCCTAAAAAATAAAAGGCAACAGAAAATGCATCTTATCCTCCCTTTGATTCTCTGCAGTGCTCAATAAATAAATTTCAAGGCCGGGCATGGTGGCTCATGCCTGTAATCCTAGCACTTTGGAAGTACCAAGACAGGTGGATTGCCTGAGGTCAGGAGTTTGAGACAAGCCTGGGCAACACAACAAAACTCCATATCTACTAAAAATACAAAAAATTAGCCAGGTGTGTAGCCAGGCATGGTGTCACACACCTGTAGTCCTACCTACTCGGGAGGCTGAGACACGAGAATCGCTTGAATCTGGAAGGTTGCAGTGAGCTGAGATTGCATCACTGCACTGCAGCCCGGGCGACAAAGCAAGAGTCTCTCCAAAAATAAATAAATAAATAAATTTCAAATGGATGAATAAGAAGCCCACACCAATCATCTTGGAGCCACAGCCCTAAATGCAAAAAGATACCTAAATATGATCAGACACCCCTACTTACTTTGTCCCAGAACAGCGACCCCTTGTTCTTGTAGGTCACAGTTGACCTTTCCAGGACTGCTGCAGACATCCCTGACTCCTTGCCTCTGGAGCTATCAGCGAAGTGAAGATCTGTAAGTCCACTGCTTCTTTACCCTTTATGTCCACACCCCCTTCAGAGAGAAAAATTTCATGCTTCTTTTCTGGTATGCAACATGAAAACAGTTTTCTTTTAAACTCAACAGAGTTCCAGTGTAGTGGCTCTGTATGAGCTTGTCCTCACATTGCTAATAAAGACATACCTGAGACTGGGTAGTTTATAAAGAAAAGAGGTTTAATTGACTCACAGTTTCGCATGGCTGGGGAGGCCTCAGGAAACTTAGAATCACGGCAGAAGGGGAAGCAAACACATCCTTCTTCACATGGCAGCAGGAGAGAGAATGAGAGTGCGTGAAGGGGAAAGCCCCTTACAAAACCATCAGATCTCACGAGAACTCATTCACTATCATGAGAACAGTATAGGGGAAACTGCCCCCATGATTCAATTATCTCCACCTGGTCCTGCCCTTCACACATGGGGATTATTACAATTCAAGATAAGACTTTGGGTGGGGACACAGCCAAACCGTATCAGGCTCATACCCATAATCTCAGCACTTTGGGAGGCCAAGGTGAGAGGATTCCTTTAGGTCGGGAGTTTGAGACCAGCCTGAGCAATACAGTAAGACCCTGTACCTACAAAAAAAATTTTTAATTAGCCCTATGTGGTGGTGCACACCTGTACACCCAGCTACTTTGGAGGCTAAGGCAGGAGGATTGCTTGAGCCCAAGAGTTCGAGGCTGCAGTGCGCTATGATCGTGCCACCGTACTCCAGCCTGGGCAACAGAGCAAGATCCTGTCTCAAAAATAAAAAATAAATTAAACAAACAAAACTGTAATGTTGAATATGCTTTTCAAACTAGACTCACCCCCATTCATGAAAGCCATTGATCTTATCCAACTTACTCATTTCACCACTGGGGAAACGGAGGTATAGATAACGGAATCAAAGTGCTCAAGAGGGTCCAGTGAGACAGAAGCACACCTGGGACTGCCAGAGCTCCTGGTGCCCAGCTTGACACCCAGGCATTCCTCAGAGTCTATGCCTTGCCAGGGACAGGGCGGGTGACTTGGAAGTGGGCAGGCTCCTGTGCCGCCATGGCCTCCGTCAGGCTCCTCAGTGCTCTCAAGCTAACCTATGGGGCTCTCGAAGGGAAACAGGTATCTGGAGCTTGGTCTGTGGTGCTGAGGCTGCTGGAGACAGGAACCCTGAGTTCTAGGCCCAGATCAGTGATGGGTAGCTCCAGATTAAGGACCCAGCAGAGAGAGTGAGGAGCCCTCTTTAGTTCCGACTCTGCAGCCTCCTTGTCTCCACCTCCTCTATCACAGCTGCTCACTGTCATGCTGTCCCATCAGCGTCTCTCTGGCTCCTGTACCCTCCTCCCATCGAGTCGTGGCCTCGCTTCTGTCTCTGACAGGGACCCAGCCCACCACCTGTGGGCCCGTATGTGTTTTGTTTGACACTATTTGAAAACAATCTGAATTAGTTGCTTGTGTTTAAAAACTGGTAGGAATCATCTAAAATATTGAATTTCTTGATTCTCTTGAAGAATCTACAGACTGACAATATGAGGCCTGAATTATTTTCTGGCAGGACAGCAACTGACTGGGCTAAGGGACAGCTGCGCCATCTGGATGGGGAATTCATACAGTGGGCCCCAGCATCTCCACCATTCCCTGTTGCCTTCCCAGCCCTGCTGCTGCGCTCCTTTAGATGACCTGTCTGACCTTGGAAGGCATTCGCAACCCTAGTCTCGACCACTTTGATTTGAGCCTTCCCCACATCCAGCTCATGAGATAAGACCATCCTATCCTGAGACCATGCACAGTGATTAACCCATCCACACACAGCCTCTGACCATCCATTCACTCAGCCCAGCCCTCGAGCGTCAAGGGAGACTGTGCCCCCATTGCTGTCCCCCAAACACCTCTCTGGACCCACAGCTCAGCCCTCCAGGGCCCCCTCCTCTAAGTCCCACAACTCCCATGGTGGTCATTCAGAAAGCACGGCAGCCAATCCACCATCCTTTATTTGTCCTAAATAAGGACCCCTGCACTCTTATACTGAGGCAAGAGTTCTTGGATTTTGTACCGAGGTGCTTTGATGGCTTGGACAATCCTCAATGGGGGGAGGTATTTCTGGGGCGCCATAAAAATGGGATAACGAGGTTTAGTCGTCTTGTTGATGCTGCACAAATCCAGGACCACAGACTTAGGGTTGTAGATATCTTTCTTCTTCGGCTGGATTGGAGGGAATGGTGGACTATGGTGAGGCTCCACAAGCAGCTGCAACAGGTCCTTCCGAAAGATATTCCAGCTGTTCTCCTGGAGGAACTTCTGGCACATATCTTCATCACTAAAGGGCAGGCACAAAAGCCGAGGTTCTCATGCCAGTCCCGCTCCTCCAGCCTTGCCTCCTGCCACTCTCCCCTCCCTAAGCATGTGGTGCTTCATCCTGCTTCTCTGACCCTCCCAGACTCTCCCTCTGCACCCTTTCCCTTTCCACAGTTTTCTTCCCTTAGGCCTGTGCTGTCTCATGTAGTAGCAATGGGCCACATGTAGCTACTGAGTACCTGAAATCCAGCCAGTCTGAAATAGAGATGTGCTGTGAGTATAAAATACACACCAGATTTCACAGACTTAGAATAACAAAAGAATGTAAAATAGCTCATTAATCATTTTATATTGATAAATGGATAAAGTGTGATATATACATATTGCATGATTCTGTTTATGTAAGATGTCCAGAATAGGCAGGTCTGTAGAGACAGGAAATAGATTGGTGGCTGCCGTGGACTGGCCATGGTGCTCTGGCTCCACCCTGCCCCCTTCCCTCATAGCAAGTGAGGCTGAGGAAGGTGGAAGAAGGACTGGAGCCTCCTGAGACCACATCAAGGCAAGGGGGTGTTAAACTTCAATTAACTCACCTGTACTCTCTTACCTGAGCAGACAAGCTGAATACTTCACTAACAAGTCAGAACATTCTTCCAGCCAGATTATATTGACAAAGATAAAGTCAACTTTGATCCGTAGAGGTTGGCTTAAGAAAAAACCCAGAGGTCAGCATGGCTACAAGCTAGTCCTGTAGCGTCAGCAATATGGCAAAGCCAGCTTCCCCCTGCTCATGAAAGCTGGGCATGTGCACCTCTTCTCAACTCCATGCTTGTGGCAGCAGGTTGGTAGTTTGAAACTGGCCATGGTGGGAGTATTTACACCACAGAAATCAGCAAACACTGCAAGCTAGGGTCCTCTTCCTGCATCTTGGAGAGCTGGTTGTTAAACATCCACCGAGCACACTACTGGGTAGTCCTCAGTTGAAAAGTTCCATTAACTCCCAATTTCTTACACAATAAATAACAACAACATCTCACTCTGACTTAGGACTTACCATGTGTCAAGCACTTTACATTTGTGAACTCATTTAATTTTCACAATCACCCCATTTCACAACCATAGAAATTGGGGTGAGGCTAAGGAATTCACCAAAACCTAGGAGGGGGCTAGCATGTGATGACTAATTCTTAAGGGATAATTTTTTTAAAAACCTAGATTCTAAGCTAAGACAGACAAGACTCCATGTCACTTCCTGATGTTGATGTTCACATTGATTTCTAGTCTACTTTTTCACTGAACAGGGTAGCGTCGGCTTCACACAGGGGTCTCAGTTCCAATCCCCTGTCTCACTTGAACTGAAAGCTGCATCTGTCCTTTCAGGCTTAAAAAAATCAACCCATGGCCGGGTGCAGTGGCTCACGCCTGTAATCCCAGCACTTTGGGAGGCCAGGCGGGCAGATCACTTCAGATCAGGAGTTCGAGACCAGCCTGGCCAAGATGTCTCTACAGCCATATTGCTGATGCTACAGGACTAGCTTGTAGCCATGCTGACCTCTGGGTTTTTTCTTAAGCCAATCTCTACAGATCAAAGTTGACTTTATCTTTGTCAATATAATCTGGCTGGAAGAATGTTCTGACTTGTTAGTGAAGTATTCAGCTTGTCTCTACTTGACATTTAGTAGAGACCCCTGTCTCTACTAAAAATATAAAAATTAGCCAGGTGTGGTGGCACACACCTGTAATCCCAGCTACTCAGGAGGCTGAGCCACAAGAATCACTTGAACCCAGTGGGCAGACATTGCAGTGAGCTGAGATCACGCCATTGCACTCCAGCTCGGGTGATAGAGTGAGACTCTGCCTCAAAAAAAAAAAAAGAAAAAAAAAAATCAGCCCATGACGCCCTTAAGCCCTCCTGGGCAATCCCCAGCATTATTAGTTCATACTATCAGTCTGTTTTGGGTGATTCTCTTCACTTTGGCCTTGGGAGATTTCCTGACTTTCTTGTGTACGCAGCCATGCATTCTACCCCGCATGGGCCCCGCTGTGCTCTGTAGGGGTGATTTTCAGGATATCCAGCCTGCACTATTCACAGGACAGGTACCTCTGCCACTGGCTCTATGATCTTCAGGACCTCAGAGTCTTTGGTTAAAACATGAGGGATCTGAGCTAGATAATGGATATGTTTTCTGCCTGTTTTAGCAGTCTAGAAAGGCATGAGTTCAACAATTAATGAATAAGACAGAATTCTGTAAGTCAGCATTCTAGATGAGGGTCGCAAATGCTGACTGAGCAGGGCGGATGCTGAATGTTCCATCTGCCCCCCCCCCACCACCCACAAGTCTATGTAAACCTTTTCTGAATTTCCATTCAACAGATATTAACCAATCCCCATCACATGCCAGGCATTATGCAATGAGCTAAGGCTGCTTAAACCCTTTTTTGAGTGGCAAGTCTAAATGGCTATTTCCTATATTGGTAGTACCCAGGAATCAGAGAAGTGTGGCATCCTTGAACCAGAAGGAACCACCAGTATTTCTCAGCTTGTTTTTCTCACAAGACTGCCCCAGTGTTGGCCTTATTTACATATCATCTGCTCTTTAAATTTACTAATGATTTTCCAGGCTGGGTGCGGTGGCTCACACCTGTAATCCCAGGTGAGGCTGAGGCGGGCAGATCACCTCAAGTTGGGAGTTCGAGACCAACCTGGCCAACATGGTGAAACCTCGTCTCTACTAAAATTAGCCAGGTGTAGTGGCAGCGCCTGTAATCCCAGCTACTTGGGAGACTGAGGCAGGAGAATCACTTGAACCCAGGAGGCGGAGGTT
Organism: Rhinopithecus roxellana; assembly: GCF_007565055.1. Classification (NCBI taxonomy): domain Eukaryota; kingdom Metazoa; phylum Chordata; class Mammalia; order Primates; family Cercopithecidae; genus Rhinopithecus; species Rhinopithecus roxellana. The sequence continues at coordinate 108,396,745 of NC_044561.1, read as the reverse complement.
GCAGTGAGCCGAGATCATGCCACTGCACTCCAGCCTGGGCAACAAAGCAAGACTCTGTCTAAAAAAAAAAAAAATACTAATGATTTTCCTTCAATCTGTTCAGTTTCTTTTACTTAAATATTTACTTTAACTTTGTCTTAAGCAACAAGATCTGTCAGATCACATGGTTAGTAAGCTAGTCATGTTGCTTTTTCTAATTCACACAAATTAATACATAACTGTTAAAACTAAAAATGTCAATCTGTGAGCCACCTAAAATCATCCTGTAACCCTCCTGTGGAATATGTTCCATACTTTAAAAACTACTGATCTACTCTAATTTTCTCGTTCTGCTGATTGGAGTTGGAAGCCTAGAGAAGGTGATGAAGACCTCACATTGCTCAAGGTCTTGAAGATCTCACGTCAGAGCCTTTTGTGTGCTTACTGGCCAGGGCTGGAATCACCTGCAGCTCTGTCTGCCTTCATACCCCCTTTCTCTATCATTGGAATCACTCGTTTCCTACACCTGCTGCCAAAACCGTGTCTGATCACAATATTACCGCAAGTAAAGAAAAGAGAGAGGATGCAAAATTGTGTAAGAAGTATGAGCTCCATTATGAAAATGGAGCACGATGATAAATGCGTATTTGGCACATATCCATGAAGTGAAAAAAACATTAAAAGGAAACACAGAAGATGTGAACTGGGATTGCTGGAGGATTGCAAATGTTTTGGGTTTTGTCTTTTTCGCTGTTCAGTGTTTTTCAATTTTCTGCAATGAGTATGGCCCATTCACATTTAGTCAACATTTATTAAGTACCTTCTGCATTCTGGGCACCGTACAGGTGCTAGAGACCAAAGGCGGATACAGCACAGCCCTGCCTTCCTGAAGCACTTGATCAGGTGGAAGGGAAAGAGCTGTGCAAACAGGTAACTATATGTCAACACAACATGGTCAATGACAGAGCTGCGTAGAGAATATTATGAGTGTGCAGAAAGGGGGTACTTATCCCAAACGGGTTAGTCTGAGGAGGTTTGCTGCAGAAGATGAATCTTACAGAATGAGCAGGAATTTATCACACAAAGGATGAAGGCAGGACTGGGGTCAGCATTTCAGGCAAAAGGGCCAGCATTGGCAAAGGCAAGGTATGTGCAGCATATAGCAGGCAACCTGCCTGGGTTGCTGGAGTGAGTTGGAGGTGGCAGGAGATGCTGCGGGGGCTTGAGCAGGGGGTCAGATTGCGGTGGGTCATTGCGGTAGCACTGAGTTTGGACTTTATCCTATAGGCAGTGAGATACCATTGAGAGGTTTCAAGCAGGAGTTTAACACAACTAGATTAGGGTTTTAACAAGAACACAGTGTGCAGAAAGAATCCGGCAGGGAAGAGACTAAAGGGAGGAACCCGTGATAAGACTCTTGCAGGAATCTAGCTTGGTGGTCCCGAAGTGAGGGTGGAGGCCAGGCACGGTGGCTCATGCAATTCCAGCACTTTGGGAGGCCAAGGTGGGTGGATCCTTTGAGCTCAGGAGTTTGAGACCAGCCTGGGCAACATGGCAAAACCCTGCCTCTACCAAAAAATACAAAAAAATTAGCTAGGCATGGTGGCGCCTGCCTGTTGTCCCAGCTAGTGGGAAGGCTGAGGTGGGAGGATCACTTGAGCCCGGGAGGTGGAGGTTGCAGTGAGTTGAGATTGAGCCACAGCATGCCAGCCTGGATGACAGAGTGAGACCCCGTCTCTCACACACACACAGGAAACAAAGTTGGGGTGGAGAGACATGTCACCCAGGGAGATGTACAAGATCCACTAGAGTATGTGAATAGTAAGATTTCATTTATATTTATCTTTCTCTTATTCTTTTAAAAGATCGATTTTCATATGCTTATAATATATATTGGTACAGTAATACTATATGTGGATATAATAAAAACAAATCAACAGATGTTATTTATATTACATATACATACCAGGGAGCACATGCTTGAACACTTTTTGTAATACCAACGTGAGATGAAAATAGTTTTGAGACCACTGGTCTGGGCAATAAATTAATTTTTACATTTAAATAAAGCTATTTGTTCTCATTATAAAAGCATTAACATTCACTCTAGAAAATTTGGACACTATGAAAAAGTAAAAAGAAAAAATGTATCTAATCTTTCAAGATACATACTTATTTTTAATAATTATAAAAGTAAATCTCAGCACTTTGGAAGACCAAGCAGGAGGACTATTTAAGTCCAGGAGTTCAAGACCAGCTTGGGCAACATAGTGAGACTTCCATCTCTACAAAAAAATTTTCAATTAGCTGAGCATTGTAGTACATGTCTATAGTTCCAGCTACTCGGGAGACTGAGCTGGGAGGATCATTTGAGCCCAGGAGGTCAAGGCTACAGTGAGCCATGATTGTGCCACTGCACTCCAGCCTGGGGAACAGAGTGAGAACCTGTCTCAAAAAAAATAATAAAAATATGGCCGGGCGCGGTGGCTCAAGCCTGTAATCCCAGCACTTTGGGAGGCCGAGACGGGCGGATCACGAGGTCAGGAGATCGAGGCCATCCTGGTTAACACGGTGAAACCCCGTCTCTACTAAAAAATACAAAAAGCTAGCTGGGCGAGGTGGCGGGCGCCTGTAGTCCCAGCTACTCGGGAGGCTGAGGCAGGAGAATGACGTAAACCCGGGAGGCGGAGCTTGCAGTGAGCTGAGATCCGGCCACTGCACTCCAGCCTGGGCGACAGAGCGAGACTCCGTCTCAAAAAAAATAAAAAATAAAATAATAATAATAATAATAATAATAATAATAATAATAATAAAATAAAATAAAAGCAATATATATGCATTGCAAGAACAAATATGAGAGGAATATATAACCAGAAAGTTCCTTTAGTCTCACCTCCCGGAGAAAACGACTCTTACCACAGGCATTGTCATTTTCGCTTATTTCCTTCTAGGTTTCTCTCGGGTAAGTGTTTGACAAAGGCATAGTCATGGCACCTGTACAATTCTGTACTGCCCTTTTCCAGTATCATTATATCACCCATTTTACCCTGCTGTTACAGAGCCATTAAGCTTACCATTTTTTAGATAAAACAATTATGTTCTATCAAGAGAAAATACCACAATTTTGTAAACTATCCCTTTAGTGTGGCACACATGAATGTTGTTGTCATTGTTTTTCTATTATGAATACGGCTGCTATGAACCTCTTACTTTATTTATTTACTATTATTATTTTTGTTTGTTTGAGACAGAGTTTCGCCCTTGTTGCCCAGGCTGGAGTGCAATGGCGCAACCTTGGCTCACTGCAACCTTTGCCTCCCAGGTTCGAGTGATTCTCCTGCCTCAGCCTCCTGAGTAGCTGGGATTAAAGATGGCCACCACCACACCCGGCTAATTTTTTGTACATTTAGTAGAGACGGGGTTTCACCATGTTGGCCAGCTGGTCTTAAACTCCTGACCTCAGGTGATCCACCTGCCTCGGCCTCCCAAAGTGCTGGGATTACAGGCGTGAGCCACCATGCCCAGCCTATTATTATTATTATTATTGAATGGAATCTCGCTCTGTCACCCAGGCTGGAGTACAATGGCATAATCTTGGCTCACTTCAACCTCTGCCTCCCGGGTTCAAGTGATTCTCCTGCCTCAGCCTCCTGAGTAGCTGGGATTACAGGGGCCCACTACCATGCCCGGCTACTTTTTGTATTTTTAGTAGAGGCAGGGTTTCACCATGTTGGCCAGTCTGGTCTCAAACTCCTGACCTCAGGTGATCCACTTGCCTCGGCCTCCCAAAGTGCTGGGATTACAGGCATGAGCCACTCCTCCCGGCCTTATTATTATTATTTTTATTATTTTTATATTTTTATTTTTTGAGACAGAGTTTTGCTCTTATTGCCTGGGCTGGAGTGCAATGGTGCCATCTCGGCTCACTACAACCTCTGCCTTCTGGGTTCGAGTGACTCTCCTGCCTCAGCCTTCGGAGTAGCTGGGATTACAGGTGCCTGCCACCACGCCCAGCTAATTTTTGCATTTTTAGTAGAGACAGGGTTTCACCATGTTTGCCAGGCTGGTCTCAAACTCCTGACCTCAGGTGATCCACCCACCTAAGCCTCCCAAAGTGCTGGGATTACAGGCGTGAGCCACCGCGCCCAGCCTTATTATTTTTTAACACAGAGTTTCACTCTGTCACCCAGGCTGAAGTGCAGTGGTGCCATCTCAGCTCACTGCAACCTCTGTCTCCCAGGTTCAGGCAATTCTCCTACCTCAGCCTCCTGAGTAGTTGGGATTACAGGCATGTGCCACTGCGCCTGGCTAATTTTGTGTTTTTAGTAGAATTGGGGTTTCACTACATTGGCCAGGTTGGTCTCAAACTCCTGACCTCAAGTGATCTGCCTGCCTCGGCTTCCCAAACTGCTGGGATTATAGGCGTGAGCCACCGCGCCAGACCCTGCAATGAACATCTTAACACAGGGGCTTTCTCCATATTTTGGCTCTATAAATTCATAGATGAATCTCTGTCTCAAAGTGTCAGGACAGTTTTATAGCATTTGAAATGTAGTGCTAAAACTATCATCAAAAGGATTGAGCCTATCTAGAGTGTACCAACAACTCCCATTTCATTTCACCCTTGTCAGCAATAGGTATTACATTTTTCCTTCTTTTACTAAAATAACAGGTGAAAAATTGTTCATTTCACCTGATGGGACTTACGCACATTTCCAGTACTGACCTGGGGAATGCAATATTGAGCTTTAACAACTTTTTTATCATCTCGTCATCATTGTCAATCAGTTCATAAAATATTTCCTTCCTTATCCGTATCAACTCATTTCCCAGGCTCATCAGGATCAAGGGTCGTGTGTCACATTCACCCTCTGGAAGGAAGGCCTGGTGAAGACCCTTGGGAGAAGTCACAGAAAGTTAGACCTCAGAGACTGGCCAGGTCTGCCCGCAGATTTTCTTTTATTTTTATTTTTATTTTTTTTTGAGACGGAATTTCGATCTTGTTGCCCAGGCTGGAGTGCAGTGGCCCAGTCTCAGCTCACTGCAACCTCTGCCTCCCAGGTTCAAACGATTCTCCTGCCTCAGGCTCCCAAGTAGCTGGGACTACAGGCACGCACTACCACGCCCGGCTAATTTTGTATTTTGAGTAGAGATGGGATGTCTCCATGTTGCTCAGGCTGGTCTCAAACTCCTGACCTCAGGTGATCCACCGCCTTGGCCTTCCAAAGTGCTGAGATTACAGGCATGAGCCACCGTGCCTGGCCTACCTGCAGATTTTCTAGATGGGAAAAAGAAGGCCTCAAACAGGAGGTGAATTTATCTGGGATCACTGAGCAAATGACCAGCAGGAGAAATCCTGGGCCCTTTTTGCTACATGACATGGAATTCCTCTGACCCTGGAATTAGAAGAGCACCTAAATCAGATTACCCACTGTCCCACTCCAGCAATCTCACTGCCACTATTGCTCTCAAAATTTCCCCAATGTCTAATTACAGCTCTTTTTTTTTGTTGAGTAAATCTGTTTTCTCTTCCTTAGGACTTACGATAAAAATCAAACAGGCGCCAGGTGTAGTGGCTCACACCTGTAATGCCAGCACTTTGGGAGTCCCAGGTGGGTAGATCACTTGAGCCCAGGAATTTTAACCAGCCTGGGCAACATGGTGAAACCACACATCTACACAAATTACAAAAGTTAGCCAGGTGTGATAGCGCACGCCTGTAGTCCCAGGCTGAGGTGGGAGGATTTCTTGAGCCCAAGAAGTGGAGGTTGCAGTGAGCCGAGATCACGCCACTGCACTCCAGCCCGGGCGAGACAGGGAGACTCCATCTCAAAAAAAAAAAAAAAAAAAGAAAATTGTCCAACATCACACATCAGGAAAGCAATAAACCTAGACTTTGAACCAAGTGGTCTGTCTTCAGAGTCTGTGCTTTCAGCAACTACAATGAGGAAACTGAGGCACAAAGAGGTTAAGTAGCTTGCCCAAGGTAACGAGACAAAGTGGCAGAGCCCAATCTTGAACCAGGGATCCACTTAGGAGCAGTGCTGTCCTGCTTACTGTCTCAGCTACCTCCAACCCACATGCTGCAGGCACACAGCTGGAGTCAGTTGCTTCTCTGGCTAGATGCTTCAAATAGCCTCCCAAAGCACCTGGGATCAAATAAATCTCCTCATGCCTCCTAAGGCCTGGGCTGTCTCACCCTTCCAGGCCCTCCATCTCAGCCTCGTGTACTGCTGCCTTGCTTAGTCTGTTCCAGCCACCCTGCCCTCCCTTCCAATCCCCTCAACACGCCTCCTCCCTCCTGCCTTGAACCTTGAACTTGCCGCTTCTGTCTGGAACACTTTTCTGCCAGGTTGTTCCATCGCTTATTCTTTTTTTTGTTTGTTTGTTTTGTTTTGTTTTGAGACAAAGTCTCACTCTGTCCCCAGCCTGGAGTGCAGTTGGATGATTTCAGCTCACTACAACCTCAACTTCCTGGGCTCAAGAGATCCTCCTGCCTCAGCCTCCTGAGTAGCTGGGACTACAGGTGTGCACCACCACATTCAGCTAATTTTTGTTTTTGGTAGAGACGGGGTTTCACCATGTTGCCCAGGCTGGTCTCGAACTCCTGGCCTCAGCAATTCTCCTTCCTTGGCCTCTCAAAGTGCTGGGATTACAGGTGTGAGCCCCTGTGCCCGGCCCCATAGCTTATTCTTTTCATCATTCTGGTCTCAGCTTAAACATCACCTCCTCAGAGCAGCCTTCCCTTAGCCACCCCATTTAAGAACCTCTCCACCTACCCTGCTTTCCATTCCATTCCTAACAGCAATTTGTAATTTTCTATGTATTTACTAGCTACCTCTTGTCTGTCCTGACTAGATCATAAGCCCCATGAGGGCAGGAATTATGTCAGTTCACTCAGCCACACTGGCACTTTGTGCCATGCTTGGAGCATGGTAGGTGCTCAAGGAATATCTGCTGAATGAGTGACCCAAAAATGACCCAAATGGAGTCACACAACTTTAGAGGTGGCAGCTCACCCAGATGACTGTCCTCATTTTCTCATGACACAGACTCAGAAAGAGAAAGTGATTTGCCCGTGGCCACACAGCTAACTATTAGAAGCAAAATGAGAATAAGAAGTGCTGCTTGCCACCTCTCTTCTGCAATGCCCATGGCTCTGGCCCGCCCAGTCTTGACCACCTCAGAGGCCTCAGCCTGCCTGTTCCATGGAGAAGTTGGACTTCCTATATCTCCTGGCTTTCAAAACCTGGGTCCCTCTACCCTAGGCCCCACCCTCTGCTGTTCCCAGGGCTGACCCAGCTCCACACTGCTACTCCCAAGGATGAGGACAATGTGACCCACCTTCCAGGGGGCGGGTTCAGTCAAGCAGTTACCACTCCCATTCTCCTACAGCTGAAGTCGGGGCCTCAACACAGAGGGCTCAGAGTCCTATCACAGGCACCTCACGGAGGCACCCGCAGACATTTTCTTCAAAGGGGTCACGTTAACAAATATTTGTTGAAGGCCTTCTATGTGCTGGCCCTATGTGGGAAGCAGCAGCCAGGTCCTTTTGCTAAGTCCCCACCCAAAGCCTTCTAGGACTTCTAGGAAATAAAGGCCTTACTCCCTGTTCCAGCATTGCAGGGCCTGGACAAAACAGACCCTGTTGTTCCTGTTCCTGACACAGCCTCCCCTCCTGTCACTGCCTACCAAACTGAGTAAGGCCTTTTCCGTCCTCATGCCTCCATCCTGCCCAGGCCTCAGTGTCCCGTGGTGCCCTGTGTTCAGCTCTGAGCACCTTACTCTGAAACATTAACAAATTGAAGCGAAGCAGACACCACCTTCATTAACTCTAACGTCTAAAGACATATTAATGTAAGATGTTAATAACAGGGGAAACTGCGAGAGGGACATATGGGGACTTTCTGTACTATCTTCTCAATTTTTCTGTAAATCTAAAACTGTTCTAAAAAATAAGACCACTAAAACAATGAATCCAGTAGTGGGGGCAGGGGGAGTGTGGGTGACCACGCTTGGCTGTGAGCTGATCACTGTGGAGGCTGGGAGGCGGGTGACAGAGCTGAGTGGCAGGAGGAGCAGTATGTGGGCGCAGAGGTGGGGCAGGCAGAAGGACTTTCCAGGAGGAGCAATGGGCTGGAAGGCTGGAAACTACGCTCCTTGAAGAATGACCGAAGGAATGGAGGCCACTCTGTGTGAATATGAAAATAATTAACGGAACACTGGCACTGTGCCTGGCTACATAAATGTTGAATGAAAAACAAAACAGCATTCTTTAAATACCTAAGGGCATCACATGCTAAGGAAGTAGATTCCTTCTGTTTTGGGGCATAGGGCAGGGAGAGGAGAGGAGCTAGTTTAAAGCTGTAGGAGGCAATGTTTTACTAAACAAAAGGAAGACATTTCTAAGAGCTAAAAAATAATCAGCATTGACAAAGGGACTGGACCTTTGTCCACTGGACTGTGCTAGGGACTGGACCTCTCAGACAGTACTGGACTGACCTTCCCAGCCCTGAGGACATACGGGCTGGTGTGAGTGGAGAGAAGGAGCATGCACAGTCCACCATAACACAGGGTGAGAATGGTGTAAGGACAACCTTGGAGATAGTGACAGAGGAACAGAGGAGAGGGCTTGGTGAGGGAACAGTTTCCCAGATGCCAAATGACCACATATGAGGCTTCAGGAGACAGCCCTCTGCAGGCACAGGCGGGCTGAGTCCCATTTCTCCTCCTGGAAAGCCCTTCTCCCGCCCCACCTCTGCACCCGCACACTGCTCCTCCTCCTCTCATTCAGCTCTGGCACCTGCCACCCAGCTTCCATAGTGATCAGCTCATAGCCAAGCATGGTCATCCATACTGCCCTTGCTACCACTACTGCATTTTTTTTTTTTTTTTTTGAGACAGGCTCTCATTCTGTTGTTCAGATTGAAGTACAGTAACACAATCATGGCTCACTGCAGCCTCGATTTCACAGGCTCAAGCAATCCTCCCACCTCACCCTCCCAAGTAGCTGGGATCATAGGCAAATGTCACCATGCCCAGCTAACTTTTTAATTTTTTGTAGAGACAGGGTCTCGCTTTGTTGCCCAAGCTGGTCTCGAACTCCTGGGCTTCAGCAAGTGTGAGCCACTGTGCCCAGCCTTGGATTCCTTTTTTTTTTTTTTTGAGACAGAGTCTTACTCTGTCACCCAGGCTGGAGTACAGTGGTGCAATCCTGGCTCACTGCAACCTCCGCCTCCTGGGTTCAAGCGATTCTCCTGCCTCAGCTTCCCGAGTAGCTGGGGTTACAGGTGTGTGCCACCATGCCTGGCTAATTTTGTATTTTTAGTAGAAATGGGGTTTCACCATGTTGGCCAGGCTGGTCTCAAACTCCCAACCTCAGGTGATCCGCCCGCCTCGGCCTCCCAAAGCATCTGGAATTACAGGCGTGAGCCACCGCGCCCGGCCTGGTGGTCTTATTTTTTAAAACAGTTTTAGATTTACAGAAAAATTGAGAAGATAGTACAGAAAGTGCCCATATACTCCATGTCCAGTTTCCCACATCTTACATTGGTAAGTCTTTGTTACAGTTAGTGAACTTCTACTGCTACATTATTGTTAGCTAAAGTCAATGAGTTGCTTAGATTTCCTGTTTCACCTAATGCCCTTTTTCTAGTTCACTATCTTATCCAGGATACAACATTACGTTTAATAATAGGGCTCGGCCGGGCGCGATGGCTCAAGCCTGTAATCCCAGCACTTTGGGAGGCCGAGACGGGCGGATCATGAGGTCAGGAGATCGAGACCATCCTGGCTAACACGGTGAAACCCCGTCTCTACTAAAAATACAAAAAACTAGCCGGGCGAGGTGGCGGGCGCCTGTAGTCCCAGCTACTCGGGAGGCTGAGGCAGGAGAATGGCGTGAACCCGGGAGGCGGAGCTTGCAGTGAGCTGAGATCCGGCCACTGCACTCCAGCCTGGGGGACAGAGCGAGACTCCGTCTCAAAAAAAAAAAAAAAAAAAAAAAAAAAATAATAATAATAATAATAATAGGGCTCTTTAGGCTCCTCTCGGCTGTGGCATTTTCTCAGGCCATTTTTTATTATCTTGGCAGTTTTGAGGGTACTCACTGAGTATTTTGTGGGATGCCACTGTTAGAATTTGTCTAATGTTTTCCCTCTAATCATGTCTCATGATTAGACTGAGTTACAAGATATTGAGAGGATGGCCACAGAAGTTAAGTGATATTTTCATCACATCCTATCAAGGAACAATACTATCAACATGATGTTTTACTATTGATGTCGGCCTTGATGATCTGGCTGTGTTTTTCAGATTTTTTCCACTGTACAGTTACTTCATTCCCCCTTCCCATACTGTATTCTTTGGAAGGAAGTCCTATGCATGGCCCACATTTAAGGAGTAGAGAGTTAGGCTCTCTTTCCTTTAAGACAGTGTAGCTACATAAATTGCTTGAAATTCATTCTGCAGGGAGATTTGTCTCTTCTCCTCCATTTATTAATTCATTATTAATTCATTTATATCAATATGCACTCATGAATGTTTATTGTGTACTTTTGGTTATAATCCAACACTGCTTTATTTTGTTTTTCAAATTGTTTCAGCTTTGGCCACTGGGAGATATTTTAGGTGGCCCCCGTGTCCTTGGACATGCTCCCATATTAAAGTAGTTCCTGCCCCTCCCCCAGCTCTTCCTTACTTTCTGGCATTACAATATGTTCTAGACTCATCCTGTGTATTTCCTGCCCTAGTCCTAGATTCAACCATTTTTCCAAAGAGCGCTTGTTCCTTTTATTGGGAAATTGTATTAGAAATCATGATCTGGTTTCTTGACATTGGTCTGGGCAATGGTTTTTTTTGGGTATGACCCCAAAACACAGGCAACAAAAGCAAAAATAGACAAATGAGATTGCATCAAACTAAAAAGCTTCTGCACAGCAAAGGAAACAACCAACAAAGTAAAAAGACAACCTAAAGAATGATAGAAAATATTTGCAAGCTGTACATCTGATAAGGGGATAATATCTAAAATGTATAATGAACTTAAACAACACAGTCTCAAGAAATCAAATAGCCTGGTTAAGAAGTGGGCAAAAAATGGCCGGGCGCGGTGGCTCAAGCCTGTAATCCCAGCACTTTGGGAGGCCGAGACGGGCGGATCACGAGGTCAGGAGATCAAGACCATCCTGGCTAACATGGTGAAACCCCGTCTCTACTAAAAATACAAAAACTAGCCGGGCGAGGTGGCGGGCGCCTGTAGTCCCAGCTACTCGGGAGGCTGAGGCAGGAGAATGGCGTAAACCCGGGAGGCGAAGCTTGCAGTGAGCTGAGATCTGGCCACTGCACTCCAGTCCGGGCGACAGAGCGAGACTCCGCTTCAAAAAAAAAAAAAAAAAAAAAAGAAGTGGGCAAAAAACTCTGAATAGACATTTCTCAAAGGAAGACATACAAATGACCAACAGGTATATGAAAAAAATGCTCAACATCACTGATTATCATGGAAATGCAAAGTGAAAATCCAATGAGATATTGAGTTATACCTGTTAAAATGGTTACCATCAAAAAGACAAAATATGACAAATGTTGGCAAAGATTTGGAAAAAAGGGAACCCTCAAACACTATTGGTGGGAATATAAATGAGGACAGCCTTTATGAAAAACAGTATGGAGGCCAGGCACGATGGTCCATGCCTGTAATCTCAGCCCTTTGGGAGGCCAAGGTGGGAGTATCGCTTGAGGCCAGGAGTTCCAGATCAGCCTGGGCAACATAGTGAGACCCTGTCTCTAACAAAAAATAAAAAAATTAGTTGGGCATGGCAGCACACACCTGCAGTCTCAGCTATTCACAATACTCAGGTGAGAGCATTGGTTGGGTCCAGGAGTTCAAGGCTGCAGTGACCCATGATCACTTGCCACTGCACTCCAACCTGAGTGACAGAGCAAGACCCTGTCTCTTAAAAAGAATAAAAGAGGCCGGGCACAGTGGTTCACGCCTGTATTTCCAGCACTTTGGGAGGCTGAGGTGGGTGGATCACGAGGTCAGGAGTTCAAGACCAACCCAGCCAACATGGTGAAACCCCATCTGTACTAAAAATACAAAAAAGTAGCCCGGCCTGGTGGCGGGCACCTGTAATCCCAGCTACTTGGGAGGCTGAGGCAGGAGAATCACTTGGACCCAGGAGGCAGAGGTTGCAGTGAGCCAAGATGGCGCCACTGCACTCCAGCCTGGGTGACAGAGCAAGACTCTGTCTCAAAAAACAAAAAAAAAGAAAGAAGAAAGAAAGAAACCAACCAACCAAGATCCAAGTGCTAAGTGTGCTCATTGCTGGAAGGGTATCATTTCTTTTAGGCCCTATGATCTGACAGAGCAAAACAGTTGTATGTTTCTAACCATACCCATACATATTTCTTTTTTTTTTTTCCGAGATGGAGTCTCGCTCTGTCACCCAGGCTGGAGTGTAGTGGCACAATCTCCACTCACTGCAAGCTCCACCTCCCGGGTTCCTGTCATTCTCCCGCCTCAGCCTCCCGAGTAGCTGGGACTATAGGCGCCCACCACCATGCCAAGCTAATTTTTTTGTATTTTTAGTAGAGACGGGGTTTCACCGTGTTAGCCAGGATGGTCTCAATCTCCTGACCTCATGATCTGCCCACCTCAGCCTCCCAAAGTGCTGGGATTACAGGCGTGAGCCACCATGCCTGACCTACCTACACATATATTTCTATACATAATTATCTGTAAGTATATATTGAGCTAAATTTGAGTGTCTACTGATGTTTTCAACTCTAATCCATCTACTACATGGAGCATTCTAGGCTCCCCCTGCTTTCTAGACATTCCTGCTTAAATTGTGAAAAACCTGGTTCCCACCCTCTGCCATCCATTTACTGAACTATTTTATTTCAGTGTTAACACTGTGTACATGTATAGTAGTAGAAGTATTGTTAACCCACACCTTCATGAGAAACAGCTTTATCACTAGGGCACAGTGCTCAGACACAGTTCCTTTTGCTTTAGTCTTACCAACTCCACTCATTTCCAAAGTTACTTAAGTCAGCATCTTTTCCCCCAACTCCTTCACAGAGATTGTTTCATACATCTGTAATGGTTAGATTATCTTGTCATAGTTTGTATTCCTTCCTAGGATCCACTGACCTCCTAGATGATTTTTTTCTTTTTTCTTTTTTTTGAGATGGAGTCTCGCTCTGTCACCCAGGTTGGAATGCAGTGGCGTGATCTCTGCTCACTGCAAGCTCCACTTCCTGGGTTCACGTCATTCTCCTGCCTCAGCCTCAAGAGTAGCTGGGACCACAGGCGACTGCCACCATGCCCGGCTAATTTTTTGTAATTTTAGTAGAGATGGGGTTTCACCGTGTTAGCCAGGATGATCTCGATCTCCTGACCTCGTGATCCGCCCGTTTCGGCCTCCCAAAGTGCTGGGATTACAGGCTTGAGCCACCGCGCCCGGCCTGATTTTTTTCTTTAACAAATTGCATACATTAAGATTCACTTTTTGTGCTGTAAAATTAAATGGGTTTTGACAAATGCTTTTGTATCCACCATTTACAGTACCATAGAGAATAATTTTACTGCCCTAAAAGTCCCCTGTGCTTCACCTATTCATCCCATCTCCTGAACTCCAAACCTCTTGCAACCACTGATAATTTTACTATCTCTATAGTGTTTTTCTTGTCCAGAATGTCATAGAATTGGAATCATGCAATATTTAGCCTTTTCATAATGAATTCCTTAGAAATTGTGTGTGTGTTTTTTTTTTTTTTTTTTTTTTTTTTTTTTTTTTTTTTTTGAGACGGAGTTTCGCTATTGTTGCCCAGGCTGGAGTGCAATGGCGCGACCTCGGCTCATCGCAACCTCCACCTCCTGGGTTCAAGCAATTCTCCTGACTCAGCCTCCCAAATAGCTGGGATTACAGGTGTCCACCACGACTGGCTAATTTTGCATTTTTAGTAGAGACGGGGTTTCTCCATGTTGGTCAGGCTGGTCTTGAACTCCCAACCTCAGGTGATCCACCCACATTGGCCCCCCAAAGTGTTGGGATTACAGGCATAAGCCACCGCACATGGCCTAGAAATTGAATTCTTTAGAAATTAGATTCTGTAAAAATATTAGGTAATTTATGGATTTGTTATTAATTTTTTTTTTTTTTTTTGAGATGGGGTTTTGCTCTTGTCACCCAAGCGGAGTGCAGTGGCACAATCTCGGCTCACTTCAACCTCTGCCTCCCGAGTTCAAGCAATTCTTGTGCCTCAGTCTCCCAAATAGGTGGGATTTCAGGTGCCCGCCACCACACCTGGCTTTTTGGTTTGGGTGTTTTCTTTTTTTGGAGACGGAGTTTCACTCTTGTCGCCCAGGCTTTAGTGCAATGGCACGATCTCAGCTCACTGCAACCTCCGCCTCCCAGGTTCAAGTGATTCTCCTGCCTCAGCCTCCCAAGCAGCTGGGATTACAGGTGTGCACCACCATGCCTGGCTAATTTTTGTATTATTAGTAGAGATGGGGTTTCACCATGTTGGCCAGGCTGGTCTTGAACTCCTGACCTCAAGTGATCCAATCTGCCTCAGCGTCCCAAAGTGCTGGGATTACAGGTGTGAGCCACCATGCCTGGCCCCAGCTAATTTTTGTATTTTTAGCAGAGACGAGAGTTCACCATGTTGGCCAGGCTGGTCTTGAACTCCTGACCTCAAGTGATCCGCCTGCCTTCAGCCTCCCAAAGCGCTGGGGCTACTGTGCCCAGCTGGTATTGTGTTTTTTAATGTCAAATTCCAATTGTTCATTGCTGGTATAAGTAAAGCAATGGACTCTCGTATATTAATCTTGTATCCTGTGACTTTGCTATATAGTCTCATTAGTTTCAGGAGGTTTTTCTTTTTAAAAAAATTGTTTGGAATTATCTACAGACAATAATGTTATCTGCAAACGAAGATAGTTTTATTTCTTCCTTCCCAATCTGTATGCCTTTTATTTCCTTTTCTTGAATGGACTAGCTAGGGCTTTCAGTACAGTGTTGAATAGGAGTGGTAAGAGGGAACATCTTTGCCTTGTTCCTGGATTCAGCTGGGATCACAGGTGCACCATGCCCGGCTAGTTTTTGTATTTTTAGTAGACACGGGGTTTCACCATGTTGGCCAGGCTGGTCTCGAACTCCTGACCTTGTGATCTGCCCACCTCGGCCTCCCATAGCACTGGGATTACAGGTGTGAGCCACCGTGCCAGGCCTATTCTTATCACATCTTTACAAATCAACACAATTCCTTGATATCATCAAATACGGAGGGAAGTGTTTTTAAACCTTTACTGTCATTACTTAACATTCCAGCCCATTTGTGTTACATACTCCGTGGTGAACAAAGCTCTTGGCATACTCACCAAAATTTCTCCCTGCTCCACAGTGTGCACCTTCATGTAGGCCCCTACTGCAGCCTCCTTGGGGAGCTCACCAAGCTTGGTATTGATCATGGCACATTTGATCGACTGAACAGGCCTGGATCTGAAATGTGACAGCTTGTTAGAGAGCTCATCTGTAACACAGTCTGCTCCTGAGGCCCTGGCTAATCAGCTCTCACTCTTCTGCACATGGAGGACTCCCCTCCCTGGGGAATTCACAACTCCCCAGAAGGTGAGAAAATTCAAAATCAAGTCCTGGAAGAGACTGACTCCCATTGTCAGGAATTGGAGGGTGCAAAAGACGAGACTTGGGAGAGGAAGGTGATACAGGCCCTCCCCTTAAACACCTGAGGGCTGTTCTCCTGGAGGCAGGGGCTGATGATCCCATGCAGCCAAGCCAGGCCTACTGGGTGGGAAGTCCCGGCTGGCCCTCTCATGCTCAGCATGAGGAAAGAATTTCTTTCTTTTTTTTCCTTTGAGACAGAGTCTCACTCTGTCACCAGGCTCGAGTACACTGATGGGATCTCTGCCCACTGAAATCTCCACTTCTGGAGTTCAAGTGATACTCTTGCCTCAGCCTCCCAAGTAGCTGGGACTACAGGTGCCTACCACCATGCCCGGCTAATTTTTAGCAGAGACAGGGTTTCACCATGTTGCCCAGGCTGGTCTCAAACTCCTGGCCTCAAGTGATCTGCATGCTTTGGCCTCCCAAGTGCTGGGATTATAGGCATGAACTACTGCGCCCAGTCAAGAAGGAATTTCTTTTCTTTTTTTTTTGAGATGGAGTTTTGCTCTTGTTGCCCAGGCTGGAGTGCAGTGGCACAATCTTGGCTCACTGCAACCTAGATTCTTCGGAAGGATTATCCATCACAGCTCAAAAGTGACAGGGTGCTCGTTATGGAGGCCAGCAGCTTGGAAATGTTAACAGGCAAAGGACTCGCAAGAAGTGGCCCTTGCAGGAATGCAGGGATTTTGACACTGGTGCCATTGTTAGTCTCATTATGACACTTCAATTTCAAAAGTAGCAGGGGGAGGGGGCTGTGCTCCTCTGGGCCCAGCAGTGAGCTGCTTCTAGGCTGGTCCCCACTGAGTCTCCTCTTCTGCTCTTCATTCTCACCAGAAAAAACAAAAGCACAGCACCCAGTTTGCATCCACCTCACACCAGTTTGCATACCGCCTCATATCGCACCGATAACAACACTGAGCCACTCAGGTTTGAGTCCTGGCTCTGCCACTTTCTACCTGCGCAACCTGGAACAAGCAACTTAACCTCTCTCCATACCTTGGTTTTCTCACCTGAAAAATGGGAATGATTATAATAGTACTCGTAGAGTTGTTATGGAGATTAAATTAGATAATTCAGTACTAGGCACCGAAAAGGGGTTTTGTTTTGTTTTGAGATGAAGTCTTGCTCTGTTGCCCAGGCTGAAGTACGGTGGCATGATTGCGGCTCATTGCAACCTCCGCCTCCTGGGTTCAAGTGATTCTTGTGCCTCAGCCTCCCAAGTAGCTGGAACTACAGGCGCTTGCCATCACACCCAGCTAATTTTTGTATTTTTAGTGGAGATGGGGTTTCACCATGTTGGCCAGGCTGGTCTCGAACTCTTGACCTCAGGTGATCCGCCCGCCTCAGCCTCCCAAAGTGCTGGGATTACAGGCGTGAGCCACCGCGCCCAGCCTGTTTTCTTTCCTTTTTTTTTTTTTAAGAGATAGGGTCTTGCTCTGTTGCCCAGGCTGGGGTACAGTGACATGATCACAGCTCACTGCAGCCTCAACTTCCTAGGCTCAAGCGATCCTCCTGTGTCAGCCTCCTGAGTAGCTAGGATTACAGGTATGTGCCACTATGCCCAGCTACAAAAAGTATTCTGTAAGTGTTAACTATAATTATCAGTATCTCAAGTAACTGCTGACTTGCAACAACCCCAAGACTTAGATGCTATTATCTACCAAGAAATACAGCTTAGAGAGGTCAACTCCCTTGCCTGGGGACACAGAGCTAAAATAAGTGGCCAAGGCAGGATTAATTCCAAACACAGGCTCTTATCTACTGTGCTATAACTGCCTTCCTTAGAGGGACAGAATTTTCTGAAGCAGCTCAGAATCAAAAGGGCCCAGAAACACACAGACCGACAGAATGTCAGAGCCGGAAGATCTGTCCAGTCCCTTCTTCCTTAAATGGGGTACTGAGGACCTGAGAAAAGACGTGGCTGAATGCCTGAAGTAGCCTTGTGAGTTACAGGTGGAGAATGCAGGTCCTGGCTCTCAGACCCAGGACATCTCTAGGCTGCCTCATGCACAACCCTTTGGGATTGACCTGTGTCCTCCACCTTTGCCCCCTCTCCAGCATCCCCGACATTCTGCCATATAAGTATTATCTCTCTTTGCAACCACAGTCTGGACCCATCTATCTGCCAAGGGCTGAGCTTACTGGATCTTTGGGCCCAGCATCTTGGGAAAAGTGTCTCCTGAGGTTCTGATCTTCCTGCTGAAGCTTGTCCCCTGTAACCCCCAGGCTTTTTTGAGATGCAGAAGTTTCAAGGAGCTAAAGTCTTGTAGAGGATATGACTTGATCTGGAATTCCTTAAACCTTTCCATAGGAGAGTATTCTGTTAGAGAAAGCACAGGAAAAGATACTTATGGATCTTTGCATATATGACGGTTATGGTGGTAGTAGTTGAAGCTTATCACAGGAACCTCGATGGTCTAGCACATGTGGAAATGTTTTTTTTTTGTTTTGTTTTTTCTTTTTGAGACGGAGTCTTGCTCTGTCACCCAGGCTGGAGTGCAGCGGCCGGATCTCAGCTCACTGCAAGCTCCGCCTCCCGGGTTCACACCATTCTCCTGCCTCAGCCTCCCAAGTAGCTGGGACTACAGGCACCCGCCACCTTGCCCGGCTAGTTTTTTGTATTTTTTAGTAGAGACGGGGTTTCACCGTGTTAGCCAAGATGGTCTCGATCTCCTGACCTCGTGATCCGCCCGCCTCGGCCTCCCAAAGTGCTGGGATTACAGGCTTGAGCCACCATGCCCAGCTGGAAATTTTTTTTTTAAAAAAGAAAGATAAAACACTGTGGCCTCCATGCAATGTCCCTGGGTGGCAGGCCCTCTGCTAGAGCCTTTACATCCATTACATCTGGAGAAGGGTGATTAACATACTTTAAGAGATAAGATGAACAGCAGAGAGCTCAAGTCACCCAGAAAAAGGTTAAAGCTTGGATTTGAACTCAGGTCTCTTGGATTCAAAGCTCATATCATTCCATTAACAGACCATATTTATCCTGGCATTCAAACTGGGCTTTCAAATTGGGGCAGGGTCAGCAATAAAAGATAAATGGATGACTGGTCATGGAACCTTAGACAAGTCATATAATCATTACAGCCCTCATAGAACTATTGTAAGAATTATAGGCCGGGCATGGTAGTTCACATTTGTAATCCCAGCACTTTGGGAGGCCGAAGTAGGTGATCACTTGAGCCCAGGAGTTCAAGAGCAGCCTAGGCAACATGGCAAGACTTCATCCCTACAAAAAATTAAAGAATTAGCCAGGCATGCTGGTGCACACCTGTAGCCTTAGCTACTGGGGACACTGAGATGGAAGAATTGCGTGAGCCCAGGAAGTTGAGGCTGTAGTGAGCTGTGTTCACGACACTGTGTTCCAATCTGGGCAACAGTAAGACTTTGCCTCAAAAAAAAAAAGAATTGCAGATAAAGAATGTGATATGCCTAACACAGTGCCAGCATATAATAGGCCCTCCATGAGAGTTATTTTAAAAGATCACCAAGAGCCAGTTGCAGTGGCGCATACCTGAGTTCTAGCTACTCAGGAGGCTGAGGTAGGAGGATTGCTTGAACCTAGGAGCTCAAGTTCAGCCTGGACAACATAGAAAGACCTAATCTCTTAAAATAAAATAAAATAAAACTAAAAGGAAATATAATTCAGAAATAAAAAGGAATAAACTACTCAGCATGCTAAGTAAAAGAAGCCAGATACAAGAGTCCATACTGTATGATCTCATTTATATGAAACCATAGGAAGACAAATCTAACCCATAATGACAGAAAACAAATCAGTGGTTGCCTAGGGCAGGGGTGAGGGGTAGAGATTGACTGGGAGGGGGCACAAGGGAACTTTTTGGGGTGATGGAAATGTTCTATAACTTGACTGTAGAGGTATAAATTTGTCATGGAACTATGGCTGGGTGCAGTGGCTCACGCCACTGTAATCCCATGCTTTGGAAGGCCAAGGCAGGAGGATCGCTTGAGCTCAGGAGTTTGAGACCAGTCTGGGCAACATGGCAAAGCCCCGTCTCTATAAAACATACAAAAATTAGCAGGGTGTGGTGGCACATGCCTGAAGTCCCAGCTACTCAAGAGTCTGAGGTGGGAGGATTACTTGAGCCTGGGAGGTCAAGGTTGTACTGAGCCGTGTTCATGCCACTGCACTCCAGACTGGGTGACAAAGTGAAACCTTGTTTCAAAAAGAATTTTTTTTCTAATTTGTCATTTAACTACACACATTAAAATATGTGTACTCTATTATATAAAAAATATATATCAATAACATTGATTAAAAAAGAGATCGCCAGCCGGGTGTGGTGGCACATGCCTATAATTGCAGCACTTCGGGAGGCCGAGGTGGGCAGATCATGAGGTCAGGAGTTTGAGACCAGCCTGGCCAACATGGTGAAATCCCATCTCTACTAAAGATACAAAAAATTAGCTGGGCATGGTGGCACATGCCTATAATCCCAGCTACTTGAGAGGCTGAGGCAAGAGAATTGTTTGAACACAGGAGGCAGAGGTTGCAGTGAGCCAAGATTGTGCCATTGCACTCCAGCCTGGGTGACAGGGCAAGACTGTATCTCAAAAAAAAAGCAAAAAAAAAAAAAAAAAATCTCCAGTATGAGAATCAACTCTTCAAATTAATGTTTTTTGTTTGTTTGTTTTGTTTTTGTTTTTTTGTTTTTGAGATGGAGTCTTGCTCTGTTGCTCAGGCTGGAGTGCAGTGGCTCGATCTCGGCTCACTGCAACCTCCACCTCCCAGGTTCACACCATTCTCCTGTCTCAGCCTCCCAAGTAGCTGGGACAACAGGCACCTGCCACCACGCCTGGCTAATTTTTTTGTATTTCTAGTAAAGATAGGGTTTCATGGTGTTAGCCAGGATGATCTCAACCTCCTGACCTTGTGATCCGTCTACCTTGGCCTCCCAAAGTGCTGGGATTATAGGCGTGAGCCACCATGCCTGGCCCCTCAAATTAATGTTAATGGGAATAAATCCAAATTCCACAAGGAGTAGATCTGGCTTAACAAAACACATAAAAAGCCCTGAGAATGATCTTTCGGAAAGGCACTTCAACAATATCTATCAACGTTTTAAATGTACATAGCCAGTATGCACCGGATTAACTATTTCAGGGGTCCCCAATCCCCTGGCCATGGACTGGTACAGGTCCATGGCCTGTTAGGAATAAGGCTGTTGGCCGGGCGCGGTGGCTCAAGCCTGTAATCCCAGCACTTTGGGAGGCCGAGACGGGCGGATCACAGGGTCAGGAGATCGAGACCAACCTGGCTAACACGGTGAAACCCCGTCTCTATTAAAAAATAAAAAAAATTAGCCAGGCGAGGTGGCAGGCGCCTGTAGTCCCAGCTACTCGGGAGGCTGAGGCAGGAGAATGGCATAATCCCGGGAGGCGGAGCTTGCAGTGAGCTGAGATCTGGCCACTGCACTCCAGCCTGGGCGACAGAGCGAGACTCCGTCTCAAAAAAAAAAAAAAAAAAAAAAGGAATGAGGCTGCACAGCAGGAGATGAGTGGTGGGTGCATGAGCATTACCACCTGAGCTCCACCTCCTATCAGATCAGTGGCGGCATTAGAGTCTCATAGGAGCACAAACCCTACTGAGAACTGTGCATGAGAGGGATCTAGGTTGTGTGCTCCATCTAATGTCTGATGATCAGAGGTGGAACAGTTTCATCCCAAAACCATCACCACCTGCCCCTATCTGTGAAAAAATTGTCTTCCACGAAACTAGTCTCTGGTGCCAAAAAGGTTGGGGGCTGTTGAACTATTTGATCCAGTAATTCTCAGAATTTGTCTAACACTTTTCCTTGCACACAGATGCAAAGATAAACACACCAGGAAATTTGCCACAGTAGGGTAAACATTTGAAAAAGAATTCAAAATATCTGTAAAAGGTAATTAAATTATCATATATGCATATAATACAATAAAACTCAACTATTAAAAACACAGATCTAGACTTCTGCTTTTGCTTCCAGCCAAGATGGAATAACAGGGACTAAATTTTCTCTTCTACTTGAAAATATTGGACAACATTTATGAAAAAAATTGTTTTAAAGACATTGAAAGATGGGTGTGGTGGCTCACACCTGTAATCTCAGCATTTTGGGAGGCTGAGGTAGGAGGATCCCTTGAGGCCAGGAGTTCAACACCAGCCTAAGCAACAAGGTGAGACTCTATCTCTACAAAAAAAAATGAAAAATTAGGTGGGCGTGGTGGCTCACACCTATAGTCGCAGCTACTCAGGAGAGGCAGGAGGACTGCCTGAGCCCAGGAGGTCGGGGCTGCAATTAGCTATGATTGGGTAACTGCACTCCAGCCTAGGTGACAGAGTGAGACCCTGTCTCAAAAAAAAAAAAAAAGACATTAAACATCAGACAATAAAGGACAATCATCCACACAAGACAGAAAACAAATGAGGTGAGCACTACTACTGCCTCAGCTTGCTGCCTAAAGATTTTCTGGGCCATGGGGCAGGGAGGGTAATTCAGATGGAGCTGAGCAATCTCCTTGAATTGATGAGACAGAAGACATAGGGGAGGACAAGGCAGCTAGAGTCCACAGAGCAGGGAACCAGAGAGAAGAGAGCTGCATAAAGACAGAACTCCAAAGATCTGCAGAGAGTTTCCCTTGAAGTACAGCTGAGAGTGTAATGGGAAACTAACTACCAGTGGTAGGCAGCCTCTGAGATGGCTGCCAGTGACCCCCACCTCCTACCAGTCACACACTTGTGTAATACCCTCCCATTAAGTGTAGGTTGGGCTCACTTATAACAGGATACAGCAGAAGTGATGAGATTTTATTTCTGAGATTAAGTTATAAAAAGACTGTGGCTTCCATCTTGGGCATGTTCTCTGTTGCTCTCTCTCATTCTTGGAGAAGCAAGCTACCATGTCATGTAACAGCCCTGTAGAGACACCCATGAGGCCAGACACTTGGCCAATAGCCATGTGAGTTAGCTTGGAAGTTGGTCCCTCCGAGAGGAGCCTTCAGATGAAACCACAACCCTGGCTGACAATGGCAACCCCAAGAGATTTTTTTTTTTTCTTTTCTTGAGATGGAGTCTCACTCTGTCGCCCAGGCTGAAGTACAGTGGCACAATCTCCACTCACTGCAAGCTCCACCTCCCGGGTTCACGTCATTCTCCTGCCTCAGCCTCCTGAGCAGCTGGGACTACAGGCACCTGCCACCAGGCCCAGCTAATTTTTTTGTATTTTTAGTAGAGCCGGGGTTTCACCGTGTTAGCCAGGATGGTCTTGATCTCCTGACCTTGTGATCCACCCACCTCGGCCTCCCAAAGTGCTGGGATTACAGGTGTGAACCACCACGCCTGGCCTTTTTTTTTTTTTTTTTTTTTTTTTTTTTTTTTTTTTTTTTTTTAGATGGAGTCCTGCTATGTTTTCCAAGCTGGTCTTGAATTCCTGGACTCAAATAATCCTCCTGCCTCAGCCTCCCAAGTAGCTGGGTCATAAGAGATCTTGAGTCAGAAGCACCAAACTAAGCTATGCCCAAATTTCTGACTCACAGAAATTGGGAGAAGTAAATGTCTGTTATTTTAAGTTGCTAAGTTTTGGGGCAATTTATTACATAGTATACTACTCAAGGCTGGGGAAAGAATCACCCCAAATGATTAGAGGGATAAATCATCAGAGCTCAAACAGGACCAGAAATAGTCCTGTTCCCAATAACTAGAATAGAAAACCTCTCAAGTCATGGGGCATTCTGAAATACACAAAATGGTTTTACTTCATGAATGGGAGAAAATTAGCTCTAGATTAAACACTGTTCTGACCCCGCATAACAAATTTAAAAGCTAGTCTTGAAAAGATCAAAATACTTCCAAGTGACTACATCTCAAAGTTCAGAAATATTTACAGGAATAACAAATATGCAGTACCCAAAATCCACATTTTCTAGCATCTTATTAAAAAATCATGAAGGATGCAAAGAAATAGAAAAATATAAACCATATGAAGAGGAAAAAAATGAATTGAAACTGACTCAGAAGTGACACATATGATGGAATTAGTACATAAGGGCATTGAAACAGCTATTATAATTATATTCCAAGGAAAAAATATTGTGTATATTAAGTAGAGTTGTGGAAATTATAAAAAGACCCAAATCAAACTTTGAGATATAAAAATTAAAATGTCTAAAATGAAAAGTACACTAGGTGGGATTAACAGCAGATTAGACAATGCAGAAGGAGGATTAGAAAACTTGAAGACATAGCAATAGAAACTATCCAAAATGTCACAAAGAAAAAAAAAAAAGAATTTAAAAAAATGAACAGAACATCAGTGAGCTGTGAAACACAGCAATCCAATACACATGTAGCAATCCAATATACATGTAATTGGAGTTCTCAAAGTGGAGGAGGGGGAAAGACAAATAACTTTTTTGAAAACATAATGGTCAAAATATTCCAAATCTGATTTAAAAAATACAAACCCAGGAATCCAAGAAACTAAATGAACCTCAAGCACAGAAACATGACAAAAATTATACCAAGGCACAACATAATCAAATTGCTTAAAACTATTGACAAAAAAAATTCAAAATCAGCCAAAGCAAAAAGGTACACTGTGTACAGAAAATATACAAGGTTATACAAAGAGGTCATACAAAAATAAAAATGTTGGCCAGGTGCAGTGGCTCATGCCTGTAATCCCAGCACTTTGGGAAGCCAAGACAGGTGGATCACTTGAGGTCAGGAGTTTGAGACCAGCCTGGCCAACATGGCGAAACCCCATCTCTACTAAAAATACAAAAATCAGCTAGGTGTGGTGGCGGGCACCTATAATCCTAGCTACTTGTGAGGCTGAGGCACAAGAATCACTTGAACCTGGGAGGCGGAGGTTGCAGCTAGCCGAGGTTGTGCCGTTGTACTCCAGCCTGGGCAACAAGAGCAAGACTCCATCTCAGAAACAAACAACAACAACAAATACAAAAATTAGCCAAGTATGGTAGCGCATGCCTCTAGTCCAGCTATTCAAGAGGCTGAGGCAGAATAATCGCTTGAACCGGGGAGGTGAAGGTTGCAGTGGGCCAAGATCACACTATTGCACTCCAGCCTGTGTAACAGAGTGAGACTCTGTCTCAATAAATAAATAAATAAAAATGTTAATGGACTTCTTGTTGAAAACAATGCAAGCCAGAAAATGTCTCAAATAACTAAAAATGTGAACGGACTTGTTGAAAACAATGTAAGCCAAAAAACAGGCCTTAATGAAACATCTTTAAACTAGTGAAAGAAAAAACCTGTCAACCTAGAATTTTATATCCAGCAAAAATTTCTTTCAAAAATGAAGATAAAATAGTTTTCAGACATAGAAAAACTGAAATAATTCATCACTAACAGACGTGAAATACAAGAAATGTTAAAGGAAGTACTTCAGGCAGAAGGAAATGGTATGAGGTAGAAATCTGGATCTATATAAAGGAACAAAGAACATCAGAAATAGTAACTATGTAGGTTAATGTAAGAGTCTTTTCTTATTATTTTTTAGATATACTTAAAAGATACTTGTTTAAGCTGGGTGCAGTGGTTGACGCCTGTAATCCCAGCCTTTAGGGAGGCTGAGGTGGGTGGATCGCCTGAGGTCAGGAGTTCAAGACCAGTCTGGCCAACGTACATAATGAAACCATGTCTCTACTAAAAATACAAAAAATTAGCTGGGCATGGTGGCTGGCACCTGTAATCCCAGCTACTAGGGAGGCTGAGGCAAGAGAATCACTTGAACCCAGGAGGTGGAGGTTGCAGTGAGCCGAGTGCCATTGCACTCCAGCCTGGGCAACAGGAGCAAAACTCCGTCTCAAAAAAAAAAAAAAAAAAAAAAAAAGATACTTGTTTAAAGCAAAAGTAATAACCATGTATGGTAAGGTTTTTAATATACAAGAAAGTAGAATATATCACAATAGCATAATATCCAGGAGGAGAAAATGGAAATATATTGTTGTAAGGTTCTGATTCTATACATGAAGTGGTATAATATCACTTAAAGGTAGACTGTGATAAGTTAAGAGTATATACAATGATCATAAAGCAACCGTGAAAATAATACCACAAACAGCTAATAAGCCAACAAAGAAAATAAGATTGAATTATACAAAATACATAATCCAAAAGGCAAGGAAAAACAGAATAAAAAGGGAATAGGTGTGACAAATAGAAAAAAAAAATAGCAAGATGGTAGAGTTAAATCCAAACATAATCAATATTAACATTAAATGTCAATGATTTAGACATCTCAATAAAAAGGCAGATTGTCAGATAGGATTTTTTTAAAGCAAGACCCAACTATATGCTGCCTTTAAGAAATTCACTTTTACATGTAAAGACAAAAATAGGTTAAACACAAAAGGATGGAAAAAGATATACCAAACTAATATTAACCAAAAGGAAGCTACATTAAATCAAAAGAAGTGGTTGAATTTATATCAGAAAAAGTAGGTTTTAGAGCAAAGAATATTACCAGGGACAAATAAATTCATTTCATAATGATTAAGAGTTCAATCCCAAATATCTATGCATATAATAAAAGAGCTTCAGCTCAAGCCTGTAATCCCAGCACTTTGGGAGGCCGAGACGGGCGGATCACGAGGTCAGGAGATCGAGACCATCCTGGCTAACATGGTGAAACCCAGTCTCTACTAAAAACTACAAAAAACTAGCCGGGTGAGGTGGCAGCGCCTGTAGTCCCAGCTACTCGGGAGGCTGAGGCAGGAGAATGGCGTGAACCCGGGAGGCGGAGCTTGCAGTGAGCTGAGATCCGGCCACAGCACTCCAGCCTGGGTGACAGAGCGAGACTCCGTCTCAAAAAAAAAAAAAAAAAAAAAGAGCTTCAAAATATATGAGGCAAAACAGACAGAAATACAAGGAGAAAAATGTATCTATAATTATGGCTGGAGATTTTAACAACTCTATTAATAATTTTTTTTTTTTTTTTTTTGTGAGACAGAGTCTTGCTCTGTCATTCAGACTGGAGTGCAGTGGCATGATCTTGGCTTACTGCAACTTCTGCCTCCCAGGTTCAAGCAATTCTCCTGCCTCAGCTTCCCAAGTAGCTGAGACTACAGGCATGTGCCACCATGCCCAGCACTTTGGGAGGCCGAGGCAGGCAGATCACCAGAAGTCAGGAGTTCAAGCCCAGCCTGGCCAACAGGCTGAAACCCCGTCTCTACTAAAAATACAAAAATTAGCCGGGTTTAGTGGCATGTGCCTGTAATCCCAGGTACTCGGGAGGCTGAGACAGGAGAATTGCTTGAACCCGGAGGGTGGAGCATGAAGTGAGCCAAGACTGCACCACTGCACTCCAGCCTGGGTGACAGAGCAAGACTCCCTCTCAAAAAAAAGAAAAGAAAAAGAAAAAAGAAATCAATAACAGAAAGATAGCTGGATAATCCCTCAAATGTTTGGAAACTAAACACTCTTCTAAATAGTCCATGGGTCAAAGAAGAAATCAAAAGAGAAATTTAAAGGTATTTTGAACTAACACTGAAAATACAACATATCAAAATTTGTGGGATGCAGCTTTTTCTCTGATGGATTGACAGTGGAAAAGTGACAAACAAGAATTGACGTGAGAAGAAACATTTACTGAGTACTTACAAGGCCTCATGCATACATCATCTCACTCGGCCTTCCTAGTAGCCTGTGTGGTAATGATAACAAACATCTGCCATCTGCCTATGCAGCCAGGTAGTGTTCTAAGAGTTTTTATATATTAATTTGCTCAATGTCATTACAATCCTATGAGGTAGGGACCATTATTTACATTTTACAGACTTTGAGGGCACTGATGCACGTGGACATAGAGTCACTTGCCCAGTATCACATCACTAATAAGAGAAGGACCCTGTATTCAAGCAGAAGCAGTGGACTCTGAGCCTATGCTCCCAACCATGACACTACCCAAGGTAGATATGAAGAAACCGGGCCCAGAGACTTTGAGTACTCACCAAAGTTACCCAGCTAGTAAGTGGGACTCAAATCGAGCTCTGTTCAGCTCCAACCTCTCCTTTTTCCACCCTTCTCCTCTGCCTCCCTGTGTTGGCCTCAGTTCTAATCTCAGGAGGACTGGCTGTATCTATAAGGCAGACCTTGGGGAGAAGGGCCCAGGATACATAGATTACAATCTCAAGGGATGTGGGGAGAAGCATGCCAGTACTGAGCATGAGGTAAGAGATAAGACACCTGAGCCACTGCAAATATCTGTTGAGGGCTAGGGTTCTTGACCCAAGTGGGTGACACAAAAAGATCTGCAGAGGATGGAAGGAGAAAAAAATAAAAATGCCATCACAGAGCTGTGAATGGAAACAATACTACCCTAGAATCAGGAAGCCTGGTTATCACCCTGGCCAGTTCTAGAGGCTGTTACTTGACAATGTCTATGTCCAACAACACGAAATGGAGAATGAAGAAGGCTGGAGATGTTTATGAAGACAAAAAAGTCTGGGCTCTGGAAGCAGTTGTGCCTGGGTTAGAATCCCAACTCTAGAGTCCCACATTGCTACTTATTTGCCCTATGAGCCAGTTTCCTCATGTGTCAAATGGTACAATCATACCTTCTTAAAGAGTTATTAGGCCAGGTGTGGTGGCTCATGCCTGTAATCCCAACACTTTGGGAGGCCAAGGCAGTCAGATCACTTAAGGTCAGGAGTTCGAGACCAGCCTGGCCAACATAGTGAAACTCCATCTGTACTAAAAATACAAAATTTGGCTGGGCGTGGTGGTGTGTGCCTGTAATCCCAGCTGCTCAGGAAGCTGAGGCAGGAGAATTGCCTGAACCTGGGAGGCAGAGGTTGCAGTGAGCTGAGACTGCACCACTGCACTCTAGCCTGGGCAACAGAGTGAGACTTTGTCTCAAAAACAAACAAACAAACAAACAAAAAAAAAAACAGAAAGAGAGCTATTATGTGAGTTATGCAATATGTATAAACAGTCAAGCCCAGTATAATACACACACAATTAGAATTCAATAAATGATCACTGTTATTCATACTAGTTACTAGATACATGAATGTGGATAAGGCTGTGGAGAGTGCACACACATTCACAGCCTGGGATGTATCCACACCACACACAGCAGCTGAAATATGTTCATCCATTAACCCTATAATTTGCTTCTGAGCACCTACTAGATGCCAGGCATGATATGAGGTCCTGGGAATACAAGGCCCTCATAGAGCTTATATTCTAGCAAGGGAAACAGATGTTTAATAAGCATTTCAGACTCAGTTGTACGATTTCAGTGGGGTTATATAACATGGAAGAGTACTTGAATGGTACTTGAAGGGTACTTGAATGGTATTTGAAGGTTACTTGAATGGGATATAGCAGAGGATGGAAGATCTGGTCCAGCATGAGAAATCAGGAAGACTTCTTCAAGGAAGGATGTGTAGTCTGAGATCTCAAAGAGAGAAGCGCTCCCTCTCCATGTGATGCCCTTTGCTGCCCCGGGTCTCTGAAGAGTCCCCACCAGCAAGAAGTCCTTCACCAGATGCAGCCCCTCGACCTCAGACTCCCTAGCCTCCAGAACTATAAGAAATAAATTTCTTTTCTTTATAATAGTTACCCAGTCTCAGATATTCAGCTACAGAAATAGAAAACTGACTAAGATACCATATAACCCAGAAATTCCACTCCTAGGCATATAGGTAATACCCAAGAGAACTAAAAAATATGTTCACACAAAAACTTGCATACAAACGTTCATAGCAACATTATTCAAAACAGCCAAAAAGTGAAAACAATCCAAATGTTCACCAACTGATAAGTGGACCAAAAAAATGTGGTCTATGCATACATTAGAATATTATTCAGCCATAAAACAGAATGAAGAAATGATATCTGCTACGACATAAATGGACCTTGAAAACACGGTGCTCAGTGAAGGAAGTCAGACACAAAAAGCCACATAATGTATGACGCTATTTATATGAAAAGTCCATCATAGGCAAATCCAGAGACAGAATAAGTAAATTTTAAAAAGCAGAAGAGAGCTGGGTGAAAAAACAGGTGGGGGATATGTGAGGCAAGGAGTTGACGGTCATGTGGGAGAACCTGAAAAGCAAAAGGGAAAAGGCTCAAAAAAAAAAAGGGGGGGCTGGAAAGGAGGGCAGGGCCTTGCAGACCAGGTTTCCACCACTGGTAGAAGAAGGGCGCAGATGAGATACGCTGTCAGGCTGGCTGGCTCTAGATTTCTAAGGCTCTCTGGGCTGGGAACCGGAAACAGGACGGGCCCAGGCGCCCCCTGCTGTAAGACGGGCCAGGCAGCTTACCCCTCAGGTGGGTCTTCAGAGGCCTGTCATCTATCAGCTCCAGGTGCTGCCAGATCCATCTGTGGTAGGAAGGGGAGGCCCCAAGGTCCAACAGCCGCAGGACTTCACAGCTGCCCTGAACACAGCAAGAGACACAGCAAAAGGGTTAACCCCTAAGGCTCCAGGCAGGCCAGGCTTTGAAGAAAATCTCTCTGAATTGCATCTTATCCCATTTTATTTGCTTAATGCAAGTGGTTTCAGGATTTTTGTTTGTTTTTGTTTTTGTTTTGAGATGGAGTCTCACTTTGTCACCCAAGCTGGAATACAATGGGGCAATCTCGGCCCACTGCAACCTCTGCCTCCTGAGTTCAAGCGATTCTCCTGCCTCAGCCTCCTGAGTAGCTGGGATTATAGACATGTGCCACCATGCCTGGCTAATTTTTGTATTTTTAGTAGATATGGGGTTTCACCATGTTGACTAGGCTGGTCTCGAATTCCTGACCTCAAGCGATCCACCTGCCTCGACCTCCCAAAGTGCTGGGATTACAGGTGTGAGCCACCACGCCCAGTCTAGTTCCTTCCTTCTTTCCTTCCTTCCTTCCTTCCTTCCTTCCTTCCTTCCTTCCTTCCTTCCTTCCTTCCTTCCTTCCTTCCTTCCCTCCCTCCCTCCCTCCCTCCCTCCTTCCTTCCTTCTTCTTTCTTTCTTTTTAATGAAAATGTTATTTACTCACCATAAGAAGTTCAAGTAACTGAAGAAGCATAAGAACTAAATATAAGCCAGGCACAGTGGCTCACGGCCTGTAATCCCAGCACTTTGGGAGGCTGAAGTGGGAATATCACTTGAGCCCAGGAGTTCAAGACCAGCCTGGCCAACATGGCAAAAACACAAAATTATTTTGTCTCTACTAAAAATACAAAAATTAATCTGGTGCAGTGGCTCACGCCTGTAATCCTAGCACTTTGGGAGGCTGAGGCAGGCAGATCACCTGAGGTCGGGAGGTCGAGACCAGCCTGACCAACATGGAGAAACCCTGTCTCTACTAAAACTACAAAATTGCTGGGCGTGGTGGATCACGCCTGTAATCCCAGCACTTTGGGAGGCCGAGGCGGGCGGATCACCTGAGGTAGGGAGTTCGAGACCAGCCTGACCAACATGGAGAAAACCCCTCCCTACTAAACACACAAAATTAGCTGGGTGTGGTGGTGCATGCCTGTAATCCCAGCTACTCGGGAGGATGAGGCAGGAGAATCGCTTGAACCCAGGAGGCGGAGGTTGCAGTGAGCCAAGATCGCGCCATTGCACTGCAGCCTGGGCAACAAGAGCGAAACTCTGTCTCAAAAAAAAAAAAAAATGCAAAATACAAAATTAGCCAAGCATGGTGGCGCATGCCTGTAATCCCAGCTACTCAGGAGGCTGAGGCAGGAGAATCGAATCACTTGAACCCAGGAGGCGGAGGTTGCTGTGAGCCAAGATCACGCCATTGCACTCCAGCCTCGGCAATAAGAGCGAAACTCTGTCTCAAAAAAAAAAAAAAAAATTAGCTGAATTAGCTGGGCATGGTGGTGCATGCCTGTAGTCCCAGTTACAGGAGTTCTCTGTACTATTCTTATAATTTTTCTATGAATTTAAAATTATTCCAAAATTAAAAGTTTAAAAATATTCAAACCAGACAGAAAAACATAGAGATAAAAACTACACTAATCCTGACACCCAGAAATAACTAGTAGTAACATATTAGTGAATATTATTTCAAACTTTTCTCTATGAACGTATAAGATGTATATCTACAATTTTTCATCAATGAATTCATTTACGTACAACTGACTCTTATAACTTTTTTAGAAACTCAATAATATATCAAAGACCTCTTTCATGCCAAACAATATGGTTCTACAGTACCATGTTTAATGGTTCCATATTATTCTACGCACACCATAGTTTATAAAACTAAAAATAACAAATATTCAGTTGAGCAAAAGAAGTCAGACACAAAGAATACACACTGTATTATTCCATTTATACGAAGTTCAAAAACATGCAAAAGTAACCTGTGGTGACATAAGTCGTAACAGTGCTAGGCTTTGTGGGGGGATTTTCTCTAGGAAGGTGCACAAGAGAGCCTTGTGGAGTAGTGGAAATGTTTTTTATCTTGATTTGGGTAATGATCACACATGTGTATATATATATAAAAATTTATGAAGCTGTAAAGTTTAGATTTGAAATCTTTACTGCATAGTTTGTTTTTATTTTTATTTTATTTATTTATTTATTTATTTATTTTATTTATTTATTTATTTTTTGAGACGGAGTCTCGCTCTGCCGCCCAGGCTGGAGTGCAGTGGCCGGATCTCAGCTCACTGCAAGCTCCGCCTCCCGGGTTTACGCCAGTCTCCTGTCTCAGCCTCCCGAGTAGCTGGGACTACAGGCGCCCGCCACCTCGCCCAGCTAGTTTTTTGTATTTTTTAGTAGACACGGGGTTTCACCATGTTAGCCAGGATGGTCTCGATCTCCTGACCTCGTGATCCGCCCGTCTCGGCCTCCCAAAGTGCTGGGATTACAGGCTTGAGCCACCGCGCCTGGCCTGTTTGTTTTTTTTAGATACAGGGGAACTGCAGATGCCAGAGAAACAACATGTACCCGGTTTCCTCAAGTATTTAGTGGGTCTTTAATTGCATCTATGGAGAGAACAGTTTCACTATGTGTCCCCCAATGATAAACTGTTAGAAATGCACTGATAGTGGGCATTAAGTTTTCAATGCCATCAGGAAATCTTCTCTAGCTTTCTGAGGTCCCAAGGGTGTCCAGCCACCCGCAGCTGATTTCGCCCTCTAGTGGCAATATGAGTAAACTACAGGAGTCGGGACAGCTTGGTCTCTCAGAGATGAACACTCAAAACGCCGGCCAGGCAGGAAAAAAAAGAGAGAGAAAAGAGCAGTCCTTTAGAGGGGGCTGGTGCTTTTCATTTCCAGCTAGGGTTGGGGGGCGGGGGAGGGGGTGCTGTACCAAAATATGGCTTGGTGTTGCCTGATCCTCTGAATTCTCAAAAGCCAGAAATCAGAATTTTTATGTAAAATCTTCACATTGATGATTAAATCAGATTTTAATAAAACACTGTAAGGAACAAACCAGACTCATCTTCTGGCCAAGAGCTCCCGACCTTGCTGTCCTTTAATGACTTCCACATTATTCTTCTCAGAATGAAGTCTCAGCACCCCTGCATAAGAATCTCCTACAGCACTTACTCAAATGCGGATTCCAGAGTTAATGAATCAATCTCTGGGGTGAGAGAGGAATCTGCCGTTTTAAAAAGCACCCTACGTGTTTGTATGCTTACAAAAATTTTAGAATTCCTCCCTTAGGAAGCACCCTACATGTTCGTATGCTTACCAAAATTTAAAAATTCCTCCCTTAGGTCAGGGCTTCTCCTACATCAGTGTGCCTTGGAATCATCTCGAAGCCCTGTTAAAATACAGATCACTGAGCCCTTCCTCTAGAGTTCTGGATTGAGTAACTCTTGGGTGGGCCTGAGAATTTGCATTTTTTTTTTTTTTTTTTTTGAGATGGAGTCTTGCTCTGTCCCCCAGGCTGGAGTGCAGTGGCTGGATCTCAGCTCACTGCAAGCTCCGCCTCCCGGGTTTACGCCATTCTCCTGCCTCAGCCTCCGGAGTAGCTGGGACTACAGGCGCCCGCCACCTCGCCTGGCTAGTTTTTTGTATTTTTAGTAGAGACAGGGTTTCACCACGTTAGCCAGGATGGTCTCGATCTCCTGACCTCGTGATCCGCCCGTCTCGGCCTCCCAAAGTGCTGGGGTTACAGGCTTGAGCCACCACGCCCGGCCAGAATTTGCATTTTGAAATGAGTTCCCCACCAGACGCAGTGGCTCACGCCTGTAATCCCAGCACTT
This sequence comes from Rhinopithecus roxellana, assembly GCF_007565055.1. Lineage (NCBI taxonomy): Eukaryota > Metazoa > Chordata > Mammalia > Primates > Cercopithecidae > Rhinopithecus > Rhinopithecus roxellana. Next base: position 108,362,892 of record NC_044561.1, on the reverse strand, counting down.
TGGGAGGCCGAGGCAGGCAGAATACCTGAGGTCAGGAGTTTGAGACCAGTCTGGCCAACATGGTGAAATCCCGTCTCCACTAAAAATACAAAAATTAGCCAGGCGTGGTGGCAGGCACCTGTAATCCCAGCTACTCAGGAGGCTGACACAGGAGAATCACTTGAACCCAGGAGGTGGAGGTTGCAGTGAGGCGGGATCGTGCCATTACACTCCAGCCTGGATGACAAGAGTGAAACTCTGTCTCAAAAAAAGAAGAAGGAGAAGGAGAAGGAAGAAGGAGAAGGAGGAGGGAGGGGGATGAGGGAGAGGGAGAAGAAGAAGAAAGAAGAAGAAAGAAGAAGAGGAGGGGGAGGGGAAGGGGGAGGGGACAGAGGAGGGGACAAAGGAGGAGACGGAGACGGAGAAGAAGAAGAAGAAGAAGAAGAAGGAGAAGGAGAAGGAGAAGGAGAAGGAAGAAAGAAGAAGAAGAAGAAGGAGAAGGAGAAGGAGAAGGAGAAGAAGAAGTACTGCTGGTCCAGCCACTGCACCTTGAGAACCACTGGACTGTGGGAGGAATGCTCACTGAGTAAGCATGTGCTAAACTGATTCTCATCCTTACCAGACTTTACAGGGTGAGTGGTTCCATTTAACAGATGAAGCAATGGAGGCAAAACAGATGAAGAACCACCTCCCGCTTTCTGCTAGTCAGAATGTAATCATTATGCTGATTAAAGAAAATATTGTAAAGGATTTCTATCCCTCACCACACACCCCCTCATCTTTCCTGGCTATATAGTATCAAAGAGCTCAGAGCTAAATTTGGAGAGATATGGCAGAAAACAAACAAGCCGGGCGCGGTGGCTCAAGCCTGTAATCCCAGCACTTTGGGAGGCCGAGGCGGGTGGATCACGAGGTCAGGATACCTCAAAATTTTAGCACAGAGGAAGCAAATATCAAGGAGGAGAAGGAACTGCCAATTGACATCTGGCAATAAATCTTTTGCTACTTATATTAACTAGACTTGATTCTGTTCTCTGGGACTGAGCCAAGAATAACAACACACACACCACTCCCCTAGTGGTGCTGCTAAGTTTAACAACCAGCTTTCCTGAAAAACATATGCATGTATATAAACCTTACTGTTATAAAGAATGTGTTATACACAATTTATAAACAATAAAATATACCATACAAGAAAATAATAAAATATACCACACAGGAAATTCCATACAGCCAATCAGCTCTCACAGAATTCTTTTGTGGGTTTTGGCTGAACTCTTGTATCCATGGCCAGTTTAGAGTTGCAACTCAACCATGATTGGACAAATGAAGTTGCATCCCAATCCATTCTCTTCCCAATAAATTCAATGTTATTAAACCTGACTTGTGACACACTGTTCTGTTTCTCACCCTCACATAAATTATATTAAACTGAAAATTTTTTTAGCTTTAGCACTATGTATGTCAGAATTTCACTTGTTCAATGGTATAACTTCTATGATGAATGAGATAATAGCTTTTTAAAATTAATTAATTTTTTTTTTTTTGAGACACAGTTTCACTCTGTCACCCAGGCTGGAGTGCAGTGGCGTGATCTCAGCTCACTGCAACCTCCACCTCCCAGGTTCAAGCGATTCTCCTGCCTCAGCCTCCCGAGTAAGCTGGGACTACAGGTGCATACCACCACGCCTGGCTAATTTTTGTATTTTTAGTAGAGACGAGGTTTTACCATGTTGGCCAGGCTGGTCTCAAACCCCCGGCCTCAAGTGATCCACCCGCCTTGGCCTCCCAAAGTGCTGGGATTACAGGCGTGAGCCACCGCACCCAGCCAGATAACAGCTTTTATTTGTTTTTATTTATTTTATGTTTTTGAGATGGAGTCTTACTCTGTTGCCCAGGCTGGAGTGCAATGGTGAGATCTCAGCTCACTGCAGTCTCCACCTCCTAGGTTCAACCAATTCTCCTGCCTCAGCCTCCTAAGTAGCTGGGATTAGGCATACGCCCCCACGTCCAGCTAATTTTTATATTTTTAGTAGACATAAGGTTTCACCATGTTGGCCAGGCTATGGAACTCCTGACCTCAAGTGATCCACCCTCCTCAGCCTCCCAAAGTGCTAGGATTACAGATGTGAGCCACTGCACCTGGAGAGATGATAGCTTTTAATTATTGTTAGACGACTTCATTCTCTTTGCAGTGTAGCAGCTATAGACCCAGGCCACTTTTAAATTTAATCTGCATTATAAGCATTTTCTTTTATCACTTTCCTAAGACAATCAGCAAAGCCCTAAACCAAGATCTGACTTAGGGTGTTTGCTGATTCCATTGTATAAATTATCCAACCATGGCTGATTGTAAGCTACCAACATGAGGTCACTGAATGTGGAGTTGGGAAGAGATGCTCACAACTGCATAGTATTTCTACTATAGAGACACAATAGATGTAACCTGAAGAGAAAAACTAGTAAAAGTACAGTAACATCAGTAGGAAATGAGTTTTCAGTATATATTACTCTTGTTTTCTTTCTTTCTTTCTCTCTCGTGCTTGCTCGCGCCTTCCTTCCTTCCCCCTCCCCTCTCCTCCCCTTCCCTCTTCTCTCTCTCTCGTCTGTCTTTTTCTTAGAGATAGGGTCTTGCTATGTTGCCCAGGCTGGATTCAAACTCCTGGGCTCAAATGATCTTCCTGCATGAATCTCCTGAGTTGTTGAGACTATGGGCATCAGCCACCATGCCCAGCTCCTAATTTTCCATATAACTTATTTAATTGTAGGTTTATAGCATCTAATTTTTAATAATTACTAGGTTTAGCAAAATTCCTGAAAATTTAACAATGAGCTCTCACAGGCAGGTACAAGCCAGTGCCAGCACACAACCAATCTTGCTTCCTCCTTTTGTCTAATGGTTAAATATGTCAGGGCTCATCTCCCACCTCACCTCCTCCAGGAAGTCCTTCTTAAAGCCTCCAGCCTTTAGAGAGTTCCTTCTCCTGAATTCTTGTAATTTGCAGAGTTTGCACCAATCACTTGGTACTCAGCATTGACACTTTTCTTTGTCTATATGTGGAATCTGGTGGAGGAGAGCTATAGAGAAAACCAGTTTTTTTCATCTTTGTATCCCTCCAGAGCCTGGACCAATGTGTCATGACCTTGGCAAAAACTCAGCAAATGCCTGTGGTGTCTTAACCTGTAAGAAACAGACAGACAGGTCAGCCCAAATTCTAAATCCAAGTTCTTGAAAAGAGCTTTGGAGTCAGAGAGACTTGGGTTGAACCCTGCCTGTGCACCTCATCAGCTGTGTGACCTTGGATAACCACTTCACCATACTGTGCCTCAGTTTCCTCCTCTGTGAATGGGAATAATAACAATACCAACCTCCTTCGGGCTATAGAGACTAAAATGAGATGAAGCATGTGAAACACAGAACCTAGCATACAGTAAGCACTTGAGAAATGGGAGATTTTCTTTTCATTATCAACCAGCAGAGAAGGTGGCAAAGGACATAAAGCAATTTGCAAAAGATAAAATGCAGATCATAAACAAACATGATAAATCTCACTAGCAGTCAGAAAAAATATCAAATCCTCAGTATGGTAGCAATTGCAACCTAATAAACTAGAAAACTTCTGAAAAAATGATGTGCAAGGCTGGCAGAGCTGTGGTAGTACCAACAAAAATGGACAAGCTGGACACTAGATAAGGTGGGTCTCTCCTTTTGGAATGCAATTTGTTGCAGGAGCCACAAAAATTATGATGCTGAGAGTTGAGTCCAGTCTCTCTCTCTGGCTGCAAGACTCCACTGCAGTGGTCCCTATACCTATGGCTATGGCCCCTTTGAATAAAGTCTGCCTTGCAAAACAAAATTATGATACCAAGAAATTCCACTTTTGGGCCGGGCGCGGTGGCTCAAGCCTGTAATCCCAGCACTTTGGGAGGCCGAGACGGGCGGATCACAAGGTCAGGAGATCGAGACCATCCTGGCGAACACAGTGAAACCCCGTCTCTATTAAAAAAATACAAAAAACTAGCCGGGCGAGGTGGTGGGCGCCTGTAGTCCCAGCTACTTGGGAGGCTGAGGCAGGAGAATGGCGGGAACCTGGGAGGCGGAGCTTGCAGTGAGCTGAGATCCGGCCACTGCACTCCAGCCTGGGCGACAGAGCAAGACTCCGCCTCAAAAAAAAAAAAAAAAAAAAAAGAAATTCCACTTTTGAAACTCTACTCTGAGATGATGGGCTTACAGATGATTTCTTCCCTTTTTCCAGAAAGTCTCCTAATGTGGTCATATCACTTTTACAATTTAAAGATAATTTAAGGTGGGGTTTGGTGGCTCACGTCTGTAATCCCAGCACTTTGGGAGGCTGAGGCAGGTGGATCACTTGAGGCCGTGAGCTTGAAACCAGCCTGGCCAGTATGACGAAATCCCATCTCTACTAAAAATACAAAAAAATTAGCCAGGCATGGTGGCACATACCTGTAGTCCCAACTACTCAGGAGGCTGAGGCAGGAGAATCACTTGAACCCGGGAGGCAGAGGTTGCAGTGAGTCAAGATTGTGTCACTGCACTCCAGTTTGGGCCACAGAGTGAGCAAGACTCTGTCTCAAAAATAAATAAATAGGCTGGGCCTGGTGGCTCACGCCTGTAATCCCAACACTTTGGGAGGTCAAGGTGGACAGATCACCTGAGGTCAGGAGTTCAAGACCAGCCTGGCCAACATAGTGAAACCCCATCTCTACTAAAAATACAAAAATTAGCCAGGCGTGGTGGTGGACACCTGTAATCTCAGCTACTTGGGAGGGTGAGGCAGAAGAATTGCTGAAACCCAGGAGGCAGAGGTTTCAGTGAGCCAAGATTGTGCCATTGCACTCCAGCCCGGGCTGACAACAGCGAGACTGTCTCTAAATAAACAAATAAGCAAACAAATAATTTTAAAAGTGATCTGGCACCACTAAGATTCAACAGCCAAATGTATAATTTAAATATGCATCTATATGTAAATAAGCATGCTTAGGAGCTCAAGGCCAGAGAATCCCTTGGTCCTCTTTCTAACACAATAGCCATATATCTTAATGTCTCCAGCCATGCTCGGAGAGAGGCAGGCCTCTTACAGCTGGGACATGGAAACTCTGAAAAGGAAGTAAATTGCACAGGTTTCTGAAAGGGGCTCAAACTGACCATCAGGCCACAGGACATGATCTTAGGCATGCTCCTCAGAGGTTCACCCTCATCCCAACCCCCAGACTTTTCACCTTGCTGATAAACATGATGAAGGATGACTCTCCAAAGTCTTTTGAGATCAGCTGCCCATACGAGAACCTCTCTATCTTCGACATGTTTACAAGCTGCCAGAGCTTCTCATCAGACCATGATGCAAACAGATCCATCTTCCTGTGGGAAGAGCCTGTTAGAATTCATTACCCCCATCACACAAGGTGCCCAGACATTAGCAATCTGCAGAGGGCACATGTTCTTCTCCTGTGGAAGATGCCTGGGTGGAAGATTTCACTGCTACCTGCCCAATCACCTGGCCTTGCCTATAGTTACTCTCCTACTTGCTATCACCTTGGCTCCCTCCACCTTTTCCCAAGGTCCTCCCTTCCAGTCAAGCTCCCCTCTTTGCTGCTGCTCAGATGCCCCTGGGTGATCCAGCCTCTGTGCTTTTCTCACCTCTGCTCCTCCTTCCAAGAATCTTCTCCTCCTCCAGCCCTGCCATCCCTCCCCACCGTGGCTCATGAAGCTAGTCCCCACTCCAGCTCACAGCTGTTCTGTCCCCCAGCTCAGCAGTTCTGGCCCTACCTTTGCTTTGGGCAGTTCATCCAACCCCCATGTCCCCCTGGCCTGTTGGCTTCAAATACTCAGCTCTGGGCCTGGGGAGTGGGACATGTCTGGACTCCCCTCTTTCTGTCTGTTGCTTCCTGTGGGTGAACCCACCCTGCAGTGACTGCCCCTTCTCCTGACCTGGACCACCACCTTCACAGGCTTGCCCGCCTTCATATGCGGCTCCAAGGGCTGCCAACAATCATCTCAGAGTTTCTCGCCTCCAACAGGTTAAGGGCTTGGAACTTAACTGACTCAGGTGGACTGAGTTCATTGAATCAGGTTAACTCAAGGTGACTCAGGCCTCAATGTGTGCACTGAGTTAAGGTCAGGGCACCAGAGGTGAACGTGCTCAGTGCCATGTCAGGGACGAAGGTCTGGAGACACCAGCAGAAAAGTAGGGCCGCCATAGAAGAAGTACCGACCATGCGCCAAGCCCTGGGCCATACACTTCCCACGACCATCCCATTCCATCCTTACCATGACCTTGGGAGAAGGGTATCCTAATCCCCATTTTACAGAGCAGGAGGACCTACCCAGGGTCACATCACTGACAACCTAAGAGCTGAGATTGGAGTCAGACCTATTTTTCCACAGTATGAAAAAAAGAAAAAAGAAAAAAAAGGACAGCTCCTCCCTTTAGGACTAAATCCCCCCTTTTCCAATGGAGGAAGCTACCTCTCTCAGCCCCAGCCATAGGAACCAGACCCCTCAGCCACCACACTTCTGTGTAGCTGTGCAGCCCTACAACCTGAATTTTCAGGGCCAGTGCAGATACTTCATTGGATTTTTACTCCTTTTACATAAAGGCAAATAACTGAAGAGCAATTAAATGAGATTTCACTTGTATATCCTTATGTGGCCTTTCATTTACGTAAGTATTCAAAAACCAAAAATCTTTTGCCATGTGTGAGTTCTGCTTTTAGGTTAAATATGATACCCAGTTATGGTGCTTACTTTCTGACTCACATGTGGTTGTAATTATTTATATCCTGTTATTCACCTTACTCAATATTTATTTGTTGAGCACCTGCATGTGTCTGGCAGTGTGACAACATAAGGATTATAGTAGTGACAAAGACATATCTGGTCCCCATCACCATATTGCTTACTGTCTGAGGGGGCATATAAACTGTAAAGAAATTACTACGCAATCAAGAATTATAGCTTGGGCCAGGCGCGGTGGCTTACGCCTGTAATACCAGCACTTTGGGAAGCCAAGGCAGGCAGATCACTTGAGGCCAGGAGTTCAACACCACCCTGGCCAACATAGTGAAACCCCATCTCTACTAAAAATACAAAAAAATTAGCTGGGAGTGATGGCGCATGCCTGTAATTCCAGCTACGTGGGAGGCTGAGGCAGGAGAATTGCTTGAACCCAGGAGGCGGAGGTTGCAGTGAGATGAGATCATGCCACTGCACTCCAGCCTGGGCAACAGAGCGAGACCCTGTCTCAAAAAACAAAAAAAGAATTATAGTTTGGGCTGAGCACGGGGGCTCATGTCTGTAATTCCAGCACTTTAGGAGGCCAAAGTGGCAGGATCACTTGAGACAAGGAGTTCAAGATCAGCCTGGGCAACATAACAAGACTCCATCTTTACAAATAATAGAACAATTAGTTGGATGTGGCAGCACACCTATAGTCCTAGCTACTAGGACTGTGCTCTGTCATCCAGGCTGTAGTGCAGTGGTGTGTGATCACAACTCACCACAGCCTCGAACTCCTGGGCCCAAGTGATCCTCCCACCTCAGCCTCCCAAGTAGCTGAAACTATAGGTATGTGCCACCACACCCAGCTAATTTTTTTAATTTTGTATTTTGTAGGGACAGGGTTTCACTATGTTGCCCAGGCTGGTCTTGAACTCCTGGGCTCAACAATCCTCCCACCTTGGCCTCCCAAAGGGCTTGGATTAGAGGAGTGAGCCACTGTGCCCAGTCCCGTGTTAGCTATTCTTACTATTACTATCAATAGGGAAGGGATATTTGAGCTAAGACCTGAAGGTATAGTAGGAGTTTGCAGAGAGAGAAGGTGGGTAGGAGGTGGGACTTCAGAGCATCCCAGACAGAGAGAACAGCAAAGAGTATGTTTCCCACCAGGCCTAGGACACACAAAGTCAGACAGCTAATAAACACACAAGGGGAAAAAAATGTTGAAGGCAGAGTCACCTAAAAAATTCAAACCGATATTGAGCATCCTTCTGAACTTCCTGGTCCAGTTTATTAGCAAAGAAGTCCTCCCGGTCAACAACCAGGAACTCTGTTTCTTCCATACAGACGATGGTGGACCTCCTCAATGAAGCATGCAGAATGTCCGTTTCCTGTTGGGTGGACAGTGCAAGGGCAAGTGTGAGGCCACCTCCACTTCCTGTCCTCAGCCTTACACACATCTTCCCTGCCTCCAGCTTCTCCCTGAATTCTCTCCTCACCAGACTGCGTGTTCCCCGGCCCCCTCTATTTTCCTGCACATTCTCCCATTGTGGCCCACTCCTCTTCTTCTTAATCTGCTGCTTATGGAAAAAGAGGCAACAGGCCTGAACAGGCCAGAGGGGAAGAAGCTGGAGAGTCCTCGCTGTGGAGTCACTGCATTTCTAAAGGGCTGAATCAGGAACATACTTCTTAAACATCACAGATGAAGAGGCTGATCTTGGTCCAACTCAATTAGCATTTGACAGGTAAGGGCACTGGGGCCCACACGGGACAGTGACTTGTACAGAGTACTAGGCAGGACTGGGCCTGGCTGAGAGGTTCTAGCAGAAGTCCTGTCACCTCCACGCACTCCACCCCAGGAAACTGGGTCCTTCCCCTAGGCTTACCCCAAAACAGCTACCCTTGTGCAGCAATTTCGGGTGGGGATCTAGGAAGGCACTGCTGCCGTCCTCGTCGTTGGTTATTGCAACTGTGCCCAGGTAGATGAAATAAAAGCTGTTGCCCTTCTGCCCCTTCTTGATGATCACACGCCTGCGACCAAACCTGGGAAAAGACCATTGCTAGTTGATTGGGTAGTGACACGGGGGCAGGTCCATGCTGCGAGGAGCTCTGGACTGGTTGTGCTCTTTGCTGTAGGATATAAGAGCACAGATGGACCAGAAGGGCCTTCAGGACAGCCCAGCCCTGCCAGTCAAGCTGGAGCCTTTCACTAACACCCATCCCATTGCCTGCCTCGGCTGGACTGAAGCTTCCTGAGAGCAGAGCCTTTGCCAGTCTGGGTCACTGCTGCGTGTGCTTGGGCACAGTGAATGCTCATTGAATGTAGTGGAATAAATGAGTGAACACATGCTGAAAGCAATGAATGGGTTAGTAGAGTCGCTAAATGATTAGGAGGACTGGCTTTAGCGTTAGCCCAGGATCCAAATCCTGGTTCTGCTCTTAGCTGTGTGACACTGAGCAATGGATATCCCCTCTCTGATCCTTGGTTTCTCTTGTCTGTAAAATACAGATGAGTATGCCCAGAATGAGACACAGATAATGGTCTTATCATAATTACCAGCAGCCCACTACCCAACTGGGCACCCTTAGGGTAGAGGTGACCAGGCCCAGAGCAAACAAGGAGTTCTTAAACTCAGAAGGAACTTTCTGTATTTCGTATGCAAGTCCAAATCTCAATTCTTTCAATATTTATTCATTTCCTTCATTCATTCAATAAGTTAAATATCAGTGGTGTCTATTAGGCACCGTGAGGCCAGGTGTGGTGGCACATGCCTATAATCCCAGCACTTTGGGAGGCCAAGGTGGGAGGATTGTTTGAGCCTAGGAGTTTGAGACAGGGACAGGGTCTCACTATGTTGCCTAGGCTGGTCTTTAACTCCTGGGCTCAAGGATCCTCCAAGGTGTCCCAAAGTATTGGGATTACAGGAGTAAGCCACTGTGCCCAGTCCCGTGTTAGCTATTCTTACTATTACTATCAATAAGGAAGGGATATTTGAGCTGAGACCTGAAGTTGCCGCATCCAGCTAATTGTTCTATTATTTGTAGAGACAGAGTCTTGTTACGTTGCCCAGGCTGGTCTTGAACTCCTGGCTGGGCAACAAGGTAAAACCCTATCTCTACAAAAAACACAAAGATTAGCCAAGCGTGGGGGTGCACACCTATAGTCCCAGCTGCCTGGAAGGCTGAGGTGGGAAGATCACCTGAGCCTGGGAGTTTAAGGCTATGGTGAGCCATGATCACACCACTGCACTCTGGCCTGGGTAACTCTGTCTCAAAAAAAAAAAAAAAAAAAAAATTGGCACAATGAACAACATAGACTTTGTTTTCAAAATTATGGTCACATACAGGATGTAAACGAGGTTTAAAATGCTTTAAGAGATTTCAGTGCAGGCTAATTGAGGAGCACAGAGAAGGCGCCTTAGGAAGGTCAGACAAGGTTCTAGTATGGTGCTTGAAGTGAGTCACCCAGGTGGACAAAAGATGGAAGAGGGTCCCAGGCACAGGGACCACCATGACCAAAGGTGCACAGGTGGCCGGAAGCACAGCACATTCAAGGGATAACATGTACTTCATAGATAATGTGCACTTCATGGGAAAGGAAAATGGGAGAAGGCAAGGTCAGGGGAGTGGTGGGAGAGAAATTCAACTGGTCCCACAATAAACGGCCTCCAAAGCTCAGCTAAGTTTGAATTTTACCCAGAAGACAATGGGTAAAAAAAGTCTGCCCTTTAGTCTCTGTCAGGACTGATGAGCAGCCGTTGTGGAAGTGCCCCTATGGCAGGGCCATTGCCCTCAGCTCTGAGCTTATGGCCCTGCCCTCAGCAGTTCTGCTCTTCCTCCTACTCCACACTGCCACCTTCTGTTCCTTCCTGACTCGCTGGCTTGACCAGCAGCAGGGGAACCAACACCCTGCTCAGGGCAGATGATACCCACTTTGTTCCATCAGTTTGTCCATGTTGCTCCCCTGCCTGCAATAGCCTTCCCTCTCTTCTCCACTATTCAGATCCTTTCAGGAACTCAGGTCCTACTTCCTCCAGGAAGCCTTCCCTGACCCAGCCCCCAGCAGCATCTCCTCTTTTGACCTCTCAGAGAGTACTCACTGGCCTCGTGATTCTGTGGCAAACTCCTGAGGGCAGGGATCAGAGGACGGACAGAGGACTACACCAGGCTGGAGTCACTACTGCCCAGGCTCGGCTCCATTGTGGCTATGGGCTTCATGAGCTACAAACCAGTATGAGCCCGGAATCTTGATCAATGTAGGAAAGAGGCAGGCCAGCACGGTGGTATACGTCTGTAATCCCAGCATTTTGGGAGGCTGATGTGGAAGAATCACTTGAGCTCAGGAGTTCAAGACCAGCCTGAGCAACATAGTGAGCCTTTGTCTCTACAAAAAAATACAAAGGCCGGGCACAGTGGCTCACGCCTGTAATCCCAGCACTTTGGGAGGCCAAGGCGGGCGGATCACGAGGTCAGGAGATCGAGACCATCCTGGCGAACATGGTGAAACCCTGTCTCTACTAAAAAAAAAAAAAAAAAAAAAAAAAAAGGCCGGGCGCGGTGGCTCAAGCCTGTAATCCCAGCACTTTGGGAGGCCGAGTCGGGCGGATCACGAGGTCAGGAGATCGAGACCATCCTGGCTAACACGGTGAAACCCCGTCTCTACTAAAAACTACAAAAAACTAGCCGGGCGACGTGGCGGCGCCTGTAGTCCCAGCTACCCGGGAGGCTGAGACAGGAGAATGGCGTGAACCCAGGAGGCGGAGCTTGCAGTGAGCTGAGATCCGGCCACAGCACTCCAGCCTGGGTGACAGAGCGAGACTCCGTCTCAAAAAAAAAAAAAAAAAAAAAAAAAAAAAATTAGCCGGGAATGGTGGCGGGTGCCTGTAGTCCCAGCTTCTCGGGAGGCTGAGGCAGGAGAACGGTGTGAACCCGGGAGGCGACGGAGCTTGCAGTGAGCGGAGATCGCGCCACGGCACTCCAGCCTGGGCGACAGAGCGAGAATCCGTCTCAAAAAAAAAAAAAAAAAAAAAAGAAAATACAAAATAAAATTAGCCAGGAATGGTGATGCCTACCTCTTGTCCCAGCTACAAAGGAGGCTGAGGTGGAAGGCTCACATGAGCCTAGGAGGTAGAGGCTTCAGTGAGCTGTGATCATGCCACTGCACTCCAGCCTGGTTGACAGGACGAGACCCATCTCCAAAAATAATAATAATAAAAAGAAAAAAGAAAGAGGAGATGGCCCAGGTGATAATGACTAGCTAGGAGACGGCAGGAATATTCAGCTGGGAAATGGGATTTTGAAGATGAGGGAGCACAGGCACTGTTCACTGGAGTAAAGATGACTATAGCTATAGCCAGAAAGAACCTCAGAGACCGTCAAGCTCAACCAACATTTTTGGGAAGGGGAAAGGGGGACCCACGGAACCCACAGCTTGCTGAAGGTCACAGTAAGCCACAATAAAGTCAGAGTTAGAACCTGAATCTCCAAAAGCAGACATCTGTCGCTTTTGCTGTCAAGCATCTGATCATATTTTTCCACCAATCACACCCTGATTCTCCTTTGGGGAAACTACCCTTTCTCAACACTCAATCAGAACATCACTGACCTCAGTGGTAATTCAAGCAAAGCCAAGCTGGTTCAGAAAGAATTCATCCCAAGCTCTGATGTGAGTGACTGAAAAGAGCTTTTCTTTCTTTCCATCAGATTAAAACTAAACAGATGAGTTTGGAGCTGAGACTGCAGCAGCCATCTCACCAGTATGAGGGGAGAGTCTGGCGGAGAATGACGCTTATATGAACAACATCCCTGAATTCCTGCCAGCCTGAAGCTGGAGAACTATCCCAGGACTTACCAGATACATGAACCATGAACACGTTCCCTTGAGCTGAGCTTTCAGATATTGGCAACTAGAAGAATCCTGTCTAAGCTGCTAATTCCCAGTCCCAGAAATAAACCACAACTAGCAGAGGTCTTTCACAGTAACACCTCAATTGATCTTCCCCCAAATCTTATTATTATCCTTAATAAAATCCATAAAATCTATATTATTATCCTTATTTCACTGATGAGGATACTGAAGCTCAGAAAGGTTAAGTGGCTTGCCTGAGGTCACATGGGGCATATGAGGCATTAAATTACAGAGCTTCAGCTGGACACAGTGGCTCACACCTATTAATCCCAGCACTTTGGGAGGCTGAGAGAGGAGGATAGCTTGAACTCAAGAGTTTGAGGCCAACCTTAGCAATATAGCAAGAACTCATCTCCACTAAAAACAAATTTAAGGTTGGGCGCAGTGGCTCACACCTGTAATCCCAGCACTTTGGAGGCCGAGGCAGGCGGATCACGAAGTCAGGAGATCGAGGCCATCCTGGCTAACATTGTGAAACCCCATCTCTACTAAAAAATACAAAAATTAGCCAGACGTGGTGGCGGGCGCCTATAGTCACAGCTACTCGGGAGGCTGAGACAGGAGAATGGCATGAACCTGGGGGGCGGAGCTTGCGGTGAGCCGAGATCACACCACTGCACTCCAGCCTGGGCGACAGAGCGAGACTCCGTCTCAAAAAAAAAAAAAAAAAAAAAACCACACATTTAAAAGAAATAACTGGGTGTGGTGTGCCTGTAGTCCCAGCTACTCTGGAGGCTAAGGCAGGAGGCTTGCGCCTGGGAGGTCCAGGCTGCAGTGAGCTTTGATCGCGCCCCTGCACTCCAGCCTGGGCAACAAAGTGAGACCCTCTGTTGACAACAAAAATTCCAGAGCTTCCAGTGCCACAGTTATTTTCCTTTCCATGACACCACTCTGCCTGGCATAGAATCTTACTTTATAGACAGTGGTGACACACTCTTCTTGACTGGGTTAGAACAAAGCAAATGGTCCTCTCTGCCTCATCTACACTTCCACCTGTCAAAGCTACCTGTTCAAACACAACTTCTGGGAAACTCTTGACCAAGCCAGCTGAAGGGTAATAATCTCCCCCTGGAGCATCTGCACTGATCACAAAGGGTCTCAATCTGCAGTTAGTTGTCACAGCAAGCCACAATCAAGTCAGAGCTTACTCCTTAGACTATGACTTCCATGGAGGAAAATATTAGGGTACAAACCTATGGTCAATTTAAATCCTAGATTTCCTTTTTTATTTTCTTTTTCTTTTTGAGGCAGAGTCTTGCTCTGTTGCCCAGCCTGCAATCACAGCTCGCTGCAGCCTCAATCTCCCAGGCTCAAGTAATCCAGCCTCAGCTTCCCAAGTAGCTGGGATTACAGATGCATGCCACCACCACCATGCCCACCTATTTTTTAAAATATTTTTTGTGTAGTGATGGGGTCTCACCATGTTGCCAAGGCTGGTCAAATTCCTGGGCTCAAGGGATCCTCCTGCTTTGGCCTCTCTAAGTGCTGAGATTATAGGAATGAGCCACTGTGCCCAGCCATATCTTGTATTTTCAAGACAAGCCTTACCCAAATATTCTGCTAGGCTGACCCTCTTGAAGCCACTGAGATGGACTGGAAATGGCAGTATTTCCACATGTACCTCTTAGACTTTTCTAGTACAGGGCACTTCTTGTATTATGGACACTTAGACAATCTGGTAAAGTATTCACAGAATGTTTTCCTTTGTTTTGTTTTTTTGTTGTTGTTTTTTGGAGACGGGGTCTCACTCTGTCACCCAGGCTGGAGTATAGTGGCACAATCTAGGCTCACTGCAACCTCTGCTCCCGGGTTCAAGCGATTATCCTGCCTCAGTCTCCCAAGTAGCTGGGACTACAGGCGCCCACCACCACACCCAGCTAATCTAAATAATGTTTTAAGTGTATAAAATAAAATCCAACATAATTACAGTTAACAAATTTTTGTAAACCAAATTTGTGATAAAGCAATATATTTGTATCTTTATTAGGACATTGAATAACAAGATCTAGCAGCAGATCTAATAACTACCATTATTTTGAAGATGTGATGAACATAAATTTTTTGAGAAATCTGCAACAACTCGAATATGATGTGAAAATATCCGTGATTTCTTTCAGTGAAAAAGTCACAGGGATGGCTAATATGATAGTGGTTTGTTGCCTATATTCATGATTGAAGGAAATAATAAATTTCATCTAGAGGTTAATGAAAATAGAGACATTTCTCATTCAGGTTGACAGACCCTGTGCTAGTGCCTATCTAGATATGGTATAATCAACTGTGATCCATTCTGACTTTTAGAGCCTAGATTCCAGTTTCAGTGCTGCTTCTTATGGTCTGGGTGACCTAGGAGGAGCCATTTTCCCCCACAGAGCCTCAGTTTCCTCATCTGAAAAATGAGGGAATTGGACCAGATCCTCTCTGAGGTTCCTACTAGATCCTCTCCAGATTTAATGGCCCTTTACTTCTCTAAGAGTCTCAATAAGTGAGTTAGATAAAGGGTGCTGCAACTATAGCAGTGGGTGCTAAAGTGAATGGACAGAAGACTTCATTCACGGCTAACACTATACAGAGGGGTGGGCAGGACCTGCCACACCTTCTCGGCCAGGCTCTTTTGCTCAGTTCAGCCTCAGCTCCGTGGCCAAGGGCTATGCCCCTCACTGACCGTTCAAAGCGCATGACTTTGGCCAGGAGCAGCTGAAGGGGCTCCGCGTAGTTCCGATAGCTATCCAGAACCTGCAAGATGTTACAGACGGCCTGGATCTCATCCTCTGTTCTCCAGGAAGGCTTCTTCTGCATGATCTGAATGGCCTTTGGAGGAAACTGACCCTGGGGAGAGAGGACCAGAGTGACACAGGGGACCCAGCAGTTTCACCCATGGGCCAGCGGGCAACACCCCATAGTCCTGCTCGTACACTTTCCCGTTCCCTGTACCACAGTGGCTGATATGTGATGAGTGCTTACTGTCTGTCAGGCACTGGGATAAACATTTTACATGCCCATCTCACTGCATCCTCGCCAGCCCAATAACTGTTATTCCATTTGACAGATGAAGAAACTCAGGCAGGATTAGGAATAGATCTGACACATATCAATGCTGACATCCCCCGACCTGTGTTATTCATTGACCTTCCCAGGCAATACAGGCTTCCCTGGGCTCCAGTGGTCCTGCAGAGTCTGCTCAGCACACACACAGAGCAGTCAGGGGAGAACTTTGCCTGTGTCTCATCCCAGACCTCAGCGTGCTGTAGGAGACTAATGAGCAAAGAGAACCTTCCAGAGACTATTAGCTAAACCTTTTCTTCTCCAGTGAACCAGGCCTCATGGACCAGCACATTCACCTACCACTCCCACCTGCTGAGGAAGTGGCACTGTGAGTTGTGAAAACCCCTCAATGGCTTCTCTCTAACCTCATCTCCTACCTCTTCCCTTTGTTCTCTACTCTGGAATTTTCTACTTGCCCCTGGCACATGCTAAGCTTGGCTCTGTCTTGAGGTATCTGCCTGGGCTGTTTTTTCTGCCTGGAATATTTGCTCCCTGGGTTTTCTCGTGGACATGGCTGACTCATCATTCTGGTCTCAGCTCAGATGCTGCCACACCCTCAGTGAGTCCCCACTGGGTCATCTTAGCTAAAAGAGTAGCCCCTTCTTCAGTAGGCTCTTGCTATAAGAGTGAACATCCCCTCCAAAACTTGTGTCAAAATATAGTTGCCATTCTGACATTATTAAGAAGTGGATGGTGGGCACAGTGGCTCATGCCTATAATCCCAGCACTTGGGAGGCCAAGGCAGGGGGATCACTTGAGGCCAGGAGTTTGAGACCAGCCTAGGCAACATAGCAAGACCTTGTTTCTACAAAAAACTTGTAAAAGTGGGACCTTTAAGAGGTAGGTAGTTGGCCGGGCGCAGTGGCTCAAGCCTGTAATCCCAGCACTTTGGGAGGCCGAGACGGGCGGATCACGAGGTCACGAGATCGAGACCATCCTGGCTAACATGGTGAAACCCCGTCTCTACTAAAAAAAAAATACAAAAAAATTAGCCGGGCGAGGTGGCGGGCGCCTGTAGTCCCAGCAACTCAGGAGGCTGAGGCAGGAGAATGGCGTAAACCCGGGAGGTGGAGCTTGCAGTGAGCTGAGATCCGGCCACAGCACTCCAGCCTGGGCGGCAGAGCAAGACTCCGTCTCAAAAAAAAAAAAAAAAAAAGAGGTAGTTAGTTGACGAGGACTCTGCCTTAATGAACTGATTAATGTAATTACCACGAAAGTGGGTAACTTACTAGTTAAGTTTCATCATAACTCCTAATTAGCTCCTCAATGGGAGGAGGAGCTAATACACAACCTAGTATTCCTCACAACCACACACAGATCTAGGCCTACCTTAGGAGCCAAAAAAATGTCTGGGATGGGGAAAAGGGAATACACTTCAAATAGGGCCTAGGAGACTTGGCCCCTGTCTGCTTCTCAAACACCATTTCTCACCATTTTCCCTTCACTCACTGCAGGCCAGCCATAGCCCTACTGTGTTCCTCCAGCAGATAGGAAGGATCAAGAAAGAATGACTGACCATAATCCCACTACCCAAAATTAGCCATTAACATCTGGTATACTAACTTCCTCCTTGTTTCTTAGGTATAAGTAAAATTTTTGGAAATAACACATATTTTCCATTAGAAATCAGAACAACACAGATAGTTAAAATCCTCTTAAATATATACACCACCCCAATCCAGATCTGCTCCCCACCATCTGAGTTTATCACTTTTATGTAGGCATATATATGTACCCACAGAATACATAAGACTATTTTGTATTTTAAAATTTACTGCTGGGCATAGTGGCTCATGCCCGTAATCCCAGTGCTTTGGGAGGCTAAGGCAGGAGGATCACTTGAGCCCAAGAGTTCGAAACCAGCCTGGGCAACATGGCAAGACCCTCATCTCTACAAAATATTTAAAAATTAGCTGGGCATTGGGCTGGGCGCGGTGGCTCACGCCTGTAATCCCAGCACTTTGGGAGGCCGAGGCAGGCAGATCACGAGGTCAGGAGATCAAGACTACCCTGGCTAACATAGTGAAGCCCCATCTCTACTAAAAATACAAAACATTAGCCAGTCGTGGTGGCGGGCACCTTTAGTCCCACCTACTTGGGAGGCTGAGGCAGGAGAATGGCGTGAACCCGGAAGGCGGTGCTTGTAGTGAGCCCAGATCACTCCACTGCATTCCAGCCTGGGTGACAGAGCAAGACTCTGTCTCAAAAAAAAAAAAAAAAAAAAAAAAAAATTAGCCAGGCATAGTGGCACATCCCTGCAGTCCTAGCTACTGAGGGGCACTAAAATGGGAGGACCACTTGAGCCCAGAGAGGTTGAGGTTGCAGTGAGCTGTGATTGCATCACTGTACTTCAGCCTGGATGACAGAGCGAGACTGTCTCAAAAACTAAAAATAAAAAATTTACATAAATGTGAGACTGTACACATCACTTGGGCAACTTGCTTTCTTCAGTGTTTTTCTAAACAATGTTTTAAAAATGTATCCATTTTTTCCACTGTCTGACAGTTGCTGCACTAATTGAGTCTATGATTCTGAGCCTCTCTAATACTAAGGGTTCTCTATGAGAAGTTCAGCATTATTAGAGGCTCAACATGGACTATACTGAGGCTTAGTTTTCCATCAGAATCCAAATGCTGTGCTGAGGGGCAGGTTATATAACTATGTATGTGTGTGTACTATATATTATATATAATTTTTACTTAGATATAATTCACATGCCCTGTAAGTCACCACTTAAAGTGTACAATTCAGTGTTAAATGTATTCACAGAGTTGTACAACAATCACCACACTATTTTGGAAGCTTTTCATCACCCCAGAGAAACCCCATACTCATTAGCATCACTCAAAGGGCTGGGCTCATTGTTTTTTGGGGGTGGGGTGGGGGCGGGGGGACAAAGTCTCACTCTGTCACTCAGACTGCAGTGCAGTGGCACAGTCATAGCTCACTGCAACCTCCATTTCCCAGGCTCAACCAATCCTCCCACTTCAGCCTCCCAAAATTCTGGGATTACAGGTGTGAGCCACCATGCCCAGCTGATTATTTTTATTTTTTGATTTTTAGTAGAGACAGGGTCTCAGTATGTTGCTCAGATTAGTCTAAAACTCCTGGGCTCAGGTAATCTTCCTGCCTAGGCCACCCAAAGTGCTGGGATTACAAGTGTGAGCTGGCACATCTGGCCAAAGGGCCGGTTTTTAAATTGAGTCTCCAGCTGGGCTCAGTAGTGCACACCTGTAATGCCAGCTACTCAGAAGGGTGAGATGGGAGGATAAATTGGCTCTCTACTCTTCTCTATGTTGGAACCAGAGTCAGGCATGATTTATTTGAGGACCACCTATAGGCCTTGCCCATAAGAAAGAATTTTCCCTTTGTGCCTCTTCCCTCCCTCTACTGCGGTGCACAGACTTGCCCTCATATCTAGAGTGCTGTGGCTGTCACGTAGGCCCCTAGTTTCTCCTGCCTGAAGGATAGAGCCTGATTAACCTTCAGTACCCAGTGTCACACACTAGCCAGCCTGAAGAGCTGAAGAGTCACAGAGCTTGGATGACTTAACTGAGTATGCTTCATACACAAGGGTGCGCGAAAAAATAAGGCTGTGCCCAGGAGAGGCAGGCAACAGAAGCCATACCCGGGCTCCGAGAAGAGAAATAGGTGGGGCAGGAGGTGGCCCTGATACCCATTATAAAGTTCTGTTCTTTCCCCTTTCCCTGAGGAAAAAAAACAACATGGCTCCTCCAAGCCAGGGTCAAGTCAGGTCTGCACTGGTGAGAATTTCAGATCTTCCCTATAAATAGGTAGACTCTTTTAAATTTTAAATTGGATTTTAATATTTAATACCCACGATATCATGGAGAGAAGCCAAGAAGATAACAATGATGAGACTGAAATTCAGGGAACAAGTCACACAGTCCAAAGCTCCCACAGATATAAAAGCATTCCCTCATCAAAATGAGAGGACTCTTTTTTAGAGAGGGGGCCTCGCTCTCTCACCCAGACTGGAATGCAGTGATATGACCATAGCTCACTGTAGTCTTGAACTCCTGGCCTCAAGTGATCCTCCCATGTCAGCCTTCCAAGTGTCAACAGGTGCGCTGCACCTGAATAAGACTCTTGAAGGGTATCTGACACCCAGGTGTGAGAGGTGTGCCCAGCATCTCTCAGAGAATTCAGGGCAGAACCAGAATTCACACAGGTCAGCCCTTTCCCACCACTCGAATTCTTCCTCTCTCTGGGACTCTCACATCCTCTGCTTTTTCTTTTCCTGCTGTTTTCCCATGGGTCCAAGCCCAGGGACTCTCTCCCATTGGTTCTGCTCAACTATGCAGTGACAGCTGGTTCCTAGATGCTCAGTCTTGGAGCTCCAGAGAGGGAAGGAATCACTGAGATCAGCCACTTTATTAATGAGGAAACGAAGTGGCCAACTCAGGGTAACAAGCTGAGTTGGTGGCAGAGCCTAGACTGAAACCAGCTCTGCTGATGCCCAGCCAGGGTTTCTTCCAAGCCAGGGTGCAGAAAGAAAACTCCCCGACAGCAAGGTTCAAGCTATGCATACCTCCTCTGCAATGAAGTCCATGGTATCAAATGTGACTCGGCTTTGCATCTTTTTCTGAAAGAAAGAGGGCAGGGAGAAGAGGGAGAATCAGCAAGACTGCCCCTAGAACTTTGCATCTAGAGCCCTTCTGTGTACCTGGACCACCATGGTGGGCAGGAAGCCATGGGAAACTTCCTTGCAGCTAGCCCTTTCAGGCCTGCCTCTGCTCGAAAGCCCCAACTCAGCACTAGGCTTGGGTCCAGCATTGACAATATATGGTGAAGGCAGAGAAATATGGGGGTGGGGAGAAGGAAAGGAGGATAAAGAGGAAATAGGAAAGGAGAGAGAAAAGGAAGGGGAAAAAGCAGCAAACAAACAAGTATAGAGAAGGAAGAAAAGGAAGGATAAAAAGAAAGGAACAGGCTGGGCACGGTGGCTCATGCCTGTAATCCCAGAACTTTGGGAGGCCGAGGCAGGCAGATCACGAGGCCAGGAGATCGAGACCATCCTGGCTAACACAGTGAAACCCCATCTCTACTAAAAATACAAAAAATTATCCAGGCGTGGTGGCAGGTGCCTGTAGTCCCAGCTACTCGGGAGGCTGAGGCAGGAGAATGGCACGAACCCAGGAGGCAGAGCTTGCAGTGAGCCGAGATTGCGCCACTGCACTCCAGCCTGGGCGACACAGCGAGACTCCATCTCAAAAAAAAAAAAAGGAACAAATGAAGCCAGCCTTCGTTAAGTGTCTTTAATGAGCCAAGCACGATGTATCTTCCCTGTCACTCCATTTAGTCATCAGGACAAAGCAGGTCTTACTAAGCCCCATGAGGGACAGAGGTTGTGAAGGAACTTGCCCAAGGATCACACAGTAAGTCATGGTCCAGCTGAGACCCCAACTCAAGGCTTTCAGCAAACCCAATGCCATGTCTGGAGTGTGGCCTCAAGCCACATGTCATTTGTTCCTTGGAGCCCCTCAGACCCGTGTCTCACCCCCACCACCTGTTTATCTTTTGCAAAGCCATGTGGTGCTTCTCAGGGAGGCTACTGAAGGAAAGAGGCAGTGCTCAGAAACATCCAGATTCACACATCTACTGAAGCAGTCTGGGGCTCCCCACCTGATCCTGCACTCCAGCTGCCCAGTGCTCCACCTGACAACCCTATGACCCTTATAGGCTGCCTTGAGAGGCTTCTGCTCTGCTCAAGACACTCTGGCTGCCAATGTGGTTAGGCTTAGCCTCCCACTCCCCCGACAACAAGTGACTCTGCATCTTAGCTTCCAAATGCCCCAAGCATCAGGCCACATCTTCTAGTAACCAAAGTCCTCTGATCTCCAGGGCCCATTGCGTCACCACTGCATGCCACCCTGAGAGTCAGGAGGTCCTTCCTGAGAGCTAACCTGAGTCTCTTGGTTACAGTTCTTCTACTCCATTCGTTTTTCATCTCAGCCTAACCACAGGGCTGCAGCCTTGTTTGGTTTGGCCGGCACAAGGTCTTAAAATACAGTCTTTGTATCTGAATGTCTTTAGATGAGGCATATCTTTCCTCTCCAGCTGGCCTGCTCTATCTTAAACTCAGCTACATACCCACAAGTTACATTACCTGCTGGCCCCTTAGAAACCACTCTAAGGCTGCCTAACCTTCCCCCATCACCAGCCCCATATCCCCCTTTCTTTGGCCACCATCTGTCAGAAGCCCTTTAGGGAAATTTCTTGGAGTGAATCAGTAGATACAAGAGGGGTGGGGACCGGCTCCAGTCACTCCTGAAACAACAGAAAAATGGGCTGGATCTGTCCAGGTGATTGCTGGGGAAACTCTGAAGCCCTGAGCAACATACCCAGTAGCAACGAAGACACCTCTGGGGAACCAGAACAAGTTAGCAGAAGGGTGACCAACTTTTCTGAGCTAAAGAAAGGCACATGATCGGCCGGGCGCGGTGGCTCAAGCCTGTAATCCCAGCACTTTGGGAGGCCGAGACGGGCGGATCACGAGGTCAGGAGATCGAGACCATCCTGGCTAACATGGTGAAACCCCATCTCTACTAAAAAGAAAAAATACAAAAACTAGCCGGGCGAGGTGGCGGGCGCCTGTAGTCCCAGCTACTCGGGAGGCTGAGGCAGGAGAATGGCGTAAACCTGGGAGGCGGAGCTTGCAGTGAGCTGAGATCCGGCCACTGCACTCCAGTCCGGGCGACAGAGCGAGACTCCGCCTCAAAAAAAAAAAAAAAAAAAAAAAAAAAAAAGAAAGGCACATGATCTACCACTGGGATAAAATATTTTAAATTGGGGCCTTTTAGAAAATCTAGAAACATGATCACCAGGCCAGGCGCGATGGCTCACGCCTGTAATACCAGCACTTTGGGAGGCCGAGGCGGGCGGATCACGAGGTCAGGAGATCGAGACCATCCTGGCTAACAAGGTGAAACCCCGTCTCTACTAAAAATACAAAAAATTAGCCGGGCGTGGTGGCGGGCGCCTGTAGTCCTAGCTACTAGGGAGGCTGAGGCAGGAGCATGGCGTGAACCCGGGAGATGGATCTTGCAGTGAGCCAAGATGCACCACTGCACTCCAGCCTGGGTGACAGAGCAAGACTGTCTCAAAAAAAGAAAAGAAACACGGTCACCACAGTGAACAAGGCCCTGAAAATGCCCTCTGCACCAAAGTAGGGCTGTAGGAAAGAGAGTAGAGACACGAACAGAGTCAGCATGTGGGCATTCAGAAAACCCTGGTTATTGTGACTCCTGAATTGCTTCTGGCTCTTTTGATCACTGTTGAAATGGAGACCACTTCTCCACTCCCAAGGTTTCTTTCCACATGGAGGGAGGTGTATTAGTAGAACACTACTGGCCTCTCTCCTTCTACACTGAGGAGTGACTTAAACTCTTTGATGAATCTGGAAAGAGAAAAACTAGGCATGATTGTCTCCTTCCCTCTGAGCCCATATTTTGCTCCACCTTTCCCTGCCATGAGTTTCGGCAGCAGGCCTGCTGTTGCAGTGGAGACTGCCTTGGTCCAGCGTTGCCTGTGGCTAGGCATGTAAGGCTGTCTAAATCTGGGGTTCAGTATTAGATAAACCTCTTGGTTGATGATATAAGTCACCCTCTCCAACAGAAGTCTGGTCATTAATAAAAGTGACCATTGGGTCTCTCATCTGCTTTTCCTTTTGTCTTCTTTCTCAGTTCGGAGCTTGGGCCAGGAAGTGGGGTGCAATTTATTGGGCCTCTTTAAGCCCTCATAATCCTGCTGAGCCCAGCTGCTTACATCCCAGAAGGAGAAGATAGGGTGCTTCCAGTGAGCACTCTCAATGATTTGATATTCCCGGAATCCCCTGAGGCCTTGGCGGAACATTTTACACACTCGGATCATTATGATGATATCCGTGGCAAACTGGTACAGTCCCTATGGAAACAAAGCAAACAAGATCAATAGAAACAATCTGTTCTCAACAGTCAACAGCAGGCTGGATGGCGCTGAACAAGGTAAAATTTACCAGGATTAAATGCAGTAGTGTACTGGAGTGATGGCTACATTTTCAGGAAGTTTGCAAGCCCCCTGAAATTAAGTTGGTAGCTTGAAACTGGCCACGGTAGGAGTACTTACGCTACAGAAATTGGCAGCTACTAGTCAGGGTATCTCCTCTCCCCAGAAGCCAGTCGTTATGTACCAGCAAACCAATTAAATGTCAAATCCTTCACTTCCATCCACAAAGTAAGTGGCACAACTAATTGCAGGCAGTATAGGTATGATGTACAAAGCCTGAATTTTAGAACCAGATAGATCTGAGGGAATAATGGTAAGGGAATGCAACAAGTTGGCTGTCAAGATGAAGGGCCCACAAGCCAAGGAATGTGGGTAGATTTTAGAAGCAGAAAAGGCTGTGAGCCTTGAGAAAGGAATGCTCACACCTTGATTTTAGAACAAGAACATCTGTGTCAGACTTCTCACTTACAGTACTGTAATATAATAAATCTGCTCTGTTTTAAGTCATGAAATTGTGGTAATTTGTTATGGCAGCCATAGAAAATTAATAAAACACCTAATCCAAGATGGGCCATCCTATCTTTTCCCCAGGAATTTGGAATTGGGACTGAGAACAAGTGAATACAGAGGATAGAGAAAAATCCAGGATGTAGAACAATCTATAAATCAATGAACCCAGTTTCTTCAAAAAGTCAATTTAGGCCGGGCGCGGTGGCTCAAGCCTGTAATCCCAGCACTTTGGGAGGCCGAGGCGGGTGGATCACGAGGTCAGGAGATCGAGACCCTCCTGGCTAACACGGTGAAACCCCGTCTCTACTAAAAATACAAAAAACTAGCAGGGCGAGGTGGCGGGCGCCTGTAGTCCCAGCTACTTGGAGGCTGAGGCGGGAGAATGGCGGGAACCGGGAGGCGAAGCTTGCAGTGAGCCGAGATCAAGCCACTGCACTCCAGCCTGGGCGACAGAGCGAGACTCCTCCTCAAAAAAAAAAAAAAAAAAAAAAAAAAAAAAGTCAATTTAATGATGAAAAAAACAAGACAGGGGGCTGTTCTAGATTAATAAAGATTCAAGAGATATACCAACGGTATGCTTCTTGACTAGATACTGATTCATGATAACAAGCTATAAAAGGCACTCTAGGCCAGGTGCGGCAGCTCACGCCTGTAATCCCAGCATTTTGGGAGGCCAAGGAGGGTGAATCACTTGAGTTCAGGAGTTTGAGACCAGCATGACCAACATAGTGAAACCCTGTCTCTCCTAAAAATACAAAAATTAGCCTGGCATGGTGGTGCGTGCCTGTAGTCCCAGCTACTTGGGAGGCTGAGGCAGGAGAATCGCTTGAACCTGGAAGGTGGAGGTTGCAGTGAGCTGAGATCGCGCCACTGCACTCCAGCCTAGGTGACAGAGCAAAGGCACTCTAGGGACAAATAAAGAAATTGAATATGACTGCACATTAGATAATATTAGGAAATCAGTGCTGATTTTCTTAGTATAATAGTGGTATTTGGTTATATGGATAATGTCATTATCTTTAAGAAAGATATGTCATAAAGTATACAGCTTACTTTTTTTTTTTTTTTGAGACGGAGTCTGGCTCTGCCGCCCAGGCTGGAGTGCGGTGGCCGGATCTCAGCTCACTGCAAGCTCCGCCTCCCAGGTTCACGCCATTCTCCTGCCTCTGCCTCCCAAGTAGCTGGGACTACAGGCACCTGCCTCGTCGCCCGGCTAGTTTTTTGTATTCTTTAGTAGAGACGGGGTTTCACCGTATTAGCTAGGATGGTCTCGATCTCCTGACCTTGTGATCCGCCCGTCTCGGCCTCCCAAAGTGCTGGGATTACAGGCTTGAGCCACCGCGCCCGGCCCAGCTTACTTTCAAACAATTCAGCAAACACATATACAAATACATAAAGCCAGGCCGGGCGCAGTGACTCATGCCTGTAATCCCAGCACTTTGGGAGGCCAAAGTGGGCAGATCACCTGAGGTTGGGAGTTCGAGACCAGCCTGACCAACACGGAGAAACCCCGCCTCTACTAAAAATAAAAAATTAGCCAGGTGTGGTGGCACATGCCTGTAATCCCAGCTACCAGGGAGGCTGTGGCAGAATCGCTTGAACCCAGGAGGCAGAGGTTGCAGTGAGCTGAGATCACGCCATTGCACTCCAGCCCGGGCAACAAGAGCCCCCCCACAAAAAAAAAGAAAAAAAAAAAAATACATAAAGCCAATACAGCAAAATGGTGAATGACAGATCTAGAGGATGATACATATACATATATATGTAAAATATTTCAACTTTTATGTTTGAAAATTTTCCAATAAAATGTGCAAAAACTTTAGTTTGGGGAGGGGTTAGAAAAAAATGCAAAAAATAAATAAAAGTCTCTGTTTACTAACTTCTGTTGAAAAGTACATCGTTAACTAGGCACAGTGGCACTTGCCTGTAGTCCCAGCTACTTGGGAGACTGAGGCAGGAGGATTGCTTGAACCCAGGAGTTCAAGGTTGCAATGAGCTATGATCGCGCCACTGCACTCCAGCCTGGGTAACAGAGCAAGACCCTGCAACAACAACAACAAAAAAGAAACAAAAAAACAAAAAAACCAGCTCTGGCACCATGGCTCATGCCTGCAATCCCAGCACTTTGGGAGGCCAAGGTGGGCTGATCGCTTGAGACCAGGAGTTTGAGACTAGCCTGGCCAACATGGTGAAATCCCATCTGTACTGAAAAAACAAAAATTAGCCAGGTGTGCTGGTGGGTGCCTGTAATCCCAGCTACTCAGGAGGCTGAGGCACCAGAATCGCTTGAACCTGGGAGGTGGAAGTTGCAATGAGCTGAAATTGTGCCACTGCACTCCAGCCTGGGCAACAGATTGAGACTCTGTCTCAAAAAACTAAATAAAATAAAAAATAAATAAAAACAAATAAAGGAAAAAAGAGAATATTCTTTTTAAAGTATATCATAAACAAAGTGAGATGACAAACTGAAGACTGGAAAAATATACTTGCTATGTACATAATCAACAAAGGATTACGATCCAAAATTTATTTTTGGTAATCCTACAAATCAAAAGAAAAATACAAATAACCCAATAGCAAAATGAGCAAAGGTAATTCAAAGGGAAAGTTCAAATTACCTATAAATTGTGAAAAGATTGTTTTTATTCATTTGTATTTATATTTATATTTTTTGTAAAAAGGGGATTTCACTTTGTTTCCCAGGCTGGTTTCCAACTCTGGCTTCAAGTGATCCTTCCGCCTCAGCCTCCCAAAGTGCTGGGATTACAGGCGAGCCTCCATGCCCCAGCCAAATTGTGAAACCATTCTTAACACTGCTAGAAATAATGGAAATGGAAATTAGAGTAATAACAAGGTACTATTTTGCACTTATCACTGGGAACTGGAAAACATGGTACAACCATGTTGAAGAGCAATTTGGCAACATTACATAAAGTTGGCCGGGCGCGGTGGCTCAAGCCTGTAATCCCAGCACTTTGGGAGGCAGAGACGGGCGGATCACGAGGTCAGGAGATCGAGACCATCCTGGCTAATACGGTGAAACTCCGTCTCTACTAAAAAATACAAAAAACTAACCAGGCGACGAGGCAGGTGCCTGTTGTCCCAGCTACTTGGGAGGCTGAGGCAGGAGAATGGCGTAAACCCGGGAGGCAGAGCTTGCAGTGAGCTGAGATCCGGCCACTGCACTCTAGCCTGGGCGGCAGAGCAAGACTCCGTCTCAAAAAAAAAAAAAAAAAAAAGTTGAGGACGTGTGTACTTCACAATGGAGGAATTGTATGTACTTTATGTGTCCTCTTCAGAGAAACATACATGTACAAGGGGATAGCCATGAGGGTAATCATGGCAACATTGTGTGTAACAATGAATGGCTAAAAACAAGTGTCCATTAGTAGGGATTGAAGGGATCAATACATTATGGTACAGCCACAGGATTGAACATAGCACTAAGTCTGTGTGTGTCAATGTGGATAAAGCTGAAATGAATTTGAGTGGGGAAAAAAGAACTATGATGCTATTTATGGTATCATTTTTTAAAAGTGTGCCACATACTACATATTGCTTATGGATATATACACATGTGATAATATATAAAAATATAAATAGGGTGACACCAACTTCAGGAAAGTGGTTACTAGTAAAGAGAAATAAAGGGGCATGGGATGGTAAAGAGCTTTCCCTGCACCTGTAATGTTGTATTTCTTAAAAATTAGGTATCTATGGAAATATGGGGAAAGGTACTTTATGAATAAAATTAATACTTATTGAGTACAATTTACTATTGTCAGGCATTATCCAAAGCACTATTCTAATATGTAAATCATTTAATCAGTCAATGTACGCAGTAGGTACTAATATTATCATCTCACTTTAGAGGAGAAAATAAAGGCACAGCAAACCAAGCAACTTGCCTAGGGTCACATGACTAATAGGTGATGGGGATTTAAACCCAGGTGGTCTGGCTCCAGAGTTCACAAGCTTAACCTATGACTCTATGTTGCTACCCTGCCTTGTTCTCTCTGGATCTCATAATAGCAGGAAGAGTGGGCACAGAATAGGACTCAGTGGCTCTGAGTGTGGCCTATGGCTTGCTCAGTGTTGGGGGCTGGTAGGCTACAGGACAGGGGTCCAGTCCCTCCTTTGTGCCATGCTGTGACTCCAAAAGGTACAGGATAACCACCATTTATCCAAGACCCCCTCCTATACCTGCATTTACCTTCCTCAAAACACCTGTCCAATTTTCTGCTCTTCCCTCCCAGGGCCCTTGCCCCTCCTCACCAGTTCCTTCTTCAGGAGCTGCCAGGCATAAGTTACCATGTATCTCCTCATGGTTCCTGGGAGGGCAAATGGCACAACTAGCCCCTTTGCCTTTCAAGGGGAGGACTACAAAATCTTCCCCAAGAATCCAATAATACTAGAAACAAATAGATTTCCTTAGTCACAAGGCAAGAGCTGCACTCCACTCCTCCCACCATACCATCAGCGGCTGGAAGCCCTGCTCTGAGAATATCATTCTCAGAATCTCCTAAGGTCACAATGAAAGATTCTGGAGCCTGGCAGGGGGCACAGGGATTGGAATGTGGGGGTCTAACATTTATTGGATACTCACAGGCATTATCTCAGCTAATCCTCACAACCACCCAAACTTTTTTTTTTTTTTTTTGAGACGGAGTCTCGCTCTGTCGCCCAGGCTGGAGTGCAGTGGCCGGATCTCAGCTCACTGCAAGCCCCGCCTCCCGGGTTTATGCCATTCTCCTGCCTCAGCCTCCCGAGTAGCTGGGACTACAGGCGCCCGCCACCTCGCCCGGCTAGTTTTTTTGTATTTTTTTAGTAGAGACGGGGTTTCACCATGTTAGCCAGGATGGTCTCGATCTCCTGACCTTGTGATCTGCCCGTCTCGGCCTCCCAAAGTGCTGGGATTACAGGCTTGAGCCACCGCGCCCGGCCCCAAACTTTTACCCAACTTCATACATAGGAGACTGGGGCTCAAAGTAGCTAAATGGCTGCCAGAGTCCTGGTGAGATAGGAGAATGCAGGACTTGTTTTCTGGTCACAACCCTGCTGACCAAAACAGAATCTAGGACTCCCTAGCTGTCCCCAGCCCTCATTAGCGTAAGACACTCCCGCCAGTGCCATGACTGTTTACAAGTGTCTTGGCAATGACCAAGAAGTTGCCACCTCTTTCCTAGAAAGCTCTAAAAACCCACCCCTCAATTTGCATTAATCTGCCCCTTAATTTGCATGTGATTGAAAGTGGGTAGGAATGAGTATACTACACTTGATCTTAGCCAAAAAGCTGAGAAGGGATTAGAGGTGAGTATAAAAACACAGTTGCCAACATCCCATACAACGGATGCTGACTCTGGATTCACTGCCTATGAGTTAGCCCTGCTCCACAAGGAGAAGCACTATTCAATAAAAGATTGCTGTCTAACACCACCGGCTCACCCTTGAATTCCTTCCTTGGGCAAAGCCAAGAACTCTTCTGAGCTAAGTCTCAATCTGGGGGCTCACCTGTCCTGCAAAGATAGGGTTTTTTTTTTTTTTTTGAGACACTGTCTCAATTTGTTCCCAGGATGGAGTGCAGTGGCCTGATCTCAGCTCACTGCAACCTCTGCCTCCCAGGTTCAAGTGATTCTCCTGCCTCAGCCGCCCAAGTAGCTGGGATTACAGGTGTGTGCCACCATGCCCCAGCTGATTTTTGTACTTTTAGTAGAGACAGGGTTTCACCATGTTGCCCAGGCTAGTCTCAAGCTCCTGACCTCAAGTGATCCACCTGCCTCAACCTCCCAAAGTGCTGGGATTACAGGCGTAAATCACCACTCCTGGCCAGGGCCTTTTTAAAAAAAAAAAAAAGAAAGAAAGAAAAGAAAGCAGTATAGCTAAATTTCAGGTACACTTGCTCTTCATTCATAGCATCCAATTAAGAGAAGCAAGGTCTGGTCCAGCCTGGCCAACATGGTAAGACCCCATTTCTACTAAAAATACAAAAAAAATTAGCTGGGTGAGGTGGTGGGCGCCTGTAATCCCAGCTACTCAGGAGGCTGAAGTGGGAGAATCACTTGAACCCGGGAGGTAGAGGTTGCAGTGAGCCAAGATTGTGCCACTGCACTCCAGCTTGGGTGACAGAGAGATATTTCACCTGAAAAAAAAAAAAAAAAGCAAGGTCTGGTATAAACAAAGTGACGTTTGATTCCAAAGTTAGCTTAAGGGGAACAGTATAGGCTTCCTACCTTAGAGTCTCTCTTTGCTTTTGGAGCAGAGAGTGGGGGCTTTTAAAGGGGACTTGGGGCCCGGGCTCGGTGGCTCACACCTGTAACACCAGCCCTTTAGGAGGCCCAGGTGGGCAAATCACATGGTCAGGAGTTCGAGACTAGCCTGACCAACATGGTGAATCCCTGTCTTTACTAAAAATACAAAAATTAGCTGGGCGTAGTAGCATGCACCTGTAATCCCAGCTGCTCAGGAGGCTGAGGCAAGAGAATCATTTGAACCCAGGAGGCAGAGGTGGCAGTAAGCACCACTGTACTCCAGCCTGGATGACAGAGCGAGAATCTGTCTCAAAAAAAAAAAAAAAAAAAAACCGGGGCGGGGAGGGGATTTGGCATAACTGGCATGCAGACTGGGGAATGAGCAGGTGGGAGTCTGCATGACTCACTTTGATGCCCTATCTACCACCTGGTCAGCTGACACCATCTTGGGCAGAACTAAGTTGTCAAGTGGCCTTGTCTGGAGATACTCTCCAGGTGGGGCAGAGTTTCCTGGCAGGCATACTTTTGTTTGTAAATTGACTATTGTCTCTCAAGGCAATCTGGTGGGAGAGGTTTCTACTCTGGAGCTGTTTAGTAAGCACACAAATACACTTGCCCTGTAGGAGTGTCTGGTGAAGGGAAAGTGAAAGGTTATAACTGCGTTTCTTTTTTTTTTTTTTTTTTTTTTTGAGACGGAGTCTAGCTCTGTCGCCCAGGCTGGAGTGCAGTGGCGCGATCTCGGCTCACTGCAAGCTCCGCCTCCCGGGTTTACGCCATTCTCCTGCCTCAGCCTCCCGAGTAGCTGGGACCACAGGTGCCCGCCATCTCGCCCGGCTAGTTTTTTGTATTTTTTAGTAGAGACGGGGTTTCACCGTGTAGACCAGGATGGTCTCGATCTCCTGACCTCGTGATCCACCCGTCTTGGCCTCCCAAAGTGCTGGGATTACAGGCTTGAGCCACCACGCCCGGCCTACAACTGCATTTCTAATCAGCTAAGTAGGAAGTGGGGAACAGAAGAAAAAGATGAAGAGAAAGAAGAGGAAAAAGTTGATTTAAAAAGATAACTCATTCTCTCTCTCATAGAAAAATGGTTGTACTTGGTTACAGTGGGAGGCTTCTAGGCTGGGAGTAGGTTCATTCATCCAGCACCTTAGGCCAGTGACCACTCTGAGACTTACAACTTGGAGGCCATGGAATGTGAGTGCAAAGTACTGCCCCGTAAGTCTGGTTAAATCAGGACAATTAAAAAAACTCAGCAAAACAGAAGACCTCACCCAAATCAAGTATCAAATATTGAATGGAATTTGGTGACTACAACTCAAATCTCTGGGGTCTTTCTAAAGGTACAGAAAAATATAGGCTCTAAAGCAGTTTTTTCTATTAAAGATGACAATCAAGTATCTCAATTTGCTCTTTCACCAGGATCCTCAGTAGAAAACTGTGATTTCTTTTTTTTTTTTTTTTTTTTAGTTTTTGAGATGGAGTCTTGCTCTGTTGCCCAGGCTGGAGTGCAGTGGCGCGATCTCAGCTCACTGCAAGCTCCGCCTCCTGGGTTCACACCATTCTCCTGCCTCAGCCTCCCGAGTAGCTGGCACTACAGGCGCCCGCCACCACACCCAGCTAATATTTTTTGTATTTTTAGTAGAGACGGGGTTTCACCGTGTTAGCCAGGATGGTCTCGATCTCCCGACCTCGTGATCCACCTGCCTTGACCTCCCAAAGTGCTGGGTTTACAGGCGTGAGCCACTGCACCCGGCCTGAAAACTCTTGATTTCCAGCATCACCTGCTCTGCCATTCCTATCCCGTGGGGTGTATCTGTCAACCCTCTTCCAACTGATAGGTAGACAGAAAGGCACTGAGTGCAGCAAAGACAGCTGGTCAACTGAGAAGAAAGACAAAGGCCACTCTTGGGGTGGGGCAGTAATCACACACAGAGGTGAGAAGGGACAGAACGGTTTTTTCCCCCATACCCTGAGAAAAGAGGTAAAGAATTTAGGGAGAGAAAGAAGAGAAAGTTTTAGAAAAAGAGAGAGAGAGATGAGGTATGCAGTTTTTGCCTCCCCCACTGCAGACCTAGTTTTAAGGAAGGAAATATAAGAAGATCCCCTTCAAAAGTTTAGGGGGCTTCTGAAAGAAACAACTGGACCTGGAGAAGGCAAGAGAGATGGTAGGAGATGGCTATAGGCAGGAGGGGTGTTCCGTCAGTCCTCTGAACTGCCTGAGGATCCAAGAGTGACAAGGAAAGTATCCAGGCTCACAAGAGGCCTCAGATGATGCCAGTTAAGACCTGATGAGACTCCGAAAATGGTTACTGCCAACCTCACCTCTTGCCAGCTGTGGTTGTACAATTTCTCTAGGAATCAGATCAGCTTTGGGGAAGAAGAGGCAGGAAGTTTAGAGAGCTTTCAATGGGCCCAAGATGAATCAATAAGCCTGAAATTATATCCACTCAAAATTATTGGATTGGATCTCAATTTACCTGAAGACATCCTAAATTAAATTATCTGCAAGGAGGCAGGCTGGGGATTCAGAGTCAGACATTAAAGTCAGTTCTAGAAATTAAGAAAGTTTCATTTCTTTCTTTCTTTCTTTCTTTTTTTTTTTTTTTGAGACAGAGTCTCGCTCTGTCTCCCAGGCTGGAGTGCAGTGGCCAGATCTCAGCTCACTGCAAGCTCCGCCTCCCGGGTTTAAGCCATTCTTCTGCCTCAGCCTCCTGAGTAGCTGGGACTACAAGCGCCCACCACCACGTCCGGCTAGTTTTTTGTATTTTTAGCAGAGACAGGGTTTCACCGTGTTAGCCAGGATGGTCTCAATCTCCTGACCTCGTGATCCGCCCGTCTCGGCCTCTCAAAGTGCTGGGATTACAGGCTTGAGCCACCACGCCCAGCCAGAAAGTTTCATTTATATTACAGTTCCTGATTTTATAACTGGAACTATTACAGGGTAGAATGCCAAAAAGAGCACTGGTACTATTCCTATGTGATCCTAGGGAAGTCACTTAACTACTTGGGGCCTTATTTTCATAATGTATAAAATGGAGTTCGATTCAATTCCACAAACAATTTATTTTCAAGATGAGAAGATTCGGTCAAGCACGGTGGCTCACACCTGTAATTCCAACACTTTGAGAGGCTGATGCGGGTGGATCGCCTGAGGTCATGAGTTCAAGGCCAGCCAGGCCAACATGGTGAAACCCCGTCTCTACTAAAAATACAAAAACTAGCCCCGTGTGGAGGCGTGCACCTGTAATCCCAGCTACTCAGGAGGCTGAGGCGGGAGCATCATCTGAGCCCGGGAGGCGGAGGTTGCAGCGAGCCATCACACTCAAGCCTAGGTGAGAGATTGTGCCATTGCACTCAAGCCTAGGTGACAGAGTGAGAACTCCATCTCAAAAAAAAAAAAAAAAAAAAAAAAAAAAAAATTCTTATTGTTTTGCTGATTATAAAAGCTATACAACAAATGTTTATAAAGCATATGAAGGTGAATAAGACATGGTCCCTGCTTACCAGGAGTTCACAATATGGCGGGGAAGTAAAATCCTCAGAGAAAGTCTTGCTATAATAAAGCTATGAAAGATATATGAGGCTGGGAGCGGTGGCTCACGTCTGTAATCCCAGCACTTTGGGAGACCAAGGTGGGAAGATCACAAGGCCAAGAGATTGAGACCAGCCTGGCCAACATGATGAAACCCTGTCTCTACTAAAAATACAAAAATTAGCTGGGCTTGGTAGTGGGCACCTCTAGTCCCAGCTACTTGGGAGGCTGAGGCAGGAGAGTTTCTTGAACCTGGGAGGCAGAGGTTGCAGTGAGCCGAGATTGTGGCACTGCACTCCAGCCTGGAGACAGAGTGAGACTCCATCTTTTTTTTTTTTTTTTTTTTTTTTTTTTTGAGAAGGAGTCTCGCTCTGTCACCCAGGCTGGAGTGCAGTGGCCAGATCTCAGCTCACTGGAAACTCCGCCTCCCGGGTTTACGCCATTCTCCTGCCTCAGCCTCCCGAGTAGCTGGGACTACAGGCGCCCGCCACCTCGCCCGGCTAGTTTTTTGTATTTTTTTTTTTAGTAGAGACGGGGTTTCACCGTGTTAGCCAGGATGGTCTCGATCTCCTGACCTCGTGATCCGCCCGCCTCGGCCTCCCAAAGTGCTGGGATTACAGGCTTGAGCCACCGTGCCTGGCCGACTCCATCTTTAAAAAAAAAAAAGAAAGAAAGAAAGAAAGATATATCAAGAGGTGGTCAGGCGCGATGGCTCACGCCTGTAATCCCAGCACTTTGGGAGCCTGAGGAGGGTGGATCACGAGGTCAGGAGATCGAGACCATCCTAGCTAACACGGTGAAACCCCGTCTCTACAAAAATACAAACAAACAAATTAGCCAGGCGTGGTGGTGGGCGCCTGTAGTCCCAGCCACTTGGGAGGCTGAGGCAGGAGAATCGCTTGAACCCGGGAGGCAGAGGTTACAGTGAGCCAAGATTGAGCTACTGCATTCCAGCCTGGGTGACAGAGATAGACTCCGTGGTTGGGAGTTTGAGACCAACCTAACTAACATGGAGAACATCTCTAGTAAAAAAAAAAAATTAGCCGGGCATGGTGGTGCATGCCTATAGTCCCAGCTATTCGGGAGGCTGAGGCAGGAGAATGGCTTGAATCCAGGAGGCGGAAGTTGCGGTGAGCCGAGATCACGCCATTGCACCCCAGCCTGGGCAACAATAGCAAAACTCCATCTCAAAAAAAAAAAAAAAAAATAGATACATGAAGAAAGGGCAGGGTCTATTCAGACAGCATGAGACATAGCTAAAATGTGAGATGTTCAGGAGGTGTGGTTATGAGGAAGGAGGCTGGGCTGGCAGAGGCCACAAACGAGCTATGGCACATGATGTGCCAAGTGAACTTGCAGACAGTTTTATTTGACCTGCATAGTGTTTTGGTTTAAATATTGTTTAAAATTAACTTGCTTGTCTTTAGTTGAGGTATTGGCTCTCTAATTCACTAAAGTCTTCACCTCACACAAGTAAGTCATCTCCCAGGCATGTTACCTGTTTGCAACTCCCAGTATAGGATCCACAGGGCCTCTTTCAGGTCGAAAATTCTCTATCTAGTGGTTGCAAAATGGCAGTTCACAGGCCATAGCTAGCCTACTGACATGTTTCAACTGAGGTGTTTTTTTTTTTTAGGAATTTGAATTAGTCTTTTAAACTTAAATACTAGATATCTTTTAGGAAATCTTTTAGGAAAAAATATTTTATATTTTTTAGGAAATATAATCTTTTAGGAAAAAATAATTTACCAAAGTGACCCCAATAGAAACTATTTACATATTTATTTATTTATTTTTGAGACAGAGTCTCTCTCTGTTGCCCAGGCTGGAGTGCAGTGGCACGATCCTGGCTCATCGCAACCTCTGCCTCCCAGGTTTAAGCGATTCTCCTGTGTCAGCCTCCTGAGTAGCTGGGATTATAGGTACCCACCATCGTGCCTGTCTAATTTTTGTATTTTTAGTAAAGATAGGGTTTCACCATGTTGGCCAGGCTGGTCTCCAACTCCTGACCTTAAGTCATCCACCCACTTTGGCCTCCTGAGGTCAAGGGACATGAGCCACCGTGACCTGCCAAAACCATTTAAGTAGACTAATTTTCTGATTTTCTTTCCTTTTTTTTTCTTTTCTTTTCTTTTTTTTTTTACTGTGGAGACAAGGTCTCACTCTATCCCCTAGGCCAGAGTGCAGTGGCATGATCACGGCTCACTGCAGCCTCTACCTCCCCAGACTCAGGTGATCCTCCCACCTCAGCCTCCCAAGTAGTTGGGACTACAGGTGTGCACCACCATGACTAACTAATTTTTTAATTTGTAGAGATCTGGTCTCACTATGTTGCCCAGGTTGGACTTGAACTCCTGGGCTCAAGCAGTCCTCCCACTTCAGCCTCTCAAAGTGCTGGGATTATAGGTGTGAGCCACTATGTCCAGCCTAAACAGACTAATTGTCATAGAAGTAGAGGAGCTGTAAAAGAGGTCTCTCACCACCACCACCACCACCTAAAAAGAAAAAAGCACCAGGTCCTAAAGGTTTTATAGGCAACTCCAAATAATCTCAATGTTTCTTCAACTGTTCCAGAGCCTAAAAAGAAGGAAAACTACCAAATTATTGTAATAAAGTGAGAATACTGACACTAAAACCTAATACAGGTTGCACAAAAACAGAAAGCTACAGATTCATCTCATTTATAAATACTGTTTTTAAAATCTTAAAATATAAGCAAATAGAATTCAGTAGTACCTGTAAAAATAACACATCATTCTGGGAGTGCAAAGATGGTTAATCATATAAACATAATTCATTATGTTAACACAGCTTCTTTTTTTTTTTTTTTTTTTTTTGAGACGGAGTCTGGCCCTGCCCCCAGGCTGGAGTGCAGTGGCACCGTCTAGGCTCACTGCAAGCTCCGCCTCCCGGGTTCTCCTGCCTCAGCCTCCCGAGTAGCTGGGACTACAGGCGCCCGCCACTACGCCCAGCTAATTTTTTTGTATTTTTAGTAGAGATGGGGTTTCACTGTGTTAGCCAGGATGGTCTCGATCTCCTGACCTCGTGATCCGCCCACCTCAGCCTCCCAAAGTGCTGGGATTACAGGCTTGAGCCACCACGCCCGGCCAATCATAGGCTCTTCTATAACTTTTTATTTTTTGACAGAGGTGCAAGAACATGTCACCCCTGTGGGCCAGTGGGGCTCCAATGTCCTGGGGACCCTCGTAAGACTGCAGGGAGCATGCCTCAGAAGTGTCCACTTGAGAGCTACTCCTGGAGGCATTAACTTCCCAGCCTTTCTCGGTTAAGCACTCCAGTGGCCAGAGTGTGACGGGTGACAGTGCTGAGAGTTGCAAGCTATCACATCAGCCTATGCGGCAATGAGGGGTGCTGAGAAGATCCAGAAGGTTAATGCCAGTAGAGAACGCTATGGCTGCAGGCCTCAGGGAGAGCTGGCAAAACTCGAAGTTCTCCAAAAAAGGGGGCTGCACCTTGAGGGCACAACTCACCACACCTTCAGTAGAACATTGGGATGGTGATGGACCGGCTGGCTCTGGGAGCCTCTCTGGTCCCACTGGCACCAAGGAGAAGTAGGGGAGTGGGGTGACCAGGGAAACACACAGATGTTCCATGTTTACAGCCCCGCAGCTGCCAAGCCCCAACTGATAAGAAGAGGAAAGGGCTAAACCAATTCACATACTCACACAAAACTCTGTCAGAAGGAGCTTCACTATGAAGCCAAAAGAATTCCTGCCAGCCTGGAATTCTACTCTAGTCCTTTCTCCACACACAATCCCACAAGTAGCTGGTTCAGAAGAATTCACTTCATCTAAAGGGGAGTTATAGTAAAAAAGAAATAGCACCAGACTTATACAAATATGTTATCGAAAAAAGCAGGAGAGGGAGGCAGGAAACAGGAAAAACAAACGGCAAATGAAAGACAATCACCAAAAAAAAAAAAAAAAAAAGAAAGAAAAAAGAAAAAGAAAGAAAAAAAAGCTAACACGAAACAGATGATAATCATGAACAAAGAAGTCAAAGGGCTTAATGAATTTAAAACAAGCGATCAAAGCAAAGATGTAATCGTTCAAAGAAAAGACACTCAAGACAGCCAGAGAAGACACTGGCAGAGCTTAGGAAAGAAGGGATTTTAAAAATAACCATCTCAGAAGGGAAGGTCATTCCAGAAACATCAAAAAGCTAGTCTTGCTGAGAACAGAAGATAGGACTGCAAAAAGCAAATGAAGGAGTTGGGAATGATTTAAAAAGAGCCAAGAGGTCAGGCATGGTGGCTCATGTCTGTAATCCCAGCATATTGGGAGGCTGAGGCAGGTGGATCACCTGAGGTCAGGAGTTTGAGACAAGCCTGGCC
The DNA here is from genome assembly GCF_007565055.1 of Rhinopithecus roxellana. Lineage (NCBI taxonomy): Eukaryota > Metazoa > Chordata > Mammalia > Primates > Cercopithecidae > Rhinopithecus > Rhinopithecus roxellana. Next base: position 108,324,570 of record NC_044561.1, on the reverse strand, counting down.
AACATGGTGAAAATCCGTCTCTACCAAAAATACAAAAAATTAACCAGGTATGGTGGCAGGCGCCTGTAATCCCAGCTACTCGAGAGGCTGAGGCAAGAGAATAGCTTGAACCTGGGAGGCAGAGGTTGCAGTGAACCAAGATCACGCCACCACACTCCAGCTGGGTGACAGAGCAAGAGGAAAGAAAACGGGGGTGGTGGTGACAGAGCAAGATGAAAGAAAAAGGGGAGGGGAGGGGGACGGAGAGTAGGTGGGGGAGGGGAGAGGAGAAGGGGAAGGGGAAGGGAGGGGAGGGAAGGGGAAGGGAGGGGAGGGAAGGGGAGGGGAGAGGAGAAGGGGAAGGGGAAGGGAGGGGAGGCGGGAAGGGGAAGGGAGGGGAGAGGAGAAGGGGAAGGGGAAGGGAGGGGAGAGGAGAAGGGGAAGGGGAAGGGAGGGGAGAGGAGAAGGGGAAGGGGAAGGGAGGGGAGGGAAGGGGAGGGGAGAGGAGAGGAGAGGAGAAGATAGGAGGGAAGAGGAGGGAAGAGAAGGGAAGAGAAGGGAAAAGAAGGAAAGGGAAGAGGCATATGGCAGTGTAGAGACAGAGAAAGTGAGAGGTAGGGCCAGGCACGGTGGCTCACACCTGTAATCCCAGCACTTTGGGTGGCTAAGGCAGGAGGATTGTTTGGGCCCAGCAGTTTGAGGCCAGCCTGGGCAACATAGCGAGACCCTGTATCTACAAGAAAACACACACAAAAAAAATTAGTGAGGCATGGTGGCACGTGCCTGTCATCCCAGCTACTCATGAAGCTGAGGCAGGACAGTTTGAACCCAGGAGTTTGAAGCTGCAGTGAGCTAGGATTGCAACACTGCACTGAATTTTCTGAATAACTAATGACATTGAGCCTGGGTGACAGACTCTGTCAAATGAAATACTAAGTGCTGGTGAGGATGTAGAGCAACTACAACTCTCATTCATTGCTGGGCCCTGGATTCTACCCTGGCTAGTACTTCTACTTTCTGAACTTTAGTTTGCCAATCTGTGAACTAAAGGGGTTGTCCTAAGGTTCTATGAATCAAACACATGTTTATAGAAACAAAGGTGGCAATATGTAGCAAAATATTTCAATCAGTCCTCTACTGGGATTATAGCTTAAGGAAGTACTGGTATCCCTTACCATCCAAACTCTTGCTATCAGAATGCTTCCTTTTCAAATTCAGAAACCAAATAGATTTGATAGTAATAAGACACTTACAATTCGAAATCAGAAAAAGCTTTAAGCACTATATGATTATATTATTTTAATGAAAAATCAGAAATACTCTAAGTGTTCAGCAATAAAGCAATATTCTTTACAGTGCATCCAGACTAAGTCTCCTAAAACACAAATCTGATCACATCCCTCCCCTGCTTTAAGTCCTTCCATGGTTCCTACTGTCTATGTTAAATGTGGGTTTGAATTCCAATCTTGCCATGGACTGGCTGAACCTAGGAAAGTTCATTAATCTCTCTACACCTTAATTTCTCATCTGTAAATAAAGTATCACACATACACAGATGTTCAAGAATGACTAACTGACATGGTTTGGCTGTATCCGAACCCAAATCTCATCTTGAATTGTAGCTCTCAAAATTTCCACGTGTTGTGGGAAGGACCCAGTGGAAGATAATTCAATCATGGGGGCAGTTCCCTCATACTGTTCTCATGGTAGTGAATAAGTCTCACAAGATCTGATGGTTTTATAAGGGGAAACCCCTTTCACTTTGTTCTCATTCTCTCTGCCTGCCGCCATCCATGTAAGATGTGACTTGCTCCTCCTTGTCTTCCACCATGATTGTGAGGCCTCCCTAGCCATGTGGCGCTGTGAGTTCATTAAACCTCTTTCCTTTATAAATTACCCAGTCTTGGGTATGTCTTTATTAGCAGCGTGAGAACAGACTACTACACTAATAATAATATCAATGCCTATGCCTTTTAAAAATACTACATACTAGAACTTACACATTCAAGGAAGTATTATCTCTTCATAACCATCGTTTTAAAAAAATTACTAAGTATATACTCTGTGCCAAACCCTGCACCAGTTCCCTTACATATATTTCTCCTCATCGACTATTCAGAGCCATCCTGTGTGGTAGTTACTATTTCCAGGCTCAGAAAGATGATTACCCAAGGCCACATCATAAAATAACTCATAGCAGTTCTATTTGTAACAGCTCAAAGGTGGAAACAACCCAAATGTCCTTCAACGGATGGTTAACTATACCATGGTACATCTATACCATGGATTACTACTCAGCAATAAAAAGGACAAACTATTGACACAAGCAACCACTTGGGTGAATCTGCAGGGAATTGTGCCAAGTGGAAAGAGCCAAGCCCAAATGATTACACACTATATGATTCCAAGTATGTAACATTTTTGAAATAACAGAGTTATAGGCATGGAGAATAGATCAGTGGTTGCCTGTGGTTAGGGATAGGGGAAGGGAAGATGAATGGATGCAATTCTAAAGAGACAGCACGAGGGATTTTTTGTGGTTATCAGACAGTTCTAGCTATTGTGGTAGTAGTTGCACGAATCCACACATGATACAATTGCATAGACCTACACACACACATACACACACAAATGCATGTATGTAAAACTGGGAAAATGTGAATAAAGCCTGTGGATTGTACCAATGTCAATTTCCTGGTTTTGATATTGTACTATAGCTATGCAAGATGTTACCATTAGAGAAAACTGAGTGAAGGGTACATGAAACCTCTCTGAACTACTTTTGCAACCTTCTATGAATCTGTAATTATTTCCAAATAAAAAACTTATTATTTTTTTGAGATGGAGTCTCATACTGCCACCTGGGCGGGAGTGTAGTGGCGTGATCTCAGCTCACTGCAACCTCTGCCTCCCGGGTTCAAGTGAGTCTCCTGCCTCAGCCTCCAAAGTAGCTGGGATTACAGGCACCCGCCACCACGCACAGCTAATTTTTTGTATTTTTAGTAGAGATGGGATTTCACTATATTGGCCAGGCTGGTCTCAAACTCCTGACCTCGTGATCCACCTGCCTTGGCCTCCCAAAGTGCTGGGATTACAGGCGTGAACCATTGTGCTTGGCCAATAAAAAGCTTTTTAAAAGACGTATTCTCCAGTACGATGGCTCTGATAAAGAAGAAAATAAGTATTCAAGCTTCTTTTCCACAACCCTCAACAACAAAGTGCCATCAAAAGGCACTGAGGTCTCTGAAAGAGTCTGGGACTCATATGAGAGCTCTGCCTTCCCAGGGATGGTCTGCAATCCACATTTGTCCTCTTTCCTTTAACCAACACTGAGGCTGGCTAGGAGTCAGGCCTTGTATTGGAAGCTAAGTGATATGAGGTGAATGAGTTATGATCCCTTCCCAAGTGAACACCCAATCTAGGGATAAAAAGGCATAATAAGAATTTGGGCTAAAAGTAAAAAGATTTCTGTCCTCATGGAATCACTTACTAGCTTTCTTATTTTGGACCAATCCACCTTCTGGCATCTTGGCCTCTCAATCTGTAAAATTCAAAAGAATGAAATATAAATGTATATTTTAAACTTAATCTGGGACCCCTGGGAGGGTTCAAGGATATATGTAAATCACATGAAAGTAGATAACTGCATCCCTTTTCGAAGAAGAGGCATTACATATTTTTTTTTCAGACTCTGAGAATCTTTTAACTTTTGTCATGGACATTTTCAAGCACATACAAAAGTAGAGTGTACATATTGCCAATCTTTCAAGTGATCCGCCCACTTCAGCCTTCCAAAGTGCTGAGATTACAGGCATGAGCCACCAAGCCTGGCTAATTTTTTTGTATTTTTAGTAGAGACGGGGTTTCATCATGTTGCCCAGGCTGGTCTTGAACTCCTGAGCTCAGGTGATTCGCCTACCTAGGTCTCCCAAAGTGCTGGGATTACAGGCATGAGCCACTGCACCCGGCCAACTACTGAGCCAATCTTGTTTCATTTATTCCCTCCACATTATTTATTATTTACTGCTGAATCACTTTAAAGCAGGCTTACTGGCCCATAAAGGGCTGGATTTTAAAATTCAATTTCTAAGGCCCCTTCCAGTCTAACATTCAATGATTCTAATAGATCTCTCAGGTCCCTCCTTCCATCTCTAATAATTCACGATTTCAGTAGGGATGGAAGAAATAAACTAGAGATCTAACATAACATTTCATGATATTCCAGGTGCCACAAAAGTTCATTCCCTTTCATGAGAAGAACTAAATTTTAAACATGGAATTCTAGGACATTTATGATTTAAACTCCACCAGTGTTCCAACCTCTCTCACCCCTTCTCCAGATCCCAATCACCTTCCCATATAGCCTGCAGTTTCTACAGTTTTGCTCCTACTCACTATGTGCCTTTGTACAGGCAGTACCTTCTACCTGGAATGTCCCTGAGCCCCACCCATTTTCTTCTTGAGTCTCAGCTTGAAGTCCCCTCCCCAGTGAAGACTTCTAGCACCTCCTGCCTCCACAGAAGGGTTTAGTGTGCTCCTTTAGCCCTGAACTGAGTACCTGTTGCCACACAGGGAATAGCACTGTTGGTCACTCTGGGCAGCAAACCCAACTACCAAGGGGCCAGACAGAAGTCAAGGTTTGAAGCCAGTAGGCATAACAAACACTAGGGCCCTGCTTTCTCACCTCTAAATAGAAAATAGAGAAAAATATCAGCTCTAAATAAAGCAACAACCTGAGAGCAACAGTAAATGCAAACAAAATTCTATTTCAGAGAACCATAGGGAATGGTGGAGATTGAGACCAAATGGGACAGAGTATCTTGTCTAAAGGAAGTCGTCTCTACTCAGTGTCAGTTGATTACTGACTGGCAGGAATTTGGGTCCAGTGTGGCCAGCTCTTCCATTTTTTCAGGAAAAACCAGATTTGCATGTGAAATCTCCCAATTTTTACATGTCAGAAACTAAAAAGCATTAAAGGCCCATTGCAATGACTTTCAAGGTTTTCAGGCTATGGAAATGATTTCATGAGGGTCCACTTCTACCCATCCAAAGGAAACATCCTATGGTAGGGACAAGTTTTATATCAGGGCTAACGGCGTGTTAATGGTTGTTAAACATGCTCCTCCATCCTGCACAGAGCTCGAAAGGACTACAAGTGTCATACAAAACCTTTCATATGAGGCCCTGTCCTTTCAGGGCCTCAGTTTCCCCTTCTGTAAAATGAGGATACAAACCCTATTTGTGGCCAGGCGCGGTGGCTCACGCCTGTAATCCCAAGCACTTTGGGAGGCTGAGGCGGGTGAATCACCTGAGGTCAAGAGTTCGAGACCAGCCTGGCCAACATGGTGAACCCCCATCTCTACCAAAAATACAAAATATTAGCCGGGCGTGGTGGTGGGCGCCTGTAATCCCAGCTACTCGGGAGGCTGAGGCAGAAGAATCACTTGAACCCGGTAGGCGGAGGACTCAGTCTCAAAAAAAAAAGAAAAAAGCAACAACAACTATTTGTGAGTCAGCTATCAGACAGAAAACCACCTGGCCGAAGGCTGTCAGGGCCACATGCTTCTACCTGCATCATCTCATTGAATTCTCAATGACCTCTGAGAGGTAAGTTCTATTACATCCACATTTTACTGTTAAGAAAACAGTAGCTCAGAGATAGCAAGCCCTACTTGCTATAATAAAAACAAGAGCAAACTTCTTAAAAGCCCTTTCTCTCCAAGGGCTTAACTTATTTAATCCTCCCAGCAACTCTGAGGTGGGTACCATCAAAGGGGATTCCACCAAGGCAAAAGGCAGTCTCACTCCAATCCTCTAACCCAAGGCTGCTCAACAGAAATATAACGTAAACCGCACATGCAATTTAAATGTTTTTTAGTAGCTGCATTTAAAAAGTAAAAACACAGGTGAAATTAATAACATTTTATTTGACCCAGTATATGCAAAACATATTACAACATGTAATCAGTATTAAAAAGTATTGAGGTATTTTACATTAGTTTTTTCGTATTAAGTCCCGTATTTTACAATTAAGCACATCTCAATTCGCTATATTTCGAGGGTTATCAACTAGCTCCGTTGCAAGAGCTCAGTCAACTCAGGCGGCCAGCGGCCACCATAAAGGGCAATGCATTTACAATTCACTTATTAAATCCTGAAGTTAACAGAACCCACAGAGCCTCCCTTCCTTTGGTTTCGGAGGACACGCGAAAAATAACAATAGCCAAGAGTTCTGGAGCATTTCCTTCGCGCCAGACGGTGTGTTGTAGTTTGTCATCCTCGCAGTAAGGCGGGTGCTATCGCCCTCCTAGTTTGACCAAGCGATAGGACTTTCTCCAGCCGGGCCCTTCCCGAGAGAACGAACGCCGTCCCGCTCCCCTGTTCGGATCACCGGCCGGGCGCCACCAGGACGAGCGCCGGCCAGCTGTCACCCTAATCATTCCCGAAGGAGGGGCCGTCACAGTTACAGCCCATCAGGGTCAATCAGGAGGGGCGCGCGCACGGAAAGGTCACCTGCAAGCCGAAGCGGCTCAATAAGTTCCGGAACTTGAAGTTTACCTCGAAACATTCAGGCTCCTCCTCCGACTCCTCCTCGAACTTGCGCTCAGAGACGCCACCATTCGGAAGGAGCCCAAGCCACGCGCCGCTCGCCCTCCTGCACTGCGAGGGCAGCAGCCGCCTCATGCGACTCGAGAACGCTAGAGGGCGCCGCTTCCGAGAGCCCGCAAGCGGCTTCCGGGGGCTCGCGCGCCGACCTGGACGCAGAGAAGCCAGAGATTTTTCGTTTCCGGCTGCCGCAGGCGCTCCGCTGGTGCAGGTAAGCTACGCGCACTCTCTGCCAGTCCCGAGTCGGCCTCCCTCAGGGGTGGCGCGAGCTCTGCCCTTTAACCGGAAACGTCTCCCTGCTCACCCCGCCCGCGCGCAGACGCAGTGCTGAGCCCACAGCTACCGGACAAAGAGTGACGCCCAGAGCTGGAGTTATGGCGGCGACGGAGCCGATCTTGGGGGCCACTGGGAGTCCCGCGGCGGTGCCACCGGAGAAACCGGAAGGAGCCGGTTCGAACTCAGACCCTGAGCTTAACTCTGTGGGCTCCTCGCTGGCGAAGGCCTCACCGCCTGCCCCGGAGCTCTCCAGCCCCAACGCCGCGGTCCCCGAAGCCATCCCTACGCCCCGGGCTGCGGCCCCCGCGGCCCGGGAGTTGCCCCTCGGGCCAGCACCCGTGAGCGTCGCGCCTCAGGCCGAAGCCGAAGCGCGCTCCCCACCAGGCCCAGCCGGTTCTAGACTCGGCCCCGAGACGTTCCGCCAGCGTTTCCGGCAGTTCCGCTACCAGGACGCGGCGGGTCCCCGGGAGGCTTTCCGGCAGCTGCGGGAGCTGTCCCGCCAGTGGCTGCGGCCTGACATCCGCACCAAGGAGCAGATCGTGGAGATGCTGGTGCAAGAGCAGCTGCTCGCCATCCTGCCCGAGGCGGCTCGGGCCCGGCGGATCCGTCGCCGCACGGATGTGCGCATCACTGGTTGAGCGGTGGAACTGCGGGCGGCCAGGGCCGGGCGCTCTGTGTAGACTAGGGCCATGATCGGGTCCGGGGGCCTGAGCCTGGGAGCCCACTCCATGTTAATGAAAAATGAGTTTTGGCAGCGCCTGTGGTCTGGTGTGTCTCTTTCATTCGTTCTCTATTGGGTTTATTTTACCAAGCCTATTTACCACCGCCTTTCTGGCTGGTGCCGAAACGAAGTTGGGAGTCCCTAACAATAAGGCCTTCGTTGGCTATAGTGGGATCTTTTGATGTTGTCTGAAACTGGGTTATCCCCTCTACCACATATGGGAAGTTTTTCACCTGGGCTCCCAAGGACCCACTTGGGTTTCTTACACGCAAAATAGCTGGCTTTATTAAATGCTCGCTTAACTGGCTACCTCTATACCAATATGGGCACCAACTTGCACCTGCCCTTTGGGTACAGGCTTCCCAAAATGCCCAAGTTACTGAGCCATTTTAATGTGAAGTGTTTACTGCAAACCTTCACAGAGATAGGCTAGTTCCTGTGAGCTCCGGCTTATGCCGCCAGACTTGCTCAACTTCCTTGCCAAATTTTAGGCCTGTGGTAGGAATTAAGCAGAACTAGTTGAAATAATGGATTATTTACATTACTGAAGCTACTCATTTTAATGCTGGCTCCCTTTTGGTTTTTAAACTAGCATAATTGTTTACAAAAGAAAGAAAGAATTTGGCAAATAATGAGGACCTGTTCTGAAATCTTAAACCTAACTGTTTGCAGAGGCTTCTGCCCAACCAGGAAGGAGCTAGTTGGGGTCCATGGACAGCTTGGATTGGTCCCAGATAGGTCCTATTGCAGTGAGTGCCATTTCTTTTTTTTTTTTTTTTTTTTTTTTTTTTGAGACGGAGTCTCGCTCTGTCACCCAGGCTGGAGTGCAGTGGCCGGATCTCAGCTCACTGCAAGCTCCGCCTCCCGGGTTTACGCCATTCTCCTGCCTCAGCCTCCCAAGTAGCTGGGACTACAGGCACCCGCCAACTCGCCCGGCTAGTTTTTTGTATTTTTTAGTAGAGACGGGGTTTCGCCGTGTTAGCCAGGATGGTCTCGATCTCCTGACCTCGCGATCCACCCGTCTCGGCCTCCCAAAGTGCTGGGATTACAGGCTTGAGCCACCGCGCCCGGCCGAGTGCCATTTCTTACTATAAGGAAGGCCAGACTTGTCTTCCTTGCACTGCTCTCAACAATCAAAATCAGCCTGCAGTTTACACCAGAAAGCATGAGTGAGACTGGGCTGGGAAGTTGGTGAGGGGCATTTTGCTTTTGCATATTAAAGACAAATTGAGAAGTATCTTTGCATTCTTGGGATTTCTTGGCAGAGTTTGCACCTGCCTCCCTGGAAAAAGATAGTTGTTCAGAAGGTAAGAACAGGCTTCTTTAAAAGGTAATGTTTAAAGAAGATTAAGAATAGGTGAAGGACAAGTGCGGTGACTCACGCCTATAATCCCAGCACTGTGGAAGGCAGAGGCGGTGGATCACTTGAGGTCAGGAGTTCGAGATCAGCTTGAACAACATAGTGAAACCCCCATCTCTACTAAAAATACAAAATTATCTGGGTGTAGTGGCACATGCCTGTAATCCCAGCACTTTGGGAGGCCAAGGCGGGCGGATCACTTGAGGTCAGGAGCTTGAGACCAGCCTGACCAACATGGTGAAACCCCCATCTCTACTAAAAATACAAAATTAGCCGGGCATGGTGGTGCATGCCTATAATCCCAGCTACTTGGGAGGCTGGGGCAGGAGAATCACTCGAAACTGGGAGGCGGAGGTTGCAGTGAGCGGTGATCGTGCCATTGCACTGCAGCCTGGGCAACAAGAGTGAAACTCCATCTCAAAAAAAAAAAAAAGATGAAGAACTTTATACAGTCATGCGTCCCTTAATGGGGATGCATTCTGAAAGATGAGCCCTTAGGCAGTTTTACTGTGTGAGCCTCATAGAGTGCACTTATGTAAACTAGATGGTATAACCTATACACACCTAGGCATTGTGATAGAGCCTGCTGCTCCTAGGCTACAAGCCTGTACAGCATGTGACTGTACTGAACACTATAGGCAGTTGTAACAATGGTATTTGTGTGTCTATATATAGAAAAGTTTCAGTAAAAATATATAATAGGCTGGGCGCGGTGGCTCACGCCTGTAATCCCAGCACTTTGGGAGACCGAGGTGAGCAGATCACAAGGTCAGGAGTTTGAGACCAGCGTGGCCATCATGGTGAAACCACGTCTCTACTAAAAATACAAGAATTAGCTGGGCATGGTTGCGGGCACCTGTAATTCTAGCTACTTGGGAGGCTGAGGCAGGAGAATTGTTTGAACCTGGGAGGCGAAGGTTGCAGTGAGCTGAGATTGCGCCATTGCACACCAGTCTAGGCAACAGGTGAGGCTCCGTCTCAAAAAAAAAAAAAAATATATGTGTGTGTGTGTGTGTATATATATATATATACATATATACACATGTATGTAGAGATTGCGGGACTGGACGTTGTTCTGGCTGGGTAAGTGATGAGTGAATGTGAAGATCTAGGACGTTACTGTACGCTACTCCAGAATTTATATAAACACCGAACACATTGACTAAATTTTTTTTTTTGAGACAGGATCTCACTTTGTTGCCCAGGCTGGAGTACAGAGGCACAATCTAGGTTCATTGTGACTTCTGGCTCCCAGGCCCAGGTGATCCTCCTGCCTCAGACTCCCAAGTACCTGGGAATACAGGCGCCTGCCACCATGCCCAGCTAATTTTTGTAGAGATGGGGTTTCACCATGTTGCCCAGGCTGGTCACTACTAAACTGATTTAAACTTTCTTTCTACAATAATAAATTAGCCTTAGTTCATGATAACTTTTTGTTTTTCGTTTTGTTGAGACAGAGTTTCACTCTGTTGCCCAGGCTGGAGTGCAGTGTAGGATCTCGGCTCACTGCTACCTCCTCCTCCCAGGTTCAAGCGATTCTCCTACCTCAGCCTCCCGAGTAGCTGGGACTACAGGCATGCGCCACCATGCTAATTTTTGTATTCTTAGTAGAGATGGGGTTTTGCTATGTTGGCCAGGCCAGTCTTGAACTCCTGACCGCAGGTGATCTGGCCACCTTGGCCTCCCAAAGTGCTGGGGTTACAAGCGTGAGCGACAGCACCCAGCCGAAATTATTTAGAGACAGGGTCTCCAGCCTCAGCCTCCCTAAGTGGTAGGATTACAGCTGAGGCACCCTGCGTGACCAACCTTTTTACTTTGTAAGCTTTTAAATTTTAACTTTGACTTCTGTAATAACACTTTGTGTTTACACACATGGTACAACTATACAAATATATTTTCTTTATATCCTTATTCTGAGTTTTTTTCTAGTTTAATTTTTTAAATATATATTTTACTTTTTAGGTTTTTGTTAAACACTAAGACAAATCCACACATTAGCCGAGGCCTATGCAGTAGGACCATCAGGACATCACTAAGTGATAGGAATTTTTCAGCTCCATTATAATCTTATGGGACCATCCTGTGTATGGGGTCCATGGTTGACAGAAACATTATGTGATGCATGACTGTAACTCAACAATATGTAACTGAAACATAGCAACAAGAACCTGTTTTATTTTTTCCAAATACAGATACAGAAGTTTGCGTGTTTTGCAAATATTGCTTCAAAGCAACATTTCTATATACAGCGCCTTCTGTTCTAATAGCGCGTAAACATAGGTATGTATCCACAGTGCAATGTTGGCTCATCAAGGATCCACCTTGCATATACTTACCACTTAAAGAAACAAAATGATTAGTCAAAGCGGAACTATTTTTGTCAAGGTAATTTTTTATAGGTGGATAGTTTTTCTCAAAAGACAAAACTTAGGTAGTGCACATACTTCTTTTTTTTCTTTTTCTTTTTTTTTTTTGAGACAGAGTCTTGTAGTTGTCACCCGGGCTGGAGTGCAAAGGCATGATCTCGGCGGCTCACTGCAACCTCCGCCTCCCAGGTTCCAGCAGTTCTCCTGCTTCAGCCTCCCGAGTAGCTGAGATTACAGGCGCCCGCCACCACGCCCGGCTAATTTTTGTATTTTTAGTAGAGACGGGGTTTCACCCTGTTGGCAGGCTGGTCTCAAACTCCTGACCTCAAGTGATCCACCCACCTCGGCCTCCCAAAGTGCTGGGATTACAGGCGTGAGCCACCGCACCCGGCTGGTAGTGCACATATTTCTAAATGGTAACAGCAATGTTTGCAAATAATGGTTTCCAGTGCTCCAACTTAGGATTAATTCACCTTGACCCAGGAATTGGGAATGGAGCCCCTCAACATGGCTTTAAATTAGGGAAGCACACTGAGGTTACAAGAACTTGGGGAATCTTCTCTGCTTCCCTAAAGTCACAACGAATGAAATGAGATTACTTCCTTTACCAAAAACTTAAACAATAAACCCAATAATGGCCAGTCGGCAAAATTAGGGCAATTCAGTTTCTGCTTCCATTGTTGAACAAGACATGAAATTGACTACATTAAAAGTTACAGCTTCCACAGATGTGATTAAAACTCAAATGTATTTTCAGAAAAGAAATATCAGTAATCTAATAATACAACAATCATCACACCTCACAGTTGTGGCTACAGAAAGCCATCCTGTTTCTTCCCTTTTCAGACTGCATAACAACTCTTACAGTGCAGCTGTCTGAACATACATGCCATGCATGCCTGTGCATTTCTTCCCACGCCAGAAATACCAACGTTAGCAGTGAGAAACAGCCTCTTGTAGAGGAATCGTCAGTTATAGATGTTATAGCCACATGTATTTTCTCTGATGGATCAGCTATAGCAGATCAGCTTATACTTGTCCTATAATTCATTATATATCAAATGGTGAGCAAATCACTAGACAGAACATTCCCTGAAATAGATTTTAGTACAGAGGCCTGAATTCATGTCCACAATGACCTGTGCTTAACTATTCCAAAGGTCGCTAAAGATACTGTTACTACTATTGAGATATTACTGGCTACTTCACGTTTACATAGTAAATGTTTGCAGCATATAACATTACAGACTCATAAACCCATAATTAACTTATAAGAGTTAATGGACAACTGTGCTTTGATTTTTGCCTTTAGTGATAAGTGATAAGAAAACGAAGTAGCGAAATGGGTCACTCCTCAAAGCATGGAACATTTTAACTTTGCCTAGTAAGGAAAAACAAAACAAAACATAGCAATTACATGTGGAACCGTAACCTGCAAAAGTAACACAAATATTGTCTCAGAAGGTACAAATAGGTTGTACCTGGACCGTAAGCAGCATAATCACCTTGATCTCACAAAATAATACAAACAGGAAATTTAAAATGTTAAAGTATAGTAACAAAATAATTCTGAAAACACTGACTACTGAAAATACCCTTCAGGAAGGAGAAAAGCGGCACATGTATAATTTGAAGTTTGTTTACAACAATATAAAATAAGGTAATTCCCCAAACCACATTCTTTGTAACAAATCTTTACAGTGAAAGAGTTTGAAATTTTGGGAAAAATTTTTGGACATTAAATAGAACGGGGAAGCTGTCAATATTAAGAAATGGGTAGAAAATGCTGTCCTTTGGGTTCCAGACCTTGCCTGCTTCAGTTTGGAATTCCTCCTAGATTCTTATTACTGTGAGATTCTAGTTCTTCCATAGGCTGTATGGGCTCTGCTACAAAAGCCATGACCCAGCCAGCTCTGGGGTGAAAGCATACAAACTTGTCCCCAGTACCATGAAGTCATGCAAGAGATGTGGTGAGAAAAGTGAAGAGTCCTAAGGAGAAAGCAGGGCAGCCAAGACTCTGCTCCTTCCCAACCTCCACAGCGTGGTGAGCTCACAACATTCCCATGAAGCTAGAAAAGGAAAATGATGTCTGCTGCCCAAACACCATGCCAGGAAGAAACCAGGGAGTTGGCATGTGCCCCAACCTGACAGAAAAGTCAATTAAATAAACTGCAAATTGAATTTACAACTGTCTCCAACTAAACTTTTTTGGCTCTCATTCCATTTATCATCAGTGGCACGATTTCAAGTGAAGTTTGTGCAAAAAGACTCCCTTCATTCAATGATGTGCACAGAAGAAGGGAATCCCGAGTCTATTTGCTACCTTTATGGTAGGCTTCGAGATCAGAGTGTCCTCCCACAGCCAAAATGGCCTCTTTGTCCAATGTCCATCACACTCCTGGCCCAGATCCCTGAAGTCAGTCGGTGTCACGTGCATTCAGCATGCTAGGTTTATTTATTTAAATATGCGAAGCTCCTCCTGCAGGTGCCCCAGGATTGTGCTCCCATGAGTTTTGGGTGCCCAGTTTCATGTTGAGCAACAGAGGGCGATCTGCTGCACCTTGCCCAGGTCCGTCAGCAGCTGCTTGATACAATGCTTGAGCTGCGGAAGCCTGGCCAGTGGCTCAGGGGGCTCCAGTTCCCCAGTGTAGTCCAGCCAGCTCTCCAACACTGTCGGCAGAAGAGAGAAATGAGACCCAGTGAGCTCCCAACACTTGATTTGCAAGAACATCAGCAAGCGTTTCAGCACCTTATTCCATCAGACCATTCATGGGCAAGGGAGGAAGGGCCATTTCAGCCAACACTGTGTCAACACCTGCTCTACAAAGTGGTACTCCCAGGACAAAACTCAAATGCTTTAGAGCAACACAGTCCAAAAGAACTTTCTGCAATGATGGAAATGGTGCAAGTCTGTGTCATCCAATATAGTAGCCACTAGCCATATGCAGCTATTGAGCGCTGGAAAATTGCTAGCGCAACTGAGGAACTGAATTTTAAATTTTATTCAATTTTGGTTAAACAGCCACAAATTGCCAGAGGCCACTGTTACCAGAGTCTAGGAGTCTCGGAAGGAAGCACCTTTCTGAGTGTTACTACTCACTCTTTAAAAAGCTTTCCCAGTCGGGCGCGGTGGCACGTGCCTATAATCCCAGCACTTTGGGAGGTCAAGGCAGGCAGATCACAAGGTCAAGAGATGGAGAGTATCTTGGCCAACGTGGTGAAACCCCATCTCCAATAAAAATACAAAAATTAGCCAGGCATGGTGGCACGTGCCTGTAGTCCCAGCTACTCGGGAGGCTGAGGCAGGAGAATTGCTTGAACCCAGGAGGCAGAGGTTGCAGTGAGCCGAGATCACACCACTGCACTCCAGCCTGGCAACAAAGCGAGACTCCATCTCAAAAAAATAAAAAATAAAAATAAATAAATAAATAAAATAAAAAATAAAAAGCTTTCCCATGCTGAAAATCAGAGAGGCTGGTGTTTTAGCATCCTGTCAAGAAAAATGAAAATCTACAGGGTCTTGAAAAGGTCTATTTGTATCATCATAAACTCTGATTTGCTTCATATTAATTCCTGATTGATACATAATCATCAGTGGCACAGAATACTCTGATATTATTTTCTCCCTTTAATTTTTTTTTCTTTTTTTGAGATGGAGTCTCACTGTGTCACCCAGGCTGGACTGCAGTGGCGCGATCTCAGTTCACTGCAATCTCTGCCTCCTAGGTTCAAGAGATTCTCCTGCCTCAGCCTCCCGAGTAGGTGGGATTACAGGCATGTGCCACCACGCCCAGCGAATTTCTGTGTTTTGGTCTCAAACTCCCGACCTCAGGTGATCCACCCACCTTGGCCTCCCAAAGTGCTAGGATTACAGGCATGAACAGGCATGGCCTTTTTTTTTCTCTTTTGAGACAGCGTTTCGCTCTTGTTGCCTGGGCTGGAGTACAATGTCATGATCTCGACTCACTGCAACCTTCGCCTCCTGGATTCTCCTGCCTCAGCCTCCTGAGTAGCTGGTATTACAGGCACAGGCCACCACGCCTGGCTAATTTTTGCATTTTTATTAGAGACGGGGTTTCGTCATGTTGGCCGGGCTGGTCTCAAACTCCTGACCTCAGGTGATCCACCCACCTTGGCCTCTCAAAGTGCTAGGATTATAGGCATGAGCCACCATGCCCAGCCCCTTTAAATATTTAATGTAAGATTTCAGGCATTAATTAACATTATCATTATTGATTCAATATCTAGAAAGCTGTCTCGCTTGTGAGAACAAGTATTTCTCTACAGAAAGATGTTTGTTCTTCCCCAAGCTACCCCCTAAAGCTCTGGCATTTCGGGAGAGACCATCTGGGAACCCTGCACCTTTGACAAGAACCACCCCCTGCAGGTAGCCCCTGTGCTTTCCCAGCCTGCCTAAAGCCTTTCTAGTCCATGCACCAACCTGTACTGAGCACCTTCTGGACCCTGGAGTGCAGCAAAAGGAAGGCCCATCCAGTACCTCTTCATCAAGCAGCCTGCAACCTACTGCACAATCCTCTCCTGTCCTCAAGACTCAGCCCTACCTTCCTCTCCACCTTTCTAAATCCTCTGTTTCCTGTGAGCTATTCTTTAGGGAAGCCTTCCCCAACCCCATACCCTGAATCTGGTCCTTGTGTTACAGGTGCTATGGTATCATGTGTTCTCCTTTGAGCATTTACTATGGTTTGTAATTACAGGTAATGGGATGATTTGATTAATATCTGTCTCTTCCACTAGATCAAGTTCCATGAGGGCTAAGGCTGAGTCTGCCTTGCTTGCCACTATGTCCCTAACACTCACCTGTGTCTGAAACGTGGCAAGCCTGCAACAAACACAGCGAGAGAAGGAATGTGTGGTCCAGCAAAATGCCCCACCCATTGCTCTGGGCCCTGTGTAGCTTATCCTCCTCCATCATATTTCTTGTTGGTATTTGGGGGTTCCAAGAAGGAGGAACCCTCTTTCTTCCTAATTCCAGCAAGTACAAGGACTTGGGAAATAAGAAAAATAAGACTGCCTCCTCAGACTTAAGCTTGAAAACCAAGAGTAAAAGATCAGTCACGTGAGAGGAACTAGTGGCCTCCTGAGCAAGAAAACTGCATAGTGACCAGTTTCAGAACACCAGTAAGTCTTTAAAAAAAAAACAAAACAAAACTAGAAGGAGACAGGGGACTGCTCAGCAAACAGGCACAAGAATAAATGGAGAGGCCAGGCGCGGTGGCTCACACCTGTAATCCCAACACTTTGGGAGGTCGAGGGAGGTGGATCACCTGAGGTCAGGAATTCAAGACCAGCCTAGCCAACATGGTGAAACCCGTCTCTATTTAAAATACAAAATTAGCCGGGTGTGGTGGCAGGCATCTGCCTGCTATTTGGGAGACTGAGGAAGGGAGAATTGCTTGAACCTGGGAGGCAGAGGCTTCAGTAAGCCAAGATGATGCCACTGTACTCCTGCCTGGGCGAGAAAGAGTGAGACCCCATGTCTAAATAAATAAATAAATAAATAAATAAATAAATAAATAAATAAATAAATGGAGAAAAGGCAGTCAAGACTGGATGGGTCATTCCAACAGCAAAGAGAGTCAGTCAATCTTTTGCAAGATGATCCTATGATCCTACAGTTGCTGAGAGGCCCCTCTTAAGGTCACCCTAACTACCTCAGATCTAGTTCCAGGCTCACCAAAGACATCCCGATACTACAGTGGCCCAGGAGGCATGCACAGTATGAAGGTGCACCAACGCTCAGACTGGAAGAGTCTAAGCCACTCAGTAGTGCCTGAGCTTGGTTAACAAGAGTGTGTGGAATTCCTAGGATGGAAGCTGTCTGTCAAGGTCTGCTGGGCTGAAGAACAAAGCCAGGACTGTGGGAAGTCAACAGCATCTCCTCTGGACCCCCGCATCCAGCAGGCCAGCCTGTCCACACCATGTGCTGCACCATCCCAAGTGTCTCTTTTAAAGATGCAGAACAGCTTCCAACTAGTATACTGGTTGCTAGCAAGACAGAAGGTTACAGAGGAAAAATTTCTGTTCAAATACACTAAGATCATCTGTATAGATACCACTGCTCATCAAGGCAATATTTTTTATTTAAGAAAATAATATCTCTAATGCCAAAAGACTTTTTTACTTTTCATGGTCATTAAATATCCTTTGTCTTTTAAAGTACTGTTCAGGCCGGGCGCAGTGGCTCACGCCTGTAATCCCAGCACTTTGGGAAGCCGAGGCAGGCAGATCACGAGGTCAGGACTTCAAGACCAGCCTGGCCGACATAGTGAAACCCTGTCTCTACTAAAAATACAAAAATTAGCCAGGCATGGCAGCATGCGCCTGTAATCCCAGTTACTTGGGAGACTGAGGCAGGAGAATTGCTTGAACCCAGGAGGTGGAGGTTATGGTGAGCTGAGATCATGCCACTGCACTCCAGCCTGGGCAGCAGACTGAGACTCCGTCTCAAAAATTAATTAATTAATTAATTAAGGGAGGAGACCACCCCTCATATTGTCTTATGCCCAATTTCTGCCTCCAAAGAAAGAAGAAGCAAAAACTAAAAGGCAGAAATGAAATCCACAGGCAGACAGCCTGGTGCCGCACCCTGGGCCTGGTAGTTAAAGATTGACCCCGACCTAATTGGTTCTGTTATCTATAGATTACAGACATTGTATAGAAATGCACTGTGAAAATCCCTATCCTGTTTTGTTCTGATCTAATTACCGGTGCACGCAGCCCCCAGTCACGTACCCCCTGCTTGCTCAATCAGTCATGATCCTCTCACATGCACCCCCTTAGAGTTGTGAGCCCTTAAAAGGGACAGGAATTGCTCACTTGGGGAGCTCGGCTCTTGAGACAAAAGTCTTGCTGATGCCCCTGGCCGAATAAACCCCTTCCTTCTTTAACTCAGTGTCTGAGGAGTTTTGTCTGCCACTCATCCTGCTACAAAATAAAGTACTGTTCACATAACTACATAAATAATTAAATAATGGCCAATTGTAAAACAATGGCATATATATATATATATATATATATATATATATATATACACACACATACATTTCATCTAATAGCTTACTAGGCTTTTTTTTTTAAAAAAAAGAAATGGGGTCTTGCTCTGTCACCCACGCTGGAGTACGGTGACACGATCATAGCTCACTGTAACCTTGAACTCCTGGCCTCAAGTGATCCTCTTGCCTTGGCCTCCCAAAGCACTGGGATTACAAGGGTGAGCCACCACGCCAAGCCAGCTTTTAAATTTTTTAAAATTTTTTATTTTTTAGACTAAGTCTTGCTCTGTTGCCCAGTCTGGAGCGCAGTGATATGATCTCAGCTCACTGCAACCTCTGCCTCCTAGGTTCAAGTAATTCTCCTGCTTCAGCCTCCCGAGTAGCTAGGATTACAGTTGTGCACCACCACACCTGGCTAAGCAGGCCAGCTTTTTAAAAAAGGAATGTTACATCCAAATTCCTATTTAAAAACTTGGTTATGAAAGCTTAGTTTATCTTGGTGTTTAAATAAAGAGTTGATTCCCTAAAAAGGGATTCTGATTACTCTTAAATACTATGCAAAAGTCTGTTTACCTAAATAAAATCTTTAAGCTTTATCATTTATTTTAATGCTTTCTTAGTATCTCTCTCAGGGCCTAGAGTCTTAGAAATGTACAGAATATGTGACTCTGAGTCAGCGAGACATACAAGAGGCCAAAGAAGGGCGTTCAGGCCTACCATTCTTGCCACACCGCCCATTCGGCACATCCAGGGCTAGAGAGGCTGAACCTGGCTGAAGAGAGGATTAAGGAGGTAAGATGTGAGTAGACTTTAACTTCTCCCCTCAGGGAAGGTCCCTGTGGCAACAACCGAATAGTCACCCTGTTTCCATGGTGATAATCCTATTTTCAGGGGCTCGGAGCCACTCCTACTGCTATTCTCTCAAGAGCTACACTTTTTTGTCTAGCGTTATATCCTCCTTCAGCTCTCTAATAATAGGTTTTTCACAGACAGTGGCATCAGTTACAATTCCTTTTTTTAGTTTATTTTTTTAGAGACAGGGTCTGTGTTACACAGGCTGGAGTACAGTGGCATAATCACAGCTCACTACAGCCTCCAACTCCTGGACTCAAGCAGTCCTCCCACCTCAGCCTCCCAAGTAGCTGGGACTCCACCCCTACACTTGGCTAATTTTATTTTTTGTAGAGACTGTGATGCCCAGGCTGGCCTGAAGCAATCCTCCCACCTTAACCTCCCAAAGTACTGAGATTATAGGTGTGAGCCACCACACCCAGCCTAGGTCTTGCTGTCTCTCTCACTGTCCTCCAACAGGGCAACCCTTTCTCCAGTCGAGCCAGATCATCTACCCTGAGTCCTCTCCAGTAGGAAACACCATCACTCTCCTTAAAGCTCAACTTCAGTCTCAGCAGTTTTAGGAAGCCCTCCTGTTAGCACTCTCCTCCCCTGGCATGGCATCAGCCACATGTGTCCTGGCCACACTTCATGGCCCTCACTTGTATAACAGATGGCATTTTCTTCTGAGTTATTTCATGTATGTTTTATATTCCCAGTTACAGTAAAAAATCATAGCTGGACTGTACCCAGAATCCTCAAACATTTCTTTCTTAACTCGGCTCCATTTTTAACATGAAAACAAATAATTAGGGAATATTTCAACAACCCAAACCGTCAACTTCCTGGAGAGAGACTGAACTTGATCATGTTCATCATTACAGGTTTGATCCTCCAGGCCTGTCCGTGACCACCAATATCTGGGAGGAATACCTGGGGCTACACAAATGACTCAGGCAAATTCTCAAATCTCTATTGGCTTATGAGCAGAAAGCTTCATTTTAGATTTTATCAAAGATTGAAATAAGAGGTTTTTCAGATTAAATCCTCAGATACCCTAAAACTCAAGTCAAAATTTTAATTTCTCACAGAACTTGTTTGTAAAGATTCGCTTAGATCACACATTTCCTGCAAGCAGGACTGCCAGTTGCCCTCTCTCTGCATACTCAACTTCACAGAAGGGGTCAGTCAGACAAGCGAGGCAGGACCCAACATCATGCAGATCTTGCACCTGATAAATACTAAAATTAAGGCTCGTCCATCCTGAGGGGAGAATGGAGGTGGGGAGAGGCTGAAAAGAAGAGAAGTAAGGAGTACAGTGGTCCCTGTAAACTAAGATTGGGGGGTTCAGAAAGCAGCTCGTCTGGGGGTGCTCAGAGTGCATGCCAATGCACAGGGGGCCAAGGAGGGAGCCCTACCATCCAGCTCCTTCTCAATGGAGTCCATCCTGTGCGTCACTTCATCCTGAAGAGATTCCACGTGGGTCAGCAGGTTAAACTGCCACTGGTGCTGGGAGCTCAGCAGCCCCTCTCCGCCTCTGTCCAGCAGCTTCCGAGCAGGGGCTTCCTCTGGTAGAGCCTTTTTGGAGACATATTCCTTCACCTGGGGATGCAATGACATAGAAATGACTGAATGGAGATCGCCCCTGGCCCATTTTTCAACCAGCCAGCATTTGCAGCCATCTGAAATACTAGCTGCAGTTTCAATACTCCAAATCCCTACCTCCCTTTCCTATTTCCTACTTCGGAACTGGGCAGAAGCTTGCCCACTGTACCAATTCCAATGACCTCAAGGTAGCACTCTAGCTTGGGGACCCACAGCTGCTTCCTACTGACTGGGCCAATGTCCTAGCCTATAGTAAGCCTCACAGAATGGCTTCCAGAGCCCTGAGAGCTGATTAGAGCAGGGCTAGTGCAGACGAGGGTTAGTACACGGGAGTCACACCAACGAGTTTCAAGTCTCAGCTCCATCTCCTGCTGAATGTGCGAGTCTAGATGGACTACTTCATGTCCCTGAGCCTCTGCTCCCTCGGTGGAAGGATGGGGGTAGTAAAACCTATTTGGAAGGTTCACAAGGATGATATAGGGTAAGGCACATAAAAGCAAGGTCAGCTTACCATCAATGGAAGAGACTGTTAACCCTGGTTGCTTTGCTGCAGCCCAGTATTTCCTGACTTTGTTTTATGTGCCAGATACCTCTAGGAAACCTGCCTGATCCACAGGACCACTAACTTTTTCTAGGATTTGGTCATCCTTTCATTCATCCATTTGAAATGAAATAGATTCTAGCCAATATTTATTTAGTACTTACTATGTGCAAAACAATGTGCTGAGGGATTTTCACAAATACGTTCCATAGTAACTGAGGGGCTTCACTGGCCCCATTCTACCAGCAAGAAAACAGGTCTGGTCAGGAAGGTGAAGTAACCCGCTCAGAATCACAGTAAGAGGCTGAGCCCAGAACTGAAACTGCGTCTGTCTCAAGACTGTGTCCTTACCACCTTGCCCAACACTGTTTAGACACAGTCAAGGGCACAAGGATGAATGAGGTACAATCCCCTCCCTTGAGGGGCTTGTAATCTAGGATCCCCTTGGCACTATGCAGCAATGTATTTAACGCTGGTGACACCAACCTGCAGGAGAAAGTCTGGGAAGTAAGGATGATGAGGCAGAGGAACTCTCAAATCATACAAAGCCTCACTGACAACTGAGGACAGGGCACAATGAGCCTAGTGAGCAGTTAGAGATGAAAACACTGCAAATGAGGTGACACAAGGGGGTTCTAGAAGACAGTGACTTGAATAACAAAAACACCAAAAGTGGCTCTTGGGAAAACTGATGAAACCAGCAATATTTTGACAAAGTGTACCATTTTTACCACAGGGCTTCAAAGTTAAAAGTCAAAATAAAGCTATCATACAACTGGATTGAAAAAATTCTGCCTAACAAAACATTTGACTCATTGTTTGCTCATGCTAAGAATTAACATCTAGGTGCAATTATAATGCAAATTGCCTTAAAGAAAAAGTGAGTTTTCCTAACCCAATTCTCCTTGCTACTTCCCACCTCTCCCTTCCTCTGCACCCACGCCCCCACGACCCGCCACTCTTGACTATGCCATTATGTGGGTGCTTCCTGGAACCTAGGATCTTTGGCTTAAGTGGGCTCTCCTGACTGTGCACCCATTTTGGCAAACCAAAAAATATTTATGGTAAGCAAATTTAAATATAGTTTTATTAATAAATATCTTCCATAGAACATTCAAACCTAGGAGGAGAACTTACAAGCACTCACGCAATGAATGAAGAACAAGTACAAGCCAGCCACATACCTTTGGGGAGCCGGGTTTGGGGTCACTGTCCCCCTTGCTCCTGTCTTGGTCTAGAGGCCAACCCAGGCGCGGGGAGAGGGAATCATCGCCGTTCTCGTGGAGGGGGTTGACTGCATCGTCGAGGGCAGAGCCCCTCGTCTCCACCACCAGCTTCTGCTCCACGGCAGGGTAGTAGGCACGGGGCTTCTGGTAGCAGTGCTCACTGGTGATATAGGACTCCTCCACAGAACGCGGCAGGGGCAGGGCCAGGGGCCTGGGCTTCTCCACTGCCCCGTTCAAAGTTCTATAGCTTGGGGCTTCCTCCTTGCTCCTGGTGTCAGTGACAGGGATGTTTTTGAATTGAGATCTCCCCTCCCCTGAGTGCTGTTTCCAAGGCTGGCACCACAGTGGCAGATCAGGATGCTCCCGGCTTCTGTTGAGAGGACAAAGAGGGCATGGGTTTTGGAGTAACTGGACGATTGCAGGGGTTCCCAATTCCTAAATACTCTCCCAGTAGGGACAGCAGCTCCACCTAGACCATCTGACCACACACTACCATTTGCTAAACAAGAAGGAATGTGAATCTGTGGTCTCCTAGGAGACCACTCCTTAGTGAGCTCCCACTGTGGTCACACGCAGTGAGTGGGACTGGACTCTCACTCAGAAGACCTGAATGGATTTCAACTCTGGGACAACTCACTTAACCAGCCTCATTCCTACTTCCTCCTCTGTGAAACTGGGCTAATTATCTGTCTGATCTGTCTGCTACTGTAAACTAAAAATAAAATTCTAAGACCCTCAACCAACTTGAATGGACCCCTCTTAGCCAAGAGCATTCCAACATTAACCTGAAAAAGTAGTTCAGGCCATGATGGGAAGGGAGTCAGACAATCCTCCTACCTTTGGAACTCATGCACAACTGACCAGCATTAACATTAAAACAGAGACCCTAAGACTGACAAAACAGACTGTTTGTAGCAATAAGATACCAAATAACAGATAGCAGGTACTGTAATTAATCAAAGTATTTTACCCCGAAATACATTTCTTTGACATATTTTGAACTAGCCCTGCAAAGCTGTCTCTTGTGGGGAAATCTACATTCTATAGAAATCCCCTTTCCTTTCCAGGTCTTTTCCTGTGCCAGGAGAAAACTAAGTAAGAGTCTGGCACCTTTTTAGGTCTGATAAGAAACATTTACGATCTATTCTCTCTGAAGCCTGCTACCTGGAGGCTTCATCTACATAGTAAGAACTCTGGTCTCTACGACCCCTTATTTTAACCCAGACACTCCTTTCTTCCTTCCTTTCTTTCTTTTCTTTGTTTTCTTTCTTTTCTTTCTTTCCTTCCTTCCTTTTCTCTTTCTTCCTTCCTTTCCTTCCTTTTGTCTTCCTTCCTTTCCTTCCTTTTGTCTTCATTCTTTCCCTTTCTTTTATCTTCCTTCCTTCCCCTTTCTTCCCTCCCTTTTCTCTTCCTCCCTTCCCTTCCTTTTCTCTTTCTCCCTACCCTCCCCTTCCTTCACTTTCTCTCTCTTCCCTACTTCTTTTTTTTCTTCCTTCCTTCCTTTTCTCTCTCTCTCTTTCTTTCTTCTTCTTCTTCTTCTTCTTTTTTTTTTTTGACAGAGTTTTGCTCTTGTTACCCAGGCTGGAGTGCAATGGTGCAATCTCGGCTCACTGCAACCTCTGCCTCCAGGTTCAAGCAATTCTCCTGCCTCAGCCTCCCAAGTAGCTGGGATTACAGGTATGCGCCACCATGCCCAACTAATTTTGTATTTTTAGTAGAGATGTGGTTTCTCCATGTTGGTCTCGAACTCCCGACCTCAGGTGATCCATCTACCTCAGTCTCCCAAAGTTCTGGGAGCCCAAAGGCATGAGCCACTGCACCTGGCGACAGGCCTTTAGATAATAACTTAACTCTTTAGATAATAACTTAATTCTTTCAATCAATTGCCAATCAGAAAATCTTTGAATCTACCTCTAACCCACCCCTCAAGTTGTCCTGCCTTTCTGGACCCATCCAATGTACTTCTTATATGTATTGATGTCTTATGTCTCCCTAAAATGTATGTAGCCTGTATGTAGCCTGACCACCTTGGGCTCATGTTCTCAGGACCTCCTGAGGCTGTCTCACAAGTCAAAGTCCTCATATTTGGCTCAGAATAAATCTCTTTAAGTATTTTACAGAATTTGACTCTTTTTGCCAACTGAGTTTCATAACAATTAAATGACTTAATGGTGGCCTAAAGTGCTCTTCAAATGTGACTTACTAAAAATAAGCTTAACTTATTAATGAACAGTCACAATGATCCCAGCATGTAATGGCATTCAATTACAAAAATGCAATGATTACCCAGGGGTTAAAAAAATAAAATCAACTGTCATTTATGTATAGGCCATTAATGATAAAGCTTCTAAAAATTATTCTGAAACTTTGTTTTCACCATTCCAAAGAAAAAAGTTTGTTATTGAAGAAAAGAACAGAGATTCTTACCCTTTTTAGGGCCACAGACTCCTGTGAGCATCTACTGAAAGCTGTGCCTCCATGTATGTGCACATAAAATGTTGTGGATGCCTTCCTGTACCTTCCTGTGAAAGTGGAAGTGGCGGCCGGGCGCGGTGGCTCACACCTGTAATCCCAGCACTTTGGGAGGCCGAGACGGGCGGATCACGAGGTCAGGAGATCGAAACCATCCTGGCTAACACAGTGAAACCCCGTCTCTACTAAAAATACAAAAAACTAGCCGGGCGAGGTGGCGGCGCCTGTAGTCCCAGCTACTCGGGAGGCTGAGGCAGGAGAATGGCGTGAACCCGGGAGGTGGAGCTTGCAGTGAGCTGAGATCTGGCCACTGCACTCCAGCCTGGGTGACAGAGCGAGACTCCGTCTCAAAAACAAAAAAAACAAACAAAAAAAAAAAGAAAGTGGAAGTGGCCATATACATGAAGGCACAGAGTGATGTTACAGAACTAAAATTCTGCTCCCAAGGGCCTGCAACTATCCCGTCTCAGCTCTCCCACTCCAGCAATCCCATACCACTGCTAGCCACTGAGGAAGAGGGGGAAACAATTGGCATCAATTGTTTGGGACACCTCCAGACAGGTTATCAGCCTGTCCCAGGAACCTACTCAGGACCCAGACATACCACTGAAATCACAATTGCTCAGGGGAAATGGGAGTCATGGTTAACTTTCAGGTCCATGGTTAACTTTTCAGGTTAACATGGAACACACAAGCCAGAGTACAGACCTGCTCTTTATTAAAAAATCCATTAAAGTCGTTGCTTCCTCCCACCTACAATTTTCATTGTTCCAGCTGAGATCTGAAGGTGCTACTCCTCACAAGCATGACCCTGCCGTTTCCTTGCAAGCCCTGTCAATCATGAAGAAGGTAAGCACAGCCATCCAGGCCATGTTATTTATGGTGACAGATGCTCTGAAGTTAGTCCCAGTTTTATTGTTTGTCTTTGAAAATAAATTCACCGGGTCACTGGGGAACAATATTTCTGAGAATAAAAACCCAGAGCCCGTGACAACGGAGACCATCCATGAATACAGAGACACACTGGGGCCACCTTCCCCTTTCCCAGGATCTTTTCTCCATTCATAATAAGTACCAAGATCTTCCTATGCCTTCTTCTGAATTGCTAGAAGACAGATTTAATTCTACTACAAACAAAGCCATTTCTATAAAGATGGAGGATCTAGATAAGGATTCAGAAGGGACAAGGGGCTGGGCGCAGTGGCTCACACCTGTAATCCCAGCGCTTTAGGAGGCCGAGGCAGGCAAAGCACTTGAGCCCAGGAGTTTTGAGACCAGCCTGGGCAACATGGCAAAACCCAGTCTCTACTAAAAATATGAAAACTAGCCAGGCGTGGTGGTACATGCCTATAATCCCAGCTACTGGAGAGGCTGAGGCATAAGAATCACTTGAACTAGGGAGGCAGAAGTTTCAGTGAGCCGAGATTGTACCACTGCACTCTAGCCTGGGTGACAGAGTGAGATCCTTGTCTCAAAAACAAAAAAAGAAGGGGCAAGCCTCCAGAATATGGGCCAAGGCCAGGAACACTGACATTTCAGTAAGGAAAAAAGAGAACAGCATCTGACAGAACCCTCAAATGAAAAGAAATGCAGGCGCCTGTAGGGCCAGCTACTCAGGAAGCTAAGGTGTGAGGATAACAATTATTATTTTTAAAAAGTTCAGCCCTATTAAGACTGTCGAAAAGAAAATAATAAAAATAAAAGAAATATGAGCCAGACACAGTGGCTCACACCTATAACCCCAGCACGTTGGGAGGGCAAGGCAGGTAGATCACTTGACCAGCCTGGGCAACACAGCAAGACCCCATCTCTAAAAAAAAAAAAAAAAACCACACACATTTTTTTTAAAGAAATATAACAAAGTTTACAATCAGGAGTAGCCCAAGGTTTCCCAGGTACTCACGTGGACCACCATCCACCTACTTCATTTAATTGCTGCCATCTCATTAAAAACAAACTCATTTGGTTTATATGGGGTTAAGTTTTCCTATTTTATGAAATGTGAGGAAATAGCTTGTCTCTGACATCCTATCTAGAGCTGTCATTTGATTCAGTTTACCTCAACAGATTTTGTCACAGCAACTGCTAATTGCCCCAGCATCCAACCTCCCCTTTTCCTTTTATCCCCACCCCCACCCCTACTCCTAAATATAAGCAGGGCCTGTGGCCACCTGCCTAGCCTGCCCTGCCATTAGGCCTGTCCAAGAAACTATTTGCCCTCCCTCTTCTTTTTCTCTTTTCCCCCTACTGGGGACTGGGGCAGGCTGAGGTGCAGGTGAAACTGCTTCAACCATGCAAACAGAGGTAATCCCAAGAGAATGCCAGAACAATAAGACAAAAGGAACCTAAGATAAGGGGAACCCTAAGAGAATGCTGGAGCCATAAGACAGAAGGAAACAAAGTTCCCAACCCCACAGATGGAGAAAGGCCACTTACCTAGCCTAGATCCCTGCCTAGCCTTGAACCATTCATTTATATGAGAAAGAAACTTGTTTTGTTTGAGCCTCTATTTGGGGGGTCCTTGTTATAGCAGCTCAGCTTTTACCCAAACCAATGCAGACCCTTGTTGAACATTCCCTCCTCAACCACCTTTGTCACAGAGATCTTGAAGCCAGGCCTCTGTATGCCAGAGAGCACAAGAGGAAGCAGATTCCCATCTCGCCATCTCAGGGCCCTGATGCTCCACTCTGCCTGACACCAGGCCTCCTCTAGGACTAACCAGCACAAAGGAAATCCTATCCAGGAGCGGCCTATCAAGTCTTAACTCACTCATGGGACTAGTCTGTCACTGTTTACAACTTAAATAAAAGCAGTCCCTGACACAGACTATACTAAAACCAAAAAAAAGCTCACAAGGTCATGCAGTATCACATAGAGAGACAGTTAGAAAAGTACCTGACAGAGCCTGGATTTGGATTCTAGTCCAGGCTCCACCCATGGAAACCATGGAAGAGGCACTACCCCACTCAAGGCCCTGTTGCTGTATGGGGTAAAGTAGGGTAGGTTATAAAAGCCAAGAGACCGGCCGGATGCAGTGGCTCAAGCCTGTAATCCCAGCACTTTGGGAGGCCAAGGTGGGCGGATCACTTGAGGCCAGGAGTTCAGGACCAGCCTGGCCAACATGGTGAAACCCTATCTCTACTAAAAATACAAAAATTAGCCAGGCGTGGTGGCATGTGCCTGTAATCCCAGCTACTCAGGAGTTTGAGGCAGAAGAATCGCTTGAACCCAGGAGGTGGAGGTAGCAGTGAGCCAAGATCATGCCACTGCATTCCAACCTGGGTGACTGAGTGAGACTCTGTCTCAACAACAACAACAACAAAAAGCCAACAGACCCCAATAAAAGCCACATGTGTTTATCACCGCTTACATGAAATTGGGTCATCTGACATATAGAATGCAACCACAGGAGGAAATTCACACTAAATTTCATTCTCTGGCCACTAAAAGCCAAAACGCCAGCTCCAAAGGTTTAAAGCTTTTCTGTATCAGCAAACCACCAAGAGACATTTTTACTGAGCAACCCTTGTGCTAGAGAACAGGCCTGCCAACAATATCTGTTCTAGCAGCTTTTTCAATTTTACCTTCTTTACCAATCAAGAACGTTTAGAATGAGCTGAGGCAAGCCTGGGCACGGTGGCTCATGACTGTAATCCCAGCACTTAGAGAGGCCAAGATGGGCGGATCACTTGAGGTCACCTGGCCAACATGGTGAAACCCTGTCTCTACTTAAAATACAAAAATTAGCCAGGGATGGTGGCGGGCAC
Organism: Rhinopithecus roxellana; assembly: GCF_007565055.1. Taxonomy (NCBI): domain Eukaryota; kingdom Metazoa; phylum Chordata; class Mammalia; order Primates; family Cercopithecidae; genus Rhinopithecus; species Rhinopithecus roxellana. Next base: position 108,295,807 of record NC_044561.1, on the reverse strand, counting down.
TTGTAATCTCAGCTACCCAGGAGGCTGAGGTGGGAGAATCGCTTGAACCCAGGAGGTAGAGGTTGCAGTGAGCCAAGATCACGCCACTGCACTCCAGCCTGGGTGACAGAGCAAGGCTCTGTCTCAGAAAAAAAAAAAAAAAAAAAAGAATGAGCTGAGTTGCTTGAGCCCAGGAGTTTGAGGCTGTAGATGATCACAGCTGTGAATAGCCACTGCACTCCAGTCTGGGAAATAAAGCAAGACCCCATGTCATTAAAAAAAGAAAAAGAATATTTAGCATGAAAGGGATAAACAAAATATGGCATACACATAAAATGAGTTATTACTCAGGAGGAAATTCTTACATATGCTATAACATGGAAGAACTTTGAGGACACTATTCTAAGTGAAATAAGCTAGTCACAAAAAGACAAACACTATATGACTCCACTTACATGAGGTCTCTAGAGAAGTCAAATTCAGAGAGGCAGAGTAGGATAGTGGTTGCCAGGGGCTTTTGGGAAAGGGAAATGGACAGCTGTTGCTAAAGGGTATAGAACTTCAATTTCACAAGGGTTTTAGAGACTGGTTGTAAAGCAACGTGAATGACAACTGTGCAGAACTGTACACTTAAAAATGGTTAACATGGAGCTGGGTACAGTGGCTCACACCTGGAATCCCAGAACTTTGGGAGACCAAGGTGGGCGGATCACCTGAGGTCAGGAGTTCAAGACCAACCTGGCCAACATGGTGAAACCCTGTCTCTACTAAAAATACAAAAATTAGCCAGGTGTGGTGGTATGCACCTGTAGTTCCAGTTACTCAGGAGGCTGAGGCAGGAGAATCACTTGAATCTGGGAGGCGGAAGTTGCAGTGAGCCAAGATCGCACCACTACACTCCAGCCTGGGCAACAGAGCGAGACACTGTCTCAAAAAAAAAAAAAAAAAAAAAAAAAAGGTTAAGATGGTAAATTTTATATTATGTATATCTTGCAGCAATTAAAAACAAATAACTTAGCCAGGTGCAGTGGCTCATGCCTGTAATCCCAGCACTTTGGAAGCCCGAGGTGGGTGGATCACTTGAGGTCAGGAGTTCCAAGACCAGCCTGGCCAACATGGTAAAACCCCATCTCTACAGAAAATACAAAAAACTAGCCAGGCGTGGTGGCAGGTGCCTGTAGTCTCAACTACTCAGGAAGCTGAAGTGGGAGAATCGCTTGAACCCAGGAGGTGGAGGCTGCGGTGAGCTGAGATCTTGCCACTGCACTCCAGCCTGGGTGACAGAGCAAGACTCCATTTAAAAAAACAAAAACAAAAACAAAAACAAAAACTCAGAACTGTACACCAAAACAAAAAACAAATCAAAATACACACACCATGTCTTGATTCTGGTGGTGGCTTCATGGCTGCATACAATGTCAAAATTCAATGAACTCTTAAAATGGATGAACTTAATTATATGTAAGATATTACTCAATAAAGTTTTTTTTTTAAGAATGTTTATCGCATAATTGGTAATTTTTAGTAAATGTCTCAAAGTCAGTTTTATGATTTGATTGCTTTGGTAGCTTTCCAGTTTCTCAGATTGACCCAGCCCCCAGACCATGCCAAACCAGACTGCTCCCAACACTGCGGGTGCCACACTTACTGCAAGATGCTCATCTTGAGCTGCAGGCCATGCAGAACCTCAATCACTCTCTGCACATCACCAAGAAGCTGGTGGGTGGCCACAATCTTCTTGGCATTCTGATGGGAGTAGTTCTCTTCTAGAAATGCCAGGCCATGCATATGTCCCCTGCTCAGCCACTCCTTGTCATACCAGTACTTGAAGCCAGGCCTCTGACCTACAGCAGTGACAACAAGAGGGTTAAAACATGGCCTGAAGGAAACCCAGGCCGTTTCATCACTATCATACAATTATCGTACAAACTACTGGAAGAATAGATTAGTATATTCATTTTGTTCATTGATTCATTCAGTGTATCTTTTCTTGGCACCTACAGTATGCTAGGCTCTCTATTAGGTAGTGGGGACAAGGTAGTGAATAAGGCCTGTACTTCCTGATTTCCTGGAACTGGCCAGAGGTGAGCTGGGCACCTGGATTATCTCTAAATTTAAATCATAATATTCTCTCCCCTACTTAAAACCTTCCATTTCCTCCTACTGCTCAAAGGAGAATACCCAAAGCCCTAACTCTCTAACTCTGGCTTACTGAGGCCCACAGGACCCAGTTCCTTCCTGCCTTCCCCTCCATACCCTTACACTGGCCTCGTTTCAGTTTCTGAAACACATCAAACTCTTTGCATCCCTTCTGTCTGCAGCACTATTCCCTAAGCCTTTGCAGGGTTGGCTCCTTACCACCTCCTCAGGAAGGCTTTTATTTTATTTTATTTTATTTTTTATTTTTTATTTTTTTTTGGCACGGAGTCTTGCTCTGTTGCCCAGGCTAGAGTGCAGTGGCTGGATCTCAGCTCACTGCAAGCTCCGCCTCCCGGGTTCACGCCATTCTCCTGCCTCAGCCTCCCGAGTAGCTGGGACTACAGGCGCCCGCCACCTCGCCCGGCTAGTTTTTTTGTATTTTTAGTAGAGACGGGGTTTCACCGTGTTAGCCAGGATGGTCTCGATCTCCTGACCTCGTGATCCGCCCATCTCGGCCTCCCAAAGTGCTGGGATTACAGGCTTGAGCCACCGCGCCCGGCCGGCTTTTATTTTCCTTTTTTGTTGACAGGGTCTCACTCTGTTGTCCAGGCTACAGTTAGTTTAGTTAGGCATGAACATGGCTCACTGCAGCTTCGACCTCCCTGGGCTCAGGTGATCTTCCCACCTCAGCCTCCCAAAAGTATTTGGGACTACAGGTGTGCACCACCATGCCTAGCTAATTTTTCTTTCTCTCTTTCTCTCTCTCTCTCTCTTTTTTTTCTTGATGGGGTGTTGCCATGTTGCCCAGGATTGCGGCCTTCTGCTACTTCTCAAAATTGAGAGCATCCTCAGTGCCTCATAGTCATCTTATCAATTTTCCCGTCATGGCATTCATCACTACCTTACACAGTCTTATTTACTTAACTTGTTCTAACTTCTGTTTCTGGCTCCCAACCCGGCTAAGAGCCAAAAGAGTAGGAACGATCTTGTTCATGGTTGTATCCCCAGTGCCTGGCAAAAGGCATCTTGAATGGACTTATCAAATCAATGGAAAGATGCCTCGAGGCCCCCTGCAAATGTACCATCTACCACCTAACTCAACAGATGATCAGGCCCCTTCCCTTCTCTGCACCTGTTACCCATTCATTAGAACAACGTAGGAACTGGATGGCTTTAGCCATCCTATTTGTTACAGGACTCCTTAGGAAGGACTGAAAACATAAGCACATGTGACTTATCAACACGACCTGCTCCAAAGTCCCAGGGAAAAGCTTTCAACCAGACTGTTGTAAACTGTCAATATCTATAAAAACCTGAAAAACCCAGGTGATTCCTATTAAGGTCTTTGAGTTACTTCTGGCTTTACTAATATACATGGTAGGGATACACCTTGATTCTGTTAACAATATTTTTAAGTAGCCTTTAAAAATTGAATCTGTTAAACTTTTGGTCCAACCCACTGCAGAGTCAGTCTATACATGTAGACCCTGTGGCAGACATGCTGTGCTCAGTTCAAGGAAGAGTCTATTCACAGTCTTGGCGATTAAAGTCATAGAAGTTCAGTGAGTGCACAGGATTTGATGAAGAGGGTGCATGTGACTTCTAAAGAAGGAAAAGTAGAGAGAGACAGGTAGGGAAAAAAAGATTTTTAAAAGATATGCTAAGGAGCCTTCAGGATTATATGGGGGAAGCTCAGAGGCAGCTGCTGCAGGTGGTGCCTAGAGCAGCAGGATTCAGAGCTGCACTACCTGTTTTACAAGACAAAGATATGAGACAACTGGTTCTCATCGCCTGTCTGGCATTGGCTGGTGGTGTGATCCTGGGCCAGTCATGTCCCTTCTGGATTTGTGTTTGTTCACCTGTCAAATCTTCTGACTACATTCTTTCCTTCGGATAAAGGGACAAGTGGAGGCAGATGCTTCTAGGTCTATGGACTCATTTAGTACAAGGAGACAGTGTCACAACAGAGGCCTTCAGGCCCAGAGGGGACCTGCTTGCTGTTAAATGAACTGGTGGCCAGTCCCTCCCTAGACAACCAACAAAATCAGACCTGGCTCTGCAAACCAGTTCTAATTCCAATTTGCTTTATGAGGAAAGTCAACTGTATCCTCAAGGATCAATTTCTTCCTCATAAGCAAAACTGGGTGTAGGAGAACCAGGCCCACCTCATCAGACAGAAAGGAGTAACCAAAGCAGAGGCTCTCAAGCATTGTCTAGCTCTAAAGGAATCAAGGGACTAGAGCTGAGGGAGAACCTTACAGGTGGTAATGGGAGACAATGTCACCATCCCATGGAAACTAAGACAATGAACTGCATATTTACAATCCATTCCTTCTAGAAAGGAGCAACCAAGAGCCACAGGTGACCTCTATAGCCATGGAACTAACTGATCCTGCTAAGGAATTAAGTCACTGCTAAGAGTGGCAACAGGCTCTACCCAACCATGCCTTCCTCCTTCCCCTCAAGGGCATTTCTCCCTTCAAGACGGCAGTGATGTGATGAAGGGCAGATGTTGCCACAGGGGGCAGAGGCAGGTTTCTAACCCTCCAACAACCCCCAAAAGCCAAAGACAGAGCCCACATGCCCATCCTCATGAGTCCTCAAGAAAAGGAAAAGGTGCCACTTCAGCAGCACATACACTGAAACAGGAACAATAAAGAGAAGATTAGCATGGACCCTACACAAGGATGACACTCAAACTTGGGAAGTTTCTACACTTTTTTACAGAGCTTCAATCACACAGGATGAAAGTTCTAGAGATCTGCTGTACAACATTGTACTTACAGTTATTAACAACAATACTGTATTGTACACTTAAAAATTTGTTGAGGGTAGATCTCATGTTTTTTTTTTTTTGGAGACAAAGTTTCGCTCTTGTCGCCCAGGCTGGAGTGCAATGGCACAATCTCGGCTCACTGCAACCTCCACCTCCTGGGTTCAAGCGATTCTCCTGCCTCAGCCTCCCAAGTAGCTGGGATTGCACCTGTCACCATGCCCAGCTAATTTTTGTATTTTTAGTAGAGACGGAGTTTTACCACATTGGCCGGGCTGGTCTCGAACTCCTGATCTCAGTTGATCCACAAGCCTTAGCCTCCCAAAGTGTTGGGATTACAGGCATGAGCCACTGCGCCCGACCTCATGCATTTTTTCAAAACCATAATTAAAGAAAAGGAATAGTTCTAGCTCAAGGCCAGGCCTTCCAATAGGTGGGCCCCTTCACACATGTGCTCTTATTGCTACGTTCAGGACAGCTGGCCACCAGGCGGGATAGCAACAGAGGCGAGGAGGAGTTGGAGTCTAGCCGATGCTGAAGAAATGAGTCTCAAGACCACAGACATTTAAAATGTGTCATACACAGCCAGCTGTGCCAAGGAAAAGGCTACATACTGTTATATCCCTGACTCCAGAAATCTCTACCTGGAGGGTCTTGGCAAACATAACAGGTGTATTTCTCGGGCACATTTTCTTCCAGTAATCCCATGCAGACCCCATGCTGCCAGCACTGGCACTCTTCACACTGTTAGAATTAAAGAAGCAACAAAAATTAAACTCAGAAGGTGTTCTCCATCCAAAAGTAAGACCCACCTGCTGAGGGGAGGGGCGTGGGAGGATAGAAGGAGAGGGGAGGAAGGAGCACTCCCTCCTGACTAACGTGGAACTGAGCTGCTGTCACACATCTGGAACTGCACTGTCCAATATGGTAGCCACTAGCCACATGTGGCTCTACATTGAAATTAATATGGTAAGCTAAAAATTCAGTTCCTCAGTCCCATGAGTGACATCTTAAAGCTGAGTTGGAATTATGGCCCAAACACTCATTAGCTGTGTGACTTTGCATAGGTCAGTTCTCCTGGGCTTTATTTTCCCCATCTGCAAAATGGGACACATAATTCCTACCCTCCTCCTGGGGCTGTTTGTGAAGATTCAATGGGTCATTTATAAACGCTCCTATTATAGAGCCCAGCACACAGGTTTATGTAATACGCTACTGTTAATACTATTAACCACTAATGAGCAAGTCAATTCCCCAAGACCCCTGCTGGGGTAATCATGGGTTGGTACTTTGCATTTATTCTCTCTAAACCTTACCAAAGATCACACAGCTATTGAAAGGCAAAGGTGGATGAGAACATAAACCTGGCTTGTTGCTAAGCCAATTCTTTCAACCCAAGGCTCTACTTCCTTCCTTGAGTATTGAGGGGATGGGGGAGAGGGCCAGAAGGCAGAGAGGGAAAGGAAGGAGTTAACAATGAGGGTGGCACTGGGAGACATATGAACAGCCTGAGGATAGTAGGTCTGAGAGCTAAGGGTCCAGAGGAGGGAATGAAAAGGAAAGGCGAACTCTCGAGGAGATACCAGGCCACTTCAAGCAATTCCAAACCAGGACCCTAAACTTTTAACTACCCAACCAAACAAATTAGCCCTAGAAGGTGGACAGTGAGCTTCCTGACATGACCTTGATGGTGGCCCACCAGCCTGGCCACAAGGGACTAGAAATCCAGAGCTCAAGATGGTCCTCAACCACTGGCAGTCACATAGGTCCCAGCATCAAGAGGGCTTCCCTGAGCAGATGTAAGGTCTCTAGGAAGTTAATCATATCAGAATGAACGTGGGCAGAGCGCAAAGACAGGCTTTAGATATCTGTTTTAGATTCTTCAATTTACAGATGAGGAAACTAAGGCTCAGAGAAGAAATGTAAAGTGACAAAAAGGCGGTCAGTAGCAGAAAACAAACTAACAATTAAAAATGAAAGTCTATCTCACCAATGATTTTGTGTTTTGAAAACCAGGATTCACCAAAAATGAATCAAATACAGTTCAGTTTCAAAATGATAACTTTTTTTTTTTTGAGATGGAGTCTCCCTCTGTCACCCAAGCTGGAGTGCAGTGGGACAATCTTGGCTCACTGCAACCTCTGCCTCCCAGGTTCAAGCCATTCTCCTGCCTCCGCCTCCTGAGTGGCTAGGACTATAGGTGCATGCCACCATGCCCAGCTAATTTTTTGTATTTTTAGTAGACGTGGGGTTTTACTGTGTTAGCCAGGATGTTCTCGATCTCACCTCATGATCCGCCTGCCTCAGCCTCCCAAATCACTGGGATTATAGGCGTGAGCCACCACGCCTGGCCAATGATAACTTTTTTCATGTGCATGTAACTAAAACACATTATTCCTTTAAATTAAGAAATGAATGAGAATAATAAACAAACTAAAAGACAAAATACCTAAGAATAACCATAAGCATGTAAGCCCTCTCTAAAAAACAAAAAACATAAATACTACTTGAAGAACACAGAGACGTAAGTCAATGGTACAGTGCACCCTGTTCCTGGACAGCAAGAGTTAACATATGGATATCAATTATCCTTGGGTTAATTTATAAAAAGAATGTAGTCCTGGCCAGGCGCAGAGGCTCATGCCTGTAATCCCAGCACTTTGGGAGGCCGAGGCGGGTGGATCACTTGAGGTCAGAAGTTCAAGACCAGCCTGGCCAATATTTTTGAAACCCCATCTCCACTAAAAATACAAAAATTAGGGAGGCATGGTGGCAGGCGCCTGTAATCCCAGCTACTTGGGAGGTTAAGGCAGGTTCAGAATCTCGTGAACCTGGGAGGCGGAGGTTGCAGTGAGCCGAGATCACGCTACTACACTCCAGCTTGGGCGACAGAGCGAGGCTCCATCTCAAAAAAAAAAAAAAAAAAAAAGAAGTCTCAATAAAATAATAAATTAATAGCTTTGGAACTAGAAAAAAGAGCAATAAGGAGACACTAGCCATACCAGATATTTTAAAAATATCATAAAGGTACAATAATTAAAATAGAATTGTATGAGCAAATATACAGACAGATGAATCGATGGAAGAGAGAACCAGAAAAAGATTCAAATACATTTAGAAATGAAGTAAATAAAGGTGGTATTTCAAACAGTGAGGTATGATATTAGTACAATGGGGAGCTATAGTTCTCACTAATTACCTGGCAAAATTGCAGGTAGATCAAATATTTATATAACTTAAAAAAAAAAAAAGGGCCAGGCGCAGTGGCTCTTGCCTATAATCCCTGCACTTTGGGAGGCTGAGGCGGGAGGATCTCCTAAAGTCAGGAGTTGGTCACCTGAGGTTACCCTGGCCAACATGGTGAGACCTCATCTCTACTAAAAACACAAAAAATTAGCCAGGCCTGGTGGTACACACCTGTAGTCCCAGCTACTCAGGAGGCTGAGGCAGGAGGATCACTTGAACCCAGGAGAGGAAGGTTGCAGTGAGCCGAGATCATGCCACTGCACTCCAGCCTGGGTGACAGAGTGAGGCTCTGTCAAAAAAATAAAATAAAATAAAATAAAGTATGATTCAACCATTATGCAGAAAATAAAATGGTTTTTAACTTACATATTGCTAAATAAAAAAAGATGTTAAAAATACTATACATGTGGCCGAGCATGGTGACTCACGCCTGTAATCCCAGAACTTCGGGAGGCCAAGGCGGGCAGATCACCTGAGGTTGGGAATTCAAGACCAGCCTGACTAACATGGTGAAACCCCCCCATCTCTACTAAAAATACAAAATTAGCCATGTATGGTGGTGTATGCCTGTAACCCCAGCTACTCGCAAGGCTGAGGCAGGAGAATCACTTGAACCCGGGAGGTGGAGGTTGCGGTGAGCCGAGATCACGCCATTGGATACCAGCCTGGGCGACAAGAGCAAAACTCTGTCTCAAAAAAAAAAAAAAAAAAGAAAAGAAAAGAAAATACTACACATAAAATGCGAACATTTGCATTTAGATAAAAAAGAGATGGTTGCAAAGCAATGTGAACGTACTTAATATCACTGACTTGTATGCTTAAAAATGGTTATAATGGTAACTTTTAGGCAGGGCAGGGTGGCTCACACCTGTAATCCTAGCACTTTGGGAGGCTCAGGAGGAAGGATCATTTGAGGCCAGGAGTTTGAGACCAGCCTGAGGAACATAGTGAGATTCCATCTCTACAAAAAAAATTAAAGAAATTAGAAGGTGTGATGGTGTGTGCATGTAGTCCCAGCTACTCAAGAGGCTAAGGTGGGACAATCACTTGAGCCCAGGAGCTGGAGGCTGCCATGAGCTGTGATTGTGCCTCTGTACTCCAGCCTGGGTGACAAAGCAAGACCCTGTCTCAAAAAAGAAAAATATAAAAATAAAAAGGGTAACTTTTAATGTTATGTGTATTTTACCGAAAAATTTTTAAAAGGAGAAAATACATTTGCTATTGTTTGTTTAGCCATAGAATGTTTCTGAAAGGATATACAAGAAACTGATAAGGGCTGACTCTAGGGAATGGGTAGTTGGTGACAAGGTATTTCTCTGGTGATAAGTTATTTCTCTGTGTGCTTTCTGGACTTTGAATTATGTCAGTGCATTAGGTACCAACAAATAATATGATTTTTAAAATAACCAAAACTTTCAAATGGGCTTCTTTGTTTAAATTTTTATTTACTTAATTTTTATTTAATTTCTTGTAGAAACAAGGTCTCTCTATGTTGCCCAGGCTGGTTTTGAACTCCTGGACTCAAGCGATCCTTCTGCTTCAGCCTTCCAAAGTGCTAGGATTATGGGTGTGAGCCACAGTGCTAGGTCATTAAAATGGGCTTCTTTTTAAAACTGCTACATAATCTTTACTGGAGTTGGGCACTTAATACATATTAATACTTGTTGTTGTAGGGCAAAGGTCAGCAAACTACAGCCCATGTGCCAATGCCAGCTTGACTTGTTTTGCAAATAAAGTATTTCGTGAACACAACCATACTCATTTGTTTAGGGGTTTTTGTTTGTTTGTTTTATGAGACAGGGTCTCACTCTATTCCCCAGGCTATAGTGCAGTGGTACAATCTCGTCTCCCTGCAGCCTTGACTGCCCAGGCTCAAGTGGTCCACCCACCTCCTGAGAAGCTGGGACGACAAGTGTGTACCATCACAGTTAACTAATTTTTGTATTTTTTGTAGAGACAGGGTTTGCCATGTTGCCCAGGCTGGTCTTGAACTCCTGCCCACCTCGGCCTCCCAAAGGGCTGGTATTACAGATGTGAGCCACTGCACCCAACCATACAGGTGAAAATTTGTTTTACATATTGCCTACAGCTGCTCGAAGAAGAATCCAGTAGGTGCAACAAGACCTAAAAATTTATTATCTAGCCGTTTAAGGAAAAGCTTAACAAAACCTGCTCTATGGCAATTAAAATAATTTAAATATCAAGTGTATTTCCTGATGTTCTGTATTTCCTGATGTTCATTTTTATGTGGTAGCCAGATTCCTCAAATACCATGATTATTAAGTAGGATTTTAACCTTCCAGTGATTTAAATTAGCACTGGTAAATAAGATCAAATAGCAATAATACATGAACGATGTTGATACTACTCATATAATGAAAATGATCCAAAAAGTTATTTCTCTATAGTAATACATGCACTTCTAGAAAACACACTCTAAATGTATTCTAGGGTTATTCAAAATATCAATTTAAGGTAAAGATTTAAGAAAAATTTATTCATGTCTTCCTAATTAGATGGTGAACACATTTTAAAAATTTAAATTGTATTTGTTCTAGCTAGCTCCCTCTGAATTTATGCCTTTTGCTAAAGTTATTGAGTGGAAAAGGTACGTTGCTCTCAGTGACAGGACAGTCAGAAACTCTCTCCTTAACACAAAGCCAGATGGACACTCTTGGTTCAGGTGGACAGCACAGAAAAGTCCTCTGGAACAAAAGCCAAGAAGCTCTGAAGTGAGCTCGAGACACAAGGTCTTGTGGAGCCTGGGAAGTGGGAGATCAAGTTGGCTCCTGACTCCGCCATGCTCCTGGTGGCCCTGATTGCCCCGAAATTAGTTTCTTCATATAGCACATAACGGCACATTAACCTCTACCCTCAAACACCCCAAGATCCTTGCTACTTATAGAAAAGTCAATGGAGAAAGTACCAGAGTGGATCAGAAATGGGTTACATACCGTTAGGCAGAATAGCCTTGCCAGGAGGGACATTCATTCCTCACCCACTGAAGATTTTAACAGGCAGATAAAGGGCAAATCTGTCAAGCTAACAAGGCCTAGAACTGAGCATATGCTCAAGGATGACAGAGTAGAAACTAAAGATCTTTAACGTCCTTTTAAAAACAAACTTAAAAAAAAAATCTACTAAAAAGTAATAGTCTGAGTTATATAACTTTTCTTTTCTTTTCTTTTCTTTTTTTGGGAGGGGGACAGGGTCTCATTCTGTCACCCAGGCTGGAGTGCAACAGAACGACCAGGGCTTGCTGCAGCCTTGAACTCCCAGGCTCAAGTGATCATCCCACTTCAGCCTCCGGAGTAGTTGGGTCTGCAGGCATGCATCACCATACTCATCTAGTTTTTTTATTTTTTATTTTTTGTAGAGATAGGGTCTTGCTGTGTTTCCAGGGCAGTCTCAAACTCCTGGGCTCAAGCAATCCTCCCGCCTCAGCCTCCCAAAATGCTGGGATTACACCATGCCCAGCCAACAATTATCTAATAGTAGTCCACAGGGCTTCAGAGAATCTGCAAAATGTGTGTGTTTTTAAGATAGGACAATTAAAAAAAAAAAAAAAAGATGAGCACTCAAACATGTTCCAAGTCAAATGTTAAGACAATAAAGCCCGCCACCACACACAATTTTGTATTGCTAGGATAGCTCAGTATTATGTTGACCTCAAAACGGAGCTTGTCCTCCCATCTCTGATTAATCAAAGTAACTACACAGCATGCTGTTCAGGAAAAGTCACCCTGACAATGGCCATGTGCATCACGCTTGTCTCACTGTTGTGTAACCAAATGGAGAAAAACAAATGAGCCATTGAAGTGCTCCAAGTCAGCAACTGTCTGTCACTCAGAGCTCTGACAGCATATCAGAATCATGGGAATATGCCCACCATTCACATCTCCGACCTCACAAGTAAAGATCATCCATTTTGAACTTTCAAAACTATTGCTGTTACCTGTTACATATTTTGGGGTTCTATGAAACAGTCCATTAGGAAAAGGGGTTCTGAAAAGGGGTTCTGATATTCAAAAATGTTTGAAAACCACTGAACCAAAGTATACTAAAGGTCTTAAATATCAGGTACCCTTGAATCCCAGAGGTGACTATGAAGGCTATTCAAAAAGACAAGACTCTCCCTCAGCCTAAAGTGTGTGTATGTATGTGTGTATGTATATGCGTGTGTGCACTGGTGGTGCTGCAGAAGGGTTGGTCAGCCAGTCTAGATGGTACTATTATGTTTCAAAAACAAATTTTTCTTGTTTCACTTCTCAACTGTAAATGTAAATCTCCATAGCTAAGGCCCCTTAGGGAAAAAGCACTTGACTGGGTGCCCCGGGTTCAAATCATAATCTGATGACTTATTTAATGGTTCTACAACGATGAACAAAATCGTATCTTCGTAATTTTGTTTTCCCAAACAAGTGACTTGAGATAGCCTTGTTAGAGGTGCGATGGTATTTCTGAAAACACTCCAGAAACTTTAAATCACTACTCAGCTGGACACAGTTACCTTAGCTCCATAGAGTTGCTTTAGTTCTATTAACAAAAAGAGCCTGACTGTGGTACATCCATAGCATGGAATACTACTGGACAATAGGAATAAATGACCACTGAAACACACAACAACATGGATGAATCTCAAGGATATTACACAGAGTAAAAAGGGCCTCTCTGAGAAAGATACATACCATGTGATTCCATTAACCAAGAGTCATAAATTACATATAGACAGTTAAAACAGTTTAGTGTTTCCAGGGTTAGGGATAAGTATGGCTAAAAAGGGTACCAGGAGGGAATCTCGTGGTCTTAGTATACCTGAGTACCTTGATTGTGTGAGTGATTACACAAGGCTATACTTGTAATGAAAGCACACAGAGCTATATGCACACACAAATGAGTACGTGTATATCACTGGTAAAATCTGAATAAGCTCTAGTGATTGTCCCAATGTCAACTGGTTTTGTAGTTTCGATATCCTACTGTGGGTTTATGGGCTGTTGGCATGGGAGGAAGACCAGCAGAGGAATTCATGGGACTTTCCTGTACATTTCTTTGCAACCTCCTGTGAATCTATGATTATTTCAAAATAAGTGTTTTCTAAAAGCCCTAGGAAAATGAAAGAAAAAAAAGCAAATACATCTACTCAGTTCTAGTTGTTCTGAAAGTTTAAAGAGCTATGGCAAAGTCCCAATGTTTCAAGAAATAAAAGGAAAGGGGACTGTTGAGTACAAAGACAACAAATTCAAAGAATGAGAGGAAAAAATGCAACTGTATATTAAGTCAAGGTCCAAAAGTGAATTTCAAAACTCCATGCCATGCAGATCACAAGGTCAGGAGTTCGAGACCAGCCTAGCCAATATGGTGAAACACTGTCTCTACTAAAAATACAAAAATTAGTCGGGCGTGGTGGCAGGCACCTGTAGTCCCAGCTACTCAGGGGGCTGAGGCAGGAGAATCGCTTGAACCCAGGAGGCGGAAGTTGCAGTGAGCCGAGATTGCGCCATTGCACTCCAGCCTGGGTGATAGAGCAAGACTTGTCTCAAAAAAAAAAAAAAAAAATTATCATAACAAAAATATTTTGCCAGGCGCAGTGGCTCACGCCTGTAATCCCAGCACTTTGGGAGGCCAAGGCAGGTGGATCACCTGACGTTGGGAGTTCCAGACAAGCCTGACCAACATGGAGAAACCCCTTCTCTACTGAAAATACAAAAATTAGCCGGGCGAGGTGGCGCATGCCTGTAATCCCAGCTACTTGGGTGGCAGAGGCAGGAGAATCACTTGAACCTGGGAGGCAGAGGTTGTGGTGAGCCGAGATCGCGCCATTGCACTCCGGCCTGGGAAACAAGAGCGAAACTCCGTCTCAAAAAAAAAAATCCATGCCATGCCAACCTATAGTACTGAAAGGGCAAGGAAATAATATTCTATCACAGAAAGCAAGCCAAAGGGGCTGGGCCTGTTTCTCATAATCTCAGTAGGCTATATAGATTCTTATTGGACGATGGGCAGCCACCCCCTTTACTGGGAACAACCCCTGAACCCCCATTCGTGTTATAATATAACACAGGGGGGCCCCAGGCAGCCTTTTTGCCCCTGTCAATAATCTGTAAGCTCTACTACCATCAGACCAGATAACTAGACCAGGGGAGAGCATTTGACCCATAACAAACTCTTTCCCCTCTGGCCACAGGTGACTGTTCCAAAAACTAATATCTGATCTAAATTTGGCTGGAATTCCTTACTCAGAAATTTAGAATTGGGACTAAGATTCTCACCTTGGTCTACCTAGTCTCTTGAACACAAAAATATAAAATTGGGGCAAGGCCAAAAGTGACCATTTTGCATTTTCCAAGAAAATAAGCAAGGAATAAAATCAAAAATAACCAAAGGACTCCAGAGCAGCAGGAAACAAGGCAGACCAAGGCCCTCAAGATGGAATTCCAGGTTCTGAGCCTGAAGGCAGCCCTGCCTCTGAGTCCTGGGACCCAGTCTATTTCCCAACAATATTTGTACTTGCCCCTAAAAAATACCCTAACCAATATAACCATGACTTTTAAAAACTCAGGTTTCCAAGCCAGTTGGGCAGCTGTCAAGACACCCAGGGAACCTGTGACACCCTTAGAAGCCAGCCAGCCAGCGCCACCTCTCCCAGAACTGCGATTTACAGACAAGGGCCAGGGCAGGCAGGTGCTGGCCAGGCATGGTTTCCCCAAGCAAGTAAAGAGGTCCCGCCAACCACAGGCACATCTCAGAGATGGAGATGACAGACTCAAATGTCAGGAAAATAAAGAAAAAGAAACATAGAAGTTATAAAGCCAGCCTGCATGATCACAAAGACAATTTACCTCAAAGAGAAGATAAGAGTCCATGGGAAGACTAAACTGCCACTCCAAAGATTTCAGTCCCTGCTGCTCAACTCCTCACTTTGTGACCACAGGCAAGGCCCTTCCCATTTGCGGGTCCCAGCTGCTTCAAGCAGAGCATGAGAGGTTTAGACTCAGTGATCCCTAAAGTCCTCTCTTACTCCATCAGTGGACTATGTATGGCAGCCTGGAACTCTGAGGAAGCCAAACCAAAAAGCAAAGCTCAGTCTGCTGCTGTTCATGCTGTCTATCTGGGGCTCTGGTATGACTTGCCATTGCTGCTGGCCTCAAAATTCCCTCCAAGGACCAGTTTGTGCTTCTCTAGACCTGTTTCCTGGAAGTTCTCCCTACCTGAATCATGAAGTCATTTTCCTCCTGGACCTCACAGATGCAACGGACCACCTCAAAGTCATAGCGGTCATCCCCATCAAGTTCCTCGTCTGGGTTGGTGGTCACATCCACATCTTGGCCGTACTCATCATCGCTCCAGAGAAAGCTCTCAGAAGAGGACTCACTCAAATTATCCTCCTCTACGAGGAAAGGGAAAACAATAGCTACCATTTTAGGTTATAAAATTAAAACCCTTTGATTGTCAAGAATGAAAAATGACCTTATAGTTCCACTACTCCAAGCAAGAATATTCATAGGGCAAGGAAATGAGGATGCTGATCTGTCCTTGGATCTGTCATTTAGTAACAGCCCAAAGGAGGCATGCTGCCAGGCAGTGAACTCAACTCCACTTCCGCATTTCACTGAGAGAATGAAGCCCAAGGGTAGTGGCTATTCAAGATCATAGAACTCAGTGGCAGAGGAGCTACAACTCCCCATGAACCACACAGACCACCATCCCTGACAACTCTAACATGTTCTTCAGCTTCACCCCATCCAGTCAGGACCTGGCTTACAGTCTGTCTGTATCCAGAGCTACCTTTAAAACTCTGTAAACAAAGGCTGAGCATGGTGGTTCATGCCTCTAATACCATTATTTTGGGAGGCTGAAGGAGGAGGATTGCTTGTGCTCGAGAGGTCAAGTTAAGCCTGGGCAACATGGTAAAACCCCGTCTCCACTAAAAGAAAAAAAAAATTAGCTGGCCACAGCGATGCATGTCTATAGTCCCAGCTACTCAGGAGGCTGAGGCAGGAGGATCCCTTGAGCCTGCAAGTTTGAGGCTGCAGTGAGCTATGATCACATCACTGCACTCCATCCTGGGTGACAGCATGAGACTATGTCTCAAAAGACAAACAGGCTGGGCACAGTGGCTCATGCCTGTAATCCCAGCACTTTAGGAGGCCAAGGTGGGCAGATCACTTGAGCCCAGGAGTTTGAGACCAGCCTGGTCAACATGGTGAAACCCTGTCTCTACTAAAAATACAAAAAATTAGCCAGGTGTGGTGGTGCGCCTGTAATCCCAGCTACTGGGGAGGCTGAGGCAGGAGAATCACTTGAACCAGGAGGCAGAGGTTGCAGTGAGCCAAGATCATGCCACTGCACTCTGGCTTGGGTGACAGAGTGAGACTCTGTCTCAAAAACAAAAATAAAAAACAAAAACTCTATAGACAGTGAGGAATGAGGAAGGGGAAGATTACAGGGATAATCAGAGGTAGAATCATTTGAGGCCTGATTAGTTATAATCACATCTAACTTTTACTAAGCACTTGTTCTGAACCAGACACTGTTCTAAGTCAGGTATAACTATTAATATTTTATTGCACTTCACAGATAATGTATTTTTTTTACAAACTGAAGGTGTGTGGCAGCAACCCTGAAAGTCTATTGACACCATTATTCCAAAAGCAAATACTCACTTTGTGTCTGTCAGCATTTTTAAGCAATAAAATATTTTTTTGTTTTTTATTATATTTTATTTATTTATTTTTGAGACAGGGTCTCATTCTGTCACCCACACCAGAGTGCAGTGGCATGATCACAGCTCACTGCAGCCTTGACCTCCTGGGCTCAGGTGTTCCTCCCACCTCAGCCTCCCAAGTAGCTGGGATTACAGGTGCATGCCACAACACCCGGCTAACTTTTTTTGTATTTTTTGTAGAGACAAGGTTTGCCATGTTGCCCAGGCTGGTCTTGAACTCCTGGGGTCAAGCAATCCACCCGCCTCAGCCTCCCAAAGTGTTGGGATTACAGGTGTGGACACCGCACACAGCTTTCATTTTTTACATTGTCAGTTAACATAATGAAATGTACTGCTAGTTCAAATTTTTGAACATTACATCAAAACAAGATTGATCTAATGAACACATATGTCACATTTCTCAGAACATATGGAAGAACTAAACGAATTTTATCTCAAAGAAAGTTTTAAGAAATGTAACAGGCCAGGCACGGTGGCTCATGCCTGTAATCCCAGCACTTTGGGAGTTCGAGGTGGGTGGATCACAAGGTCAGGAGTTCAAGATCAGCCTGACCAACATGGTGAAACTGTCTGTACTAAAAATACAAAAAAATTAGTCAGGTGTGATGGCGCACGCCTGTAATCCCAGCTACTTGGGAGGTTGAGGCAGGAGAATCACTTGAATCTGGGAGGCAGAGGTTGCAGTGAGCCGAGATCACTCCACTGCACTCCAGCCTGGGCAACAGAGAGAGACTCTGTCTCAAAAACAAAAACAAAACAAAACTATATATATATATATGTGTGTGTGTGTGTGTATTATATATATAAAGCCTTTCTCGAGAGGGCTCAAAGATGTGTTTTCAGAGTCGTGTGTGTGAACAAATACCGTCATTCACGTGCATATTCGCTTACACTTCGATGCCTTCATCTGTACCATCATGTAGCAGGGCACAACGGCCAATGCAGCAAGTGAGAAGGTTTTTCAATGCCAGCAGGACTTTGTAACACCTGGGTGAGTGGGCGCCTCCCCTTCCAGGGCCCATATTAGGTTGAGCACATATGTATATGTGTGTGTGTATATATATGTATATATATAACATTTTACTGATTTTTTACATATATACATTATATATGTGTGTGTGTATATATATATAACATATTTTACTGTTTTGTTTTGTTTTTGTTTTTGAGACAGAGTCTGGCTCTGTCGCCCAGGCTGGAGTGAAGTGGCATGATCTCGGCTCACTGCAACCTCAGCCTCCCGGGTTCAAGTGATTCTCCTGCCTCAACCTCCCAAGTAGCTGGGATTACAAGGCAGACACCACCACGTCTGGCTAATTTTTTGTATTTTTCTAGAGATGGGGTTTCACCATGTTGGCCAGGCTGGTCTCGAACTTCTGGGCTCAAGTGACCCACCAGGCTCACCTCACAAAGTGCTAGGATTACAGGCGTGAACCACCGCGCCTGGCCGCCAATTTTTACATTGAATAATTTTTCTATTGAGCTGAGTTCTTATATATTCTGGTTATTAATCTCTTGTTAATGAATAGTTTACAAATATTTTCTTTCGTTTAGTAGGTTTTCGGTTCACTCTAATAATCGTTTAGTTTGCTGTGCATAAGCTTTTCAGCTTGATGCAATCCCACTTGTCCATTTCTGTATTTGTTGTCTATGCTTTTGAGGACTTACTCCAAAAAACTTGACATTTCTCAGCACAGCAATATTTTTCAATTAAGGTATATGCATTGTTTTAGACATATGCTACTGAATACTTAACAGACTACAATATAGTATAAACATAACTTTTGTAAACACTGGGAAAATAAAAATTATGTGTGACTAGCTTTATCTGTTTTATTGTAGTGGCCTAGAACCAAACTGGTAATATCTCCCAGGTATGCTTGTATTTTCCAATAAATGATCAGCAAATGATCAGGCCAGAAGAGCCTCCTTACCCAGTGCTTTCCCTTTCCCTTTGTGGTGTCCAGATTCTGGGCCATGAAGCTGCGGGCTCATATGGACCCCTGGCTTGTGTGAGGACCCACACCTGGTAACGACAAATGCCTTGGGTGGAGAAGGCTCCTGGGAGGTGTCACTGATCTCCTCACTGCAGGGGCATTCTGGAAGAACAGGATCAGGAAAGAATGAACAACCCTAGATAACAGTGGTGCATTCCAGAATCAATCTCATCCAACCAACAAGTCTCCTTTTCAGGCAGCACAAAGGCTCAGGGACAATTCAACCAAAAAGAGGTGTGGAGAGCAGATGCAGGGGCCCAAACGCCCCCCTTCAGCATTGCCCCTCTCCTCTCTTCCTGGTAAGTTTTTCTAAGCTAGAAGATACACTGAGAATAAAACGTGGCATCCTTTAAGTCCCAAAGTCAGAATACAGATTTTTCTAAACATTTTTGTGAAGACTAGACACAGGTTTTAAGAAGGGAATCCTTTCTCAAGAGGGCTCAAAGATGTGTTTTCAGAGTCGTGTATGTGAACAAACACCGTCATTCACCTGCACATCCGCTTACACTTCGATGCCTTCATCTGTACCATCCTGAAGCAGAGCACACTGGCCAATGCAGCAAGTGAGAAGGCTTTTCAATGCCAGCAGGACTTTGTAACACCTGGATGACTGGGTGCCTCCCCTTCCAGGGCCCATACTAGATTGAGCCCACAGCCCTGGTAAAGGACTCTTGGTCCTTCCTCTGCTCAGCACAGGTTCAGAGGCCATAATGGGAGAAAGCAACCGCTCCCCACTCATAGTAAGGAAACCTAAGTGAAGCCCTCAGGAAAAAAAATTACCAGGTTTGGTTTTCTTTTTCTTTTTCTTTTTCTTCTTTGGCTTCACTCTCACAAACTCTTTGAATTTCTTCTCTTTATTCTTTTCCTTGTCTTTTGTAGCTAGAATTAAACACAAATGTTGGCATTTTAACATTTTGTTTTCAATGCTGGGGTGCTTATTATTTTCCCAAGTAAGCATGTCCAGAGGGCCTGGCTCTACCTGGGAAGTCTGGAGCAGACTGCCCGTGGCAGAGCCACGCCTCCATCACTTAGCCTTTCAGTCCAGCTCAGCACACTCTGGCCCACTGCCTGTCATTGTAAATGGATTTCAGTGAAACACACCATGCTCACTGGTTACGTGTCTTTCACACTTCAACAGCAGAGCTGAGTAGTGAGGACAGAGGGCTTATGGTCCCCAAGGTTGAAAATATTTATTATCTGGCCCTTTACAGACAAGTTTGCAAAACTCTACTTAGATCACTGCTCCTCAACCCTGGCTACATACTGGAATCACCTGGGGATCTGATTTTTTTGTTGTTGTTTTCGTCGCCATGTCACCCAGTGGCACAATCTCAGCTCACTGCAACCTCCGCCTCCTGGGTTCAAGTGATTCCCCTGCCTCAGCCTCCAGGGTAGCTGGGACTACAGACACATGCCACCACACCTGGCTAAATTTTGTATTTTTAGTAGAGACAGGGTTTTACTATGTTGGCCAGACTGGTCTTGAACTCCCGACCTCAGGTGATTCAGCCGCCTCAGCTTCCCAAAGTGCTGGGATTATAGGTGTGAGCCACCGCGTCCAGCCAGGATTCTGTTGCTTGTTTCACTCTTTTTTTAAAAATCGAGGTACCATTCATATAACATAAAGTTATTTTTAAACGAACAGTTCATGCCTTCCAAATACCAAAACGTCATCCTCTCTACTCTACAACAAAACTCCTTAAGATGTCAATCCTCCCTGTCCAAACTTCTCCCTTCAGGGTATTTCCTAATCACAATCTAAAAAGCTTCCCACCTACCACTCTACTGAGATCAGTTTTCAAAATTAATAGCCTCACCATTGAAAAATCCAGTCGTAGCCAGGCATGGTGGCTCATGCCTGTAATCCCAGCACTTTGTGAGGCCAATGCAGGCAAATCACCTGAGGTCAGGAGTTTGATATCAGCCTGGCCAACACGGCAAAACCTCATCTCTACTAAAAATATAAAAATTAGTCAGGCGTGGTGCTAGACACCTGTAATCTCAGCTACTTGGGAGGCTGAGGCAGGAGAATTGCTCGAACCTGGGAGGCAGAGGTTGCAGTGAGCCCAGATCGCACCATTGCACTCCAGCCTGGGCAACAGAGTGAGAATCTGTCTCCAAAACAAACAAAAAAAATCCAGTTGTTTCTTCTTCTCTTACCAAATATACTTGTAGGATTTCAAGTAATTCACCATGCCTTACTTTTTAGATGTCAACATGAGTTTACATGTACATGTATCCTATGACCTTGCCATCCACTACAACATCTTCATTCAAGAGAAAGCATCACTTATGTCCACACAGAGACTTATACATGAAGGCTCATAGCAGTTTTAGTTGTAATCGCCCCAAACTGAAAACTGCCCAAATGTCCATCAACAAGTGAATGTGCAAATAATTCATGATGTATCCATACAATGGAAAACTTATCAGCAATAAAGGTACAAACAGCAACATAAGTGAATCTCAAAGTATGCTGAGTGAAAGGAGCCAGACAAAACAAGTGCACACTGCAGGATTCCATTTCTATAATAGTCTACAAAATGAAAAAAAAAACCGGCTGGGCATGTGGTGGCTCACACCTGTAATCCCAGCACTTTGGGCGGCCAAGGTAGGCAGATCAGCTGAGGTCAGGAGCTCAAGACTAGCATGGCCAACATGATAAAACCCCGACCCTACTAAAAATACAAAAATTAGCCGGGTGTGGTGGCTCACACCTGTAACCACAGTTACTTGGGAGGCTGAGGCAGGAGAATCGCTTGAGCCCAGGAGGTGGAGGTTGTAGTGAGCTGAGATCACGCCACTTCACTCCAGCCTGGGTGACATAGCAACTCTGTCTCGGAAAAAAAAAAAAAAGAGAGAAAACAAACCATAAGTAACAGTAAGCAGAATAGTGGTTGCCTGGAGCTCAGGTGGAGGGGAGAGGTGGGAAGGAGGAACTAAAAAGGGGCATGAGGAAAGTTTGGGAGGAAGTGGAATATGTTTACTATCCTGATTGTGGTGATAGTTGGGTATAAACATATGTTAAATCTCACCAATTATACCATTTAAATATGTGCAGTTCATTGTACAATTAAGTCTCAATAAAGCTATAAAGAAAAACAATCAATTCAGTTGCATTTAGTACATTCACAGTGTTGTATAACCACTTTGATACAGTTCTAAGAACACTTCCATCACTCCAAAGTAAAACCCTTTACCATTAAGCAATATTTCTCCTCCCCTAAACTCCTCCCCTCAGCCCCACCAACCTGCATCTGACTCCATGGGTTTATCTACTCTGGATATTTCATAAATATGGAACCATACAATACATTACCTTTTGTGTCTGGTTTCTTTCATTTAGCATAATTTTTTCAAGAATATCAGGATTTTTAAAACACTTTCCAAGTGATTCTGATACGGAATCAAGATCTCCACAAAGCAGGTGTGGGGCAGGGTAGGCAATCAGATTCCATTTTAACTAAGCACTTGTGTGCAAGGAAATCACAAATATCTCATTTAATTGGTGTGTATATCATTCCCATTTTACAGGCAGGGAAACTGAAGCTCAGAGAGGTGAAATCACCCACCTGACATCACATAGGTATTTAAAAGCAAATTGGTGTGACTCTCCAGCACCATGTCTGCACTGCAACCAGGCCCCTCTCCCAAATGAGCACTTGGGAACCATCAGAAAGGAACAGTGGGCTGTGCCTATTGACTGGCAAGCCTGGAAGCTATAGGCAGAGTTGATGTACTGGCTAGAGAACATAGGACTTAAGGGTATTTGAGCTCCTTAACTGTTAAAATACCCTGCAATTAGAGAAGAAAGTCAACAAACATGAAAGCTAGGAGAGAACTTAGACCAATTTGTAAAAGCACTCATTTTTAAAACCAAGAAACCAAGGCCCAAAGAAAGTAGATGGGCAAAACATGGTCAGATGCCTCCTGAATTTCAAAAAAGCTATCAATAATTTTTACTTTTCATTGATCCTGGGAACAGGGTCTTCCCCAAACATAAAAACAAAACTCATTTTTACAGTTTCTTGGCTACCACTGTATTATTAGCCATGGTTTCAATTCATTTAGTCAACAGATACCACGCATATACTATGTTCCAGGCACATGCTAGGGAGGAGGGATACGGCAATGAACAAAGACAGATGACACCCCCTGTCCCTCACAGAGCTATATTCTATTCAGTTGGTGCAAAAGTAATTGCTGTTTTTGCCACTGAAAGTCACAGCAAAAACCACAATTACTTTTGCACCAACCTAAAAAGCTGATGGGGCAGCAAACTATGGATAAGAGGGAATTTCCTCAACTGGATAAAGAACTTCTTTGCAGCCAACTTCATACTTAATGGTAAGAAATTGGATGTTTTCCCCTTAAGATCAGGAACAAAGCAAGATGCGTCTCTCACTACTCCTTTTACTCGAAATCTTAGCTAGTGGAATAAGCCAGAAAAGGACATAAAAGCTCTACAGACTGAAATGGAAGAAATAACACTATCTTTGTTTGCAGATGATCTGACTGTCTATGTAGAATATCCCAAAGAATTGATCAAAACAAAAATTGCCAGAACAGCACTTATAGCAAGGTTACAAGATACAAGGTTAATATACAACAACCTATTGCTTTTCTATATGCCAGCAATGAACAACTGGAATTTGAAATCAAGAAATAGCAAGGAGATCTGTATGGCTCCAAAGGAATTGAAATTAGAATTAGGTTGAGCGAGGGAAAGAAGCAGATGGAGGCTAGAAGCAGATCATGATGAAGGGCCCTGTGAGGAAGTTGGCTTTTACTATGAGTGATTTAGGGAGCCACTGGAGGATCTCAGCAAAGGAGGGATATTATCTGTTGTACCTTTACCCCCAACCCCCCACCACACACACACAAACTGCTCACTGATCCAGTTTTTATTTGTAAATTCAGGTTTTAGTGACCTCCAACTAAAGTAATTATACCCATCAGCTTAGTGAAATGCTAACAGAATTTATCCTGTCAGTAGGAGAACTGCCTGAAGCAGCAACATAATCGAGGTCCTAAATCCTTGAGACAGAGAGGGCAAGATGTAGAAGAAAACTGCCCAATGCTAGGGCATGCCTGGTTATCTGGCTAAAGATGGTGGTCATTTGTAAACTCCAGTGGCACAACTTGCAGGCCCTAGAGAAAAAACAGAGAATTGCCCAGCAAGGACTGAGCTAAGCCAGGTGAGTCCCTGAGGAACAGGGGTAGACAAGGTGACAACAGGCAGAAATCCCTAGACTGCCATGTGCACAGGAAGTCTCCTGCAGGTAGGCACTCCTATTTCCCACTCCAGGGCCTGGGACAGGCACTCTTCCCTGGAATCATAAAAGACAGCAGAGCCTCAAGGTGAGAGTATGGGCTTCACAACAGATTCAAATCATAGCTCCACCACCTGCTAGAGCGGTAAATACTGGTTCAAATTAATCCATCTCATCTGCACTTTAGCTTCTAATCTATAAATTAGGCATTATAGATGCCTAATATGCCAACATTAGAGCATTCAAATTCTTAAAACAAGTACTTCTAGACCTAAAGAAATACTTAGCCACATAATTTTAGTGGGGGACTTCAACACCCCACTGACACAGCATTAGAAAGATCATCGAGGCAAAAAACAAAGAAACACTGGACTTAAATTTTACACATGACCAACTGAATCTAACAGACATCTACAGAGTACTCCATCCAGCAACGACAAACTATACATTCCACCCATCTGCAAATGGCAAATAACCTAAAATTGACCACGTGCTTGGCCATAAACCAAGTATCAATGAATTCAAATCATTGAAATCATATCAACCATACTCTCAGACCACAGTGGAATAACAGCATAAATTAGGCATAACAGCACCCACCTCATAGGGTTTAGTTCTGATGACTAAACAAGACAATACAAGTAATGAACTTGGAACAGCGCCCAGCACATGAGGTACTCAAATGTCAGTTGTCAGTTGTTATTATCTTGCTTGCAATACTCTTTCCCTGGAAAGCAGTGCTGGTCGCTGGTCTGCTGTCAGCTCTCTCTCTGGACAGCTTTACCAATTGTTCCATGACCCACAGAGCATGTACTGGCTGTACAGCTTCCTCCCGGCTGCCCTGACTGGGTTGGACAAAGAGTGACTTCCTGCCAGGGCTCTGGATCGGAGAGCAGCTTGTCGCCTAAGCAGGGCGAGACTTTCCTCCAGCCACTTGTCCTCTCCCCAAGCTGCAGGTGTCCATCAGGAGAAATACCAGAGGCCTTCTTGCTCCTCCATACAGCTGACTCTTGAGTATTCCATCCAATCACTGACTTATGAGAGCAGAGGGACAACGGTCATCAGACCGCTGCTTCCAGGAGGGAAAAGAATAACATCACCACCACTTATGGGGTAACTGCTTGTACACCACAGAGCAGAGCTCAGCCACGAGGCTGGGACAAGCAACGACCAGAGCATGTTCTGATCTGCACAAGGGGGTGGCAGCTCAAGGGCAGAACAGAAGCAGATATGGGCTTAGAGGGGTTCTCTCTGCCTGTCAGAGAAGCGGTACTCAGGGCCTGCCAGTGTCATTTCACCATGTCTACCTTCCCAACCTCATCTCCTATCAGTCCCCTACCATGGGTGCCACCCAGACACCAACCCAGGACGGCCCTCCAATAACCCCTCCCTCCTCAAGCCCTGCATTTTTCTTTTACTTTTTTTTTTTTTTTTTTTTTGAGACGGAGTCTCGCTCTGTCGCCCAGGCTGAAGTGCAGTGGCCAGATCTCAGCTCACTGCAAGCTCCGCCTCCCGGGTTTACGCCATTCTCCTGCCTCAGCCTCCCGAGTAGCTGGGACCACAGACGCCCGCCACCTCACCCGGCTAGTTTTCTTTTCTTTTGTATTTTTTAGTAGAGATGGGGTTTCACCGTGTTAGCCAGGATGGTCTCGATCTCCTGACCTCGTGATCTGCCCGTCTCGGCCTCCAAAAGTGCTGGGATTACAGGCTTGAGCCACCGCGCCCGGCCAGGCCCTGCATTTTTCTTAGCTCATGTGGTAGACGTTGCAATGCCCTCCCCCACACCATTTCTCCACTTCTTCCATAGGAAGAGTTCATGTTCCGGGTTCCCTTGAGAGAGGGGTGGCAGATGTTCTGCCTATGGGATATAAGAAGTGATGTGTGGCACTTCTGGGTTGTGCCCTTAAAAGAAAGGAGCATACTTTCCCTTCCCAGCAGCTGAAAGATAAGCAAACGGGGGGAGCCATTTTAGACCCCAAAGAAGAGCAGCACCTGGGGCCTGGTGGAACGATGGGGAGAAAGCAAGGCCCAGGAACCTTCAGAGTCTGAGCAGAGCCACCATGGGTAACTTGCAGTTCATCCTGAGAGGAAAATAAATTTCTCTGATTTTAGCCAGCTATGTTGTTATCTCTGTTATGGCACCATAAGCCATATTCTAATTAAACTCACACTGCTCTCTTTGTTTAAGGGGAGGAGGACATGTTCCTGTGATAAGGCCAGTATAGTCCCATGAGAAAAGCTGTGGATGGCAACAAAGAGGTACCCACTCCAGTGCCCCAAGGTTCACTTTGGCCTAAAACAGATTTACCCAGGGTGAGAACATGACCCAAACAGATGTAGCAATAAGTAATAATAAGCACAGAAGAGGCCCTCTTTGACACTAGAAAATTCTTTCTGAGTCTAACCTGTATTCAGGACTGAACTCACCTAAATAGAAAGAAACCCAAGGGAGCCTGAGCTGGCTCCTGGAAGATAATTTATTAAGTGACGCTGGTATACTGAGAAACCTCATTTGGAAAAGCAAATCTAAACTGACCTTCTAAATTCACTTTACAACTAAAGGCTTGGCTGAGAGCAGAAGAACCATATGAGTGACAGGATTACAGAAGGCTGGCATCAGAAGGGACACCTTAGGGACAGATGATTGGTTTATTCCCCTTGATGCCTCTGAATCCTTGCTGTGCCTATTCCTGGCACAGGAATGCTTTTCCTCTTCCCCGGCTTCTAGTCCAACTCCTATCTAGCCTCACTCCTTAAGGCATGGGTTAGTCTGCTCAAGCTGTCATAACAAAACATTACAGACTGGGTGGCTTAAACAACAGATATTTCTTTCTCACAGTTCTGGAGGCTGGAAAGTACAAGATCAAGGTGCCAGCTTATTTGGTTCCCAGTGAGGCCCCTCTTCCCAGCTTGCAGAGAGCTGTCTTCTTGCTGCATCTTCATATGGGGGGATAGGGGGAGCTTTCTGTTCTCTTAATCCCACCATGAAGGCTCCACACTCATGACATCATTTAAACTTAATTATTGCCAAATACCATCACACTGAGGGTTAGGACTTCAACAGATGAATTTTAGGGAGGAAAGCAGGACACAATTCAATTCACAGCAAGGCCTAACTCAAATGTCTTTCTCCTCTCAACAGTCCAGCTCCTACCCTACAGGCAAAATCTGAATCTGTGTTCCCACAGCACTTTAGATGTTCCTAACACAGAACTTAGCCTTCTCATGTTGTTTATGAGCTTTTCTCCCCACATGAAAGGGCCTGGTCTCAGGCACACCTAATTCTACATCATCACTTTAGAAATGAGGAGATCAGCCAGGCACGGTGGCTCATGCCTGTAATCCCAGCAATTGGGGAGGCCAAGGCGGGTGGATCACCTGAGGTCAGGAGTTCGAGACCAGCCTGACCAACATGGAGAAACCCCGTCTCTACTAAAAACACAAAATTAGCCAGGCATGGTGGTGCATGCCTGTAATCCTGGCTACTCGGGAGGCTGAGGCAGGAGAATCGCTTGAACCCGGGAGGCGGAGGTTGCAGTGAGCAAAGACCGCACTATTGCACTCCAGCCTGGGCAACAAGAGCGAAAAAGAAAAGAAAGAAAGAAAGAAAAGAAATGAGGAGATCAGATCTGTGAAGAGACCTGCCTGAGATCACAAAGGGAACAGTGGCAGGTTGCTACTAAGATCAGTCTACGGGCTCTCAGACCAAAACTACTACTTCTGCTCAAACTTACTGGCCCAGAAATTGAGGAGTCCAAAACCAAGAAATTTCTGCAGGGTACTTTCGAGTCCCAATGGTTCTGCTAGAAGCCCCAGGAATCTTCATCAGAGAAATCCATTAGAACCCAAGTTTGGGACCACTTGAGGCCCAGAGTTCAAGACCAGCCTGGATAATATGGCAAAACCCCATCTGTACTAAAAATACAAAAATTAGCTGGGTGTGGTGGTGCATGCCTGTAATCCCAGCTACTTGGGAGGCTGAGGCAGGAGAACTGTATGAACCCTGAAGGCGGAGGTTGCAGTGAGCCAAGATCATGCCACTGCACTCCAGGTTGGGCAACACAGTGAGATTCTGTCTAAAAAAAAAAAAAATCGGAGCATTCAGCATAAAGGGGGTACTTTTTTACAGTTACTATCAACATGCAGCACAAATCCTATAATATTCTGTTTTTCACTTAGGCAGAATGTCAAGTTCACACTGCCTGTAAACTAAAACATAGGCTGCCTGGTATCAGAGCCTCACTCTGAAACGTCTCCCCAACTAAACTCCCCACACTGTCTGAAATTCCACTCTAGAGATAAGGGCTTTCTCAGAAGCCTGAGGTGAAACCAGGATACTATTAAGTTGGTGCTATTCTTTCAAATTTTTAGTTATCAGATTAGTCAAGTATCCAGTAAAACCCTGATAAACTGGGGCAAGGCTTTGATGGGAGAAATGTAAGGGGTGATGCCTGGAAGAGGGGTGCCTTCTGGAGAGCTGGGGCAGAATGAGGCAGCCACACTACAGAATCTTCAGCATACACTGCTATGTTCACTCTCACTGATAGCCAGCTACGTGATAAAGGCTGAACATGTCTACTGAGCCCCATCCAGATATGATAATACCGAGGCTCTTGCTGGTTAGTGGCACAGTCAGGGCTGGTGGCCAGGCTTTCAATTTTCCATCTAGATCACAGCAAGATGGATGGTCTAGTTCCTTCGATCTGGTAACTGCTAAACGTATCAGCAATGAGGCATGGGAGATACATTTGGGTAATCGCCATGTTGTCTAGGAGGCTGTGTCCACCTGACATGTGGGTGGGGGTACATTCCTTCCTGGCTGCACAAATCCTGCCCTCACTGAGAGGGTACAAAAATGATCAGGCTGTGCCCTCAATGAGAGGGTACAGAAATGATCAGACAGTGGGTGAGTGGTCTGTGCGGCACATTCTGCCACCAAATTGATCAATTTTACAAAGAAACACTTTAAATAAATTAAAACATAAAGATTTAAAAACCTTTTGGCGGCCGGGCGCAGTGGCTCAAGCCTGTAATCCCAGCACTTTGGGAGGCCGAGACGGGCGGATCACGAGGTCAGGAGATCGAGACCATCCTGGCTAACACGGTGAAACCCCGTCTCTACTAAAAAATACAAAAAACTAGCCGGGCGAGGTGGCAGGCGCCTGTAGTCCCAGCTACTCGGGAGGCTGAGGCAGGAGAATGGCGTAAACCCGGGAGGCGGAGCTTGCAGTGAGCTGAGATCCGGCCACTGTACTCCAGCCTGGGCGACAGAGCGAGACTCCGCCTCAAAAAAAAAAAAAAAAAACCTTTTGGCAACAAGTTAAAGCATAGGGATTTAAAAGACTCTGGTTTCCCTTAAAGCATTTTATAACTGTCTACCCCTACTAGTCTAGTGAGTATACAGCAGGTCTTATTTTTTAAAACTGGTAAACAGAAATCTCCAGTTCACCAAGAAATTTCCAAATCCCATTGAAAAGGATCCTTCAGTATTAAGGAGATTAAAATCCCAGGTCAGTATAATGCGTGAGATTCAAGAGAGAGACATAAAGTAGAAAATCAATTACTCAAAAAAAAAAAAAAAAGAAAGATGAAATAAAAGAAAATCAATCACTCAGGCTTCTTAATTATACCAAAATGGTAATGTCTTGTCTATTGGTTTCATAGCTCATCAGTAGTTGGCTGAGTTCAGAACTCAGATCTCTGACTACCTGGGTAAATGCTTTCACTGAGATAAAGAGAGACTATATATTCAGAGTTTACTATAGGCCAGACATTTTACAAAGCATTTCCCCTTGGGTCATTTACTGTAACAAAGTTATGAGGTAGGTAGTACTATTATCTCTATTTCACAGATAGGAGAATTGAAGTTTAGCAAGTTCTCTGCCCAAGGTCCTGGAGCAAGCAAGTGGTAGAGCCTGTATTCAAACTCAGGTGAGCTGACATATATTACTCAACATAAACCAAGTCATGCAAGTACAGTTAACCAAGAATCCCAAAGCCAGGTGGTGGATCAGCATCTGGCCAGGAATACCTGCCCTACACTGAGGTGCATTATGCTGGGCAAAGTCCCTCCTCAGACAATTACCATGAACAGGGAGAGGGAGAGGCATTATGTCCTAGCATAGACAGCACACATCATGATGATCAGGCAAGCAGGACTTCCCTGGGTCCCTCAGTGGCCTCTTGCCTGTCGAGCCTTAGTCGTTGGAACAATCTGACTCTGGTAGCTTTGTGCTGTCTGGGGTAGGCTGCACCCTACTTCCAGTGTTGTACCCTCATCCTGCCCAGATGTCACTCCATTAAGATATCCAGTGCCTGCTATTTCTACTGGCTCCTGACACCTCAATGATCTCCATTTACTCAACATAATCTCCAGCCTTCAGCGCTGGTTGTTTCCACAGTGCTGCAGAGCCCATGGGATACTGCAGTGACTCAAGATGACTCAACATAATTCCTCCCCAACAGCACTCAGAATCCAGCTAGAGAGCTCACACAAATGCACCCACCTCAGCCACATATGGCTGGATAAGAAGGATGAAATTATGGAAAGCAAGGAGAAGAAGGAAATCCACTTCCCCACACCAGGCCTTGAAATAGGCTCATGAAAAAGATTAGCTCACAAACTAATTACAGGAACTCAGGTTTACACTCAGAAAGAGAGAGTGAGGTCTGGAGACCTGAAGAGAGTCCAACAGTGACTGAGGGAACAGATGGGATTCACAACCCTTGTGCCCAGCTCCAAAACTTATGCTTTCAGAAGCATCATCCTGTCCTTACGTATTATTTAGCAAGACCGTGATATAATCAGGTTTGTACTTTCAAAGATCGATCTGACGGCAAAATGATGGATAATCACAGTGAGTAAAGAATGATGGGAGGAAAACTGGTTAAGAAATGACCACAACAACCAGGGCAAGAGGGGAAACCTGGATTAGTGCCATGGGACTGAAAAGGAGAAGATTAATTTGGAGGTAAGTCAGATAAAAGGAAACAAATAGATAAAAGGAAACACCATGCCTACCTAAGCATGCTTTTTATTGAAGCATAAAACATACACAGAAAAGTACACACAAATAAACATACAAATCAATACTTTTTCATAAATGAACACACCCGTATAGTCACCATGCAGATCAGGAAACAGAACATTTCCGGAGCCCTAGAAGTCTCCCTCCTGCCCAGTTTCCAGTCCTATCTACCTCCTCCAAAAGGTAACTACTGTTCTGACCTCAAATACCACAAATTAGTTCTTACTCATTTTTGAACTTTATATAAGCAGAACCATATAATCTGTATCAGTTTATGCTAGCTTATTTGGTTGTTGTTTTGAGATGGAGTCTCACTCAGTCGCCCAGGCTGGAGTGCAGTGGCACAATCTCGGTTCACTGCAACCTTTGCCTCCCGGCTTCAAGCGATTCTGCTGCCTCAACCTCCAGAGTAGCTGGGATTACAGGCACGCACCACCAAGCCCAGCTAATTTTTTTGTATTTTTAGTAGAGACAGGGTTTCACCATGTTAGTATGGCTGGTCTCGAACTCCTGACCTCAGGTGATCCCCCGCCTTGGACTCCCAAAGTACTGGAATTATAGGCATGAGATACTGTGCTTGGCCTCACATTATATTTCTAATGGATAATACAGCACATACAAAGTCTTGACAGCATAAATGAAGGCTGACCCCTCGAAGGGTCAGAGTTCACCTTAGTCTGCATGGCTCTGCCCATCCTGAAACCTGATTGTATACTCTACTGGGAACACTGTCAGATGTCCTAGGAGTTCCATACACCATTTAATACCTACATGTTTTAATAGAAAACCTTTAAGCCAAGAAGTAGATAATGATATTACAATAGCAAGTAAAAAGCTGGGAAGATGATAGAATTTATTGGAAATCCATTAATTCTTCTGAAATTCCCCTGGAAACATGTAATTTTTCAATTTCTGTAAGCTTTAGAAGATATTTCCTAAAAGGTTCTCTGTAATAAGTTATAAAATGAGATTTTATGGTAACCCCTACTACTACTATTATGGTTTCTATGCAAAATAAACAGTGCTATTATAAATATCTTCAGTTGCACTTAAGATGAAACAGGATTCACATTTGGACCTGGCAGTAGAATCACATATCACCTTTTGGTTATCGTGCTCTTTTGTACTGCTGGCAAGGAAAACACACAGGTTTGGGAGAGTGGCACGATGGCACCCATGCTGCTCTGACCACGAGTTCTCCTGCTGGCTTCTGAATGAGGTCCCTTTGCTTGACTGTCCCCACTCATACTGGAAGCAGCAAGGCCTTCAGAGGCTAAGCGACTGTGGCCTGCAGGAAGGCCACAGCTCCATGGTGCAGCCCGGAGGATCACTTAGTATGTTCAATCCTGTGGGATTCAACTGGAACAAACCTAATGCCTGCATTGTGTGTCAGAAAACACAAGCACTGTGGCCAAGCAACCGAGCCATCCATGACACAATGAAGAATGAAGATACTTACTTGGGGAACTGGCAGAGACCCGCTTCCTGGTCAGGGTCTCCTGGCTGGGCTTGTCTGAAGCTGAAGGGCCCCTGGTTTGGACATGCCTCTTTCCCGGGCTCTCCTCTGGCTCCAGTGACTTCTCCATTCCATGGAAATACTTCATGTGATAGTGCAACAGTTTGGCTTTGCGGAAAAATTTTAAACAGTCCACAACCTTGCATCTAAACTTATGGTCTAGGTCGACAGCTGGTGCATTAGATGACACAAAATCATCTGTTTTCTTAAAAGTATTTGTTACTGAAAAAAAATAAAAACAAAAGCAAAGGTTCCTTGTATTTATCCCAATTATTACAAAACATGCACTAACACATGACAACTGAAGGTGAAAGACTAGCGTGCATATGTAGCCTGAGATATCAGACTGCCATTACCTCCTCAAATTACTGTTTAGAGAGAATGAAAACAACTTCAGGTCAAATAAGACTCAACTGTGATTCATCTTTAGGAAGAAGAAATCAACATGTTTATTTTCAACAGTCGTACAAGTTTTCAGGGTTTCACATACTTTAAGGAAAAATCCTTAAAAAACAAAACAAAACAAAACAAAACATCAAGGATCTCAGGCCAGGCAGAGCGGCTCACACTTGTAATCCCAGCACTTTGGGAGGCCAAGGCAGGTGGATCACTCGAGATCAGGAGTTCATGACCAGCCTGACCAACATGGTGAAACCCCATCTTTATTAAAAATACAAAAAAATGGGCTGGGCATGGTGGCTCACACCTGTAATCCCAGCACTTTGGGAGGCCAAGGGAGGTGGATCACCTGAGGTCAGGAGTTCGAGACCAGCCTGGCAATATGGTGAAACCCCGTCTCTACTAAAAATACAAAAATTAACCAGGCATGGTGGCAGGTGCCTGTAATCCCAGCCACTTGGGAGGCTGAGGCAGGAGAATTGTTTGAATCTGGGAGGCGGAGGCTGCAGTGAGTCAAGATCATGCCATTGCACTCCAGCCTGGGAGACAAGAGCAAGACTTTGACTCAAACAAAAAACAAACAAACAAACAAATTAGCCAGGCATCGTGGAGCACACCTGTAATTCTAGCTATTCGGGAGGCTGAGGCATGATAATTGCTTGAACCCGAAGGCAGAAGTTGCAGTGAGCTGACATCATGCCACCCTGGGCAACAGAGCCAGACTCTGTCTCAAATAATAATAATAATAAAATAAAATAAAATAAAAATTTAAAAAATCAAGGATCTCAAGCTGGTACTTATGAGTTGGACCAGACTTACATTCACTACCATCCTGGTACCAATCCTTGTGGACAGAAATAGGGAATATTCCTCAGTATCTCTCTGTGAAACCTAAGAGATTTTACGCCAGTTTTTGTGCAAGGGAAGTGTAACAGTTACAAACGTTTTAGTACTGAGTCTTTGAGATTTCAACACGTACTTTGTTTTGTGATATACTTTGTCTGATCAAAAGGATCCAGAATTGGCCAGGTGCAGTGGTTCACACCTGTAATCCCAGCACTTGGGGAGGCCGAGGTGGGTGGATCACCTGAGGTAATGAGTTCGAGACCAGCCTGGACAACACGGTGAAACCCCGTCTCTACTAAAAATACAAAAATTAGCTAGGCATGGTAGCACATGCCTGTAATCCCAGCTACTCAGGAGGCTGAGGCAGAAGAATTGCTTGAACCTGGGAGGCGGAGGTTGCAGTGAGCCAAGATCAAACCACCGCACTACAGCTTGGGTGACAGAGCAAGACTCTGTCTCAAAAAAAAAGAAAGAAAGGCCGGGCGTGGTGGCTCATGCCTGTAATCCCAGCACTTTGGGAGGCCAAGGTGGGTGGATCACAAGGTCAGGAGATCGAGACCATCCTGGCTAACACGGTGAAACCCCATCTCTACTAAAAATACAAAAAAATTAGCTGGGCGTGGTGGCAGGCGCCTGTAGTTCCAGCTACCCGGGAGGCTAAGGCAGGAGAATGGCTTGAACCCGGGAGGCAGAGTTTGCAGTGAGCCGAAATTATACCACTGCACTTAAGCCTGGGCAACAGAGCAAGACTCTGCCTCAAAAAAAAAGGATCCAGAATAGGAGAAATAAGTTCTAGTATTCTACAGCACTATAGGGGAACTATAGTTAATAGTTCATTATATATTTTCAAATAGCTAGAAAAGCAGATTTTGAATGTTCTGAACACAAAAAAATAAATGTTCAAGGTGATGGATTTGCTAATTATCCTGATTTAATCATTATACATTGTATACATGTAAGGAAATGTGTACCACATGAATATGTAAAATTATTACATGTCAATTAAAAATAACAATAAATGAGGTCAAGGCAAGAGGATCACTCGAGGCCAGGATCCTCAAGATCAGTGTAGGCAACTCAGCAAGACCTCATCTCTACAAAAATAATTTTTTTTTAATTAGCCAGCCATGATGCATGTGCCTATAGTCCCAGCTGTCCAGGAGGCTCAGGTGGGAGGATCCCTTGAGCCCAGCAGGTTCAGGCTGCAGTGAGCCATGACTGCACCACTGCACTTCAGCCTAGGCAACAAAGCAAGATCCTGTGTCAAGAATGAATAAATAAAATAACAATAATAATAATAAATGCAAAATAAACAACAACAAAAAGGACCCAGAGACTACAAGAAAAACCAGCTAACTAAATGGAGGTAGAAGGCATAAGGAAGACTCATAGGACTCAATGATCAATTTCAAAGAGACAATAAAAGCATGACCCTAAAAAACAAATAAGCAGAAGGCAATAGTCGGTCAGGCACCAATGACAAAAACTAAACCCATCACAAGGACTTTTTTTTTTTTTTTTCCTTGAGATGGAATCTCACTCTTGTCTCCCAGGCTGGAGTGCAATGGTGAGATCTCAGCTCACTGCAACCTCTACCTCCCCAGTTCAAGTGATTCTCCAGCCTCAGCCGCCCAAGTAGATGGGATTACAGTCGCCCACCACCACCACGTCCACCTTTTTTTGTTTTGTTTTGTTTTGTTTGTTGCTTTAGTAGAGACTGGTCCAGGCTGGTCTCGAATGCCTGACTTCAAGTGATCCGCCTGCCTCGGCCTCCCAGAGTGCTGGAATTACAGGTGTGAGTCACCACCCGCGGGCCACAAGAACCTCTTGTGTGTTAGAAATGCAGTTTATTGAGGACTGCCTTTAGAATGTCTTCCCACCAACGAAAACAATCACCTTAAGTCACTCCTATGCTACAGATTTGGTCACCCAAGAATATATCAAATGGACCTTTTTTTAAAAAATTAAGAATTCCATGTGCAATGAATGGACCTTTCTAGAGTTAATCAAATTTTTCTTAAACATAGTCACACAATTTCCACTGAAAGCAGGTAGCCTGTTAAACCTTTGGTAAGTATTATGATTATTTTTTCAAGTGTCATCCCATAATCAGAAGTAATTTTAAAATTCTTAAATTTGATCTAAATTATACTCTACATTTCAAAATTAGGTTTGGTGGTCTGAAGGATGCTATTAGAGAGCCAATTTAAACCAACAAAAACCTATACACACACATCACAAAGCAGAATACCT
Source organism: Rhinopithecus roxellana (assembly GCF_007565055.1). Lineage (NCBI taxonomy): Eukaryota > Metazoa > Chordata > Mammalia > Primates > Cercopithecidae > Rhinopithecus > Rhinopithecus roxellana. The sequence goes on along the minus strand of NC_044561.1, from coordinate 108,259,630 downwards.
TAAAATCACTTTCTACCTATAACAAGAGATATAAAAGATGCCAGATCAGTTAGTTGCAGGTAAGAGAAGAAAAAGTTGGCCAGGCGCGGTGGCTCACGCCTGTAATCCCAGAACTCTGGGAGACCAAGGCGGGCGGATCATATGAGGTCAGGAGTTCCAGACCAGCCTGGCTAACATGGTGAAACCCCATTTCTACTAAAAATACAAAAAATTAGCCGGGCATGGTGGTGTGTGTCTATAATCCCAGCAACTCGGGAGACTGAGGCAAGAGAATCGCTTGAATCTGGGAGGCAAAGGTTGCAGTAGCTGAGATCGCGCCATTGCATTTTGGCTTGGGCAACAAGAGCGAAACTCTGTCTCAAAAAAAAAAAAGGGAGAAGCAAAAGTGACACAATGTGAAATAGAATACACACTTCTCAGACAAATAATTGGACAGGAAAAGTATGTCAGTGGAGAAGTTCAAAACACAAACCTTTAATACATCCAATTATTTCCTAAAACAAAAAAATAGTTTATTTGGAATATCCTTCTCCTGATCCATATTAAGTTAAATCATATAAACTTGCCATTTTGTACGTCACAAAAGACTAAGGCTGGAACCCTATGCAGCGGCTCACAACTATAATTCCAGCACTTTTGGAAGCTGAGGCAGGCAGACCACTTGCGGTCAGGAGTTCAAGACCAGCCTGGCCAACATGGTAAAACCCCGTCTCTACTAAAAATATAAAAATTAGCCAGGCATGGTGGCACGTGCCTGTAGTCCCAGCTACTTGGGAGGCTGAGGTGGAAGAATTGCTTGAACCCAGGAGGCAGAGGTTGCAGTGGGTCAAGATCACGCCACTGTACCCCAGCCTGGACAACAGAGTGAGACTCTGTCTCAAAAAAAAACAAAAAGAAAAATTAGCTGGGCATGGTGGTGCACCCCTGTAGACCCAGCTACTCAGGAGATCGAGGCAGGAGACTCACTTGAACCCGGAGGTGGAGACTGCAGTGAGCCAAGATCGTACCATTGCACTCTAGCCTGGGTGACAAGAGCGACACTCCGTCTCAAAAACAAAAACTTTGCACTCATGTGTACACACAATGGTCATCTACATAAAGCAAACAGCACAGGGGCTAAGTGTGGGTTCTGCAGCTGGACAGCCTATTTCAAACCCAAGTTCTTCCACCTACACCCCTAGACTCAGTTTCCTCATGTGCAGGATGGAGACGATAATGGTAACAACTTCGCTGAGTTGCATGTAAATAAATTACATGCAAAGAGCCTAGAAAGGAGCACATAATAAATGCTCAATTAATACTATCTACTACGACTATTCAATGTCATTTTAAATTTCAGGAATTAACCTAATCATAAGCAGAAGAGGGGAAGTGCCCACCACCCACAGCCTCACTGCATGCTCCTGCCAGAGGCAGTATGGTATAATACAAAAAGCACAACGTTAAATCCCAGGTCTATCTTTCATTAGCAGCATAAATTAGCTGTGCAAGCTAGTCTAATTATCCAGATTCTTAAGGGAAGAATACAACCTATTTCAAAGAGTTGGAGAAAAGGTTATGGATAATGTATATACTTGGCACAAAGTAGGTGATCAACACATGGAAGCCATTATCATTTCAAATATAAAATATATCATAAGCAGGCTTATGTTATTTCTGGAACATGGCTGGAGACAGCTATTATAATTATCACCAAGTGTGAAATATTTCTTTAACCAGTCTTCATATGCCCTGGCTGGAACACATATCACCCTGTAAGCACTTCATTTTGTCTACGTCCTCCTGAAAAGTGTGAAATTCAAAACCACCTATAAGGTTCCTAGTATGACTATTCACATATCAGTGGGATTATTATCTCCACCTTTTGGGACATCTTTTACTACGACACCTAAAGATTTTCATTTTTAATACTCACTTTATATAATGCAGGATAGTACCAAGCTTGTTCCACCAAAATACTGAACATTGTTTTATCTTTTTAAAACATAAATAACAGCACATGTTGGTGGGGCACGGTGGCTCACGCCTGTAATCCCAGCATTTTGGGAGGCCAAGGCAGGCAGATCACCTGAGGTCAGGAGTTCAAGACCAGCCTGGCCAACATGGTGAAACCCCATCTCTACTAAAAATACAAAAAATTAGCCAGGCGTGGTGGCAGGTGCCTGTAATCCCAGCTACTCGGGGGGCTGAGGCAGGAGAATCGCTTGAACCTGCTAGGCGGAGGTTGCAATGAGCTGCAATGATACCACTGCACTGCAGCCTGGGCAACAAGAGCCAAACTCTGTCAGAAAACAAAAGGAAAAAAGAAAAAGACATGGCTGGCCAGGAATGGTGGCTTACACCTGTAATCCCCGCACTTTGGGAGACCAAGGTGGGTGAATCAATTGAGGTCAGGAGTTCAAGACAAACCTGGCCAATATGGCAAAACCCCGTCTCTACTAAAAATACAAAAATTAGCTAGGTGTGGTGGTGCGTGACTGTAATCCCAGCTACCTGGGAGGCTGAGGCAGGAGAACTGCTTGAACCCAGGAGGCAAAGGTTGCAGTGAGGCGAGATCACACCATTGACTTCCAGCTTGGGTGACAAGAGCGAAACTCCATCTCAAAAAAAAAAAAAAAAAAGACATGGCCAAACTATGTTGAAAGATAGATATGACTGGACTAATAATCTGCCAATCCAGTAAACCCTTCAAAGGAAGCAAGTTCAGTTTACAGGATAAAAACTCCTCCCCCCACAAAAGCAAAATCCTTGATTCCTCACAGCTAAGCAAAAGTTAGTACAGCTGAAACTCCAAAGGAGTGCAAGCTTGGCACTCGGGTGGACCAGCTGCATCTGACAGGCAGTATTAGGATCAGAGAGGCTCAGGTGAGCAGGGATGCTCCTCAGGAGGGAAGATACTGCCAGGTGTCACCATCACAAAGACCCTGGCCAAACCAAAGGCTCTTTTCAATTTGGCAACACTAAGACAAAGTAGTTGCTGCTTTTTCTCTGATGGAATAAACATCAAAAGAAGATTTGAGCATTACAAATATTTAACCATGGAAGCTCAGGAAGTAAGATTTCCCAGTGAAATCAGTGAAGTATAACTCACTGTGATACAAGCAAGCTCTTCTGATTATAAGCCAGTTGATAATCTACCCTGCACTGCTGGAAAAAACAACACAAGCATCAGAGTGAGAAAAGCTGCAAACAGGGTATGAATCAGTTATGTATTATAGCCTGTGACAAAATCTGATAAATTACACAATTTGCTATAATTTCAGAACCACAAATCAAAAAGTACATTCTTCCAGAAATAGAGCTCTAAAGATAAAAAAGTAGATAAAAATATTACATAGGAATAAAATGTTTATGCTTTTTAATGAGAAAATATTTAGGATATGTTAAATTATAATACAACAAAAAAGGCCAGATGTGGTGGCTCATGCCTGTAATCCCAACGCTTCGGGAGGCTGAGGCGGGTGGATCACCTGAGGTCAGGAGTTCGAGACCAGCCTGACCAACATGGTGAAACCCCGTCTCTACTAAAAATACAAAATTGGCCAGGCCCGGTGGCTCACGCCTGTAATCCCAGCACTTTGGGAGGCTGAGGCGGGCGGATCATTTGAGATCAGGAATTCGAGACCAGCCTGGCCAACATGGTGAAACCCTGTCTCTACTAAAAATATAAAAAAAAAAAATCAGCTGGGAATGGTGGTGCATGCCTGTAGTCCCAGCTACCTGGGAGGCCGAGGCAGGAGAATCGCTTGAAACTGGGAAGCAAAGGTTGCAGTGAACTGAGATCGCACCACTGTACTCGAGACTGGGCAAGAGACCGAGACTGCCCCCCTCCACTGCCAAAAACAAACAAACAAACAAAAAATAGAAAAAAATTAGCTGGATGCCTGTAATCTCAGCTTCTCAGGAGGCTGAGGCAGGTGAATCGCTTGAACCTGGTAGGCGGAGGTTGCAGTGGGCTGAGATTACACGACTGCACTCCAGCCTGGGCAACAAAGTGACAAACTTTGTCTCAAACAGTAAATAAATAAATAAATAATATTAAAAAATAGAACAACAAAAAAGACACATAAACACCAAGACTTAAGCAATCGTCCCTTTCTCATGAAGGTTTTGCAAAGTGGACTATTTTACTTTTGAACCCAAATTTTTAGATACGAAAATTTATATTTTCCAGACTTCACAACCTTATCCTAATTTTTGCACACTACAGCCAAAAGGAGCCCTCTGTATGCACAATAAAGGCTGCCAGTTCAGCCAGTCTAGACCATGTGGTTCCCTCTATTTGGCATGTTGTTCACACTTGCAAACCAAGTCTTGCTCATCCTTCAAATACCACCTCCTTGCACAATGCCTTCACCCCGGTCTCTCAGCAGAAAAGATTCTGTCCTGCCTTGAAGAATTCCTGTAAGTACTTTATGGATCCTGTAGTCCTTCCCTTTCTATTTGTATAACAGTTGGTTTTGTTCATTCCTTTTTCTAAAATATTGAAATACCCAATGTGCTGCTTTTTTTTTTTTTTGACACGGAGTCTCTCTCTGTCGCCCAGGCTGGAGTGCAGTGGCATGATCTCAGCTCACTGCAACCTCCGCCTCCTGGGTTCAAGCGATTCTTCTGCCTCAGCCTCCCAAGTAGCTGGGATTACAGGTGTCTGCCATCACACCCAGCTAATTTTTGTATTTTTAGTACAGACCGGGTTTCATCATTTAGGACAGGCTGGTCTCAAATTCCTGACTGCAGGTGACCCACCCACCTTGGCCTCCCAAAGTGCTGGGATTACAAGCATGAGCCACTGTGCCCGGCCTGGAATATGTTGCATTCTTTACTTCTCTTACTTATGTTAGTGTACTGTCACATCAAACATGGGAGCTAGCCTCTCCAAGACTGTTTCCTCATTGTTAAATGGGAATAAGAATACTTATTTCACAAGTCTCCTATATGTTTCCATGAGGCAGTCAAAGACAAAACCCAGTTTTGTTTTGCTGTTGTTTGTTTGTTTTGTTTTTGAGACAGAGTCTCACTCTGTCACCCAGGCTGAAGTGCAGTGGAGCAATCTCGGGTCACTGCAACCTCCACCTCCAGGGTTCAAGCGATACTCCTACCTCAGCCTCCCAAGTAGCTACGATTAGAGGCGTGTGCCACCATGCCCAGCTAATTATTTTATTGTGGTTTTTTTTTTGAGATGGAGTCTTGCTCTGTTGCCCAGGCTGGGGTGCAGTGGCCGGATCTCAGCTCACTGCAAGCTCCGCCTCCCGGGTTCACGCCATTCTCCTGCCTCAGCCTCCCAAGTAGCTGGGACTAGAGGCGCCCACCACCTCGCCCGGCTAGTTTTTTGTATTTTTTTTTTTTTTTTTTTGAGACGGAGTCTCGCTCTGTCACCCAGGCTGGAGTGCAGTGGCCGGATCTCAGCTCACTGCAAGCTCCGCCTCCCAGGTTCACGCCATTCTCCTGCCTCAGCCTCCCGAGTAGCTGGGACTACAGGCGCCCGCCAGGTCGCCCGGCTAGTTTTTTGTATTTTTAGTAGAGACGGGGTTTCACCGTGTTAGCCAGGATGGTCTTGATCTCCTGACCTCGTGATCCGCCCGTCTCGGCCTCCCAAAGTGCTGGGATTACAGGCTTGAGCCACCGCGCCCGGCCGTTTTTTGTATTTTTTAATAGAGACGGGGTTTCACCGTGTTAGGCAGGATGGTCTCGATCTCCTGACCTCGTGATCCACCCGTCTCGGCCTCCCAAAGTGCTGGGATTACAGGCTTGAGCCACCGCGCCTGGCCTATTTTGTATTTTTAGTAGCACCCTTTTGGCCAGGCTGGTCTTGAACTCCTGACCCCAGGTGATCCACCACTTCAGCTTCCCAAAGTGTTGGGATTACAAGGCATGAGCCACCGTGCCTGGCCACAAAAGCCAGTATTAACAGCAAGAGGTTACTTGAATATTACTTGTCATTATTGTTGTCACTGACCTCATAGTTCTTTGCTCAAAACAATCATAAGTTATGCATAATCCTAGCCAAGGGGCCATGTGTCACTGGTATAATCTGCAAAATTCTAACATCTAATTGCCCTACTTTATTAATCAAACAATGAAGGATTAGTGGTAATTAACAAAATCACAATAGGAACATTGAAATTATGCATTCAGCAAAAATATTCTACATTTTAAAATAGACCAGGCGTAGTGGCTCGCACCTGTAATTCCAGCACTTTGGGAGGCCAAGGTGGGTGGGTAACTAAAGCCCAGGAGTTCAAGACCAGCCTGAGCAACATAGTGAGACCCCATCTCTACAAAAAAATATAAAAAGTAGCTGGGTGTGGTGGCACGTACTCATAGTCTCGGCTACTCAGGAGACTGAGGCAGGAGGATAGACTGAACCCAGAAGGTCGATGCTGCAGTAAGCCGTGATCCCACCACTGCACTCCAGCTTGGGCAACAGCGTGAGACAGAACCTGTCTCAAAAAATAAATAAATAGTGCTGGGGGTGGTGGTTCATGCCTGTAATCCCAGCACTTTGGGAGGCCAAGGTGGGTGGATCACTTGAGGTCAGGAGTTCAAGACCAGCCTGGACAACATGAGGAAACCCTGTCTCTACCAAAAAATACAAAAATTAGCCAGGCATGGTGGTGAATGCTTGTAGTCCCAGCTACTCAGGAGGCTGAGGTGGGAGAATCACTTGAACCTGGGAACGGAGGTTGCAGTGAGCCGAGATTGCACCACTGAGACTAGAGCCTAAGCAACAGTGAGACCCTGTCTCAAAAATAATTAAAAAATAATAATAAATTTTAAAAATTAAGAAACAGAATATGTGTGGTATAACTATGTGAAATAAAACTCAAAATATGGCCAAGCACAGTGGCTCATGTGTGTAATTTCAGCAGTCTGGGAGGCTGAGGCGGGCAGATCACTTGAGGTCAGGAGTTGAAGACCAGCCTGGCCAACATGGTGAAACTCTGTCTCTACTAAAAATCCAAAAATTTATCCGGGCGTGGTGGTGCGTGTCTGTTGTCCCAGCTACTCAGGAGGCTGAGGCACGAAAATTGCTTGAACCCAGGAGGTGGAGGTTGCCGTGAGCTGAGATTGTGCCACAGCACTCCAGCCTGGGTGACAAAGTGAGATTCTCTCAAAATAAAAAATAAAACTGAAAATATTATCAGCAAAATAGAAAATTATGTATAGGGCCGGGCATGGTGGCTCACGCCTATAATCTCAGCACTTTGGAAGGACGAGATGGGCAGATCACGAGGTCAGGAGTTTGAGACTAGCCTGGCTAACATGGCGAAACCCCGTCTCTACTAAAAATACAAAAGTTAGCTGGGCATAGTGGTGTGCACCTATAATCCCAGCTACTCAGGAGGCTGAGGCAGGAGAATCGCTTGAGCCCAGAGGCAGAGGTTGTAGTGAGCCGAGATTGTGCCAGGGCACTCCAGCCCAGGTGACACAGTGAGACTCCATTTCAAAAAAACAAACAGAAAAAAGAAACTAAGAGAGCCACTGGTTGTCAAATGGGCCTGCTGGGGCAGAGTCTACACACACAGGTGTGTATTCCCCTATGGGAGGACAGTTCATTTAGAATATACATGGCAGGAGTTGGTGACGCCAGTTAAGTGACATCATCCACTCTTAGCGTATTAACATGGTTCTTGTCAACATGGAAGCAGTTACTCAAAGACAGAGGGCAGAAGACATGTAAATTATTATTTAAAAAAAAAAAAAAAAAAAAAAGAGCGCAATGAGGGTCTCCCTATGTTGCCCAGGGCTGATCTCTAACTCCTTGGCTCAAGTAGTGATCCTCCTGCCTCAGCCTCCCAGAGTGCTGGGATTACAGGCATAAGTCACCATGCCCAGAAGAAAATATTGTAAATTAAATCCTCAAAGGTTCTGGTTCAAATGTGAGGGGGAACTCAATTACTCTTGGGGTAAGGTCATCTACTGAAACTAATTTATTCCTCTTTTAAAAGCAGTATGAAAATCACTATTTCCAAGTAGTTACTGGCATCATCATTTACATGCTCTGTCCTCTCCCTCCTGTTTAACAAATTATTGTTTGGAGGAATCAAGAAAAAGCACAGAGCTCTCTCCTGGGCATCCAGGCTCAAAATCTCAAGAGTCACCCTTTGCTCTTGTTGCTCCTAAATTACTACTATACTTTGGTATGTGCAGAGAAAAATGGTCCACAAATTTTGCTTTTAATAACGGTAACCCTAGGCCAGGAGTGGTGGCTCATGCCTGTAATCCCAACACTTTGGGAGGTCAAGGTAGGTGGATCACCTGAGGTCGGGAGTTGGGAACCAGCCAGACCAACATGGAGAAACCCCATCTCTACTAAAAAATACAAAAGTAGCCAGGCGTGGTGGTGCAAGCCTGTAATCCCAGCTACTCAGGAGATGGAGGCAGGAGATTTGCTTGAACCCGGGAGGCAGAGGTTGCGGTAAGTCGAGATCATGCCATTGCACTCCAGCCTGGGCAACAAGAACGAAACTCTGTCTCAAAAAAAAAAAAAAAAAAGGTAACCCTAAGCAGTGTTTTCGTTATCTATTTTCGAGGGAGGGTATGGAGTTAAACCCTAAAATGTTTCTTAATAATCCCTGCCTTCTGGTATTCATGCCCTATATAACCTCTTCTTCTTGAGTGTGGGCACAACCTATAACTTCTTTTTTTTTTTTTAATTTTAATTCAGTCTCCATAGAGATGTCAAAAATTGCCATTGCCAACCTATGCTGCAAGTTGTCACTGCAGTGTATTGGGAAAAGTTTTCAATTATTTTAATAATCACACCTCGGATAAACCTCATTGGCTAGGATACTGCCACTGGGCAAAGCTGTAACCTGTCTCTAACAGAATATGGCAAAGGAGACAGTATGTCACTTTTACGATTGTATTAGGTAAGACTACAGTGTCTGTCTTACTAGGAAACACTCCTCCTCGCTGTCTTAGTGAAACAACCTGCTACGTTGTGAGCTGCTCTACATGAGGCAAGGAACTGAGTGCACCAGCAAAAACCAAGGCCCTCAGTCTGACAGTCTACAAGGACTGAATGCCACCAACCATCAGGTAAGCCTGGAACCCTCCCCAGTAGAGTGCTCAGATGAGAATATAGCCCGAGCCAACCCTTGGATTATAAGCTTGCAGAGGACCTGGCTAAGCTATGCTTGAACTCCTCACCCACAGAAACTGTGAGAAAACAAATGTGTTGTTTCAGCTACTATATTTGTGGTAATACTGTCACACAGCAACAGATAATATAGAGTGGGATCTATATATACTTGAGTAGTTATATACTTTTCCTTATATAGTAAGCATACACTATGTTTATACTAAAAAAAGTTTGTAAATTGTTTTCTGAAACTTGGCTTAGAAATAAATATCCTATGTAATATTTTGTATGCCCATTGCCAGCATCAGATGACCTCACAACTGGATGACTATGATTAGATTACGATGATGGTGATATTCAGTCTGGCAGGCAATGCTCAGTCTGGCATTCAAGGCCCACGTCACCCCAAGCAGCATCTTGCTTCCAAACGTACCTCCCATTCATCCACAAGGAGGCCTCAGCTCCTACTCCAACAACTGCTTCATGCTCTCGCAGTTCACACCCCTGCTTGGCCTGTGCCCTCTTCCTGCCATTCCTCCCTGGCTCAGCCAAGTCTTCACTTCCATCCAGACCCAGCTCACTCCACAAACAGGAAGACATCCAGATGGCCCTGGCTCTCAGGGACCACACTCCATCAACTCCTGCCACAAATGACTATCTGCTGTACCTCATCATCAGCACTTAACATCTGCTCCTGGATCCTGTTATTTGTCACTTCTCCAGCCAGGGGAAAAGAGTCACTTCTCATTGTCATGTGTTCCCTCAGGACCAAGGCCCAACACAGTTGGTATTCTTGTCGGCAACGACATCATGTGGCCCAGGAGTTTGATACCTTTTTGATATATATTTAACATAATATAATGAACAAAATATTGTTCATGTCTGTGAAGGAATAACTTTTTCAGCTTGAAGCATCAAAAAGCAATCAAAGGATTAGCTGAGGCCAGGCACAGTGGCTCACACCTGTAATCCCAACACTGGGAGGGTGAGGCGGGTGGATCACTTGAGGTCAAGAGTTTGAGACCAGCCTGGATCAGTGTCTACTAAAGCTACAAAAAAAAAAAAAAAAAAAAAGGCTGGGTGTGGTGGTGGGCACCCGTAATCCCAGCTACTCGGGAGGCTGAGGCAGAAGAATCACTTGAACCCAGGAGGCAGAAGTTGCAGTGAGCAGAGATCTCATCACTGCACTTCAGCCTGGACAACAGAGTGAGACTCTGTCTCAAAAAAAAAAAAAAAAGTATTTACTGATAAGATCTCAAGATTATAATCTTTTTGGCATTAAAATAATGACAGAAACAGAGTACAACCCATAGAACGACATAAGAATCCATGAGCCCATGCGGATAAACAAACAAGGAAAGGAAGGAAAGAAGGGAGATACAGCCCCCTAAGACAGAATATAAACTTATACCTGTTGAAGGAATGATGAAAGTTAGATATCACCATTTGGCAGCCATCACAGTAAAAACGGTTTCAGGAAAGAAATACCAGTAGATGCTAAAATAATGGGTGAAAGTTTGATGAAGAAATAAGATATTTACATAGTCTCAAAGTTTCTCTCACAAGAAATGTATTCATTATATAGGGGTAATAACAGCCTTATAGTAGAAAAAGCTGGTAGATACTACCTTAGGTAAGTGACAAAAGTTAATGTCACCAGTAAGTGGGACAAAGAGGTTTTCATGTGCTTCCTGATAGAATGCACCTGAAAAGGACACATCACTTATATGGTATTTCTGTGAAAAGTGAATAACCCAAATCAAATTATGAAGATAAATCAGAAAAACCCAAATTGAGGGACATCATATTCTTCAAAAATGTAATGTGAAGGTCATAAAAGACAAAAAACTGAAGATCTCATTTTTAAAAAGTTAAAAAAAAAAAAAAAAAAAAGTTTATTCCCCTGTCCCTCACTCCAGTAAAAAAAAAAAGTAGAAGACTGAAGGTCTGTTTCAGATTAAAGGAGACAAAAGAAATATGACAGCTGAATTCAACATGTGTTCCTGGATTGGATCTTGACCAGAAATAAAAAAAATTCACCCCCATTTTTGCCACAAAGAACATTATTAGAACAAATGGCAAAGTTTTTAAAAGGTCTTGATTTTGATTATATTGTGTGAACGAAAGAGAATGTCCTTGTTTTCAGGAAATACATACTGAAATATTCAGAGCTAAAGGTTGGCAATTTATTTTCAAACAATTCAAAAAACTACATTAAAAAACCTGGGAGCGGGCTGGGCACAGTGGCTCACGCCTGTAATCCCAGCATTTTGGGAGGCCAAGGTGGGTAGATCACTTGAGGTCAGGAGTTCAAGACCAGCTTGACCAACATGGTGAAACTCCATCTCTACTAAAAATACAAAAAAAATTAGCCAGGCATGGCGGCGTGTGCCTGTAATTCCAGCTACTCGGGAGGCGGAGACAGGAGAATTGCTTGAACCCAGGAGGCGGAGGTTGCAGTGAGCCAAGATCTCGCCACTATACTCTAGCTTGGGCAACCGAGTAAGACTCCATCTCAAAAAATAAAATAAAATCTGGGAGAGAATAATAAAGCTAACATGGTAAATTGCTAGCAATTGGGGAATCTATATTTTCCAACATAGGGAAGGGTATAAGGGAAATCTTTTTGCTATTTTTGTAACTTTTTTATAAATCTGAAATTATTTTTTGTCATTTTTTTAACCCACACTACATAGGTGTATAAATCTAAATTATTTCAAAATAAAAACTTCCTAAAATATATATTCAGGAAAAAATATGCATCTATATACATAGGAAGAATACTTTGAAGCCATAAATACCTAAGTGGAAGGAAAGGAACCACACCCACATACAGTCCTGGTGAACATTTCAAGGCTGGCCCCTGGAATGCATACGTATGCACTCAGCCCCCACAAAAATCGCTGAGCACTCATTCCACAAGGTGGCAGAGCTGCCCCAAGTGCCAGAATTAGGTTGGAACAGTTAGCTCTGGACTAGATGTGTTGCCCTCCCAGCTCCTCCTCCTCCTGCTGCCCACGAGCCCCCTTCACACCAATTTATCAGATTGTGACTCCATCTCAGTTTAAAAACGCAAGACTGTGGCACCAGCTCAGGACAGCAATCACTAAACAGTGACTACCGCAGCATCCCAGCTTCCAGGGGCCTGGCTGGATGCTTCTGAAGATGGTCATAGTCCCGCCCTATTTCCTACTTACTTACGTAATACATTCCTGGTGAATGAGTTCTCAACAACCTCCCTTTCACCCAGCAATCTTTCTGGATCATTCTGTACTCATACCACTAAACCTATGTTCCAAAAGAAACACCAGAAACACCATTCAGTTTCCAGATCAAGACATCTTCCACAACTCAAAGAATTCAAAAGGCACCATCCAGTCCTGGAGTACTGACATCACTTGTACCACACACCACCCTCCAAACCTAGCCACCCTACTAAGTCTCTTACTCTGAGTGTACACACTGCTTTAATGAGTGCCCCGAGAGCAGAAGTTTGCATCACATACTGTGCAATGCCCCTAAAGGCAGGGACTCTGTTCATTTCACTTGATTTATACAGCACCCAGCATCTTATCAGATGGAATTAGGCACTCAGCAGGAAAACAACAGTTACAGACTCTGGGCCAAGGCACACTGGCTCACACCTATAATTTCAGCACTTTGGGAAGCCGAGGCAAGTGGATTGCTTGAGCTCTGGAGTTCGAGACCTGTCTGGGCAAAATGGCAAAACCCTGTCTCTACAAAAAATACAAAAATTAGCCAGGAGTGATGGAGAGTGCCTGCAGTCAGAATGATTCAGGAGGCTGAACAGTGGGAGGATCACTGAAGTTCTGGAAGTCAAGACTGCAGTGAGCCGTGACAGTGCCACTGCATTCCAGCCTGGATGACAGAATGAGATCCTGTCTCAAACAAAAATTTAATTTAATTTTACCAACCTCTACAATACCGACCATTAGGAAGTGTGCCAATCTAGCTAAGTCACTCCTTCATGCCAAATATTAGGCTCTTTGTAAAACAAGGAGAATTAATAGGGAAAAGTTAGAAAGAACTTAAATGTCTTTCAGCAGGCGCTAGGTAAATAAATTATGGAACATCCATACAATGAAATAAATTATATGTAATTGTTTTTGTTTCTGTTTTTCCAGAGACAGGGTCTCACTCCGTTGTCAAGGCTGGAGTGCAGTGGTAGGATCATAGCTTACTGCAACACTGAATGCCTGGGCTTAGAGCGATCCTCCCACGTCAGCCTCCCGAGTAGCTGGGACTACAGCCGTGTGCCACAATGCCTAGCTAATTATATTCTTTTCATTTTTTTCTTTTCTTTTTTTTTTGAGACAGAGTGTCGTTCTGTCACCCAGGCTGGAGTGCAATAACGTGATCTCGGCTCACTGCAACCTCCGCCTCCCACGCTCAAGCAATTCTCCTCTCTCAGCCTCCAGAGTAGCTGGGACTACAGGCACACACCACCGCACCTGGCTAAATTTTTGCATTTTTAGTAGAAACAGGGTTTCGCCATGTTGTCCAAGCTGGTCTTTAACTCCTGACCTCAGGTGATCTGCCTGCCTTGGCCTCCCAAAGTGCTGGGATTACAGACTTGAGCCACTGTGCCCGGCCTAATTACATGTAATTGTGAAAGGAGATAGGGCTGGGCATAGTGACTCACACCTCCAATCCCACCACTTTGGGAGGCCAAGGTGGGGTCCCAGAGTTCAAGACCAGCATGGGCAATAAATCAAGACCCTGTCTCCACAAAAAATTTAAAAATTAGCCAAGCTTGGTGCCACATGTCTGTAGTCCTAGCTACTCAGGAGGCTGATGCGGAAAGATGGCTTAAGCCCAGGAGGTCGAGGCTGCAGTGAGCTATGATCATGCCACTACACTCCAGCCTGGATGACAGAGCAAAACCCTTCTCAAACAAATAAATGAATGAATACATAAATAAATATTACCCATCACATTACTGATATGTTTCCCCATGGACCTACTTGCTCTGGCTGGGAATAAAAAGTATTCAATAAAAGTGTGCTTGAACAAGGCCCAGAGGTAGGAGTGTATCTGCTATACCTGCAGGATAGCAAGGAGGCCATGTGGCTGCAGCAGAATCAACAGGAAGGTGAGGCAACAGGTGGCCAGAAGAAGCTGGGCCCTGCAGGCCAGTGTGTGGTCCTGAGGCCCTCATGACCAAATACTAACAGTAGTGGGCCATGGGACTACGGGAGACAAGAATGTTAGTTGAATTATCCTTGTATATTTCTGGAGTTCTTTTCAAATTTACGAATATTTTTTTCAATTGCCCAGAAAAAGCATACAGAATAAAGACAAGATGACTGCCATAAATGGGGTGAAAGGCACAGACTGATAAAGTCTGAAGAAAGTCCTGATTTTGAAAATTATATTGTGGTAATGTAGAAGAATGTCCTTGTCTTTAGGAAATACGGATTTTTTTTTCTTTTTCATATTTTCTTTTTTTTGACAGAGTCTTGCTCTGTCACCCAGGCTGGAGTGCAGTGGTGCTATCTTGGCTCACCGCAACCTCCGCCTCCTGGGTTCAAGCAATTCTCCCACCTCAGCCTCCCGAGTAGCTGGGATTACAGGTGCACACTACCATGCCTGGCTAATTAAATAGGGGATTTTCTAAAAAGTACTTAGGGAGGCCGGGTGCGGTGGTGGCTCACACCTATAATCCCAGCACTTTGCAAGGCTGAGGTCGGTGGATCACCTGAGGTCAGGAGTTCAAGACCAGCCTGGCCAACATGGTGAAACCCAGTCTCTACTAAACATACAAAAATTAGTCAGGCATGGTAGCGTGCGCCTGTAATCCAAGCTACTTGGGAAGCTGAGGCAAGAGAATCTCTTGAACCCAGGAGGCAGAGGTTGCAGTGAGTAGAAATCGCACTACTATATTCCAGCCTGGGTGACAAGAGCGAGAAACTCTGTCTCAAAAAAAAAAAAAAAAAAAAAAAAAAAAAAAGCATTTAGGGATAAAGGTCTGGAACTTATTTTTAAACAATTCAGAAAAAATGCTTTCTAAAAAAAAAATTAATAATTTTTATTTTCTTTGAGACAGAGTCTCACTCTGTCACCTAGGCTGGAGTACAGTGGCACGATCTTGGCTCACTGCAATCTCCACCTCCCAAGTTCAAGAGATTCTCCTGCCTCAGCCTCTCAAGTAGTTAGGACTACAAGCATGTGCCATCATGCCCAACTAATTTTTTTATTTTTGTAGAGACAGGGTTTCACTATGTTGGCCAGGCTGGTCTCGAACTCCTGACCTCAAGTGATCTGCCCGCCTCAGGCTCCCAAAGTGCTGGAATTACAGGCGTGAGCCACTGCATCCCATCTAGAAAAAGTACTTTGAAAAATAGAATATTTTTATTTTTTTTAAATATTCTATTTTTTTACCGAGCCGGGCGTGGTGGCTCACTCCTGTAATCCCAGCACTTTGGGAGGCCGAGGTGGGTGGATCACGAGGTCAGGAGATCGAGACCATCCTGGCTAATATGGTGAAACCCCATCTCTACTAAAAATATTTTAAAAATTAGCCAGGCGTGTTGGTGGGCACCTGTAGTCCCAGCTACTCAGAAGGCTGAGGCAGCAGAACGGCGTGAACCCGGGAGGCGGAGCTTGCAGTGAACCAAGATTGTGTCACTGCACTCCAGCCTAGGTGACTGAGCAAGACTCCGTCTCAGAAAAAAAAAAAAAAAAAGAATAATAAAGCAAATATGGTAAATTGCTGGCAATCGGGGAATTTGGTTAAAGGTATATTCTTTGCACCATTTTTGACAACATTCTTAATAACAAATTATTTCAAAATAAAAACTTCTTTAAAATATATGCAGAAAAAAATACCATATGGCCACAAAATAGCTAAATGGAAGGAAAGCAACCCTGCCAACACAGGCTATCTCCCTATCCTGAAAATGAAGCATTTTTCAGTTTCTCAATAAATTCCTCAAAGCAACCAACCTCAGTTTGGCAGCAACTTACCCCACCTTAATCCACTTCAGGAAGTCTGCAATCAAGTCAAAACACATACCTGACAGTCTCAGAAATGGCCCTGTGGTCATGCCATGCTAGCTGCTTTGCCTACATTTTCAAATGCCTAACTGCTACCCATCCTTCAAGGTCCTGTGCAAGTACCACCTTCTTCCATCCCTGCCCCTAAAGCACCAACCTCTCCCCAAGAGGCAAATAGCAAATCCAAATAGCAGTTAATGAACACTAAGACCAAGAGTGCCCAGTCATCTTTGCATACTCAACAGTTAGCAGTCCTAGGCATATGTTAAAGGCTCAGTAAGTGAGTTGAAGTCAATTAATTTCTTTCTCTCTCTCTCTCTTCTTTCTCTTTCTCTCTTTCTTTCCTTCTTTCACACGGTCTCACCCTGTCACGGCTCTGGAGCACAGTGTTGCCATGATCATGGCTTATTATAGCTTTGACCTCCAGGGCTCAATCAATCCTCCCACCTCAGCCTCACAAGTAGCTGGGATTACAGGCTCATGCCACCACACCCGGCTAATTTGTTTTTTGGGGTTTTGTTTTGGGCTTTTTTTTTTTTTTTTGGAGACATGGGGTTTCACCATGTTGCCCAGGCTGGTCTTGAAAGGTCAATTTCTTTCTTTTTTTTTGACATGGGTCACTTTAATAACAATACATATACCATGTTACCACCATGGAATGTAAATTCCATGGTGGTAACATGATAAGAGAATTTCACAAGCGTAATAACATTCTATGGTATATAAAAGTTTCGGTATACTGTCTGGCCTAACCAGATTGCTCTTAAGCCATTAATCAAAACCATTATAGGTAATTTGTTCAGTTTAATGTTTATAATTCTTATGGAAAAAATAAGAAATGCACACATTTAAAAAGTGTTCATTTACCTTTGCATGAGTGCTTAAAATACATATTTCTATTTCAAGATGACATTTAAAAATTATTCTAATATAACAGCAGCAAAAATATAATTTGCAATTACTAAAGAAATAAACTAGAATCCATAAGTTATTCTCACGTTTACAACTGTGATTCTTTAATAAATACTGCTATTATGCAGCTCTACTATAAGTTTTCTAGATTTGGTTTAAACATACGCACATATACATATTGTCAGTTGTGGGAAGCTTTACAAGTTATATTCCAAGCACTTTTTGGACAGAGTTCTAAAAGAGCCAGCCAGCCCACAAAACAGGCAGAAAAATAGTTAAATTAACTGAGGCAAATAGGACTCTTCTATAACATCCAAAATACATGAGACTCTGCAGCAAACTGGGAGTACTTCAGGGTTGGCCCGTTATCTTCTTAAGAACTAAGTTCATCTTAACAATTTAAGAAGGTGGACATTTTGACACCATCAACTGCATTTAGGTGACATGTTTCTTTTAAGTTAACTTGACTTCCTTGAATGACCTAGTTAGTAAACTAGTCACTAGTAATTTGGTCACCAGGCAAATCAAGCCTGTAAGAAAGTAAGACAATATTCAAAATGCCATGTTACCATCTAAACCCATACAAATTAGTTTATTTTCAACGATAATACATAACTTCAATAATGAGATGTCTAACTAAAGCAAGCTCCTCCAACAAGACCAAGACAGCATCTCTTCTTCTAAGGCTTAGGTTTTGCCCAGAATTCTCGATACATGGAATAGCCCATAACAACAGTAACTGCTCCTACAACAAAGCCTTGGGCTGCCACACACATGTGGATCAGATGAAGGGACATTTTAGTATTTCCCCTGCTCTTCAATTTGTATAACCAATATGCAACAATTGCTGCAAAACCTTCTATTCCAACAGGTACGAATAGTGCCTCTTTAGCTTTTTGAATAAGTTTGGATCCCTGATCTTCATCATATGAATTCAGAAAGGGAAACATCTGTGTTTGTTGACATAGTGATTGCTTAAAGAATCTCCCTAGAGCAAGAAAACCTCTCACAGGCCAACCTGAAGAGGTCAATTTCTATGTAGCACACATTATCACTGTCATTCTTCTCTCTATTCTTGTAGTTTTATTCTAAGTTTGTCATGACATCATCTTTCTTGTACCATAGGTATCTGAAGTCTCATCCATTCCTCTGGACAGAAAGACCTGGAAGGGCCTAGACCAGATGTCACATTCATCTCTCTAACCCCCAGAATAATGAATTATCTATCAGTTTTCCATCACAATACATAATTGATGATATGAAAAACCACAGACACCCACAACTTCCCCAACTAAAATGGCTGTAGATCTATGACTCTCCTGCTCAAGAAACCATAGAGAACACAAATTCATTAAAGCTGAAATACTATAGGCATTACACTAAATCTCAACTGGTTAATTTAAAAGTAAATCATTTGCAAAAAATATTATAGTCATCATGCTAAATCGTAACTAGTTAATTTAGACATAAATCATTTGTTAATTTTTTATACTTCAATGACAATTCATTCATTTTATAACTAACAACAAACACAGCAAGATTTCATGGGTTAGAATCACTGATCTGGATCCTGTGGCAAAGTGTCCCACTTCTACCAAGTATTTACTAAAAATAACTTAACTGAATGGACCTGTACTTCTATTTGGTTTTCTTTCTTGTTTATTCTATGCTTCTTGTAGAATATTAACCAATAAGACAGCTTAGAATAGGGTCTGAGGCTGAAGCAGGAGGATCACTTGAGCACAGGAGTTAGAGGCTGCAGTGATCTAAGATCATACCACTGCACTACAGCGTGGGCGAAAGAGTCAGACCCCGCCTTCAAAACAAGAAAGCGGGAGGCTGAGGCAGGGGAATTGCTTGAACCTGGGAGGCGGAGGTTGCAGTGAGCCGAGATCGCACCACTGCACTTCAGCCTGGGGAACACGGTGAGACTCTGTCTCGAAAAAAAAAAAAAGAAGAAAGAAAAGAATAGGGTCTGGCACTGGCACTTACCAGGCACTTGCTAAATATTTGCAGCAGCCCATTTTCAGAGAATAATATGACCTCTAAACTTCTTTTTTTTTATTATTATTTTTTGAGATGGAGTCTCACGCTGTCTCTCAGGCTGGAGTGCAGTGGCACAATCTCGGCAAACTGCAACCTCTCCCTCCCAGGTTCAAGCACTTCTCCTGTCTCAGCCTCTCAAGTATCTGGGCAAGCGCCCACCACCATGCCCAGCAAATTTTTGTATCTTTTTTTTTTTTGAGACGGAGTCTCGTTCTGTCACCCAGTCTGGAGTGCAGTGGCACAATCTTGGCTCACTGCAAGTTCCACCTCCCAGGTTCATGCCATTCTCCTGGCTCAGCCTCCCGAGTAGCTGAGACTACAGGCGCCCGCCACCATGCCCAGCTAATTTTTTTGTATTTTTAGTAGAGACAGGGTTTCACTGTGATAGCCAGGATGGTCTTGATCTCCTGACCTCGTGATCCGCCCGCCTCAGCCTCCCAAAGTGCTGGGATTACAGGCGTGAGCCACCGCACCCGGCCAAATTTTTGTATCTTTAGTAGAGATGAGGTTTCACCATGTTGGCCAGGCTGGTCTCAAACTCCTAATGTCAGGTGATCTGCCCACCTTGGCCTCCCAAAGTGCTGGGATTACAGGAATGAGCCACCGCACCCAGCCCGAGACCTCTAAACTTCTAGGGGAATTACTAACTTCTGTTTTACTGCATAAATGAATGCTTGCCCAATTACAACAGTCACAACTGCATTCTCCTCTGGCTTTTTTATTTTGTTATTTTTGAGATACAGTCTCACTCTGTCGCCTAAGCTGGAGTACAGTGGCACGATCTCAGCTCACTGCAACCTCCACCTCCCAGGTTCAAGCAACTCTCCCACCTCAGCCTCCCGAGTAGCTAGGATTACAGGCGCCTGCCATCATACCTGGCTAATTTTTGTATTTTTGATAGAGATGGGGTGTCACCATGTTGGCCAGGCTGGTCTTGAACTCCTGACCTCAAGTGATCTGTCCACCTCGACCCCCCAAAGTGCTGAGATTACAGGCATAAGCCACCAGACCCAGCCATCTACTCTGGCTTTTAAGTCACTAAAGCAAAAAGCAAATACCTCATTCAAAAAAAAAGAAAAAATACAGTAATGGGTTCCATGCTATATTTATTCCTCTTGGCTCAAGCTCAAAGTAATTTGACCTCCACCCTTACTATTAACCCTCTTGGAAAACAGATAAGTGTTTCAATCCGTTGCAATAGTTTCAAAATTATTCCCTTAGAAAGGCAAAATTATTCCCTTACAAAGGACCTTTGTAAGGATGCAAAAGACAACGTGAAATCTCACCATCATCCTTTCCCCTAGACTCACCCGTCCCACCCTTAACTATACTTGATTCTGTGCTCTCCACAATCCAGAAACATAGCTGAGTTAGCTAACGCAAGCCAGAAATTATGTATGTGTATATTTTGGGAAAAAATAGAGCCCAAGACCCCATAAAATATGTAAACTTTACAAAAGGCACTGGAGTTAGCTTCCAATCTAGTCTCCTCACTTATATGCATGGCGTATTTCCTAGTGGTATAGGAACAATTAACTACAAATTTCAAGTGATGTCTAACATAACACTACCCTTAAGACAACATAATTAAAAGCTTAGTCTGCTGAGTCACAAGGGATGTGGCTGATCATCTACAGCTCTCCCTGCCACGACAGACAACTAAATTCCGAGATTAAATTTCCACCTCATTTATATATGAACTTTAATAATTTGCCCCACCTGTCAGAAGAGCAGGCTGGGAAGAGCCCCAACACTGAGAGGAGGATGAGCAAAAAAAGGAAGATCCCTTGCCCCGACAAGCCCTCAAGGCTGAAGCACAACACTATGGACTCAGCTAGACACAGGACTAACAGAACAGCAGCAGAGATGAGCCAGGAGTGAATACTTCAGTACTCTTCTAATTTTTTAATTTTTTTTTTTTTTTTGAGACGGAATCTCACTCTGTCACCCAGGCTGGAGTAGTACAGTGGTGCGATCTCAGCTCACTGCAACCTCTGCCTTCTGGGTTTAAGTGATTCTCCTGCCTCAATCTCCAGAGTAGCTGGGACTACAGGCACGCACCACCACACCCAGTGAATTTTTGTATTTTTAGTAGAGACGGGGTTTCACCATGTTAGCCAGGCTGGTCTCGAATTCCTGACCTCAAGTGATCTGCCCGCCTAGGCATCCAAGAGTGCTGGGATTATAGGCGTGAGCCACCACGCCCGGCCAATTTTTAAAAAATTTTTAAGAGAGTCTTGTTCTGTCACCCAGGCTGGCAGTGGTACAATTGCAGCTCACGGCAGCCTCGACCTCCCCAGTTTAAGTGATCCTCCCACCTTAGCCTCCCAAGTAGCTGGGACTATAGGCATGAACCATCATGCCAGGCTAATTTTTTTATTTTTTGAAGAGAGAGGGTCTCACTATGTTGATGCAAGACCTTCAATATAGCGAGTTTTGAACTCCTGGCCTCAAGTGATCCTCCCATCTCGACCTCCCAGAGTACTGAGATTCACTGTTTTCAAACAGCTGCTCTACTACATTTATGTTAACTATATAGCATTTGGCCAAGGAAAAAAAAAAAAACTATTCAAAAATTTTTTTTAGTCCAGGTGCGGTGGCTCAAGCCTGTAATCCCAGCACTTTGGGAGGCCGAGGCGGGTGGATCACGAGGTCAGGAGATCGAGACCATCCTGGCTAACACGGTGAAACCTTGTCTCTACTAAAAAAATACAAAAAACTAGCCGGGCGTGGCGGCGGGCACCTGTAGTCCCAGCTACTCGGGAGGCTGAGGCGGGAGAATGGCGTAAACCCAGGAGGCGGAGCTTGCAGTGAGCTGAGATCCGGCCACTGCACTCCAGCCTGGGCGACAGAGTGAGACTCCATCTCAAAAAAAAAACAAAACATATTTTTTTAAGTTATCCAAATAAAAAGTAGGCAATTCTAAAGACACATAGTCTTATTTGTTTTTTAACTAAAAGTTAAGAAAAAAAATTAGCTGGGCATAATGGCACATGCCTGTACACCCAGCTACTCAAGTGACTGAGGCAGGAGGATCACTTGAGTCCAGGCGGTCCCGGCTACTCTGAGCTGTGATTGTGCCACCGCACTCCAGCCTGGGAAACAGTGAGACTCTATCTTTAAAAAAAAAAGTCAAGTTTAAACAAAAACCAGAAGAATTTGTCATCAGGAACTTATAAGAAAATCTGAAGGAAATTCTTCATGCTTAAAAGAAATCTTCGAAGAAATAAAGAACATTGGAAATAGGCATGTGTAAATACGACTGTTGCTTTTGTCTTATTGTCTTTAACATACATAATTGTGTAAAGCAAAAATTATAATACTACATTATGAAATTTATAATAGGCCAGGCGTGGTGGCTAATGCCTATAATCACAGGACTTTGGGGAGGCCAAGGCAGGTAGATCACTTGAGGTCAGGAGTTCCAGACCAGCTTGACCAACATGGTGAAACTCCATCTCTACTAAAAATACAAAAAAAAAAAATTAGCCAGGCGTGCGGCACATGCCTGTAATCCCAGCTACTTGGGAGGCTGAGGCAGGAGAATTGCTTGAATCCGGGAGGCGGAGGTTGCAGTGAGCCAAGATCACGCCATTGCACTCTACCTGGGCAACAAGAGTGAAACTCCATCTCAAAAAAATAAATAAAACTTTTTTTAAAAAGGAATTTATAGGATATGTAGATATAATTCATGTGACAACTACAACATGGGGGAGGTTAATGGAACATTTTTACATAAAGTGGTTCAATATTAACTCTAAAGTGAACTGTGAAAAGTTAAGGATGCATACCATAATCCATAGAGTAACTTCTTTAAAAGTGCTAGAAATACATCTAAAAGCTAACAGATGAATTAAAATGAAATTCTTAAAAAATCAGTTAACCTAAAAAACAAGAAACAAAAGAACAAAACACAAATAAGATAAACAGACAACCAGCCTGGCCAACATGGTGAAACCCCATCTCTACTAAAAAATACAAAAATTAGCCGATTGTGGTGGCAGGTGCCTATAATCCCAGCTACTCAGGAGGCTGAGGCAGGTGAATCGCTTCAACCCAGGAAGCAGAGGTTGCAGTGAGCAGAAATCGCGCCACTGCACTCCAGCCTGGGCAATAGAGCAAGACTCTGTCTTAAAAAAAAAAAAAAAAAAAGGCAAAACACAGTCAAATGTTAGACCAAAACCCAACCATATCAACAATTACATTTAGGCCAGACACGGTGGCTCACATCTGTAATCCCAGCACTTTGGGAAGCCGAGGTGGGCAGATCATCTGTAGTCAGGAGTTCAAGGCCAACCTGGCCAATATGGAGAAACCCTGTCTCTACTAAAAATACAAAAATCAGCTGGACGTGGTGGCACATGCCTGTAATCCTAGCTACTCGGGAGGCTGAGACATGAGAATTGCTTGAACCCAGGAGGCAGAGGTTGAAGTGAATGGAGATTGCAACCACTGCACTCCAGCCTGGGTGACAAAGCAAGATTCTGTCTCAAAAAAAAAAAAAAAAAAATTATAAATGTGTATGCATCTAAAAGATCTTCAAAATACACAAAGCAAAAATGACAAAATTAGGCCGGTTGTGGTGGCTCACGCCTGTAATCCCAGCACTTTGGGAGGCCAAGGCGGGCAGATCATGAGGTCAGGAGATCGAGACCATCCTGGCTAACACGGTGAAACCCTGTCTCTACTAAAAATACAAAAAAAATTAGCTGGGCATGGTGGCGGGTGCCTGTAGTCCCAGCTACTCAGGAGGCTGAGACAGGAGAATGGTGTGAACCCGGGAGGTGGAGCCTGAAGTGAGCCGAGATCGCACCACTGCACTCTAGCCTGAGCGACAGAGCGAGACTCCACCTCAAAAAAAAAACAAAAAGAAGACAAAATTAAAGGGAGAAATTAACAAATCTACAATAACAGAGATTTTAACAACACTCTCTTAGAAATTGACAGAACTAGACCAAAAGGAAAAAAAAACACAAAAATCAATTTGTCAGAGAAACACCATCAACTACCTTGATCTAACTGACAGATCTAGAACAAACACACAACAACGGTAAAATACACGTTCTCAAGTGCATATGAAACATTCACCAGGACAGATCATATGCTGGACCACAGATTAAATCTCAACAAATGTAAAAAGATTGAAATCCTACGAAGTATGTTCTCTGACCACAGTAAAACTATATTAGAAATCAACAGCAATAAGGTATCTACAAAAACATAAAATACTTCAAACTAAAACAGCATACTTCTAAGAAACCCATGGTCAACAAATAAATCACAAGATATATTAAATTGAACAAAAATAGAAACACAACATATCAAAATTTGTAAGATGCTGAAAAAGCAGTGCTCAGTAGGAAATGTATGACTTTATTATTTATTTGTTTATTTATTTATTTATTTATTTATTTATTTTTTTAGACTGAGTCTCACTCTGTTGCCCAGGCTGGAGTGCAATGGCGGGATCTTAGCTCACCGCAACCTCCACCTCCTAGGTTCAAGCAATTTTCCTGCCTCAGCTTCCTGAGTAGCTGGGATTACAGGTGCCTGCCACCATGCCCAGCTAATTTTTGTATTTTTGGTAGGGTTGGGGTTTCACCATGCTGGGCAGGGTGGTCTCGAACTCTCGACCTCAGGCAATCCACCCACCTCGGCCTCCCAAAGTGCTGGCATTACGAACCACCACACCCAGCCGGAAATTTATAACTTTAAATGCTCATATTAGGAAGAAAGATCTTTTCACCAGGTAATGAAAAAAAAAAAGGAAGAATGATCTAAAATCAATTAGGTGAAGTTCTACAAAAAGCTGAAGGAAGAAAGCAAGATCAAAACAGAAATCAATGATATTTTAAAAAATAAACAATAGAGAAAATTGAAGTAAAAGCTCAGTTATTTGAAAACAAAATAGATAAAGCCCTAGCCATACTAAGAGAGGGAACACAAATTATGAAAATCAGAAATGAAAAGAGCATAACATTAAAATGATAAGGGAATATTAATAAAAGGTGAAAATCATCAACAGAAAAGTCATTTTTTTTTTTAGTTCACAAAGCATAAGCAAAGTGTATATAAAAAGAGGATTAATTTAACTCTAAATATGAACCTTCCACAGTCGAAATCTCTTGTAATTCCACAAGGGGAGAAGTCGTTTCTGTTTTCATGGTGTTTTCTCCCATTGACGGGCAGTTCAACTCCAAGCCTGCAGCCCCGGATCCATCCCCAAAGGAGTGGCAAGTCAGTGCAGATGAGACCTGGCCAACTTCCAAAGTAGACTTCAACTGACCTAGTAGAAAAAAAGAAAGTTTGGAGGAAATATACATGTATGCAATTCTGAAACCGAAAGTCCTACAACAGTCTAAGAAAGCCAGGGACTTTTTAGAGGAAGGAATTACTTTAAAACAAAAAAGTATACATTCACAGGTTCCAGTACACACAGGCTGGCCTGTGAGCTTCTCAAAGAAAGAGGTTAAAGTGAAAGGAGAAATTGCTGGAAGTATAAACACAAAGGCACGAATGAGATGGCAGCAGAGAGAGAGAAGCAGGGCTCTTCAAACAGTGTACCTCCAGGCCAACATTGAGTGGTAAATAAGCAAAACCAACCACAAATGCATCCAGAAAGTATGTCTATTGAATATATCATCAGTGAAGAGCAATACATTATAAAAACACTGCAGCCCATTCAATAGTTTGATTTCAAGACAATTTAATACTTGTGGAAGGCAGAACACAATGATTTAGATTGATTCTCACTAAATAGGCACCAGGTTGGCAAGACAATTCCTGAATAGACTGACTCACCTTCTTCAGATTCCTTGGTACTAGACAACGTGTCTTGCAAAGGATCCGTATCAACCAAATCTGATACAACCAAGTCAGGATCTAGGATCTCATGGGTCCCATTAGTGGATAGCCTGGAGGAACGTCTCCTCGATAAGTCTTTGTCAGTGTTTTCCGAGTAGTTTTTTGACTTTTCCTGGGCTATTAAACCATTAAGAGAGTTGTAGTCAAGAGACCAACAAGAAGAAATAACTGTGCAGTATACTACAGATTTCTGGGCTGGATGTCTCTAAAAGGACTTTACAGAGAGACTCCTGGAATGTTAGAGTAGTGATAAAAGCAAATACCCTTTACTAGTTTACAGTTTTAAGTAAGGGCAAAGCGTCCCTGCCAGGATAGAATTTCACTTCTTTAAGGATTCATGGTCTGAAAACATGTACTAGGTCATGTCCCAATCTTGACAACTATGCTCTATTTTGGGGCTTCCCAAATGTACTAACTTCCAAAGTCAATAAGGTTTATAAGAGCCTTACTTCGAGCTATCACAAATCCTTTTTGGAGCCAACAGGGTACTTTTTATTTTAAATTTATTTAAATATTTGAGCCAACTCACTCCAGAGGGTATTTTTTTAAATAAATAAATAAATAGTATTGTATTTTGTATTTTTATTTTTTGTAAGACAGAGTCTCACTCTATCACCCAGGCTGGAGGACAGTGGCACAGTCTTGGCTCACTGCAATCTCGGCCTCCTAGGTTCAAACAATTCTCCTGCCTCAGCCTCCCGAGTAGCTGGGATTACAGGTACCTGCCACCACACCCAGCTATTTTTTTTTTTTCTTTTTTTGAGACGGCGTCTCGCTGTCACCCAGGCTGGAGTGCGGTGGCGCGATCTCGGCTCACTGCAAGCTCTGCCTCCTGGGTTCACACCATTCTTCTGCCTCAGCCTCCCAAGTAGCTGGGACTACAGGCACCCGCCAACACGCCCGGCTAATTTTTTGTATTTTTTAGTAGAGACGGGGTTTGACGGTGTTAGCCAAGACGGTCTCCATCTCCTTACCTCATGATCTGCCCACCTCCACCTCCCAAAGTGCTGGGATTACAAGTGTGAGCCATCGTGCCCAGCCACACCCAGCTAATTGTTATATTTTTAGTAAAGACAGGGTTTCACCATGTTGGCCAGGCTGGTCTCAAACTCCTAACCTCAGATGATCCACCCACCTCAGCCTCCCAAACTACTGGGATTACAGGCATGAGCCACTGCGCCCGGCCAATAAGTAGTATTTTTAAAGTTTCACTCTACATAGAAACCCATCCCTTCCTAAGCCATTAAATTTCCAGTGGCATCCAAATCAAATGTGATTTATGGATATGGAGATGATACCACAGAACCCAGCATTAGTACAGTTTGTGCTTTGGGATTTATTTTTCTTCTAGCAAAAACTCCTTCTGATCCAACTGCATCCCACTCACATTACCTCATGTGACCAGAGACAAACATTAGAGCCTATAGGGAATGGGGGACAGGATGAATATAGAGGAGGTTGACCCAAACAATGTCAAATTCTAGCCACACATAAACAAACTGGAGACTCACATGAATTTTTGTCAAGCCGAGGACGTTTTAATGGGACTTCACATCCTTTTGATATTTTCCGTCTTCTCAATTCCAACGTTATTGGTTGCAAAGTTTGAGAGTTTGAATCCACAGCTACCATGTTTATAAAACCACACAAAAAAGATACGTAATTTCTTAGTGTCTGTCATTTTTATATACAAATAAAACATATATATGCAGAAATCACTGCATTATAAATGGACCATCAAAATGTCATTCTTACTTAAGATAAAAGAAAAAAAGTAAAATGAGTGAGAAATTACTTCCTTACAGGAGATACCTTGCAAATTGACCTCCTGAATCTATGACCCAGCTCCAGTTTTCAACCTCTACTTGCTACATTAATTACCTTAGCATTGGGCCTAGTTTTGAGGGTACAAGAAAAATGTCTAAGAGAATTTTGTTTTGTTTTTTTTTCTTTTGAGATGGAGTCTTGCTCTGTCCCCCAAGCTGGAGTGCAGTGGCGCGCTCTCGGCTCACTGCAACATCCGCCTCCCAGGTGCAAGCGATTCTCCTGCCTCAGCCTCCAGAGTAGCTGGGATTACAGGCACCCAACACCACACCCGGCTAATTTTTGTAATTTTAGTAGAGTCACGGTTTCCCCATGTTGGTCAGGCTGGTCTCGAATTCTTGACCTCAAGTGATCCAGCCACCTCGGCCTCCCGAAGTTCTGGGATTACAGGCATGAGCCATGAGATCCAGCTGAGAATTTGTATTTTCTTAAACACAATCCTAAAAAAATTATTGGGAGACTATGCTATTTAATAGTCAATGTTCCAGGCAAGCCTGCTGGTCCCCAGCAAACCCAGCTCTGACATAATTGAGCAGTACAGATGCTAAGCCTTTGAAGAGTACTTACTATTTAGTTTTCTGTTTGTTTGTTTGTTTGCTTGCTTGCTTGCTTGTTTTTTTGAGATGAAGTCTTGGTCCGCTGCCTAGGCTAGAGTGCAGTGGTGCGATCTTGGCTCAATGCTACCTCTGCCTCCATGCTACCTCTGCTTCCTGAGTTCAAGTGATTCTCCTGCCTCAGCCTTCCCTGTAGCTGGGATTACAGGTGCCTGGCACACCTGGCAATTTTTTTTTTTTTTTTTTGGTATTTTTAATAGAGATGGGGTTTTACCATGTTCGCCAGGCTGGTCTTGAACTCTTGACCTCAAGTGATCTGCCCACCTTGGCCTCCCAAAGTGCTTAGATTACAGGCATGAGCCACCTGCCTGGCATAGTACTTACTATTAATTTTTTTTTTGAGATGGAGTTTCGCTCTCATTGCCCAGGCTAGACTGCAATGGTGCGATCTCAGCTCACTGCAACCTCTGCCTCCCGGGTTCAAGTGATTCTCCTGCCTCAGCCTCCCAAGTAGCTGGGTTTACAGGCATGCACCACCACGCCTGGCTAATTTTGTATTTTTAGTAGAGACAGGGTTTCTCCATGTTGGTCAGGTTGGTCTCAAACTCCTGACCTCAGGTGATCTGCCCACCTCGGCCTCCCAAAGTGCTGGGATTACAGGCGTGAGCCACTGAGCCTGGCCCTTACTATTTAGTTTTAAACCTACCACCTAAGAAGCTCTCTCCAAATCAGAAAAGATGAGAATTTAAAAGGCAGGCAGAAGGAACTGGGAAGTTGGGCAGGAAGGCAAGGCTAAGGGGTCTCAGGAAGAGTAAAAGGAGGAGAGAGAAGAGCAAGGAGGAAAGGAAGATGGAGGAAGAGAAGTAAATGGGAGGAAAAGAGGAAGGGAAGGGAGAAAGATGAGAAGGCGGAAGAGGGACAGAAAAGACTCATCTAAGACCTGTAGCTTCAGGTAGGTCAAATGGCTCAACAAGACACAGCCCTGAAGTGTGAGGAAGCAAACCAGAAGACCATTGAACTCCAAGGTTCTTCCTGTGTTCAAGCTTCTCAATGTGCCAGTATTATTTTGTTCCAGCTGACAGAACTTGGAAATCCCACACATTCCACATTAAACATAAATACAAACAGGCCAGCTGGGTGTGGTGGCTCGTGCCTGTAATCCCAGCACTTTGGGAGCCGGAGGCAGGCAGATCACCTGAGCTCAGGAGTTCAAGACCAGCATAGCCAACATGGTGAAACCTTGTCTCTACTAAACATACAAAAAATTAGCCAGGCATGGTGGCACGCTCCTGTAGCCCCAGCTACTCGGGAGGCTGAGGCACAAGAATCACTTGAACCCAGGAGGCAGTGGTTACAGTTAGCCAGGATTGTGCCACTGTACTCCAGCCTGGGAGACAGAGACTCCATCTCAAAAAAATAAAAATTAAAAAAAAAAAAAATACAAACAATCCTCTCTAAATAGCTCAGATCCTGTTCCCAATCAAGTCTATACAATCTAGGGTGCTGAAGGAAGGCTCTACAAATAAATGAACTTATTCCAAGTAATGTTTTAAGGGGATTTGAACAATATATAGGATATTTGGCAAGTCTTCTTCCCTTTGATACTGTATATAAACACGGGCTGACTATACAGAACTTGAGTGTTTCCCAAACTCTTCTTACAGTATAAGTCATCTGGGAAGCTTGTTAACAACTCATATTCCCAGGTTCCCATCCAGACAGTCTGACTGGGAAAGAACTGAGACATGGCTGAAATCTGTTTTTACAAATGCCTTGGGCAAGGATTAACCGTAAACTTGGAAAACATCCTTTCTATATTAAATTTATCCTACTCGTTACGAAATCCTACACTTATAAAAATATAAAAACCAAATGTCCTTTTTCTTATCTCAATGGAGTCATGTGGCTTCAAAGGAGCAGTCTGCTTATTGGGGTACAACTACTCCTGTACATACTTTCTGGAGGGTAAAAGCCAGGGCATGAATAGCTAAAGGAGAATCAGTTTCAAAACACTCAGTTCTCACACATACTGTTTCCTAAACTGAGCTAAGGACATGTCAGATTTCTGCCAGTTTACATTTTCCACCCCTCCTTGTATAATAACTGCCTTTAACTACCCTTCTCCCACTTTACATAAAAGGGCCTGCCTCTCACTCATCCCACATCTTAACATGGTGCTCTGCCTGGAGGTTTAAAATTTCCAGATTTTCTCAACTGGGTTTCCTCATCTGAAGAGAGATACATTTTCTCTGTTTTTGTAAGGGTGGTATACAGCTATTACCATTCTCAATGCACTAAGGTCAATCCATCACAGATCAAGGATGCCTTGGGTATTGTGGCTTCTCTCCCAGAACTCAGTTGAGAAAGCCAGTGAACATAAAGCCAGTGCTGTCCAACAGAAATATGCTAAGAGTGCAAGCCACATGCAATTTTCTTTTTTTTTTTTGAGATGGAGTCTCACTTCATCACCCAGGCTGGAGTGCAGTGGTGTGATCTTGGCTGACTGCAACCTCTGCCTCCTGGGTTCAAGAGATTCTCCTGCCTCAGCCTCCCAAGTGGGTGGGATTACAGGCTCATCTAATTTTTGTGTTTTTAGTAGAGATGGAGTTTCACCATGTTGGCCAGGCTGGTCTTGAACTCCTGACCTCAGGTGATCTGCCCACCTTGGTCTCCCAGAATGCTGGGATTACAGGCGTGAACCACCATGCCCAGCCAATTTTTGTGTTTTTAGTAGAGACGGGGTTTCACCATGTTGGCCAGCCTGGTCTCAAATTTCTGAGCC
Source organism: Rhinopithecus roxellana (assembly GCF_007565055.1). Lineage (NCBI taxonomy): Eukaryota > Metazoa > Chordata > Mammalia > Primates > Cercopithecidae > Rhinopithecus > Rhinopithecus roxellana. Next base: position 108,228,546 of record NC_044561.1, on the reverse strand, counting down.
ACCATGCCTAGCGAATTTTAAATTTTTTACTCATCACATAAGAGGGTTTGGTTTTTAAGTGTCAGGCATGGTGGCTCATGCCTGTAATCTCACCACTTTCAGAGGCTAAGGCAGGAGGATTGCTTGAGGCCCGGAGATTTAGACAAACCTGAGCAACATAGTGAAACCCTGACTCTAAAAAAATAAATTAGCCAGGCATTGTGGCATGTGCCTATAGTCCCAGCTACTCGGGAGGCTGAGACAGGAGCATCACTTGAGCCCAGAAGGTGGAGAATGGAGTTAGCCACAATCACGCCACTGCACTCCAGCCTACGTAACAGAGTGAGACCCTGTCAAAAAAAACTTAAAAAGTTAATTTAAATACTATTTTATTTAATCCAATACCTTTCCTAAATTTGTTTTTTCTTTTTTTTTTTAAACTGGGCTCAGCAATCTTCCTGCCTCAGCCTCTGGAATAGCTGGGACTACAAGCACGTGCCACCACTCTCAGACAATTTTTTCATTTTTTGTAGAGATGAGGTCTCACTATGTTGCCAAGGCTAGTCTCGAACTCCTGGGCTCAAGTGATCCTCCCTCATCAGCCTCCCAAAGTGCTGGCATGATTACAGGGATGAGGCACTGCACTCAGCTTCAGCTTCTAAAAACATTTCAACATGGAATCAATTTTTTTTGTTTGTTTTGTTGCCCAAGCTGGAGTGCAGTGGCCCAATCTCAGTCACTGCAACCTCTACCTCCTGAGTTTCAAGCAATTCTCTTGCCTCAGCCTCCTGAGTAGCTGGGATTATAGACACCCACCACCAAGCCTGGTTAATTTTTCCTTATATTTTTTCAATAGAGACGGGGTTTCACCATGTTGGCTAGGCTAGTCTCAAACTCCTAACCTCAAGTAATCCAGCCGCCTCGACCTCCCAAACTGCTGGGATTACAGGCCTGGCTATAATCAATATTTTAAAATTGAGGTGTGTTACATTCTTTTTTGTACTATTTGAAATCTAGCATTTACTTATACTTACAGCACATCTCAATTCAGACTAGTTACATTTCAAGTAGTCAATAGCCCCATGCGGCTAGTGGCTACCATACTAGACAGCAGAGGTATAGGCCCTAGTTAGGTCTAGGGACAGTTGCAGCACTCTCAGCTCTTGAGGGCAAAACCCAGTTACAAGCACTAGAGAGGAAGATCCCTTATTTCATATGCAGACAAAGCAACCTATTATATAATTTCCTATCTTACAATGAGTACTAATACCCTTATGTGACGTAAGTTAAAATTTTTTCCACAGAAATTAAGTCTGATAGTCTGATTTGATAGGGAAGAGTGGCTTTGCATTCTCTACATCACTGGGGAATAATGAAAAGGCTTGATCTGTAGTTCCACAGTTTTGATGAAAATATGTGTGTGTGTGTGTGTGTGTGTGTGTGTGTGTGTGTGTGTGTGTGTGTTGAAATGGGGTGTCACTACATTGCCCAGGCTGGTTTGAAATTCTCGGGCTCAAGCAATCCTCCCACTTCAGCCTCCTGAGTAGCTGGGACAACAAACATGCACCAACGCACTCAGCCTTCATGTTTTGTATTTTAAATATATCCACTACAGCTATTTAAACTTGTGAGAAAAAGATAAATACTGCTTTAAAACGTGCTAGGGGATTCACAGTTTCAACAGAACACACAAAGAATACACAATCAAGAATGTCTGAGGATCACTGCACATATTTAATCAACGGCACACTCAGTCTAGAGACCCAGGGGACTCTTCATGCCACTGAATTGATTTGGAGAACGAGTGTTTGACTTAGGAAGGAATCAGGGCTTGTTTCATTCTTGGTTATTCTAGAAGAAGTCCAAATTTTAAGTTTTTTAATAACTTCATTCTTCCCTAAATCTATACCCTCTAACCTTGACTCTTACAAATTAGCTATCTCGGCTTTTTATTTAGACTGTGAAAATCTCTAATCAATAATCACTCTCCAAAGAGCTCAATTTCAAAATGCATCCATGCTTTTCTAGTTCCAATGTTCCTTTGTCCTCGTCCCCTTCAGAAGCCCATACCTTTTTACTACTTTTCTTTCACGTCTGTCTTATTAGAACTCTATTTCCTGATTCCAGGTTCTATTAAGCTGACTCAAACTGAGATCATTTGAAAAAGCACAAGCAAAAGTCCTTGGTTTATCAGGTTTATCATATAAGCTGAAGTATCCAGTCAACAGTTAACCACTACTTTAGGAAGCTCAGTTACGAACACACTTCCCAACTTAGATTCACTTGGATATGTGCCTCACTTAAATTCAGCTTCATGAACACAACTTGTTTCCAGATCATAAGAAAACTCAAAATCAGTCACAAAAACAAAGGATTGAAGTATACAAGTTACAAAGAACCACAAAGGGCCACAGAAGAATACTCTGGCATTGCCCACTGCAGAACCCATTTGAAAAACTCACCAGTAGGAGCTATGGAAGGGGGTCTGCCTCGTTTTCTTTTGGGTTCCCTCACGTTTTCTTGTGGACTCTTCACAATGTCATTTTCAGGTTTCTTATCCACTTGGGCATCTCCAGAATACTCCCTGTCGTTTTCTGAAATGTTTTCCTTGTCTTCCTTCTCGTTCTTGGGAAGACTTTTCTCTGACACTTTCCCCTTTTCAGAACAGATTAACTTTCCTTCTTTATCAGGTTGCTTGGGTCGCTTTTCTGTCTTTAAGGGTTTATCTTCTTTGTCTTTCTTCACATTCACTGTGGCTTTTCTCTGTTCTTTAAACTTTTCTCGTTTATCAGGAGATGATGAAAGACTTTTGTGATCTGTTTCTTTAGGCCTAGCATTACCCACAATATTCTAAAATGAGCAAAATAGCGATGAAACACTTCGTGATTACTTGTAAATACAAAATTAGGAATTTCTTACAAACGTATGAAGACAAACAAAGAAATTAAAACAGGACATATGCCAGGTCACATACACAAAGCACCACTGACAATATCCACCTGTACTAAGAGTTGAGAACCAATCCTTAAAACAATTCAATTATTCTGGAGACAGTGCAATCTCCCTTATTATGACGAATAAGTCACTAGAAAATAAAATTCTGGGCTTTTGTTTGTTTTTGTTTCTGAGACAGAGTCTCTCTCTGTTGCCCACGCTGGAGTGCAGTGGCACAATCATGATTCATGCAGCCTCGACCTCCCAGGCCCAAGCGATCCTCCCATCTCAGCCTTCTGAGTAGCTGGGACCACAGGCATGTTTCACCATGCCCAGCTAAGTTTTTTATTGTTATTTTTTGTAGCAATAGGGTCTCCCTATGTTGCCCAGGCTGGTCTCAAACTCCCGGGCACAAGCAATCCTCCTGCCTCAGCCTCCTGAAGTATTGGGATTGTAGGCATGAGACACCATGCCTGGCCTTAAAATTCTGGAAAGCAATCTTTCTGACAAAGGTGTTTGAAGAAAATGCCTTCATGCTCTGTCCTTATCCCCAGCATGACTATACTAACCCAGAGCTTTTCAGAGGGCTGGTTCAGTTTGCCAGCATGTGCTGATGTCTTGTGTAGAGAAATAACAAAACTGATCAGTTTGCCAGCATGTGCTGATGTCTTGTGTAGAGAAATAACAAAACTGATAACTGGAAGCTGAACAGGAAAACTATAAAGATTATCCAACCCAGAACCAGGGTCTCTGCTTCCTCTACCAGGTAAAGGCTGTGCTCAGTTCAACAAACCACCTATCAGGTTCCTGAGCTACTTGGAGTTTTTGTCTATTGGTAGGAAATACTGCTTCTTAGTTACGTTCTCCCTACATTACATTCTTTAAAATTCACACTAAAAATCGAGGGTCCCCTACTGTGACTGTTTCATAATAATGCCAGGTCTGAAAGCTCTAGAGATTCCAAAACTATAATTAAGTTTATTTGTGTACATATCTCTCTTCTAGGACCTCAAAAGAGCAGAGACCACCATACTATGTTCATATGGGATCCCCAGCACCTAGCACACACTAGGCACATAGGTTTTGACTGGAAGCAGGAAGCAGTACCTAAATACTCAACAAATAAAAGTTTAATTTGTTCTACAGGGAAAAATAATAAACAAGGAAATATTTTTTCAAGTCCCCCAAATTATTCTGAAAGTAGCCAGGTTTGAGAACAGGCATTCCGGTAATGGTCAGCAGAAATATAAATTGAAATTGCCCTTCTTGTTGGGGGTTCGGGGAGGAGTTGGCAATTTGAGTCAAAACTAAAAAGGTTATACCTTTGAACTAGAATAAACCCCTAGAAATAAAGTTAGCTAAAAGAATAATCAGACTTGTGTACCTGGATTGACAAATATCCTTAATGACCATTTGGGAATTGGTTACACAAAGTACAGTTCCATACATATTACAGAACACTACATAGCTGTGAAAAATCATATTCTCAGGATATTAAGGAACTTGAGGAAATGTTAGTTAAAAGAAAAGAACAGTACTATATTAATGTACCACAACTTCAATTCTGAAAAGAAATAGATACACACACATATATATGTTTAATAAAAAACACAGAAAGATATATACACCAAATTGTTAAGCCATGTTATACACCAAAGCGTTAAGAACAATTATATCTGTTTGATGGAATAATAGAGTTTTTATTTTCTTTGTGCTTTGTACTTTTCTAATTTTCTACAGTAAGCTAAAAACATAAGTGTTACTAATATAGAGACTATCAAAACATTTATAAGACAGTGCAGTCCTACAGAAAAAAAAAAAAAAAAAAACTCCATGAAAAAACCTTTGAAATTGCCCATGACAGATTACTGTAGCCAAACCACTGTACTCTCTTGGAAAAGAAGCCAAGTCCAGGAGCCATGGGCCTGTGCTTAAGGGCCTACTGGGCTAAGGTCAGACACTCAGAGGCCACTGGGAAATGAGAAATGAAGCATGGCACCCAAAAATCCTCACCAGGTAAGGCACCACCTCCAGGCCAAAGCACTGTGAATGCTATCCATCAATTTATTGAGAACACAGAGTAAATAGATGAACAATTGTTATCTGGAGCCCTGGACTTCCACTTGGGAAGGTTCTGGATATAATCTGCCAATTCTGGACAAATTTATAATTATGTCCTCTCTATTAACTCGTTCCACAAACCTAACACAAATATTGCCAAATTTAAGGCCAAAATAATGTTTTAGACTACTGTATGGCTCCTTACATGCCTGAGAGGCAAGTGATCAAAGAAAAAGCATTATCAGGGCCAAAGCTTTATGTAATAATGTTGTTAATTTTCTGAAGAGGAAAATCAGCAAAAGGCAAATCAGCAAAAGGTAACTTTTGAGGTTACCTCAAAGGTATCATGTATCAAAATCTTTGAAGCAGCTAGGCATGGTGGCTCATGCCCTGTAATCTCAGCACTTTGGGAGGCCAAGGTAGGCAGATCGCCTGAGGTGAGGAGTTCAAGACCAGCCTGGCCAACATGGTGAAACCCCCGTCTCTATTAAAAATACAAAAATTAGCTGGGCATCGTGGTGCATGCCTGTAGTCCCAGCTACTCGGGAGGCTGAGGAAGGAGAATTACTTGAACCCGAGAGGTGGAGGTTACAGTGAGCCTAGACTGCACCACTGTACTCCAGCCTGGGTAACAGAGCAAGACTGCATCTCAAAAAAAAAATCTTTAGAAACTTACGATTAGGCTGGGCACGGTGGCTCATGTCTGTAATCCCAGCACTTTGGGAATCCAAGGTGGGCGGATGACTTGAGGTCAGGAGTTCAGGACCAGCCTGGCCAACACAGTGAAACCCCATCTACTAAAAATACAAACATTAGCCAAGTGTGGGGGCACACACCTGTAATCCCAGCAAATTGAGAGCCTTAGACTGGAGAATCACTTTAACTTGGGAGGCGGAGTTTGCACTGAGTGGAGATCAGGCCACTGCACTCCAGCCTGGGTGACAGAGGGAGACTCAGTCTCAAAAAAAAAAAAAAAAAAAAAAACTTACAAATATACATACAGAAGAATTCATTAAGAATCTGTGATAAGTAGAATCATTTCATCATCACAAAGACACAACAGAGGGCCAGGCACAATGGCTCACGCCTGTAATCCTAGCCTTTTGGGAGGCCGAGGGGGGCAGATTGCCTGAGCTCAGTTTGAGACCAGCCTGGACAACATGGTGAAATCCTGTCTCTACTAAAATACAAAAAATGAACTGGGCATGGTAGCACGCACCTAGTCTCTGTTATTTGGGAGGCTGAGGCAGCAGAATCACTTGAACTGGGGAGGCGGGGAAGTTGCACTAGGCCAAGATTGCACCACTGCACTCCAGCCTGGGCGACAGAACAAGACTCTGTCTCAAAAAAAAAAAAAAAAAAAACCAAAGACACAACAGGTTATAGCATCATCAAATATTGTCACATCAACTGCCATCCAAGCAGATGAGTAACCAGTTACGATGCCTCAGTGGTAAAATCTTTTACTAAATTGCTAAATTAGCTGTCTCAACAGCTGAAATTAGTAATAATCAGGATTTTTAAAAACACCAGTATCCAAATTTTGATCTCTATTTTCCCCTCAACTATTAATACATAAACACAAAAAAGACAAAAGGGGAAAAATCATGAAGAAAGTAGGCAACACTTCTAGATGGCCCATATTTATGCAAACCATATTTCCAGTATCAAAACTGAGGCCCCATGCTCAGGCAAATACATGCATGGTGACTGGAACGATAGGATACCAAATTCACAAACCAGGCACATCCAGCACAAGTGGCTGCCCAATCTGTGCCAAATGATAGCTCTGTAAACAACCAAGTAATGGTCCTAAGCTAAAAGACAGAGCTAGATGGAGAGAAAACATACTGGAGGTCTCCTCAAGCAATTCAACAAGTTCCCTGTGATGGCTAACAGCTCTTGTGCAGGGCAGGGCACAGAGAGAAGGTAAGAATAACTAGACACCAAGGAAAAAAATAAAAAAGAAAAAAAAAAAAAGAAGAATAACTAGACACTGTTGAAAAAAGATGACGAAAACAGAATATAGGCAATGGTATCCAAGTATTTGGCACTTTTGAAAAAAAATCTCCGTTAAAAGGAAACAGTGGCCGGACACAGTGGCTCACATCTGTAATCCCAGCACTTTGGGAGGCTGAGGTGGGTGGATCACCTGAGGTCAAGAGTTCGAGACCAGCCTGACCAATATGGTGAAACCCCCTCTCTACTAAAAATACAAAAAAAATCAGCCAGGCCTGGTGGCATGCGCCTATAATCCCAGCAACTCAGGAAGTTGAGACAGGAGAATTGCTTGAACCCAGGAGGTGGAGGTTGCAGTGAACCGACATTGCACCATTGTACTCCAGCCTGGGTGACAGAACGGGACTCTGTCTCTAAATAAATAGGAAACAGCAAAGAGACAAATATTTACAACTTCTGAAAACCTGTGTATTATTTTCTGGTGAAATTGTGTCAGATGGAGAAAATAAACACTTGCCATCATAAACAAATGTAATGTCTTTATTTGAGGAAACAAAACTACAATGTTAGCATTATTCATAACACAAAGCACAAAATCACATTTCTCACCTGATCTTTGGAAAAAGCTTTGACATGAATATGTTTGACAGTCTGAACTACTCCATCATAAAATTTCACAGTGTAAGTACCTAAAATTCAAGAAGATATCGTGATTTTAACTCACAATTTCATGAAAGTGGTAACTTTTCAAAGTATAAACACAAGGGATCTCCAACTACATTAATCTCATAGGCATTTAAAACTGTTTAAGAATCATATTCAGTCTTACTTATGTCCAAGATAACAGTACGCTTGTCTTCATTTCTTAGTTAAGATTACACAGTTTTCTACCTACATACATTGAAATCCATCAAAAAAAATAAACTCACTTTTAGATGCTTCATTAAAATAAAAAAAAATTGCACTGAATTTAAGTGAAGAACAAAGAGCAGTAAAACAATTAAGAATGTGAGGAAAATGCAGACTTATTCCTTGGTGAATTTTTCACTTTTATAATTTAATCTTTATGTTCTGGGATCGGGGGCAGTAACAGCTCTTAAGTTTCAAAAGGAACACCATGGCTCACGCCTGTAATCCCAGCACTTTGGGAGGCTGAGGCAGGCGGATCACGAGGTCAGGAGTTCAAGACCAGCCTGGCCAACATAGTAAAACCTGTCTCTACTAAAAATACAAAAAATGGCCGGGCGCCGTGGCTCAAGCCTGTAATCCCAGCACTTTGGGAGGCCGAGACGGGTGGATCACGAGGTCAGGAGCTCCAGACCATCCTGGCCTACACGGTGAAACCCCATCTCTACTAAAAAATACAAAAAACTAGCTGGGCGCGGTGGCGGGCGCCTGTAGTCCCAGCTACTCGGGAGGCTGAGGCAGGAGAATGGCGTAAACCCAGGAGGCGGAGCTTGCAGTGAGCCGAGATCGCGCCACTGTACTCCAGCCTGGGCAACAGAGCGAGACTCCGTCTCAAAAAAAAAAAAAAAAAATACAAAAAATTAGTCACGCTTGGTGGCAGGCGCCTGTAATCCCAGCTACTTGGGAGGCTAAGGCAGGAGATTCACTTGAACCGGGGAGGCAGAGGTTGTGGTGAGCCGAGATCCTGCCATTGCACTCCAGCCTGGACAACAGAGCAAGACTCCGTCTCCGACGACAACAACAACAAAAAAAGCCACATCATTCTGCTAAAGGTATTGTGTTTCTAGAGATGTGTTCTATTTCCACATCTCAAAATCCATTTGAATTATCTTCATGATACAATGTTTTAAAATAGAGACTTGGCCAAAACACAAAATGCTTGCTGCTACATTGTTAGTTTTTTTTTGTTACACTGTTAGTTTTTTCCCAATAGAAAAAAAATTATTCAATAAAGATCCCTCCCTGCTAAAAACCTTAAGCTGGAAACCCAAATAATCTTATCTTCCCAAATAAGGTGTCCAATTACAGAAGTTCTCATTAGTCGTACCCAAACAACACTTTCAAATTTTGCATCTTAGAACCAATTCATGCCCCACCCATTTTTGCCCCAGGGATTTAAAATAATAATCACAGTTAATCTTGTCCAGATTCAGTAAACCATTGGTAATCACATAATGGTTTCCACTAGTAAACAGGTTTTTCTCTGTTTAGAACCAATTCCCCCAACCCCTGCAAAAAACCCTGAGGTCTGGGAGCCAAAGAATGCAACAACAAAGTTAAGGCCTGGTTCTCTCCTTCCAGTACATTCTCTTCCCACACCCCTCCACCGCCAGTCCTCAACAGGGCCTAGTCAATGGCTAATCACGGGTACCACATGAAGTGCAAAAGTATTCAACGTCCAACACAATCTGAGCCCAATAATTTTCCAAACCTTATTTCTCATTACCACCATCCAATACCCACCAACTCAAAGTGACAAGCTGCCCACTGAAACTGCCAGTGACACTTCTATCTCCATATCTGTATTAAACTGTTTTCCTTCTGGGAATGTGCCATTCCGTGATCTTTAAGTGCCCGGCTCAAATACCCACAACAGTTCTGTAACAGCTTCCTGGCTTTTCAGCTACTAATGATTACCTCCTGATCTGAACTTCTTAGGCTCATTTGGCACCAGCCTACAGAGCTTCAAACTTAGGTCTACCTTCATATAAGTACAGATCGCAACTCAAAAGCAGGCTTTTCAAGGCCAGAGACCACATCTTAGACCACTTTCTTCCACACACAGTACCTGCCTCAGAGTAGACCAGTGCTTCTCAAAGTGTGGTCCCACAGCAGAAGCATGAGTAACTCCTGGGAACTCATTAGAAATGCAAGTTACCAGTCCCATCTCAGATACACTGAATCAGCAACTGGGAACAGGGGACAGGAATATGCGTTTTTAACAAGTCCTCCAGGTGATTCTGATGTACACCAAAGTCTGAGAACCACTGCCATAGACAATTAGTAATTACCTACTGACCTTTATTCCTGGTAATTACAAAATAAAGGTGATTATTTGTCACAGGTGTCACCAATACATAAAGAAACTAGCTAGCAAGACATAGACAAAATTCGATGTTCTCACTTATTTGTAGGAGCTAAAAATTAAAACAATTGAACTCATGGAAATAGACAGTAGAAGGATGGTTACCAGAGGCTAGGAAGGGTAGTAGGTAGGGGTGGGGGAAAATGTCAATGGTTAAGGGGTACAAAAATGTTAGAAAGAATGAATAAGACCTAGGTTGCTAGCACAACAAGGTGACTATAGTAAAAAATAATTGTACATTTTAAAATAACTTGGCCAGGCGTGGTGGCTCACACCTGTAATCCCAGCATTTTGGGAAGCCGAGGCAGGTGGATCACTTGAGGTCAGGAGTTCAAGACCACTCTGTCCAATATGGTGAAACCCTGTCTCTACTGAAAAAATGCAAAAAACATCAGCCAGGTACGGTAGTGGGCACCTGTTATCCCAGCTACTCAGGAGGCTGAGGCAAGAGAATCGCCTGAACCCAGGAAGTGGAGGTTGCAGTGAGCCAAGATCATACCACTGCACTCCAGCCTGGGTGACAGAGTGAAACTCTGTCTAAAAAAAAAAATAAATAAAAATAAAATAACTACATAATTGGATTGTTCGTAACAAAGGATAAATGCTTGGAGTGATATATACTCCCACTTACCCTGATGTGATTATTACACATTGCATACCTGTATCAAGATATCTCATGTAACTCATAAATACATACACCTACTTATGTACCCACAAAAATTAAAAATTAAAAAAAATTAAAAATATTTAAAAAAAGAAACTGGCTAGCAAACAACATAAAAGGATATATAGTTATGCCTGGTTGGGTTAAAACATCAGCAATTACATGACACCACCAATTAGATGAACAGGCTATGATAAAAGGATTAGAGCATAAAAGGATAAGAGCATAAACAATTATCTACACAGGCAGTTCAGCAATGACTTACAAGTACTTACAACAAAGGTCTCCGTTCCTGTTTTTCCCTGCCTATATTGTGAGGGTGTTGGCAAGCAAAGGAGTTATGATAAACAATGCTATGGAATTCTAAACAGACCCTTCTCAAGCAACCATGGTGCAACTCTGGCAAGTCCAGGGACAGAGATGGGGGGATGGGAGTTTTAAGACTCCAGTTATCTTGAAATCTTAAATATTATGTGTGCCGACAAGTCACCCAAAACTATATTTTCAACTATTTTATTAACAAAGTTAGTTCAGCATCAGTTACATCAAAATGAAAATTGTCGTTTTTACAGGCATTTCCAACATCCAAAAGTCAATATTAAGTAACGTTACCTAACAGTCCAACATTTTCAGCTATTTGGAGTTAATTTTGAAGCTTACTCCTGATGGCAGATTCCAGAAGGAGGACTTACATAAAAGGAACCTGAGTTCCACGATTAAGTCTGAGACAGCTATCACTGGAATCCAAGCCTGTCTACTGACCTCTGACCAATTTTTTCCCAGCACCCCACACTGCCTGTTGCTCAGGCTCCTCAACCTAATTCCAAACCACAGACCCAGAGTAGCACCAGCCACTCTGAAATGACCCAAACTACGGCCAAAGGTGCTAGGGACGACTATCCTTAGATATATCTTGGTCTTTGATCCTTTTAACTTCCAAAGGATTACCAAGGATCACCTTGAAACTTTCCCCTTTAATCATGCTAAACACAGCCCAACTTGGGCTTCAATAATTCAGAGACAATAATGAACAACAGAGAGGGCAAAATTTTGCTTTAATGGTTTCATGTATATTACTAAAAGATTGTCTTCCCATGGAATCCTCCCATAGGTGACTAGTTGTTCTCCTGTGACCACAAACACTACCTAACAAACATGTAAATGAAGGAACTCAAAGTAAGTGTATCCTGTTCTATCTGCTCTAACTTCACAGAAGGGCTACCTGCCTCAGATTCCCTTGAGAAGCTTTTGTCCTTAGACTTTAAGATGAAACAAAGCTTCCTGGCCTTGCCCCTCTGAGGGTTAAGGACTCAGCATTGCAGACAATCCTATAGCAGTCAGTAATAGTAGAAGGTTCTAAGAACAAAACTAGAGATGCATAACAAGCTCATGTTCTCTAGGACCAAAGACATAGGGATAATACAAGGGTGATTTTGGATTGGACAGATTTCTGTTGCTCATGAAATCTACCACAACTAATATTCCAGGGCCACTTTTTTTCTTAGAAACAGGGTCTTCATCGGCCGGGCGTGGTGGCTCACGCCTGTAACCCCAGCACTTTGGGAGGCCGAGGCCGGTGGATCACCTGAGGTCAGGAGTTCAAGACCAGCCTGGCCAAAGTGGTGAAATCCATCTCTACAAAAATATAAAAATTAGCCGGGCATGATGGTGGGTGCCTGTAATCCCAGCTACTCGAGAGGCTGAGGCAGGAGAATCACTTGAACCTGGGAGGCAAAGGTTGTAGTGAGCCAAGATTGTGCAATTGTACTCCAGCCTGGGCGACAGAGCAAGACTGTCTCAAAAAAAAAAAAAAGACAGGGTCTTCGTCACCCATCCTGAAGTGTAGTGGTATGATCCTAGCTCACTGCAGCCTCAAACTCCTGGGCTCAAGCAATCCTACTGTCTCTGCCTCACAAGTGGCTGGGACTATAGGCATGCACCAACATGTCCAGCCAATTTTTTATTTTTTAATTTTTAGTAGAGATAGCAGGGCATGGGGGTCTATGTTACCCAGGCTGGTCTCAAACTCCTGGCCTCAAACAATCCTGCCACCTTGACTTCCAAAAGGACTGGAATTACAGATGTGAGCCATCATGCCCAGCGTCCAGGGCTTCTTTTCTATCTCATTCACTCTTCGGAAGTCAGATTATTCCAGAATGCCACAGAAGGAAAACAGAGGGTTTTCAAACATGTTTTCTCAGGCTGGTCTGAAAGTAGTGAGTTATCTCAATTGATTGTTCACAGTCAGTTACAGATCAAACTTCTTATTCTACTCTTTCCCTCCTCCTCACAACTGCTTTTGACTAGTCTTTTTTTTTTTTTTTTGGAGATGAGTCTCACTCTGTCACCCAGGCTGGAGTCCAGTGGCAGTGGCATGATCTCGGCTCACTGCAATCTCCACCTCCTGGGTTCAAGTGATTCTCCTGCCTCAGCCTCCCAAGTAGCTGGGATTACAGGTGCACACCACCATGCCCGGCTAATTTTTTGTATTTTTAGTAGAGACGGCTTTTACCATGTTGGTCAGACTGGTCTTGAACTCCTGACCTCAGGTGATCCACCCGCCTCCACCTCCCAAAGTGCTAGGATTACAGGCGTCAGCCACCACGCCCAGATCGGCCCTTAAAAAAAAAAAAAAAAAAAAAAAGACTAGTCAGGTCGGGTACGGTGGCTCATGCCTGTAATCCCAGCACTTTGGGAGGCTGAGGTAGGCAGATCATGAGGTCAGGAGTTCAAGACCAGCCTGACCAACATGATGAAACCCCAGCTCTACTAAAAATATAAAAATCAGCCAGGCATGGTGGCATGCACCTGTAATCCCAGCTACTCGGGAGGCTAAGGCAGGAGAATCACTTGAACCCAGGAGGCAGAGGTTGCAGTGAGCTGAGATCAAGCCACTGTACTCCAGCCTGGGTGACACAGCGAGGCTCCATCTCAGAAAACAACAACAACAAAAAAAATTTTCTTGAAGTCCTTAGGCTTCCACAGATTGTTGAGGACTGAGGATGTGCATATGTCTGCGGGCACGCCTTCCCCTCCCTCTAAGTATTTTCTTCTTAGCAATTTTACATATTGGGTTTAGGTTCTGTGGCCAATACAACACTCATCTATTTCCATTCCCTCTTTGACTTCTAACTGCTCAAAAGAGTCCAGAGCAAAGGCAGTGAACACCCATAATCACTGAGCAGGAACTGGGACCAGACCCCGTCTCCTAACCATGGTTCTCAAGACAACACTAGGCTCCAGAAAGTGCAGACCACTACATCCACTCTCACATTCTATCAGGGAACACTTGGACCTAATTGACAACACCTGCCCTCTTAGGCCAACCCTGCTCCAAAGAGGCAGCCTGGTACTGTGGGAACCACAGTTTAGGGACTCTGGAGAACCACAGACTTCCATGCAGATCTCAGCTCTACCATCCAAGCGCTTTATAACCTAAAGCAGTTTCCCCCTGTGAGCTTAGTTCCTCATCTGCAAAATAAGAATGGGGTTGGGCCGGGCGCGGTGGCTCAAGCCTGTAATCCCAGCACTTTGGGAGGCCAAGACGGGTGGATCACGAGGTCAGGAGATCGAGACCATCCTGGCTAACACGGTGAAACCCCCGTCTCTACTAAAAAATACAAAAAACTAGCCGGGTGAGTTGGCGGGCGCCTGTAGTCCCAGCTACTGGGGAGGCTGAGGCAGGAGAATGGCATAAACCCAGGAGGCGGAGCTTGCAGTGAGCTGAGATCCGGCCACTGCACTCCAGCCCAGGCGACAGAGCGAGACTCCACCTCAAAAAAAAAAAAAGAATGGGGTTAATGGCAATAACCTTTCCATGTTTGTGTAAAGACTAAATATGATAAGATACGGAAACAACCTAGCACAGGGCCTATCACAGACCAAGGGATCAATACCACCAAGTCACCCTAAAAGGGAAGCACAGCACATTGACAACCTTTTTTTTTCTTTTTTTGTTTGGAGACAACTCTCGCTCTGTTGCCCAAGCTAGAGTGCAGTATAGCGCTATCTCGGCTCACTGGAACTTCCACCTCCTAAGTTCAAGTGATTCTCCTGTCTCAGCCTCCTGAGTAGCTAGGACTACAGGCATGTGTCACCACGCCTGGCTAATTTTCATATTTTTAGTAGAAATTAGGTTTCACCATGTTGGCCAGGCTGGTCTCCAACTCCTGACCTCAGGTGATCCACTGCCCTGGCCCCACAAAGTGCTGGGATTACAGGCATGAGCCACTGCGCCTGGCCAGACATTGACATCTTTAAAGGCTATCTAGGCAAAAAAAAAAAAAAAGGGGGGGGGTGGGTAGGGGGGCGGGAAGCACAATCCCTCTTCCCCCAGAAGAAGAAAACAGCCAAGTTAGCACCTGCATGTGTGGGCCTAAATCTTCCTTTTCTCTTTCTACAAAGCTGTTCACATAGTATCAACCTCCCCACATTTCAAATGTAGAATCAGTTACAGCATGAAGAAAACAAAAAATAAGAGCTGCTTCAGCCAGAGACTCTAGAAACAAGATCATTTCCATAGCATCTCCTGTTATAAATGCAGACTTCAGTCACTGCCCCAGAGACTGAACTGGCAGGGTAGGTAGGGGACATGACCCAAAAATATGCATAGTTTTTAGGAAGAAGGAACTGATTTACCTGCTCATTCAAATTAAAGAACCACAGATCAACAGAAAGGAACAATTCCCCATTTTGTCATAAATGGTAACCTAAAAAGTAGTTTCCTTAAAGAAAATCACTTACAGAGCAGAGTTGTATACTACTGGGAGCAGAAAGCCCTGACAGACAATTGACTCTGCTATTTCCCCTGTGAAAAAAAGGGGAGCTTCGGGAGGCTGAAGCAGGTGGATCATTTGAGGTCAGGAGATCCAGACCAGCCTGGTCAATATGGTGAAACTTCGTCTCTACTAAAAATGCAAAATTTAAAGCAGCAGCTTCATTGCTGCAGTTCTATCTTCACCTTCAGGACGTTTCCCTTGGTCAAAAACAAAGTCATCTCCAAGTTCGAAGCATTCAGCAAACAATGATGGCAGAGCCACCAGAAACGTACACCTGATTTTCATGACAAATATGGTAATACTGTATTAGCTAGTGGAGCCACTTTCTGTATTGCTCTATGGACATATGTAACAACACAAATCAGAATAGAATGGAGCCTGTCCCCTATTGGCAGAGTCACCCCCCAAAATGGAGAGAACAGTAATCACACCAGCTGGTGTAATAATGAATTGTTCAAACAGCAGCTCATAATTGATGCCAAGTTAAAGCACTTGTACCCATTAAGATATGCCATTACTGAAGAAATAAAGTACATTTGAAACCTTAAATACACATAAATTAGCCAAGTGTGGTGTGGCATGTGCCTGTAGTCCCAGCTGCTCAGGAGGCTGAGGCAGAAGAATCGCTTGAACCCAGGAGGCAGAGGTTGCGGTGAGCAGAGATTGCGCCATTGCACTCCAGCCTGGGCAACAGAGCAAGATTCTGTCACAAACAAAAAAAAAAAGGGAGGGGGAAGCTAAGCAGCCCCAGCAAAGAGGTGAGGTCAGCCCACCAGAGATGGCTTCCAAACAAAGATTCCCTGAAAGTAGAAACCCATCTTTTACTGTCTTTTACAACAACATAGACTGAGAGTCTAACAAGACTACCAACTGCCACTGCCTTCACACTAAATAATGCTTAATCTCCACTGCTGAAGAACCATTCCAAGTGAAAAAAGCTACATAATATGGCATTAAATGCCCTATTTTCCAAGTGCTAACAGACTCCCTTAAGAAACTAAAGTTGTTATTTAGTTCTGATTCAATCATGCCAGACTCCTCAGTGCCAGCAGCTGCCACTTCCACTCTGGCTAGAGTCCCCACCCACCAGCCAGATCAACAATCAGCCTTAGCAAAACATCCAAGGAGATTAAGAGTGGCAAGAAAATCACACCAACCCTTCTAAACATAAATCTACAAGGCGTGACTTCACTATATCCCCTGCCTCCTCCTGGCAGCACCAACAAGACATAAGTGACATTTACAGGAAATAAACGTGCTGCCTTGCCAGCAGAGCAGCTCCTCACAGAGCCATTAAGCTGGTGGTCACTGCTACGGATGAACCTGAGGCACAGCAGAAAAGACCAGGGAAAGAGAGAAAAGAGAGACTAGCATCGTCGCTCCCAATCCCACAAGTAATCCCACAGTGAATCGTGATGAAGCAGAAACTGATCATTAGCACTAATCCAAACCTAACATTTTTGAAATAATTATTTCAAAGGGTTTCTGACCCATCCCACACACAAACACAAAACCTTATAGAGACAGGTGCCTACCATGATTAACCTGCACCATCCTGCCCTGCCTTCTCCTGGTAGCTCTATTTCAGCACCTACTTCATTCTACCTTGAATGAAGGTCTTCTTTTGTTTTACTCCATGATGCCAAGCTCTGGGCTCTGTAGGTATTAGATCTAAACAGTAGATTACTAAGCCTTCATTGCCTCCACCAACACATCTTCCCACCCCTCTTAGAGGCATTAATTATCTTCATCTCCAAATCAGACATATATCTGAGCTCCTACAAAGGCTAGCTTTCCTTCACAATCTGGGTGGCCAATAGTACCACCCGGCCTGTCCCACTAACTTCCTGTTTCAGGATTGCCCCTCTCCCATATCCTCTTCTCCCTCTTCCAGTTAGTCCCAAAAACCAGGCAGTGTGTCAGCGTAATACAGGACTTCAGACCCAAGAACCTCAGGAAAACAGGTTTTGGCAGAAATTTCCATTCATTTTCATGTCCTTCAATTAACTAAATTTCACTGGACAGAATATGGAGCCTCAGAAACAATATATTAGCATTGCAAATGACCATTTTAGGAACTACCATAGCCTCGAGACTCTCCCTCCTACAATTTTAGTTTATGGAGGAAGCACAACCGAAAATACTTTTTTTTTTTTTTTTTTTTTAAAAGAGACAGTCTCATTCTGCTGCCCAGGCTGGAGTACAATGACACTCTCATAGCCTGCTGCAGCCTCAAACTCCTGGGCTCAAAGGATCTTCCCACCTCAGCCCTGCGAGTAGCTAGGACTACAGGAACATGCCACCACCCTCATCTAATTTTTTCATAGTGAGATGAGGTCTCACTGTGTTGCCCAGGCTGGTCTCAAATTCCTGGCCTCAACTGATCCTCCCACCACGGCCTCCCAAACTGCTGGGATTACAGGCACGAGCCATGGTGCTTGGCCTGAAAAATACTTCTCTAAAAAGTTGCGGCTGGATATGGTGGCTCACACCTATAATCCCAATATTTTGGGAGGCTGAGGTGGGTAGATCACATGAGACCAGCCTGGGCAACCTAGCAAAACCCCGTCTCTACTAAAGATACAAAATTTAGCTGACCATGGTGTACATCGGTAATCCCAGCTACTCGGGAGGCTGAGGCAGGAAGATCCTTTTTCAAGAATTGCTTGAACCCAGGAGATGGAGGCTGCAGTGAGCTGAGCTGGCACCACTGTACTCCAGCCTGGGCAACAGAGCAAGACTCTGTCTCAAAAAAGAACGAGAAAAAAAATCATTCTCAGACAAAACTTGGTCAGCCTGAGGCCCAGCAGTTAGCAGAATATCAATAAATACCTGAATAACTTCATCAAATGAAAATTCAGACTGGCCTAAGAGTCAACTCTACAGTGGCATCAAGAGGCCTGACTTCCCTAAACATTCACTTCAGAGATCATGGAGACCACACATACCCTGGTGGAATGTGCTTACAATGGTATCACTGGGACCTAGACTCTATTCTCCAGGTGCCAGGATTCTGACCATATATATTATCCTCAAAACTCTTTGCCTGCCCTTTTACTAGCAAAATGAGCCTCTATTAGTCAAGTTTCCCATTCTGTCTCTTCACACGTTCAGCTCTGGCAAAAGAAACCCAACTCAGTGCTCTAACTTCCGGCATCCCAGTTTCCACTAGCCAACTCCAATGTTACAGACCACCTCAATCACCTTGCATCAAGAAAGCACATTTTTTAAAGTTTGTTAGTGTTCATTTAATTTCTAGGCTATTCACAAATATTCAGGGCTATCTCATCAATTATATTAGGAACTCCTAGACAGCAAGTACCTGCATACTTCCAGGAAGAGTGATAGATGAACTGTGACTGTTTTAGAAAACAATGACTGAAAATTAGGGGGTAAAAAGTCAAACTACCTTTTTCGTCCAGTTTTCTTTACACTTATAATTTCTTCCCAACTCCTGACATAGTGATTAACTTGAATAAAGCAGATACCTAGGCAGTAAAGAAATACTGAAAATATACTATCAAGCTCTAACATTACAAACATCCCCCACCACCACCACCACCTAAGTCATGAGTAAAAACAACTACAACTCAAATGCCTTACCATCCTTGTTAACAGCAGTGACTTTGGCCGGGTAAAAACGACAATCAGACCAGCAAGCAAGGACCTGCTCATTTATTTGAAATTCCTAAAAAACATAAAAAAAAAAAAAAAAATCCTGTTACCAACCTAATTTCACAGGACATACACTGTACCAGATCTCATAAAAGAGGCTGGGATTGATAAGGGAGTGAGAAAGGAAAGTAGCTATTGGGATGGAGGAAGACATTTCTGATGTTCAACACCAGGAGTTGCCATAATTTCGGTGTCATTTGTCCTTGCTGAAAGTTAATGTTTTCAGGGCAGCAGAGTTGGAGATGGGGCCTATGAGAGGTGTTTGGGTCATGGTGGCAAATCCCTCATGAACAGATTAATGCTGTCTCACAGGAGTGACTTCTCGCTCTCCTGGGAATGGATTCATTCCCAAGAAAGCAAGTTGTTATAAAGCAAGGCTCCTCCCCCTGTTTGGTCCCTCTCTTCACACTTGTCTCTCTCTTTGACCTTCCACCATGTATGACACAGCATGAAAGCCAATGCTAGAAGACAGTGCCATGCACTTGTACTGCCCGGCCTGCAGAATTGTGAGCTAAACAAACCTCTTTTCTTTATAAATTACCTAGTCTCAGATATTCTATTATAGCAACACAAAAAAGACTAAGACAAGAGTCAAAACAAAAGGGCTGGGACACAAGACCTCAATAAGCCCAAGAGGTCTGGGCAGGCACGGCCCAGCACTGATGATAATTCCACCCTAATCAACATACATTCTGAAAATGAGTCTAAGAGGCCAGGACTACTAGGATACACATCCAGTATAGGAGTTAGAAGATTATGAGGCTACTTCATACTCAGGGAAGCAGCATGTAATGCCACCTACACTTCTAAAGGGACTTTAGCCAAGGAAAGCAACCATTCACCTTTAATATTTTATACACTTTTCCCAGCACACAGTTTGCACTGATAAATTTTGCACAATGGGTCAGGCACAGTGGCTCACACCTGTAATCCCAGCACTCTGGGAGGTCGAGGTGGGCGGATCACCTGAGATCAGGAGGTAGAGAACAGCCTGGCCAACATGGTGAAATCCCTTCTCTACTAAAAATACAAAAATTAGCCGGTGTGGTGGCAGCTGCCTGTAATCCCAGCTTCTCAGAAGGCTGAGGTAGGAGAATCACTTGAACCCAGGAGGTGGAGGTTGCAGTGAGCTGAGATCATGCCATTGCACTCCAGGCTGGGTGACACAGTGATACTCTGTCTCAAAAAAAAAAAAAAAAAAAAAAATTGTAGAATGAACACTGAAAAGTCAAATGGAACAATACTGAATAATCCTTAATTGGGAAAAAGAAAAAAAAAGGCCAGCAAGAGTTCAAGTTCCCTAATAGGGTTAAAATAGAAAATAAGCCAGACACAGTGGCTTGTGCCTGTAATCCCAGCACTTTGGGAGGCTGGGGCAGGTGGATCACCTGAGGTCAGGAGTCTGGCCAACATGATGAAATCCCACCTCCACTAAAAATACAAAAATTAGCCAGGTGTGGTTGGATGAACCTGTAGTCCCAGCTACTCAGAAGGCTAAGACTTGAGAATCGCTTGAACCTGGAAGACAGAGGTTGCAGTGAGCCAAGATCATGCCACTGCACTCTAGCCTTGGCAATAGAGTGAGACTGTCTCAAAAAAAAAAAAGATAAGAAAAAGAAAATAGAAGGCAGGGCTGAGTCAGATCTAAAAGTGGCAGGACCATTATAGATGTCTCAATGCCTGTTTAAAAACCTTAAAACTGGCCAGGCACAAGGGCACGTGCCTAAACTGCCAGGACTTTGGGAGGTACAAAGGACCTTCCTTCTTTGACAGAAAAATCCCTTAAGGCCAGGAGTTTAAGACTAGCCTGGGCAACATAATAAGACCTTGTCTCTACAAAAAAAAAAAAAAATTTAATTAGCCAGGCACAGTGGTACATGCCTATAGTCCCAGGTACTCAGGAGGCTGAGGAAGGAGGATTGCTTGAGCCCAAGAGGTCAAGGCTACATTGAGCAAAGACTGCACCACTGCACTACAGACTGGGCGACAGAGCAGGAAAACGTCTCTTTAAAAAAACAAAAAAACAGGCCGGGCGCAGTGGCTAACACCTGTAATCCCAGCACTCTGGGAGGCCGAGGCAGGCAGATCATGAGGTCAGGAGATCAAGACCATTGTAGCTAACAATGAAACCTGTCTCTACTAAAACTACAAAAAATTAGCCAGGTATGCTGGCACGCACCTGCAGTCCCAGCTATTCGGGAGCTGAGGCAAGGGAATCGCTTGAACCCAGGAGACGGAGGTTGCAGTGAGCTGAGATCGAGCCACTGCACTCCAGCCTGAGCGACAGAGCAAGACTCCGTCTCAAAAACAAACAAACAAAAACATGGCTCTTGAGCTACTTACTCGAGCCCGCTTCCACTCTATGGAGTGTACTTTCATTTCAGTAAATGTGTGCTTTCATTGCTTAAAACAAAACAAAACAAAAAAATCTTAAAACTAATACTTCATACTGCGTTTTGAAGTCAGTAAAAGCTCCAGGCATAGAGATAAAATTGAGAAAAATGGAATACAGTCCAATCAATTCCAAGTCCTTTGAGGGCTTATAAAAGACTTTGCATGACGAGCTTACCCCTATAATCCTAGCACTTTGGGAGACCAAGGTGGGAGGACTGCTTGAGCCCAGGAGTTCAAGACCAGCCTGGGCAACAATGTGAGACACTGTCTGTATAAAAAAATTTAAAAATTAGCCGGGTGTGGTGGGCCTATGGTCCCAGCTACTCGGGAAGGTGAAGTGGAAAGATCGCTTCAGCCTGAGATTGAGGCTGCAGTGAGCCATGATCGCACCACTGCATTCCAGTCTGGGCAACAGAGCAAGACCCTGTCTCAAAAGAAAAAGAAAGACCTTGCATATGAGACTAGCATAATGCTCTACATGGAATGATCACTTTCTTTTCTTTTTGAGATGGAGTCTCACTCTGTCACCTGGGCTGCAGTGCAGTGGCGTGATCATCTTGGCTCACTGCAATCTCTGCCTACTGGGTTCAAGCGATTCTCCTGCCTCAGCCTCCTGAGTAGCTGGGATTACAGGCACCCTCCACTACACCCAGCTAATTTTTCATGTTTTTAGTAGAGGCAGGGTTTCACCATGTTGGCCAGGCTGGTCTCAAACTCCTGATCTTGTGATTCACCCGCCTCCGCCTCCGCCTCCCAAAGTGCTGGGATTACAGGTATGAGCCACCGCACCTGGCTGAAATGATCACTTAACAAAAGATCAGACAGCTTAACAAAAGATCAGAAGATCTACTATGTGCCAGGCGGTGTTCTAGAAGTTAGGGATACAGTGCTGTAAAATTGGTCAGGAGTTTGAGACCAGCCTGGCCAATGCAGCAAAACCCAATGTAGTAAAAACCCTTGGGTTAGTAGATATTTTTGTGTCTACTAAAAATACAAAAATTAGCCATGGTGGGCACCTGTAATCCCAGCTACTAGGGAGGCTGAGGCATGAGAATCGCTTGAACCCAAGAGGTGGAGGTTGCAGTGAGCAGAGATTGCACCACTACACTCTAGCCTGGGCAACAGAGCGAGACTGTCTCAAAAAACAAACAGACAGCGAGACTCTGTCTCAAAAAACAAAACAGACAAACAAACAAAAAAATTGGGATTCTTCAAGAGCCCCAGGTGTCATCGAGATCTCAGGGTTATAACTATAGGCCTAAATAAGAACTGGTCCCCAGCTGCTACTGAACATCAAAGATTGAAACACAAACAGCCCAATGGCTGACCTTGCATACTACAGAACTTCCCAGATTTCTTACTCACAGAAGATCCATCCTCTTCATGCAAGCCCTCTTTCCTCAGCTGTATTTTCTCTAAAGGGCGTAAATAAGGACTGTCCCAGCAGAACCACTCATCATAACGATGGTTCCAGCGCTTGAAATGGATGAGTACTTTTCCTTCCTCGTAGTCAATGTCTTCTATGTGAGCTGGATACCTAAGTCAGAAAAAAAAAAAAAAAAAAAAAAAAAAATTGGCATTCCTTTAATACCCACCCCAAATATCCAAATATCCATAATGGTACATTTCCAAACCTATTCCCAAAGGAGAAGGTTACCAGGCCTACCGTTTAGAGACTCCATGTAATTGGGTCAAATCACAAATTAGGGAGGGTAATAGACCTGAGATCCAAATCCCAACCTGCATATTCCTTATTTTATGAACTATTTTATTTTATTTTATTTTTGAGACAGAGTCTCGCTCTGTCACCCTGGCTAGAATGCAGTGGTGTGATCTTGGCTCACTGTAACCTCCTGGGTTCAAGTGACTCTCCCTGCCTCAGCCTTCTGGGTAGTGGGGATTATAGGCGCCTGCCACCATGCCCGGCTAATTTTTGTATGTTTAGTAGAGATGGGGTTTCACCATGTTGACCAGGCTGGTCTCAAACTCCTGGCCTTAGGTGATCTGCCCACCTTAGCCTCCCAAAATGCTGAGATTACAATGGTGAACCACCATGCCCGGCCAGTTTATAAACTATTAAATTAAACTTTCAGAGCCTGAGTTCCCTCATGTAAAGTGGAAGAAGCACACTGGGTTGTACTGTGGATTAAACAAGATGACATACACAAAAGACATGAGCACACAAGAGGCAAGAAGAAAACATTTTAACAACTAGATCAGATTTTACGTGTGCCAATAAATCAGAATGACCATGCAACCCAGACTGTATCAGACAGTCTCAATTTTAAGCATTTTGTAAGCAATATAATGGAATACTATGCAGAGGGTTTTTTGTTTGTTTGTTTGAGACAGGGTCTCGCTCTGTCGCTAGGCTGGAGTACAGTGGTGCGATCTCTGCTCACTGTAACCTCCAATTCCATGGTTCAAGAGATTCTCCTGCCTCAGCTTCCCGAGTATCTGGGATTACAGGCGCCCGCCACCACGCCTGGCTAATTTTTATATTTTTAGTAGATGGGGTTTCACCATGTTGGCCAGGATGGTCTCGATCTCTTGACCTCATGATCTGCCCACCTCAGCCTCCCAAAGCGCTAGCATTACAGGCATGAGCCACCGCGCCTGGCCTTATACTACACAGTTATTAAAAAGAACAAGATGATTTTATCTGTCAAGATATGGAAAGCTCTTCTAAGATATACAGTTATATGATGCAGAACACTGTATATGCTAAGCTATTGCTTTGTTTTATTGATTGATTGATTGATTGATTGATTGATTGAGACAGGGTCTCACTCTGTCACCCAGGCTGATGTGCAGTGGCATGATCTCAGCTCACTGCAACCTCCCTCTCCCCAGCTCAAGTGTCCCTCCAGCCTTAGCCTCCCAAGTAGTTGAAACTACAGGCACACACCA
The DNA here is from genome assembly GCF_007565055.1 of Rhinopithecus roxellana. NCBI lineage: Eukaryota > Metazoa > Chordata > Mammalia > Primates > Cercopithecidae > Rhinopithecus > Rhinopithecus roxellana. The sequence goes on along the minus strand of NC_044561.1, from coordinate 108,204,140 downwards.
CCATACAGGGCTAATTTTTGTATTTATTGTAGAGACGGAGTTCTGTTATGTTGCCCAGGCTGGTCTCAAACTCCTGGGCTCAAGCTATCTGCCCACTTCAGCCTCCCCAAATGCTGGAATTACAGGCATGAGCACCACACCTGACTTATTTTTTTAAAGAAGAGAAAGAAGGATATGTATTCACATATGCTTATATATGCATAAAGTATTTGGAAGGATGCCCAAGAAACAACAAAGGTTGCTTGTGGAAAAGTGTGGCCAGCTCAGTAGATGGTTTCTTTCAACCTCCATTTAACCTTCTTTCTAGACTGAGAGTTGGGAAAATCAACAACTACATTTCCCTGACTTCCTTACAACTGGTGGCCAAGGTCGTAAAAACCCTTGGGTTAGTGGCCAGGTCCAGCACAAGGCCTATCAAGCTTCCACATACATGTAAATCATCAGGGTATCTTGTTGAAATGAAGATTCTGATTCAGTATGCCAAGCTGGGGCCTAAGAGCTCTCACAAGCTCCCAGATGTTGTTGTTGCTGCTGCTGCTGCTGCTCTGCAATAGTCAGAGCCTAATGTCTAATCATCAGCTTCATGCATGTCAGGCAGCAGTGGTGCAGATGGCAGTGCCAGTAGTGATTTCCTGGCCTCCAGATCACAGCTACAATTGTGGGCCTTTCAAGATGATACCCTAAGGGCAGCCTCCTTGAGTCCCACTCTTCTAGCCCTTCCAGCAACGTAGTACCCAATTCCCTACCTTAAATCCTTCTGTGGTTAAAATACTCAGGCTGGTTTATTTTTCCAGCATTTATTCCTGATACAAGAGAGAGATCTGGATAAGAGGCGGGGAGGGGCAAAAATAGGAGGGAGACTTTTTGCAGTATACCTTATAATACTTTTTTATTTCAACTATATAAAGGTACTGCTCATTCCAAAAAATAAATGGTTAAAAATAAATAAAAATATTATATGGAGTTTTTCTCTGAAAACACTTATATTAATCAAATAGCTATTCGAGACTGACAAAGTTTACATTCTATCCGTATTTTCTCCCTGCAACCTGGTTTGTACCATTTCCTTCCTTTCTTATATCCAGCACCTAGTACAGTGCTGTCCTAATAAACACATGCTACCTAAATGAACAGGCCTGCTTTCTTGTGTCTGTATACTGTGTACTTTTCAGCCCTACACTAGCACCCTCTAAGGCAGTTTGCTTGGCGTTAGTAACGTATCACAGTACTTTGCACATACTAGGTACTCAATAAATGTTTAGCAAATGAATTCCACTCTTCTTATTCTTCCCAAAGGTCATGTATTCTGTCAGTTTTTTAATTCTAACATTCTCAGACTTCAGCAACCTATTCCAATTTCACTCCTCAAGTTCAGGGCCCCATCACTTCATGTGTGTATTCCTCACAGAGGACTGGAAAGGTATGTTTTCCATAATTCCTAATTGCTACTATGCGTACCTTAATTGCTCAAAAATATTAACAAAAGACATAAACAGCCCTGGAACTAGTCTTCCTACTCCAATCCAACTGACAGCTGCTATAAATACAAGACATCTTGACAGCAGACTGGCTAATTGTCTGATCTGACAAATGAAATAGTACAACTGTAGGAGACAAGTGAGGATTCCCTAAATCCACTTCTCTCTGCAAAATGGGGAGAAGGATATCAATATGGCAATTATGTATCTCTTACCCTCTCATTCATTCAGCCTACCTGAAGCTAGTAAACCTCTCTAAAACAACACAATCTGTCCTAACACATTCCTATTCAAACCACTTTTTTTTTTTGAGACGGAGTCTCGCTCTATCGCCCAGGATGGAGTGCAGTGGCCTGATCTCAGCTCACTGCAAGCTCCGCCTCCTGGGTTCATGCCATTCTCCTGCCTCAGCCTCCCAAGTAGCTAGGCCCACAGGTGCCCACCACCACGCCCGGCTAATTTTTTTGTATTTTTAGTAAAGTCGGGGTTTCACCATGTAAGCCAGGATGATCTCGATCTCCTGACCTCGTGATCCGCCCGCCTCGGCCTCCCAAAGTGCTGGGATTACAGGCGTGAGCCACTGCGCCTGGCCTTAAACCACTTTCTTTAATGGTTTACTATCTCTAGCAACAGTTTTCTCACACAGGGTCCTTGGACTAAGGCAGGAAATCTTCTTCACACGGAAATCACTTTTTTTTTTTTTTTTTTTGAGACAGGGCCTCGCTCTGTTGCCCAGGCTGGAGTACGGTGGTACCACCATGGCACACTACAGCTTTGAACTCCTTACCTCAAGTGATCCCTCACCTCAGCCACCAGAGTTGCTGGGACTGCAGGCTCATACCACCAGGCCCAGCTAATCTTTTGTCATTTTTTTTGTAGAGGTGGAGTCTCACTATGTTGCCCAGGCTGGTCTTGAACACCTGGGCTCAAGTATCCTCCTGCCTCAGCCTCGCAAATTGCTGGGATTACAAGCATGAGCCACCACGCCCCGCTTGAAATCGCATTCTTTCTTTTACTATTTAAATATACCTTTTAAGTTAAAACGGTAACAACTGTTTGTTTTTAATACCCTTCCTAATATTACACAGCCTTCAAAAAGAATAAGGCAGCTTTATGTATTGATTTTAATTTTTTTAATGTATTGATTTTTAAAGATCTCTAAGAAATGTAGGAGCAAACTCAAGATGTCAAACAGTATTTGAATGCACTACCATTTATGTGGGGGAAGGGAGAGAGCCAATACAGTCATACTTGTTTTTAAATGCGTAGGCTATCTCGGGAAGGAGGATCAAGTAACCTGGTTTGCCTCCTGGAAGGGGAACTGAATAGTTTTAAGCAACTAGAGAGGAAGTATGAGACTCATTTCATTTGCTGTATATCCTTTTGGACATTTTAAATACTGTACCATGAACACATATTAACTATTAAAAGTACATAATTACATACTTATTTTAAATGTACTTATTTGGCAAAATTAAAAGTTGGCAACCTCAGGGCAAATCTTAAATTATTTTGGATATGCACTGGTCGGAAGTCACGATTCATAGAATCAAGTGTGAACTCCTAGGCCACCAACTCCACTTGCTCTGAAGGGTCTTTGTGTCCTCGGCTAATATAAAGCTTTTCCCTCATTCAAAAAAACTTTACTGGGCACACGTATCCCACTCTCTGCAGACCTAAACAAACCCCTCCAAGAGGCTCAATAGTAGCCAAGGGGCAAAATTTTCCAAAGATTAAGTGGTCCTCCCCACTTCCCTAAAGTGTGACAAAGATGCAAGTCATTTATGGTGGTGGGGACCCAATTACATTTCAGAGAAGAGGGAGGCTACAAAAACCATCTTAGAGATCAACCTGGTAAGACTTAGTAGATCACAACTCTGCCTGCCTTGGGGACAGCTTAGCTTCATCAGTCAACAGGAATTTACTAAGTGCTTTTGATCTGACCAGTCAATTCTAGGTCTTGGAAGGGATTATACAAACATGTGTTCTGGCCCCTGCCCTTGAGGAGAACTAGACACATAAATGGATTAGACTTTAAAACTATTAGGTTGAACCACATTTAACTGCTGATAATCAACTGCTTTTTACCTACCAAAATAGCAATTTTATCTGGTTCAATCTAAATATTTGGACAACCATAAAGCAGGCTGAAGATGATGAGACAAAGTTAACAAAAGAGATATGAATGGAATTTGTACAGACAGAAAAAGGAAGAGAGAATTTCTAGCTTCCATGTGTAACTAAGAGCCATTGATGAGACTCTAGTTTCCAAACTAACATTGCAGCTGGGAGTTACATTTCCAATCAATGGGAATATTAGCCAGCAAGGGGCAGATAATCAAACTAATAACAAAAATTAGCTCTTAGGAGGGGACAGGGATTAGGAATAGCCAAGAGATTTTTGCTTCAGTGTGAATTTTTTTTAAAATTTAGTTAAATATTACATTATAAGCAAAAATTGAGTACTTTTTGGGGTTTTGGGTTTTGTTTTTTGTTTGTTTGTTTTTTGTTTTGTTTTTGAGACAGGGTCTTACTCTGTCACCCAGGATGGAGTACAGTGGTGCAATCTCCACTCACTGCAGCCTTGACCTGCCAGGCTCAGGTGATCCACCTCAGCCTCCTGAGTAACTGGGACTACAGGCTCATGCCACCACGCTTGGCTAAGTTACTTTTTTGGTATTTTTTGTAGAGACGGGGTTTTGCCATGTTGCTCAGGCTGGTCTCAAATTCTTGGCCTCAAGTGATCGCTGGCCTTGGCCTCTGAAAGTGCTAGGATTACAGGTGTGAGCCACTGCACCCAGCCAAAAATAAATACTTTTAAATTAAAAGTTTAAAAAACTTTTTTAAAGACATTAACCGATAGCTTCATGAATATTATGTTTATGTACTGCTATGGCATACCCACAAAATGGCATATTATACAGCCATAAGAAAGAATGAAGACACACTCTATGAACTGATATGGAAAGATTTCCATGACACATTAAGTTTTTCAAAAACAGATTACAGAATAGTGTGTATCTTATGACATCTTTTGTGTTATAGAAGAGGAAAATAAGAATATTGGCTGGACATGGTGGCTCATGTCTATAATCCCAGCACTTTGGGAGGCCAAGATGAGACGATCACTTTGAAGCCAGGAGTTTGAGACCAGCCTGAGCAACACAGCAAGACCTCATCTCTAAAAAAAAAAAAAGTTCAAAAAAAATTCGCTAGGAGTAGGGGTGCGTGCCAGCCACTCAGAAGGCTGAGGTGGGAGGATCACTTGAGCCCAAGAGTTCAAAGCTGCAGTGAGCTATAATTGTGCCACTGCACTCTACCCTGGGGACAGAGTGCGACCCCATCTAAAAAACAGATAATAATAATACATTTTTAGAATTTTCAGCCTTTGTCAAGAAGATTATGAAACTTTTCTCTTTTATTGTATCTTTTTTTTTTTGAGATGAAGTCTCACACTGTCGCCCAGGCTGCAGTGCAGTGATGTGATCTCGGCTCACTGCAACCTCTGCCTCCCAGCTTCCAGTGATTCTCCCACCTCAGCCTCCCGAGTAGCTGGGACTACATGTGCATGCCACCATACCTGCTAATTTTTTGTATTTTTAGTAGAGGTAGGTTTCATCATGTTGGCCAGGCTGGTCTCAAACTCCTGACCTCAAGTGATCTACCTGCCTCGGCTTCTCAAAGTGCTGGGATTATAGGCGTGAGCCACTGCACCCAGCCTCTTCTATTCTGTAAATATAATGAACTCATAAATTTCTTAAATTTAAGTTATCATTACTCTGCTAGAATAAATCATATTTGGTTTCATGCACATTCATTTAATAAGTCTCTACTTGGTGTTTCAGGATTTTATTGACAAGAATTGTACCTCTTTTATAAATGAGATCTGTCCAAGTTTCCTTGTATTATGCCCTTCCTGCCCAGTTTATTAGGTTATGATAATATCACAGACAAACTAGAATGCTTTATTTCATTTTCTATGAAACCACCTACTCTGAGGGCCTTCCCAGAAGGTAGTTCTTTACCTTTCCCATCACTTCTATGGTCACTAGTCTGATCAAGTTTCCTACCTCTTCTTTTTTTTTGAGACGGCATCTTGCTCTGTCGCTCAGGCTGGAGTGCAGTAGCTCGACCTCAGCTCACTGCAACCTCCGCCTCCTGGGTTCAAGTGATTATCCTGCCTCAGCCTCCCGAGTAGCTGGGATTACAGGCGCCCGCCACCATGCCCTGCTAATTTTTATATTTTTAATAGAGACAGGGTTTCAGCATGTTGGCCAGGATGATCTCAATCTCTTTACCTAGTGATCCATCCCCCTCAGCCTCCCAAAGTGCTGGGATTACAGGCATGAGCCATCGCACCCAGCCTCCTACCTCTTCTTGAATTAATTTGAGTCAATTTTTCCTACACTGATAAGAGAGTTTGAAATGATAATCAGGTACCACTTAAATGTTCAAAAATCAATAGTTTTCCTTGGAAGAAAGAGTTCAAGAGTCAACAGAAATGTTTCAAACTCAAGTCACAAACAAGATTTTTAAATGGTTAATACAAACACAAGGCTGCTAAGCACTTCACAGGGCAGGAACTATGCCCTATGAACTTCATTATTCAATAAACACTCCTGAGTTTGTATTATGAGACAAACAAACTGCTAGGTCCTGGAGACACAGAATAGATGACCAATCATCAGAGCCCCTAGGGTGGCAAGAGCCCAAAGAGAAATTTGGTAAGCCCATGGGATTTCCCATTCCTCTCCACAAGCAAAAAGATCAGGAACACTCTGGATCTCAGGAAGAAAGGAGAGAAAAAGAAGCATAGCTGGCCAGGTGCAGTGGCTCATACCTGTAATCCCAGCACTTTGGGAGGCCGAGGCGGGCAGATCACCCAAGGTTGGAAGTTCGAGACCAGCCTGACCAACATGGAGAAACCCCCATCTCTACTAAAAATACAAAATTAGCTGGGTGTGGTGGCACATGCCTGTAATCCCAGCTACTTGAGAGGCTGAGGCAGGAGAATCACTTTACCTGGGAGGTGGAGGTTGTGGTGAGCCGAGATCATGCACTCCAGCCTAGGCAACAAGAGCCAAACTCCATCTAAAAAAAACAAAAAACGGCGGGGCGCGGTGGCTCAAGCCTGTAATCCCAGCACTTTGGGAGGCCGAGACGGGAGGATCACGAGGTCAGAAGATCGAGACCATCCTGGCTAATACGGTGAAACCCCGTCTCTACTAAAAAATACAAAAAACTAGCCGGGCGACGAGGCGGGCGCCTGTAGTCCCAGCTACTCGGGAGGCTGAGACAGGAGAATGGTGTGAACCCGGGAGGCGGAGCTTGCAGTGAGCTGAGAGCCGGCCACTGGACTCCAGCCTGGACAGCAGAGCAAGACTCCGTCTCAAAAAAAAAACAAAAAACAAAAAACAAACAAACAAAAAAAGAAGCATAGCTCTAGAATGAACCAGGCTGCCTATATCCCATAACCAGGACTAGAGGAAAGAGAAGCATTATCTCGCCTCCATGTCCAGCCTAGGCTGGACAGTCTGGGTTTCTGCTGCTCTTCACTGCCCCCTTCTAAAGCACTTGAATAAACCCTCCCCTCTTTTTATTTTTATTTTATTTTATTTTTTTTTGAGACGGAGTCTCACTCTGTCACCCAGGCTGGAGTGCAGTGGTGCGATCTCGGCTCACTGCAACCTCTGCCTCCCCGGTTCAAGCAAGTCTCCTGCCTCAGCCTCCTGAGTAGCTGGGATTACAGGCATGTGCCACCACACCCAGCTAATTTTGCATTTTTAGTAGAGATGGGGGTTTCTCCATGTTGGTCAGGCTGGTCTCGAACTTCCAACCTTGGGTGATCTGCCCGCCTCGGCCTCCCAAAGTGCTGGGATTACAGGTATGAGCCACTGCGCCTGGCCAACTATGCTTCTTTTTCTCTCCTTTCTTCCTGAGATCCAGAGTGTTCCTGATCTTTTTGCATGTTGGCCAGGCTGGTCTTGAACTCCTGACTTTGTGATCTGCCCGCCTCAGCCTCCCAAGTGCTGGGATTACAGGCGTGAGCCACTGAACCGGGACTATTTTTTTATTTGTTTTAAACTCTTCATTCTAGAGCCCACAATAAACTTTTTCATCAGAGTCCCATTTTTTCTAACTAGAGGGTTGGGAAAGGTTTCAGAGAAGACTTAGCCTTTGGATCAAACCTTCAGAGATCGAGTCTGAATCTGCAGGGTATCCTGCATATATTAGACATTCAATAAGGGTCCACCAGATGTACTTTTTAAAAAGATTTGGGCCGGGCACGGTGTCTCAAGCCTGTAATCCCAGCACTTTGGGAGGCTGAGACGGGTGGATCACGAGGTCAGGAGATCGAGACCATCCTGGCTAACACAGTGAAACCCCGTCTCTACTAAAAAATACAAAAAACTAGCTGGGCAAGGTGGCGGGCGCCTGTAGTCCCAGCTACTCGGGAGGCTGAGGCAGGAGAATGGCGTAAACCCGGGAGGCGGAGCTTGCAGTGAGCTGAGATCCGGCCACTGCACTCCAGCCTGGGCGACAGAGTGAGACTCTGTCTCAAAAAAAAAAAAAAAAAAAAAGATTTGGAGCCACAAAACAGCAATAGGAATATATAAACAAACTAAGATGAATCATCAAAATAAACCAATGATATCCATGTTGTAGATGTCAGGAGGACAAACATACCCCAGCATGGGAACTGTTAATTTGGAGGGGATATATGCACATGGTGGTCACCATGACAAAATTAGTCACAAAACTGTTTTCCAAAGGCCAAAAAGTATCAAAAACTCTTATCTAAAATTCAACTTGGAAAGGACAGATAAGCAAAACTTCATAATAAACAAGGTTACCACAATGAGCTTAATTTAAGCAAGTCGTGTAATTAGTCACTAAGCCAACCAAGAAGCCACAGAAGACCAGTATAGCCAATGTCAAATGGAAAAGGACAAGGAGAATGAACAGAAATTAGCAGAAGAAAAATTCATTAAACGATAATTCCACAAACATTTTCTGAGTACCTACTCTGGGCCAGGAAGTATACTAGGGTTTAGAAATACAGAACCAAAATTTTTTTCTTTTTTGAGACGGAGTCTCACTCTGTTACCCAGGCTGGAGTACAGTGGTGCAATCTCAGCTCACCACAACCTCCACCTCCTGGGTTCAAGTGTTTCTCCTGCCTCAGCCTCCCAAGTAGCTGGGACTACAGGTGCCCACCACCACGCCTAGCTAACATTTTTTGTATTTTTAGTAGAGACAGGGTTTCACTATATTGGCCAGGCTGGTCTTGAACTCCTGACCTCGTGATCCACCCGCCTCGGCCTCCCAAAGTGCTGAGATTACAGGAATGAGCCACCACGTCTGGCCAGAACCAAATCTATTAAGATGTGTGATGGCCGGGCGCGGTGGCTCAAGCCTGTAATCCCAGCACTTTGGGAGGCCGAGACGGGCGGATCACGAGGTCAGGAGATCGAGACCATCCTGGCTAACATGGTGAAACCCCGTCTCTACTAAAAATACAAAAACTAGCCGGGCGAGGTGGTGGGCGCCTGTAGTCCCAGCTACTCGGGAGGCTGAGGCAGGAGAATGGCGTAAACCCGGGAGGCGGAGCTTGCAGTGAGCTGAGATCTGGCCACTGCACTCCAGTCCGGGCGACAGAGCGAGACTCCGCCTCAAAAAAAAAAAAAAAAAAAAAAAAAAAAGATGTGTGATCACAGCAACTGGCAGAGGATGACAGGCCCTATGTTACAAGACACAGTAGACTTTCAATTCCTCAGACACACCACACACCTTCCCATACCAAGTATACTCCCTTTACCTGAAACAACAACCCCTGCCCACTCTTCCCAGGGAACATCCTTATCCTCCTATAGCCTCAGAATCTCTGACTACACTACCTCAAGCAGCCCCCATTTCCTTCCAGTCTGTGTCAGTTTCCTACATGTTTCCTTCATAGCATTTACCCCAATCCATTATTATTTCATTTGTTTGTGTTTATGGCCTGCTTCCCCAAGAGACAACAGGCACTGCTAGAGGCATCTGTCTCTTAATCACTACAGTATCATCTGGGGGAATAAAAGTATGTAAGTATGTCTATAGGTACAAATAATTGTAATAAAGTATACCAGGTGCAACAACAGACGACTCCTTAAGGTAGAGTAAGATACAGAGGAGCAAAAGGGGAGAGGGAGAGGAAGGGGATCGAGTGAGAGGAGGGCCCAAGACAACCCTGGGGAAAAGGAGACACTTGATCTCTATTCTGAAAGATGAGTAGGCATTTTCCAGCTGATCAAGGAGGCAGTGAAGCTGGGGAGAGTTTCTGGGAGAGGATGTAATAGGAGTAAACCAGCACAGTACAGAGGAAAGAAAGCAAAAAAGAGGACAAGGAAATTCAAGGGGATGGAGGAAACAACAACTCCGTTTGAGGGGCCATGGAGGATCTTACGGATGGACTGCTGAGCCCTAAATGAAGGTTTGCCAAGAGCAGTCCACGTGTGGCAACCAACACACCAACTGCGTGTTGGTGAACACAGAGCTGCTGGTCCACAAGGTCTCCATGAGGAATGAAGAATATCATATTGTGCTTTTCAGTAATCTGGACCCTCTTTATCAAAGCTTCCCAGCTGAGGTACCACAAATGGGTTACCAGTAGGCAATGACATGAAGAACGTTGAGATGCCAGAAAACCACCATATAATCAAGAACTACTAGAAAATTTTAGTGTGTGAGGCTGGACGCAGTGGCCCATTCTTGTAATCCCAGTGCTTTCCGAGACCAAGGCAGGAGGCCAGGAGTTCAAGACCAGCCTGGGCAACAGAGGAAGACCCTGTCTCTACAAAAATATATTTTAAAATTAGCCAGGCCTGTAGCCCTAGCTACTTAAGAGGCTGGAGTTGGGGAATCACTTGAGCCCAGGAGTGCGAGGCTACAGTGAGCTATGATCACAACACCACTGCACTCCAGCCTAGGCAAGAGAGTGAGACCTTATTTTTAAAAAAATTTAATCAGCCCAGCACAATAGCTTATGCCTATAATCCCAGCACTTTGGGTGGCTGAAGGAGGAGGATCCCCTGAGCCCAGGAGTTTGAGATCAGCATGGGAAACATAGGGAGACCCCATCTCTCTGGACAAAAAAAGAATTTTTACTTAGCCGGATGTGGTGATGCACGCCTGTAGTCCCAGCTACTCAAAAGGCTGAGGTGAGAGGATCACTGGAGCCCAGAAGATTGAGGCTGTGGTGAGCCATGATCACACTACTGAACTCCACCCTGGGTGATACAGTGAGACCCAAAATAAATAAATGGGAAGGAAGGAAGGGAGGGAGGGAGGGAGGAAAGAAGGGAGGGAGGGAGAGAGGGAATAACTTTAGTGTGTATATTTGTAACTAACCTGGCATTATAAAATCACTCTCAAATAGTAGCTAGAACAACTTTACATGTCTGCAAATTTGGCACTCATTCCTTCAAAAGGTAGGTTTTAATTGTTTTATCCTTGAATATGGCCTCATTTCTAACAAGCAGAATGTGGCAAAAGTGATAGTGTGGGACTTCCAAAGCTGGGTTATAAAAAGCACTGCAGCAGGACGGGGGAGAGAGAATATCAGGAAGAAAAGCTAATGGATGCTGGGCTTAATACCTAGGTGATGGGATGATCTGTGCAGCAAACTACCGTGGCACACATTTACCTATGTAACAAACCTGCAAATCTCACACATGTAACCCAGAACTTAAAATAAAGTGGAAGGCAAAAAAAAAAAAAAAAAGCAATCTTTTGAATTAATAAAGTGATGGATTATCTAACTACAAAGTTGATGTGAAAAAGAAAAAAAGCAATGCAGCCATTCCACTTCTGGGTATATATCCAAAAACACTGAACACAAGGACTCAAACAGATGTCTGTACTCCAGAATCCACACAGCATTATTCACAATAGTCAAAAGACATCCCAATAGTCAAAAAGCCACCCAAGTGTCTAACATATGAAAAGATAAAATGTGGTATATCCATATAATGGAATAGTATTCACCCTTAAAAAGGAATAAAACTCTAATACATGCTACAACACAGATGAACCTTGAGGACTTATACTACGTGAAATAACCCATTTGAAGGACAAATGCTGCATGATTCCATTCATATGAGCTATCTAGAGTAGCCAGATTAATGAAAGCAGAATAGAGGTTACCAGGAGCTAAGGGGAAAAGGGAGGGGGCAGTTGTTGATTAATAGATACAGGGTTTCAGTTTGGAGAGATGAAAAAATTGGGCCAGGCACGGTGGCTCACACCTGTAATCCCACCATTCTGGGAGGCGGAGGCAGGTGGACTGCCTGAACTCAGGAGTTCGAGACCAGCCTGGGCAACACAGTGAAACTCCGTCTCTATTAAAACACAAAAAGTTAGCCGGGCATGGCAGCGTGCGCCTGTAGTCCCAGCTACTCGGGAGGCTGAGGCAGGAGAATTGCTTGAACCCAGGAGGCGGAGGTTGCAGTGAGCTGAGATCACGCCACTGCACTCCAGCCTAGGTGACAGAGCGAGACTCCGTCTCAAAAAAAAAAAAGAAAAAAAGAAAAAATCTTGGGCTGGGCATGGTGGCTTACACCTGTAATCCCAATACTTTGAGAGGCCAAGGGAGGAAGACTGCTTGAGGTCAGGAGAGACAGGGTTTCACCATGTTACCCAGGCTGGTCTCAAACTCCTGGGCTCATGCAATATGCCTGCCTCAGCCTCCCAAAGTGCTGGGATTATAGGCATGAGCCATGGCGCATGGCTAAGGCCAGGAGTCTGAGACCAACATAACATAGTGAGACTTTCTCTCACTATGAAAAATTTTAGGTTGGGCTCAGTGGCTCATGCCTGTAATCCCAGCACTTTGGGAGGCTGAGGCCGGCAGATCACCTGAGGTCAGAAGTTTGAGACCAGCCATGGCCAACACAGTGAAACATCATCTCTACTAAAAATACAAAAATTAGCCAGGCGTGGTGGCACACGCCTATAATCCCAGCTACTCAGGAGGCTGAGGCAACTTCGCCGGGAGGCAGAAGTTGCAGTGAGCCGAGATCACACCACTGCACTCCAGCCTGGCAACAGAGTGAGAACCTGTCACCAAAAAAAGAAAGAAAAAAAAAAAGAAAGAAAGAAAATGTTTTGGAGAAGGATGGTAGTAATGGTTGCAGAACAGTATGAATGTATTTAATGCTACAGAACTGTACTGTACACCTAAAAATGATTAAAATACTAAATCTTATGTTATATGTATTTTTACCACAAGTATATATACACAAAGCACTGCTGCTTCTGCCTCACACTCTCTCAGATTCCCTGTTCTAGGGTAAGTCAAGTGCTACATCATGAGAACATTCTAGATGTCTCTGGGGAGGTTCACATGACAAGGAACTGAAGCCACCTGTCAGGAACCAGCATCAACTTGCCAGCCTCATGAGTGAGCCCCCTTGGATGTAGCCTTTATGAGACCCTGGGCCAGAAGCCCCTCTGACCCCCCATTCCACTGCTCCTGAATTTCTGGCCCACAGACACCTAGAGAATAATAAATGTTTATTGTTTTAGGCCACCAACTAAATGTTGAGAAAATGTGTTACACAGCACTAAGTAGCTAACAAAGTAGCATTTTGCTACACTGCTTTGGTGTCTAGAAATGGAGTCTATCAATAGTTTATAGGTTAGAGGTGCCAGTCCTCATGTTTTCAGGTTTGAGAAACACTGCTCTAAGCTACAAGATAAGCCAATATGTCCTAGGGCTCCACCAAGGGAAGGAGAGGGCTGTAAGACACTAAAGCACTGCCACTGGTGGCATGACCCCATGTGCATGGCCAGAAGCAGAGAACAGTGTAGGTCTAATTCAGGGAAACAGTGTTGACATGCCTGCACTATATGACCTTAAGCCCCAGGAAGGCTTGCCGCTCAGAGTCTTGCTGAATCTGTGTAAAATTAAGCTGCCTTATACTACACACCGTGCAGGTGCTTAAACTAGAGCAGCCAGACAGTGCTTGGCAGGAATCTGTTTTGTTCCCTGCTACATACCAGAAATACTAACTAAAGAAACATCATGGGGCAGGGGAGAAAAAAACAGAAAGGATGACAATTTCCTTCTGAATTCCCACTACAACTCATCAGCGTTCATCCACATAGCTATTAATAACTAATGAGGTTGGGTGCAGTGCCTCACGCCTGTAATCCCAGCACTTTGAGAGGCCGAGGCGGGCGGATCACCTGAAGCCTGGAGTTTGAGACCAGCCTGACAAACATGGAGAAACCCCGTCTCTACTAAAAATACAAAATTAGCCAGGCGTGGTGGCGCATGCCTGTAATCCCAGCTACTCGGGAGGCTGAGGCAGGAGAATTGCTTGAACCTAGGAGGTGGAGGTTGCAGTAGGCCGAGATCATGCCATTGCACTCCAGCCTGGGCAACAAGAGCAAAACTCTGTCTCAGAAATAAAAAATAAATAAATAAATAAATAAATAAAACTAATGAGTGCAGCTTACTCTAGGGTTTGTAAACTATCTTTATCTAAGGTATCTCACTTGATTATGCCATGAAGACTTAAGGAGTCATTATTATTACTGCCCCCTTTTTACATTTGTGGAAATGGAGCCTCAAAGAGAGTGACTAGGAAGAGGCACGGTCAAGATCAATATCTACATCTAACTCTAAACCCAGTGAAGAACCTTCTGCTCTTTTTTCTGAGACGGAGTCTAGCTCTGTCGCCCAGGATGGAGTGCAGTGGTGTGATCTCGGCTCACTGCAAGCTCCACCTCCCAGGTTCACGCCATTCTCCTGCCTCAGCCTACCAAGTAGCTGGACTACAGGTGCCCACCACCACGCCTGGCTAATTTTTTGTATTTTTAGTAGAGACGGGGTTTCACCGTGTTAGCCAGGATGGTCTCGATCTCCTGACCTCATGAACCGCCCACCTCAGCCTCCCAAAGTGCTGGGATTACAGGCGTGAGCCACTGTGCCGGACTACGAGCCTTCTGCTCTTAACTGGACTCCACATGTAAACATTCCTGTAGTGACCACATCCACATGGGTGTCTTTTGTCTTAGCCACCTAATAGTCTACCTAACTGGTGGCTAGCCCAGAGTTTGACTAAATTTTCCCCCAGAGGTTGAGCATTCAGACTGCTTCCAGATTCTTTGCTATATAAACAGTGTGTCTGCAGACATACAGCACTCATTTTACTTCAAGAATCAGCAAATTACCCAGACATGGTACATGCCTGTAATCCCAGTTACTTGGGAGGCTGAGGCAGGAGAATCGCTTGAACCCAGGAGGCAGAGGTTGCGGTGAGCCAAAATCGTACCATTGCACTCCCGCCTGGGCGACAAGAGCGAAACTCTGTCTCAAAAAAAAAAAAAAAAATCAGAGCTTGCCTCTATTCCTGGCCCAGGGCACACACCGGAAGCAAAATACTTCTATGCACAAAAGTAACATTTTAAGCCATCACCAGCCTTTGCTGGAGAGGAGATGGGGATGGAAGATATATTTAGTAAAAAACAAAAGACTGACTATTAAACTGCAGAAAAACTGCTGTTTTGAATGCCTTAACTCTTTCCCTACCCCTTCACCACTTCCATTAATCAACATCTGATAAAAGGTCTTAAATGCATCTTTCCTCTCTATCTCAATCATTTCTTACCAGCAACAACTGAACAGTCAGTATATACAAATGACCCCTAAACCCCTCTATCAGAACCCAGCAGAATGCCTGACACAGAGCCACTCAGCAAATATCTTATGACAGAATGAACACTGCCACTTTTCTGTTACTAAGAAGGATCAAACCATGTCTCTCCCCTGCTTAAATTCTCACTCATTAGTTCAATCTCCCACCACTCCTGTTATCTCTCTGGATTCTCAGAACACACCAAGTTCTTTCAAGCCCTAAATATTTTTGCTGATGTTATTCCTTCTGCCTTCTTCCCCTGCCACTCTCTTCCTGGAAATCTTCTCATTCTTTAATTTCACTTCCTTGCATATGCCCTCAAATTACTGGCGACTGTCTTCCTCATCATAACTGCCACCCAACCCTGGTTATTTCAGACTCCACATTCTCCATTTCTGTACCCAGACAGCTAAATGTGGCTAGAGAAAAAACTCAACATGCTGATGGGTCTCACTTTAAATGCATGTCTAGGCCAGGTGCAGTGGCTCATGCCTGTAGTCCCAGCACTTTGGGAGGCTGAGGCAGGCGGATCACCTGTGGTCAAGAGTTCGAGACCAGCCTGGCCAACATGGCGAAACCTCGTCTCTACTAAAAATACAAAAATTAGTCGAGTACGGTGGCGGGCACCTGTAATCCCAGATACTCAGGAGGCTGAGACAGGAGAATCACTTGAACCCAGGAGGCGGAGGTTGCAGTGAGCCGAGATCGTGCCACTGTCATCCAGCCTGGGGGACAAGAGCAAAAGTCTGTCTCAAACATACATACAAACATACATACATACATACATAAAATGCATATCTGCAAACAGGAATTAAATAGTAATTGTCTTTGGGGGTAGGAGAGGGACAAAAAAGCTTCTTGAGCACCCATAAGGGTTCATGTTCTTGATTTGGGTGGTGGTTACAGAAGTGTACACATGTGTAAAAGTTCATCAAGCTACACACTTAAGATTTATACACTTGGCCGGGCGTGGTGGCTCACGCCTGTAATCCCAGCATTTTGGGAGGTCCAGGCGGGCGGATCACAAGGTCAGGAGATCAAGACCATCCTGGCTAACACAGTGAAACCCCATCTCTACCAAAAATACAAAAAAAAATTAGCCGGGCGTGGTGGCGGGCATCTGTGGTTCCAGCTACTTGGGAGGCTGAGGCAGGAGAATAGCGTGAACCCGGGAGGCGGAGCTTGCAGTGAGCCGAGATGGCGCCACTGCACTCCAGCCTGGGCGACAGAGCGAGACTCCATCTCAAAAAAAAAAAAAAAAAAAAAAAAAGATTTATACACTCTACTATAAATTAAAACTCAACAAAAAATATTTTTAAAATAAAAGTGTAAGAACTGGGTGCTATAGTGCATGCCTATAGTCCCAACTACACAGGAGGCTGAGGCAGGAGAGCTCCTTGAGCCAAAGAATTGGAGGCTATAGTGTGCTTTCATTGCACTCGTAAATAGCCACTGTTCTCCAGCCTGGGCAACAAAGCAAGACCCCCTCTCTAAAAATAATTAACCTAATTGTAGAGTAGCAATTTTGCACTCTTCTTAATTCAGTGTCCTACACTTGTAAGAAGCTAGGAAAATTAATTTCAAAAAAGTTTTTAGCCTGGCATGGCAGCTTACATCTGTAACCCCAACGCTTTGGAAGGCCGAGGCAGGAGGATAACTTGAGACCAGGAGTTTGAGGCCTATCATTAGCTACTGAGTAGAGCAGAGCCTGAGGAGGGTGTGCAAACTCCTAAATATTTCATACCTTATCTTCTTTCCTCAAACCTAAGCCCTTCTCATCCTGATCTCAGTATCAGCTGATAATTTTACTTCTTATTGAATGTAAAAAATAGCTGGGCACAGTGGTATGCACCTGAAGTCCCAACTACCCAGGAGGCCTGAAGCAGGACAATCACTTGAGCCCAGGAGTTTGAATCCAGTCTGGGCAAATACCAAGACTCCCATCTCTTCAAAATACAAACAAACAGGAATCCCATTACTGGTTGGAGTGTAAAATGGTGCAGCTACTACAAAAAGCAATTTAGCAGTTCCTCAAAAGGTTAAACAGAATTACCATATGATCCAACAATTCTGTCTTAGGTATATACACATATGATGTAAAATCATATGTCCACAAAAAAGCTTATACACTAATGTGTACTCATAATACCCAAAAAAGAGGAAACATTGTAAATACCCATAAACTGATGAATGGAAAAACAAAATATGGTATATTCATATAATGGAATTATTCATCCACAAAAAGGAATAAAGTACTGATATGTTCTACAACATAGATGAATCTTGAAAATAGCATCCTAAGTGAAAGAAGCTAGTCACCTACTGTATGACTGCATATCTATGAAATGTCCAGAACAGGAATATATAGAGAGGGAAAGTAAATTCGTGTTTGCCTAGGGCTGGGAAGGGTAGGGAGGAAATAAGGTCTGACTGCTAATGTATATGAGGTTTCTTTTTGGGATAATGAGAATTCTGGAATTAGATAGTGGTCACAATTGTACAACTTTGTAAATACACTGAAAACCATTGAATTATTGAATTGTATGCTTTGAAATGTTAATTTTTTTTTTTTTTTTTTGAGACAGAGTCTCACTCTGTCACCAGGTTGGAGTGCAATGGCGCGATCTTGGCTCACTGCAACCTCTGCCTCCTGGGTTCAAGCGATTCTCCTGCCTCAGCCTCCCAAGTAGCTGGGACTACAGGCAAGTGCCACCATGCCCGGCTAATTGTTGTATTTTTAGTAGAGATGGGGTTTCACCATGTTGGCCAGGATGATCTTGATCTCTTGACCTCGTGATCTGACTGCCTCAGCCTCCCAAAGTGTTGCGATTACAGGCATGAGCCACCGCACTCATCCTAAAAGGGTGAATTTTATAATATGTAAACCATATTTCAATTTCAATTTTTTAAAACAATTAATTTTTTAAAAAGGAGGGAAAAAAAAAGAATCCCACCAAGTGCTGGCAACAATGCAGAGCAACTGGAATTCTCATACATTGCTGGTGGAAATGCAAAATGGTACAGCAACTCTGAAAAAGTTTGGCAGTTTTTCACGTGGTTAAACATACACTTATATGACCCAGCAATCCAACTCACTGGTATTTATCCAAGAGAAATGATAACTTATATTCTCACAAAAACCTATATACAAATGTTTATTCATATTAACCCAAAACTGGAAACAATCTTTGAACACGTAAACAGATAAGCTGTGGTATATCCATCCAATGGAATACTTACTACTTGGTTCTAAAAGCAACCTTGCATGAGCAAGTATTTTGCTCATGCAAACATATGGGTGAGTTTCAAATGCATTATGCTAAGTTTAAGAAGCCAAATCCAAAAGGCTATGTACTGAATAATTCCATTATAACACAGTATGGAAAAGGCAAAACTGTATAGACAAAGGACAGATCAGTGGGTGACAGGAGCTGGAGGTGCCAGGAGAGGCTGATTACAAAGGGACATGAGAAAATTCTGTGGGTAACAGAAGTGCTTTATATTGTTTCTTTTCTTTCTCCCCCCTTCTTTTTTTTTTGAGACAGGGTCTCGCTCTATCACACAGGTTGGAGTTGGAGTGCAGTGGTGCAATCACAGCTTGCTGCAGCCTTGACCTCCTGGACTCAAGCAATCTTCCTCCCACCCCAGCCTCCTGAGTACCTAAAACTATAGACACACACCACCACACCCAGCTATTATTATTTTTTTATTATTTTTATTTATTTTTTTTTTTTGAGAGACGAAGTCCCATTATGTTGCCTAGGCTTGCCTAAAACTCCTGGGCTCAAGCAATCCTCCCACCTTGGCCTCCCAAGGTGCTGGGATTATAGGCATGAGTCACCATTCCTGGCCTATATCTGGATTGTGGTGGGGCTTGCGTGAACTGTTGAATTTGGCAAAACTCAACTGTATTCTGAAAAGAGCGAATTTTACTATGGGTTGAGCATCTCAAATCCAAACATCTAAAATCCAAAACTTTTTGAGCATCAAGTTGTCTTTTTATGAATTTTGTACTTTTCTTGTACTTTTGTACCGTTTATGGATTTTGACAAATGTATACACCAGCAGCAGACCCTAATGTGAACTATGGTCTTTGGATGGTACTGAGGTGTCAACATAGGTTCATCAACTGTAACAAACACACCACTCTGGTGCAGGATGTTGAAAGTGGGGGAGGCTGGAGGGAGAACATAGGAATATGGGAACTCGGTCCATTCTTTTTTTTTTTTTTTAGAAGCAGGGTCTTACTCTGTCACCCAAGTTGGAATGCAGTGGCATGATTATGGCTCACGGAAGCCTCAAACTCCTGGGCTCATGCAATCCTCCCACCTCAGTTTCCCTAGTAGCTAGGACTACAGGTGCAAGCCACCCCCCACTCCAGCTAATTTGTTTTATTTTTTGTAGAGACAGGGTCTTGCAATGTTGGCCAGGCTGGTCTCAAACTCCTGGCCTCAAGTGATCCACCCACCTTGGCCTCCCAAACTGCTGGGATTACAGGCGTGAGCCACTGTACCTGGCCCACAGCCACTTTTAATACCTGAAATCAGATAACATCGATTCCCTGTTTAAGACCTTTCAATGACTTACTATCACATTTAGAATAAAGTTCAAACTCCTTATTATGGCCAATCTGGCCCCTGCTGACCTTTCTGGGCTCACCTCCTACCTCTGGCCTCTCACTCTCTACGCTCCCAGCCACATGTTCCTACCCATTATTGCTTAAATGCCCTGCTTGCTCCTACGCCAAGGCTTGTGCCTTGGCTGCCTCTGTCTGCAACCCTCGCTCCCCTGGATACTAACATGACTCACTTCCTCACTTACTTTAGGACTCTATTTAAATGTCTCCCTGTCAGAGAGATCTCCTCTGTTCACGCTGTATATTAAAAAAGCAAAACACATACACACACAGAGGCACTCTCTACCCACTTGAAAGTACTTATTCCGGCCGGGTGCAGTGGCTTACACCTGTAATTCCAACACTCTGGGAGGCCAAGGTGGGTGGATCACGAGGTCAGGAGATTGAGACTATCCTGACTAACACAGTAAAACCCCGTCTCTACTAAAAAATACAAACAATTCTCATGCTTGTAATCCCAGCACTTTGGGAGGCCGAGGCGGGAGGATCACAAGGTCAGGAGATCGAGACCATGGTGAAACCCCGTCTCTACTAAAAATACAAAAAATTAGCTGGGCGTGGTGGCGGGCGCCTGTAGTCCCAGCTACTCAGGAGGCTGAGGCAGGAGAATGGCATGAACCCGGGAGGCGGAGTTTGCAGTGAGCCGAGATCGCGCCACTGCACTCCAGCCTAGGCGACAGAGTGAGACTCCGTCTCAAAAAAAAAAAAAAAAAAAAACACGGGAGGCTGAGGCAGGAGAATGGCATGAACCTGGGAGGCGGAGCTTGCAGTGAGCTGAGATCCGGCCACTGCACTCCAGCCTGGGCGACAGAGCCAGACTCCGTCTCAAAAAAAAAACAAAACAAAAAATTAGCCGGGCGTGGTGGCAGGCACCTGTAGTCGCAGCTACTCGGGAGGCTGAGGCAGGAGAATGGCGTGAACCCAGAAGGCAGAGCTTGCAGTGAGCCGAGATCGTGCCACTGCACTCCAGCCTGAGTGACAGGGCGAGACTCCGTCTCACAAAAAAACAAAGTACTTATTCCACTTTCTAGCAAAAAAAAAAAAGTATTTATTCCACTTTCTAGCATTTATCACCACCTAACATTATCTGTATATATCAGTCTGCTGCTTTATGTTCTATCCACCTCCACTAGAATGTCAGTTCCTAAAGATCAGGGACTATGTCTGTCCTAATCACCACTATTTCTATAGCATCTAGCATTGAATGCATGACTTGGCATCAAAAGTCATCTTTCTGAAGCCTTCCGAAATTTCCACATATGAAATTAGCTGTTCTCCCCCAGGGGTTTTTGTAAATGAACTTCGTACAGAGTAAATATCTCCTCATAATATATTTAATTTCAGGGACTTTATTCTAGGTACAGAACACATGTATGGGGATCAAAGCCACACCCGAGCATGCTCAGAAGCCAGACTAGCTCGACTCAAATCCTAAATGCACCATTAACTGCTACATAGCACTGGGAAACTTGACTGCTTTCTGCTTCTATCTCCTCATATATAAAATAAAAATAACAGAAGTAGCCCCTTCATAGCATCTTGAGGATTAAAGGAGGTATAACATATAAAGCCTTTAGATTTGTGCCTGGCACAGTGTAATCACTCAATAAATGTGAGTCACTAGCAAACACATAATGCATTAGAATACATGATTAATGACCCTTGACTATCTATACTGAAAACCAAAGCCAAATACTTGACTCGTCTCTAAACATCTTGAAGTACTTATTTTTCTTCATTTCACAGCACCTAGTGTACCACCTGACTCACAGCACTCAATACGTGTTTGTGGAAAGCTCAGAAAAGATTGCTTTAAAAAAAACACACACACGGCCGGGCACGGTGGCTCAAGCCTGTAATCCCAGCACTTTGGGAGGCCGAGACGGGCAGATCACGAGGTCAGGAGATCGAGACCATCCTGGCTAACACGGTGAAACCCCGTCTCTACTAAAAAATACAAAAAACTAGCCGGGCGAGGTGGCAGGCGCCTGTAGTCTCAGCTACTCGGGAGGCTGAGGCAGGAGAATGGCGTAAACCCAGGAGGCGGAGCTTGCAGTGAGCTGAGATCCGGCCACTGCACTCCAGCCTGGGCAACAGAGCGAGACTCCATCTCAAAAAAAAAAAAAAACACATACACACACACACAAGCCGGGCGCGGTGCCTCATACCTGTAATCCCAGCACTTTGGGAGGCCGAGACGGGCGGATCACGAGGTCAGGAGATCGAGACCATCCTGGCTAATACGGTGAAACCCCGTCTCTACCAAAAAAATACAAAAAACTGGCCAGGCGAGGTGGCGGGTGCCTGTAGTCCCAGCTACTTGGGAGGCTGAGGCAGGAGAATGGCGTAAACCCGGGGGGCGGAGCTTGCAGTGAGCTGAGATCCGGCCACTGCACTTCAGCCTGGGCTACAGAGCGAGACTCTGTCTCAAAAAAAAAAAAAAAAAAGTTAACAATGATTCTTTAATATCAAATAACCAATCAATGATCAAACTTTCAACAATCTCATAAATGTCATAAATCTTTTTTAAGCAGTCTGTTTTTGTTTTCGAACTGTATAAAATCCACACACTGAATTCAACACTGAATTAACAATATTCCTTCAGGCCAGCAATAACCAAAGAGAAAAAACATAATACAAAAAGATCTGGCCGGGCGCAGCGGCTCACGCCTGTTATCCCAGCACTTTGGGAGGCTGAGGTGAGCAGATCATCTGAGGTCGGGAGTTCACGACCAGCCTGACCAAAATGGCGAAACCCCGTCTCTACTAAAACATACAAAAATTAGCCAGGCGTGGTGGCAGCTGTCTGTAATCCTAGCTACTCGGGAGGCTGAGGCAGGGAGAACTGCCTGAATTTGGGAGGCAGAGGTTGTAGTGAGCCCAAATCGCTTTACTGCACTTCAGCCTGGGCAACAGAGCAAGACTCCATCTCAAAAAAAAAAAGGAAGGTCCATTCATAGAAGTAACAAAAACTAGACAATACTTAGGAATAAATCTAACAGATAATATACAAAATCTTTATGGCAGTTACAAAACATCACTAAACTTCATAAAGTAAAACATGAATAACTATAAAGATACATTTTCATGAATGAAAACTTTTTATCAAGATACCACTTAAATACAATTTATTTCAAAACTCCAAAAACACTTTTCAAGAAACTCAACAATACTACAAAAATTCATATTAAAGAGTAAAGGTCTAAGAATACAACAAATAAAATAAAACCTGTCTTACCAGTTATCAAGAGTAATGATAAAGCAATATCAATTAAATAATGTGTTATTATAAGCACAGGAGTAAACATAAATCAATGGAATAGACTAAAGAGCTGAGAACAGGCCTATGTATATATGAAGCTTAATATATACAAGTGATATTGCAGATCAGTGGGGAAAGGATGGACTATTCTAAACATGATATTGGGGCAACTGGTTATTCACTGAATTAAAAAATAATAATTAGATACAAGTTCATACCATACATAAAATGAATTCCAGGTGGATTAAAAACCTAAATACGCACCAGGCATGGCGACTCATGCTTGTAATCCCAGCACTTTGGGAAGCCAAGGCAGGTGGAACACTTGAGGTCAGGAATTCAAGACCAGCTTGGCCAACATAGTGAAACCTCATCTCAACTAAAGATACAAAAAATTAGCCTAGCATGATGGTATGTGCTGGTAGTCACATCTGTTCAGAAGGCTAAGTGAGAGGATCACCTGAGCCTGGAAGTCAAGGCTGCAATGAGTTGTAACTGCACCACTAAACTCCAGCCTAGGCAACAGAGTGAGACACTGTATCAAAAAAAAAAAAAAAAAGGCCAGGCATGGTGGCTCACGCTTGTAATCCCAGCACTTTGGGGGGCCGGGGGGGGGGGGGCAGATCATAAGGTCAGGAGTTCGAGACCAGCCTGGCCAACACAGTGAAACCCCATCTCTACTAAAAATACAAAAATTAGCTGGTATGGTAGCAGGCGCCTGTAATCCCAGTTACTGGGGAGGCTGAGGCAAGAGAATTGCTTGAACCCGGGAGGCAGACGTTGCAGTGAGCCGAGATCGTGAGTGAGTGCAGTGAGCCACTGCACTCCAGACTGGGCGACAGAGCAAGACTCCGTCCCAAACCAAAAAAAAAAGAACAGAAAAAAATACCAGAGTATAATGCATGTATTAAGGTTAAATACTACTTTATAAACTTTGTATTTCAGTTAAATGTATATAGGTCAGGTATGGTGACTCATGCCTGTAACCCCAGGAAGATCACCTGAGCCCAGGAATTCGAGACTAGCCTTGGCAACATAGTGAGACCTCATCTCTACTAAAAATTTAAAAATTAATCAGGCATGGTGGCACGTGCCTGTGGTCCCAGTTGAAGCAGGAGGACTGCTTAAGCCAAGGGAGGTTAAAGCTGCAATGAGCTGTGTTCCCACCACCGCACTCCAACCTGAGCAACAGAGTGAGACCTTGTCTCAAAAAATAAAAATAGGCCAGGCGCAGTGGCTCTGGCCTGTGGTCCCAGCACTTTGGGAGGCCAAGTTGGGCGGATCGTCTGAGGTCAGGAATTCAAGAACAGCCTTGGCCAACATGGTGAAACCCCGGCTCTACTAAAAAAAAAAAAAAAAAAAAGGCCGGGCGCGGTGGCTCAAGCCTGTAATCCCAGCCCTTTGGGAGGCCGAGACGGGCGGATCACGAGGTCAGGAGATCGAGACCATCCTGGCTAACACGGTGAAACCCTGTCTCTACTAAAAAAAATACAAAAACTAGCCGGGCGAGGTGGCGGGCGCCTGTAGTCCCAGCTCCTCGGGAGGCTGAGGCAGGAGAATGGCGTAAACCCAGGAGGCGGAGCTTGCAGTGAGCTGAGATCCGGCCACTGCACTCCAGTCCGAGCGACAGAGCGAGACTCTGCCTCAAAAAAAAAAAAAAAAATAGGCATGGTGGCGCACACCTGTAATCCCACATACTCAGGAGGCTGAGGCACAAGAATCACTTGAACCTGGGAGGTGGAGGTTGCAGTAAGCAAAGATCACACCTCTGCACTACAGCCTGGGCAACAAAGTGAGATGCTATCTCAACACCGTTTCAAAAAAATAATAAAAAAATAAATAAATAAAATTTTATGTACATATGGGTGAGTACCAAACATGATTTAAAATACATTTCTTACTGTAGGTTGTGGTCAAAAGCCACTGCCCAAGTAAAAGTCTGTGTATGGGCACAAAGAGACATTCACAGCAGCACTGTGTCTCAGGTGAAAAACTGGAATTTAGGCATCCATTTAAAATTTAAAAAAATACAATAAAAATAAAAAATAAGTAAACGGTCCAGGAGCAGTGGCTCACACCTGTAATCCCAGCACTTTGGGAGGCCAAGGTGGGTGGATCACCTGAGGTCACAAATTTGAGACCAGTCTGGCTAATATGGCGAAACCCCGTCTCTACTAAAAATACATAAATTAGGCAAGGTGGTGGGCACCTGTAATCTCAGCTACTTGGGAGGCTGAGGCAGGAGAACTGCTTGAACCCAGGAGGCGGATGTTGCAATGAGCCAAGACTGTGCCACCACACTCCAGCCTGGGTGACAGAGCTAGGTTCCATCATAAATAAATAAATAAATAAACAAACAAATAAACACCCATTAGTAAGGGACTAAACAAACTGTGGTATATTCATACAATAAAACTCTATACAGAAGTTAAGATGTAGTCCCAGCTACATGGAGGGCTAAGGCAGGAGGATCACTTGAGCCCAGAAGTTGGAGACCACAGTGAACTATGATTGTGCCATTACACTCCAGCTTGAGCAATAGAGTAAGACCCTATCTCAGGGGTCGGGGGAGTGGGTGCGGAGTTAAGTATGGGTAAATCACAAAAATATACTGAATATAAAAAACAAAGACACAGAAAAAAAGCAAGCTGTATGATACTACTTACACAATATATACATACACACAGTATATCATATATATACACACACACATACATATATACTGAAACCAAAAAAGGAACTAATTATAGATAATACAAACAGCCCAAAAACAGGCCAGGCTTGGTGGCTCACGCCTGTAATCCCAGCACTTTGGGAGGCCAAGGTGGGCAAATCATCTGAGGTCAGGAGTTGGAGACCAGCCTGGCCAACATGGTGAAACCCTGTCTTTACTAAAAATACAAAAAATTGGCCGGGCGTCATGGTGCGCGCCTGTAATCTCAGCTACTCAGGAAGCTGAGGCAGAATTGCTTGAACCCAGGAGGCGAAGGCTGCAGTGAGCCAAGATCACACCACTGCACTCCAGCCTGAATGAAAGAGCAAGACTCTTGTCTCGAACAAAAAAAAAAAATAGCCCAAAAACAACTGTGTTGAAAGTGTACCTAACTACCTAATTATTTTTTCTTTTTTTTGAGATGGAGTCTCGCTCAGTCCACCTAGGCTAGAGTGCAGTGGCATGATCTTGGCGCACTGCAGCCTCCACCTCCCAGGTTCAAGTGATTCTCCTGCTTCAGCCTCCCAAGTAGCTAGGACTACATGCATGCGCCACCATGCCCGGCTAATTTTTATATTTTTAGTAAAGACAGGGTTTCACTATGTTGGCCAGGCTGGTCTTGAACTCCTGACCTCATGATCCGCCCACCTCAGCCTCCCAAAGTGCTGAGACTACAAGCGTGAGCCACCATGCCCGGCCAAGTGTACCTAATTCTAATAGCAAAGACAGTTTTCTGCACCAACTGCTTCCATTCCTCTCTTCTCCTGTCTTATCTTCCTACACCTGAAGAGCTGGTCAATCTATTTTGAAAGAATCTCAAAAAGGGTTAAACTCTTCCTTCTTTAACTCAAAAAGGAACTAGCAAGGCATGATGGCACACATCTGCAATACCAACTACTCGGCAGGCATAGGCATGAGAAATGCTTGAACCTGGGAGGCAGAGGTTGCAGTAAGCCAAGATCTGCCTGGTGACAGAGCGAGACTCCGTCTCAAAAAAAAAAAAAAAAAAAAAAAAAAAATCCCTTAGAGAGGTGTAGGTCCCGAAAACCCCCCCTCATCTTGAGCACCAACAAACGACCAAATTCTAGGATGCCCTCAACCACAACAATCACTTCACAGTCTATAAGGTCTTTCCCTACATATTCTATCATTTGATTCTCGGAATAACCCTATGAGGTCAATATTACCAATACCCACATTTATAGATAAGCCAATGCACAAAGCAGCTAATTACCAGCCAGAGGTCACAAGTCAATGACACAGTTGGGACTACAACGCCTCAGCTTCTGAACCTAATCACCCTGACAGTGTGCCCTTACGTGATGACTCTATTTCAACATACAGTCATCATGCCCAGAAAACAGGATGGGGTGTTTACAACACATGAGCTGCTCCAATTGAACCCCTTTTTCTTCACTATTCCATCCCTGATCTTTCTCTCCTCTTTTTTCAGACAGGCAGCCAAGAGCAAGAGAGCTGCCACTATTAACCCTTCCCTTCCCTGTAGCCATTCATGCTTCTTTTTCCAGAACTCTTTCAGATGAACAGGCAAAAGGGGGAAACAAATACGAACAGGGGATTACAGGACAGTCACCCTGACACGAGGATCCCTACACCAAAGAGAAAAGACTGAAGTTTCCTCCCATCTTCCAAGAGTCAGGAAGTAGAAAAACACCACAAAAAAAGCCTAAGCTACCACTCTATCAGTGCTGGCAAAAATCCTTTACTGGAGGGCTTTAATTAACAGAAAAATGTAAAAGTACCAGTTTTTTAAACGGTCCCGGGCTTCCAACTGGGCTCCCACTTCAAAGCTGATTCCTCGTCTGTTAGGTGGATGCTTTGTCATTTTCAGTCATCAACGGGGCTGCCTTTATTCTCCTGAAAAAGCCAATTAAATATTTATGAAACTTAGGCAAAGTCTGCCCAGAGTGTAGCATCATTCACTACACATAAAAAACAAACAGACATTATTCAAAACACAAAGCTCCATGAAACCCTGTTGGTGCTCTCATTCTAACACAGGTGTGCCTTCCACTGGTTCCTACTCCTCCATCGTGCAGCTTCCTGTGGTTTCCGGAACTGAGAAGACCCTCCCTCAACAATGCTTACCAAAGACTCACCTACAAGGGCCACCCCTCAGAACTACAAAAAAACAACTGCTTTCGCAGTTAAATTCAGTCATCTGCTGATGCATTATTCAACAAATATTTGCTCAGCGACTATTTAAGGAAACAGTCAAGACCAAAAGAGACACAGTTCCTGCCCTCAAGAACCCTTCAGTCTACCAGGGAAACACAAAAATTTAGCCAGTAAACTGATGAATAAAATAACTGCAAACTGTAATTGCAATGAAATTTAAGAGTTACAAAGGAAGCAAACAAACACCAGGCACAGTAATATATGCTTATAGTCCCAGCTACTTGGAAGGCAGAACCAGGTTGTTTCTTTGAGCCCGGGAGTTCGAGACCAGCCTGGGAAACACAGCAAACTCTCGCCTCTTAAAGACAAAACAAATAAAAAACAAAGGAAGCAAACAAAAGCTGAGATACTAATACTTGGTCCTACTTTTGGAAGGCTGTACAAGGTCTGCTTATACTTTTTCTTTTCTTTTTTTTTTTTTTTTTTTTTTTGAGACGGAGTCATACTCTGTCACCCAGGCTGAATGTGGTGGCACCATCTCGGCTCACTGCATCCTCTGCCTCCCAGGTTCAAGCAATTCTGGAGCCTTGGCTTCCTGAGTAGCTGGGACTACAGGTGCACGCCACCCTGCCCAGCTTATTTTTGTATTTTTAGCAGAGATGGGGTTTCACCATGTTGGCCAGGCTGGTCTCAAACACCTGACCTCAAGTGATCCACCCACATAAGCCTCCCAAAGTGATGGTATTGCAGGCATGAGCCACTGTGCCCGGAATTGTTTATACTTTCTTTGATCTATGTATATTTTCACTTCTTTTTTTTTTTTTTTTTTTTTTTTTTTTTTTTTGAGACGGAGTCTTGCTCTGTCGCCCAGGCTGGAGTGCAGTGGCCAGATCTCAGCTCACTGCAAGCTCCGCCTCCCGGGTTCACGCCATTCTCCTGCCTCAGCCTCCCGAGTAGCTGGGACTACAGGCGCCCACCAGGTCGCCCGGCTAGTTTTTTGTATTTTTAGTAGAGACGGGGTTTCACCATGTTAGCCAGGATGGTCTCGATCTCCTGACCTCGTGATCCGCCCGTCTCGGCCTCCCAAAGTGCTGGGATTACAGGCTTGAGCCACCGCGCCCGGCCTATTTTCACTTCTTTTTCTGTTTGTTAGTTTGTTTTTTGAGAAGGAGTCTCGCTCTTGTCGCCCAGGCTAGAGTGCAATGGCACGATTTCGGCTCACTGCAACCTCCACTTCTTGGGTTTAAGTGATTCTCCTGCCTCAGCCTCCCAAGTAGCTGGGATTACAGGCACCTGCCACCATGCCCAGCTATATTTCCTACTTCTTGAGTCCCTTCTGATCATTTGTATTTGCCTATAAGTTTTACCCAGATTTTCTTTTTTTTTTTTTTTTGAGACGGAGTCTGGCTCTGTTGCCCGGGCTGGAGTGCAGTGGCCGGATCTCAGCTCACTGCAAGCTCCGCCTCCCGGGCTTACGCCATTCTCCTGCCTCAGCCTCCCGAGTAGCTAGGACTACAGGCGCCCGCCACGTCGTTCGGCTAGTTTGTTGTATTTCTTTTTAGTAGAGACGGGGTTTCACCGTGTTGGCCAGGATGGTCTCGATCTCCTGACCTCGTGATCCGCCCATCTCGGCCTCCCAGAGTGCTGGGATTACAGGCTTGAGCCACCGCGCCCGGCCCTTACCCAGATTTTCTTTATCATAAAACAATAAAACAGTACAAAATATTATCGTTTAATTCCTTTAATTGCCTTTGAATCTGAAGTCACAATTTGAATCTCTCCTTTCTCAATCCTGTCTTGTGTACTTGTGCTCTAAATAATAAAATGTATTTTTATGATCAGAGAACCAAACAGTAAAGCCAATTTCCTTTTGAAAGGAAAAACGGTGTACTGGATTAGGCCATTTACAAGAAAAGTGGCCCCCATAAAAGAACACTTCTGGCCAGGTATGGTGGTTCAAGCCTGTAATCCCAACACTTTGGGAGGTCAAGGCGGGCAGATCACGGGGTCAGGAGTTCGAGACCAGCCTGGCCAACATAGTGAAACCCCCATCTCTACTAAAATACAAAATTAGCCGGGTGTGGTGGTGGGTGCCTGTAATTCCAGCTACTTGGGAGGCTGAGGCAGGAGAATAGCTTGAACCCGGGAGGCAGAGGTTGGAGTGAGCTGAGATCACGCCACTGTACTCCAGCCTAGGTGACAGAGCAAGACTCCGTCTCGAAAAAGAAAAAAAAAAAAGAAGAACACTTCTTGGCATCACTGAGGTAATTAATCTACTAATCTGCAGAGTCCTAAACACTATCAGAGGAGCTAGTGGTGGTTCTGACGGACATGCAGCCACTCTGAGCTCTAAGGGCACTTGAACAGACCACCTCCCTACAGCAGACTAACTCCAGCCTAACTCCTTCCTCCCACTAAACTCTGGACTTTTTAAAAATTTTTTTAGACAGGGTCTCATTCTGTTGTCCAGGCTGGAATGCAGTGGCGCTATCATAGCTCACTACAGCCTCAAACTCCTGGGCTCATGCGATACTCCTGCCTCAGCCTCCCGAGTAGCTGGAATCAACAGCATGCATCAGCACACCCAGGTTTTTGTTTTGTTTTGTTTTGTTTTTGCAGAGACAGCATCTACATTACCCAGGCTAGTCTCAAACTCCTGGGTTCAAGCAATCCTCCTGCCTGGGCCTCCCAAAGTACTGGGATTACAGGATTACAGGCACAAGCCACTGCATCCAGCCCGATACATTGGCTTTTGACAGCCCACACCGCCCAAGCAATGCCAGAGCACTGCCACAGCAATGCCTGCCTCCTACCAGGAACATTTTCTTTGCAATAAATGAATATGGAAAAAAATCACAGAAGCGATACTCATATCTAATGTGTAATAGCAGCACATTTTATGAAGATTTGCTTGCAATATATTACATAAAAAGGCGGGATACAAAATTGTACCACATGGAGCTCACATTACAACTCATACACAGCCAGATGAGGTGGCTTAGGCTTATAATCCCAGCTACTGAAAAGGCTGAGGCAGGAGGATCACTTGAGCCCAGGAGGTCAAGACTGCAGTGAGCTATGATTCTGCCATTGTACTCCAGCCTAAGTGACAGAGCAAGAACCTGTCTCTTTTAAAAAAAAAAAAAAAAAAAAAAAAAAAGGCCAGGCGTGGTGGCTCATGCCTATAATCCCAGAACTTTGGGAGGCTGAGGCTGCTGAGGTTGGGAGTTTGAGACCAGCCTAATCAACATGGAGAAATCCTGCCTCTACTAAAAATACAAAATTAGCCAGGTGTGGTGGCGCATGCCAGTAATTCCAGCTACTCGGGAGGCTGAGGCAGGAGAATCACTTGAACCCAGGAGGTGGAGGTTCCAGTGAGCCAAGATCGCGCCATTAAACTCCAGCCTGGGCAACAAGAGTGAAACTGTGTCTCAAAGAAAAAGGTAAAGAAAAAAGAAACTCATTAATTATTATTATCATTATTTTTTGGAGACAAGGTCTTGCTCACTCTGTCACTCAGGCTGGTCTACAGTGGCACAAACCTGGATCACTGTAGCCTCGACTTCCTCGGCTCATGTGATCCTGCCTACTCAGCCTCCCAAGCACCTGGGACTACAGGTGCAAGCCACCACACCCAGCTAATTTGTTCTTCGGTAGAGACAGAGTCTTGTTATGTTTGTCTGGGCTGGTCTCAAACTCCCAGGTTCAAGTGATCCTCCTGACTCGGCCTCCCAAAGTGCTGGAATTAGAGACATGAGCCATGGTACCCAGCCACTGATTCTTTTTGTAAAGACCGTAAGAAAAAAATAAGTTATAGGTTATTGGTGATTGTTCCTTTTTTCTTAAATAATTTCCTAAATTTCAGTTTTTCACAATGAAAATTTTTCATAAGTGCATAATGTGAGGGATTATACATGTGAAGGACAATAAGCTATCTATTAAACAACCCATTCCAGGCCGGGCACAGTGGCTCATGCCTGTAATCCCAGAACTTTGGGAGGCCGAGGAGGGAGGATCACAAGGTCAAGAGATCGAGACAATCCTAGCCCACATGGTGAAACCCCGTCTCTACTAAAAATACAAAATTTAGCTGGGCGTGGTGGCGCGTGCCTATAGTCCCACCTACTCAGGAGGCTGAGGCAAGATAATCGCTTGAACCTGGGAGGCAGAGGTTGCAGTGAGCCGAGATCGCGCCACTGCATTCCAGCCTGGCAACAGAGTAAGA
This sequence comes from Rhinopithecus roxellana, assembly GCF_007565055.1. Lineage (NCBI taxonomy): Eukaryota > Metazoa > Chordata > Mammalia > Primates > Cercopithecidae > Rhinopithecus > Rhinopithecus roxellana. Next base: position 108,172,005 of record NC_044561.1, on the reverse strand, counting down.
CTCCGTCTAAAAAAAAAAAAACAAAAAAACAAAAACAAATTCCAAAGGGCTGATATTGGTAAACACATAAAGCAAAGCAAACCAAGGCAGAAATGGTTGACAGCTGTAATTAAGGAAGTTGAAACTTAAGCTGAAAAGCTGTGTTGGCAAGAGGTTCTAACTATTTGGACCCTAGGAAAGAAGTGTCAGAGGTCTGACAGCCTTTACCAAACATTCTCTAAGAAAATGAGATATCAAATCTGACATACACATGGACGGGCATGGTAGCTCACGCCAGAACTTTGGGAGGCCGAGGCGGCTGATCACTCGAGGTCAGGAGTTCCAGACCAGCCTGGCCAACATGGTAAAATCCTGTCTCTACTAAAATTACAAAAATTAGCCAGGCGTGGTGGTGCATGACTGTAATCCCAGATACTCAGGAGGCTGAGGCATGAGAATTGCTTGAACCCAGGAGGTGGGGGTTTCAGTGAGCCGAGATCATGCCACTGCACTCCTGCCTGGGTGACAGAGCAAGACTGTCTCAAAAAAAAAAAAAAAAATCTGACATACAGGTATAATCCAATCAGTAGAAAGGTCTTCATTTTGGCTTGCCTGAAATACCACACCAAATTATCTTGTTCTCTGACTTAATTCATACCAAGCAATATTCTGAATATTAATTTCCCCTCCCAGATTATATAAAAAGGTGATGCCCAACCAGAAAGGCAGGATGAAACTTAATACTCACTGAGCTGCTATTATTTGTCAGGCTCTGTGTAGGCTAACAGTCTTCTTTTACCAAAGTAACGGAATTTAATGTAATGGGGTTAAATGCTGGGCCTTGAATCCCCAGTTAATTAAATATAAATTATTTAACCCCTTATTAGCTGAATGAATTTGTGTAAATTATTTTCCTCTCTGTAAAATAGGGATGGTGATAACAATAATATCTATCTCCAAGCAGTGGATGTAAGGATTAAAATATATAATCCATTTGCCGGGCGCGGTGGCTCAAGCCTGTAATCCCAGCACTTTGGGAGGCCGAGACGGGCAGATCACGAGGTCAGGAGATGGAGACCATCCTGGCTAACACGGTGAAACCTCGTCTCTACTAAAAAGAATACAAAAAACTAGCCGGGCGAGGTAGCGGGCGCCTGTAGTCCCAGCTACTCGGGAGGCTGAGGCAGGAGAATGGCGTAAACCCGGGAGGCGGAGCTTGCAGTGAGCTGAGATCCGGCCACTGCACTCCAGCCTGGGCGACAGAGCGAGACTCCATCAAAAAAAAAAAAAAAAAAAAAAAAAAAGGGCCGGGCGCGGTGGCTCAAGCCTGTAATCCCAGCACTTTGGGAGGCCGAGACGGGCGGATCACGAGGTCAGGAGATCAAGACCATTCTGGCTAACACGGTGAAACCCCGTCTCTACTAAAAAATACAAAAAAAAACTAGCCGGGCGAGGTGGCGGGCGCCTGTAGTCCCAGCTACTCTGGAGGCTGAGGCAGGAGAATGGCGGGAACCCGGTTGGCGGAGCTTGCAGTGAGCTGAGGTCCGGCCACTGCACTCCAGCCTGGGCGAGAGAGCAAGACTCCGTCTCAAAAAAAAAAAAAAAAAAAAAAAAAAAAAAGTTCAGGCGCTAAGTGACAGGCCCCAGAACAAAAGTCCAGGTTGGCCTGACTTCTGAATTAATTGTTTCTACCACAGTACTGTCCCCCAGGCACCCCAGGAGGCCTTCCATTAAAATGTAGGAGTGAGGGAGGGCGGCAGTGAATGAATGAAGATGAGCAAATTATTCCCAAAAGCTCAATAAAACCAATTCCTCTTGAGGCTGAATCCTCAGAATTCCTGCTATTTATGAACCTGTTTCATTGTAACTCTGACCCACGTGTTTGAAGTTTCACTCTCTGGTATCACACAGAACACAAAACTAATCTGGCTTTCCCATCCCATTACCAATTTCCCCTCCACCCCTCTGAGGTGGCAGAGTTTGTTTTTAAATTCACATTAATTCACCCAACAAACCACCAACGAGTATTATCAGTAAGTCACTATGCTGGAAATGCTGAAAATTAGGAATCCAACTCAGTCCCAGCTCTAGTCCACCCAGCAAGACAAACGCAAACACTGAGAAGGCATGAATGAGTTCTAGCAAAGGGTGAGGGGAGGGGCAGAGGGGAAATCATCTGAAAGTATCTATTTAAATTGACAACATCTACTAAAGAATAAAAAAAGAGTTCAATAGAGAAGCAGGAATTTCAAAAAAATTACATAAGTAGTACATTTTTACTTCTTTCATTTAGTTTTAAACACAATTTTTCTAAAGATGCAATAGGGCTAAGATTCTGTAGCTTTTAACTTCTCTTCAGGGCCTTAGCTTTTTCTTCCAAAAATCACCAGCTTCCAGAAAAAGAGAAAAAGGGAACATGTTCAATATGGACATGGAGAGAATTTTAAAAACTCATGCAATCTGTATTCACATAGGATTCCATTTTAAAAGACCTTGGCAGGATTTCAAATTACTCCTTTACATTCGAATTTCCCTACAATGGGAACTCACTGCTACACAGGAGACACAGGGCCTAGTTTATTTCCTTAAATACAGTATTCGGTCAGTGTCCCCTGCATCAATGATAATGAAAGCTTTAAATGCACACTGTGTAGCACAGTTTAAAGGGCACTTTCACAAATGACAAACTGGAAGAAAATAACTGCAACTCATATGACAAAGAGCTAACTTCCATTATTAAAAAAGAGTGCGTACAAACCAAGGACAAAAAAGTTCAAACAACTTACTCTTTTTTTTTTTTTTTTGAGACGGAGACTTGCTCTGTCGCCCAGGCTGGAGTGCAATGGCACGATCTCGGCACCATGCCTGGTCACAACTTACTTTAAAATGTGCAAAGTGGGCCAGGTGCGATGGCTCACGCCTGTAATCCCAGCAGTTTGGGAGGCCGAGGCGGGTGGATCACCTGAGGTCGGGAGTTCAAGACAAGACTGACCAACATGTAGAAACCCTGTCTCTACTAAAAATATAAAATTAGCCAGGCGTGGTGGCACACACCTGTAATCCCAGCTACTAGGGAGGCTGAGGCAGGAGAATCACTTGAATCCAGGAGGCGGAGGTTGCAGTGAGGTGAGATTGCACCATACCATTGCCCTCCAGCCTGGGCAACAAGAGTGAGACTCCGTCTCAAAAAAACAAAACAAAACAAAATGCGCAAACTGTAAGAAATGCCATATTTGGAGGTCGAGTACAGATACAAAGGTCTAATGAACACGTGATAATACATACACATAACATCACCCTAAATTAAAGGAAATGCAAATTAAAATAACAAAATTTCACTTCTCAAATTGGCAAAAATTTAAAGGTAGTGTTAGCAGGGATGAGGAGAAGAGACCATGCTCAAATGCTTCTATCCAAAGCATTAACTAGAAAAGCTTTCTAGAGGCAATTTAGCACCACCTACAAACACATAATCTCTGCCCAAAAATCCCATGGCCAGTAACTTATAATGAATACATACCCTCAAAGCCTATCAGATTATCCATAACAATAATCAATAGAGCTTTGCAATTTCTGCAACCAAAACATACATCAAAAGAGGACTATGTCTCAGCCACTCAGGAGGCTGAGGTGGGAGGATTGCTTTAGCCCAGGAGTTTGAGGCTACAATAAGCTACAATCATGCCACTACAGCTATTAAAAGGAAAAATGGGCCAGGAACACTGGCTCACGCCTGTAATCCCAGCACTTTGGGAGGATATGGTAGGTGGATTGCTTGAGCTCAGGAGTTCAAGATCAGCCTGGACAACATGGTGAAATCCCATCTCTACAAAAAATACAAAAAAATTAGCCAGGCATGGTAGTGCGTGTCTGTAGTCCCAACTACTTGGGAGGCTAAGGTAGGAGGATGGTTTGAGCCCAGGAGGAAGAGGTTGCAGTGAGCAGAGATTGTACCACAGCACTCTAGCCGGGGCAACACAGCCAGACCTGTCTCAAAAAAAAAAAAAAAAGGCCAAGTGTGGTGGCTCACACCTGTAATCCCAGCACTTTGAGAGACCGAGGCAGGTGGATCACCTGAGGTCAGGTGTTCAAGACCAGCCAAGGCAACATGGTGAAACCCCATCTCTACTAAAAATACAAAAATTAGCCGGGCGTGGTGGCACATGCCTGTAATCCCAGCTACTCAAGAGGCTGAGGTAGGAGAATCGCTTGAACCAGGAGGCAGAGGCTGCAGTGAGCTGACATCATGCCACTGCACTCCAATCTGGGTGACAGAGCAAGATTCCATCTGAAAAAAGAAAAACTACCAAAGAAGTAATTGTCAGCGGGAATTACCTAGATGGTATGATTTTATTTTATTCTGGTGGTGGGGTTGCTTCTTTATGTTTCTTCATTTTTCTTTTCTTTTTTTTTTTTTTTTTGAGATAGGGTCTCACTGTCACCCAGACTGGAATGCAGTGGTACGATCTCAGCTCACTGTAACCTTCACCTCCTAGGCTCAAGCAATTCTCCTGCCTCAGCCTCCTGAGTAGCTACGATTACAGACATAAGCCACTACTGCCCAGCTACTTTTTGTATTTTTAGTAGAGACAGGGTTTCACCATGTTGGCCAGGTTGGTCTTGAACTCCTGACCTCAAATGATCCACCCACCTTGGCCTCCCAAAGTGCTGGGATTACAGGCATAAGCCACCACGCCCAGCCCATTTTTAAAATGTTATTTAAATATGCAAATTTTTCACCAGGTACACTGGCTCACACCTATAATCCCAGCACTTTGGGAGGCTGAGTATAGGCTCATGCCTGTAATCCCAGCATTTTGGGAGGCCAAGGGACAGATAGCTTGAGTCTAGGAGTTCAAGACCACCCTCGGCAACTTGGTGAAATCTCATCTCTAGAAAAAATACAAAAAAAAAAAACAACTGCAAATTTTTTAAATGCAAGAATTCTTACACTATTTTACTATTTACTAGATCTTCACAACTGCCAGATGACATAATTAGGACTAATGTAATGTTACCATGGTATAGAAGTAAAATTAAGTTACAGGAAGGAAACTGACATGCAGAGGTGCTAGCAAATTTCAAGGTCCTCTGAGGCAGAATTTCCTCTTATCAAAAGTAACAGGATGTCTACAGAAGTAGAAAAACTGCTTATCAAAGGTCCTTCCTCTTTCTCTGACCAAAGTCGTTGCTATGCTTATATTCATGTCTTTAGATATAAACATAACTTGAATACAGGAAGATAAAGCAACTGGGTGCTTTTCAAATGTTGTGTCAGAATTATCACATCATTATATAACAAGCAGAAATACTTAATTTTTTTAGAAAAGACAAAACCTAACAGTGGTCCAGACGCGGGGAAACAGGTACACTAGAACACCTCCTGGGGTCCTGACTATGGCCATCTTTTTATACCTCAATCTAGAAGCAAAGAACAAAGAAGAAGCTGTGAAACTGCTTATACTCTTAGACTCATTCAGCCATTTCAAGCTGAAGAATACAGTCCAGGATAAAAATAAATCATTTGTGAAAATGAGAAAAACCAATAGCTCTTTACATAAGATTCTGGGGAAGCTGGATGTAGTTCATCCATTAAAAAACAAGAGAATATTTAATCAAAATTCAATACAGTAGGACTATATTATAAACTCAACAGATATCTAATAAATTAAATAAAGAATGCTATTAAGCTACTACTATGATAAAGATGTAAACTAACCTTACAAAAAGAGAGTAGAATAAAATACCCTTATGCAAACTAACGAGACCCATATAAGAAAAAATTTATAGTCCGGGCACGGTGGCTCACGCCTGCAATTCCAGCACTTTGGCAGGCCAAGGCAGGCAGATCATGAGGTCAAGAGATCGAGACCATCCAGGTAAACATAGTGAAACCCCATCTCTACTAAAAAATACAAAAATTAGCTGGGCACGGTGGTGTGCGCCTGTAATCCCAGCTACTCAGGAGGCTGAGGCAAAACAATCGCTTGAACCCGAGAGGTGGAGGCTGCAGTGAGCTGAGATTGCACAACTGCACTCCAGCCAGGGCAATAGAGTGAGACTGTGTCTCAAAAAAAAAAAAAAAAATTATACTAACTAACCTTACATATATTAACTAATTTAATCCTTACAAAAATCACAGAAGTACTATATTAATCCCCATTATAAAAATTAGGAAAAAGAAAGTTAAGGATACTAATATAGTAAGGAACTAAGCCAGCATCCGAACCTCAGCCCAGTAGCTCCTGAGTTCAGATTCTTACCCCAAGTTTATTTACAAGCTACATTGTTGAACTCTGTGTCTTCACTTATGATATGGGGATACTGGCCCCTATTGTGGGTGCTATGATAATTAAATGAGAAAGGTCTGCAAAACCCCTATTAAAATGTCTAACACAAACTAGGTAGTCAGCTGGGTGCTGTGGCTCACACCTGTAATCCCAGCACTTTGGGAGGGCAAAGTGGGCAGATCACTTGAGGTCAGGAATTCGAGACCAGCCTGGCCAATGTGGTAAAACCTTGTCTCTATTAAAAAAATACAAAAATTAGCCAGGTGTCATGGCACACACCTATATCCTAGCTACTCAGGAGGGTGAGGCAGAAGAATTGCTTGAACCCAGAGATGAAGGTTGCAGTGAGCCAAGATGGTGCCACTGCACTCCACCTCAAGCATCAGAGTGAGATTTGAGGAAGGAAGGAAGGAAGGAGGGAGGGAGGGGAGGGGAGGGGAGAGGAGGGGAGGGGAGGGGAGGGAGGTACTCAATAAATGGTAGTAGATTTTTTTTCTTTTTTTTTTTTTTTTTGAGACGGAGTCTTGCTCTGTCACCCAGGCTGGAGTGCAGTGGCCGGATCTCAGCTCACTGCAAGCTCCGCCTCCCGGGTTCCCGCCATTCTCCTGCCTCAGCCTCCCGAGTAGCTGGGACTACAGGCGCCACCACCTCGCCCGGCTAGTTTTTTGTATTTTTTAGTAGAGACGGGGTTTCACCGTGTTAGCCAGGATGGTCTCGATCTCCTGACCTCATGATCCGCCCGTCTCGGCCTCCCAAAGTGCTGGGATTACAGGCTTGAGCCACCGCGCCCGGCCAGATTTTTCTTTTTTCTAAGACGGAGTCTCGCTCTGTCCCCAGACTGGAGTGCAATGGTGCAATCTCAGCTTACTGCAACCTCCTCCTCCTGGGTTCAAGCAATTCTCCTGCCTCAGCGTCCCAAGTAGCTGGGATTACAGGAAGGCACCACCACGCCCAGCTAATTTTTGTATTTTTAGTGGAGACGGGATACTGCCATGTTGGCCAGGCTGGTCTCAAACTCATGACCTCAGTGATTCACCCGCCTCAGCCTCCCAAAGTGCTGAGATTACAGGCGTGAGCCACCACGCCCACATTTTCTGAATTCATATCACACAGTTAATGTTGTACTGACAAAGACTCTGGGTTTTATTTTGGGAGAGGCAAAAGAGTACTGTCACTATGGTAACTGGAAGTCTTGCCCTCAGCAATCCCTTTGTGCTCAGGGAAAAGAGGAACAACAAAGAATTAAAAGTGATAGATGGGTATGGAACAAGACCTTTCAGTGAATCAGCTCTGGGACAGGGGTAGAGGGAAATAAACTCTGGCACTTTCGAGGAAAAAATCTCTGGGACTCTCAAGGAATAAAATGCCAATCACCAGAAACTACAGAACAGGCTTTGGGATAATCTAATGATGCTTACCACAAGGCTTGGATTCAACCTCCATCCAAGGGTGACGGTGCCTTTTAACTCAATACAACCACTTTAAATTGAGGGACACTTCAGGTGAAAGACCAGCTTAAATCTTTATGCCCCCTTCATTCAAGAAATATTCATTGAGTGCCTGCTGTGTGCCAGGTACTGGAGATAGATAATGGGAGGACAAGGCACCCCAGACCCCGTTCTCTAGTGAGGAAGGCAGCTAAGAAACAAGATAAGCACATACATAATGGTCATTTTTTTTTTTTTCTTTTTTTAGGCAGAGTTTCGCTCTTGCTGCCCAGGCTGGAGTGCAGTGGCGCAATCTCGGCTCACTGCAACCTCCACCTCCCAGGTTCAAGCAATTCTCCTGCCTCAGCCTCCCGGTAGCTGGGATTACAGGCATGCGCCACCACGCCCGGCTAATTTTTGTATTTTTAGAAGAGACAGAGTTTCTCCATGATGGTCAGGCTGGTCCCGAACTCCTGACCTCAGGTGATCCACCCACCTCAGCCTCTCAAAGTGCTGGGATTACAGGTGTGAGCCACTGCGCCTGGCCTTTTTTTTTTTTTTTTTTTTTTGAGACAGAGTACAGCTCTTGTCGCCCAGCCTGGAGTACAACGTGTGATCTCGGCTCTCTGCAACCTCCGCCTCCTAGGTTCAAGCAATCCTCCTGCCTCAGCCTCCCCAGTAGCTGGGATTACAGGCGTGCACCACCATGCCCGGCTAATCTTTGTATTTTTAGTAGAGACAGGGTTTCACCATGTTACCCAAGCTGGTCTAGAACTCCTGATCTCTGGTGATCCGCCCACCTTGGCCTCCCAAAGTGCTGGGATTACAGGCATGAGCCACTGCGCCACGCGAGCATATAAAGATCATTTCTGACAGAGATAAGTAATTGCGGGAAAAACAACGAAATAATGTGAACCAGCGGCATGGAAAGGACTATTTTAGATACAGCCGTTAGAAAGGACTCTCCGAAGATGGGTGCAGTGGCTCACACCTGTAATCCCAGCACTTTGGGAGGCCGAGGCGGGCAGATCACCTGAGGTCAGGAGTTCGAGACCAGCCTAGCCAATATGGTGAAACCCCGTCTCTACTAAAAATACAAAAATTAGCCGGGCACAGTGGCAGGCGCCTATAGTTCCAGCTACTCAGGAGGCTGAGGCAGAATTACTTGAACCCAGGAGGTGGAGGTTGCAGTGAGCCGAGATCTCCAGTCTGGGTGACAAAGCAAGACTCTGCCTCAAAAAAAAAAAAGAAAAGAAAAAAAGAAAAAGAAAGAAAAGGACTCCGCGAGGAACTGAGGTCTAAGCAGAGACCTAGGTGACAAGAAGGAGACAGCCATGTGATGATCTAAGGAAAGTGACTTCTAAGCAAAGGGAACTACTAGAGGCAAAGAGCCTCCGGCAGAAACGAGCTTTTCCCACACACAGCCTGAGCCTAGAAGGTTGAGACTTCCCGCAGCCCATGCTGCTGACCCAGGAAAACATAAACAATTTTAGCCGGTCCAGTGATACCTGGGTCTCCCAGGAAGAAGCCTTCAAGAAGACTTTCTGCCAAAGTTCTGCCTTGGAGGAAGGCCAGGGAGTGCCTAGGGATGGTTGCACCGACAGGTTTTAGACTCAGATTTTGACCAATTGTGGCTCCAGTCATGGTTGGCTGAGAAACAACAAGAAAAATCACTGGGCCTGTTTGCCCAGATGTCAAATGGGATCAACGGCCCCAATTTCCTAGCATTGTGAAGAATAAGTGAGCTAATGGATATCAAGTGCTTAGCATAGCAAACTCTAAATGGTACTGGTGATGGCAATGGTGATATACTAGCAAAAAGGACATCAGACACAAAGAATTATAGTCAACATTATTAAAAATTAACAAACAGTATCCAATATATTAAAGTGCATAAAGAGCACATCTTTAGTCCTAGGGAAGTGACAAATTGGTTCAAGTAGGACCTCTTCCCACGTCACATTAGAAGAAAGGGAATTAGTTCCTTTTACTTGACAAGGTAGGGAAGGAGGGAGGAAAGGCAGAAGTGGGAAGGAGGAAGAAAAATCAAGGAAGGAAGGAAGGGAAGGCAAGAATGAAAAGAGGGAAGACGCCAGGCACGATGGCTCACGCCTGTAATCCCAGCACTTTGGGAGGTCGAGGAGGGCAGATCACCAGAGTTCAGTAGTTTGAGACCAGTCTGGCCAACATGGTGAAACTCCACCTGTACTAAAAATACAAAAAATTAGCCGGGCATGGTGGTATGTGCCTGTAATCCCAGTTACTCAAGAGGCTGAGGCAGGAGAATTGCTTGAGCCCAGGAGATGGAGGTTGCAGTGAGCCGAGATCGAGCCACTGCACTCCAGCCCGGTGACAGAGCAAGACTCCGTCTCAAAATAAAAGAGTAAAGAAAGAAATAGGCCTCAAAACTTCCCCAATCTCTTCCCAGATACTTGAAATGCTTTCTCCAAGAGTCAAGCATTTCCTTCCATAATTAAAATGCAAAGAGACAGCAAACATGAGTTGAGTTTACTCATTCCAAACTACTGAGAATGAGTTGATTAAATCACTGGATTTTCCCAGAAGCAATGGAAAGGGCCTGGGCCACGGTTGGCCCTAAAATGTATCTGTTGTATGACCTTTGGCATATTACTCAATTTCACTGAGCTAATCATCTTACCCTTACAAGTTCCTTCTCCTTTCGTCCCCATCAAAGTTTAAGGCCTCAAGATTGGCAAGTGTGACAAACTAGAAACATGGGCACTTCCCTTACCTCCTTCTCCCTCCCACACTTGGACACCATTTTGTTGGACCTGCTTCTAAGTCTCATCACCCATTGCCAAGTGGATGCCCAGTATCAGCCCTGCATCAGTTCTAATCTTGATTACTCCAACAGCTCTTGACAGAGCTCCAAGCCTCCAGCTACACCTTCCCCAGATCCAAATCAATACTGTCTCATGAGATGACATCTTCTCAGTGGTTATTTTATGACAAATACTATTCTAAGATAGAGATCTATATATACATACACACACACACACATACACACATACTACTCTAAGATATATACTACTCTAAGGTATATATCTACTAAGATACATATATACTATTCTGATATATATATCAGCCCATTTAGTGTCTACCTCTTAGGTTTGTAATGAGCATTATTCCCATTTTACAGATGAGAAAACTAAGGTTCACAAAGTAAGTTTCCCAAATACCAAAGCTAGCCAGGTATTGGGACAAGGAATTGAACCGAGGTAAGGCTGACTCCAGTTAACTACACTGCTGCTAATCTTCATCACTGCTACTACAGTGATATTTCTAAAATCTAAGTCTGATCTTAAGACTTCTATTTTAAAACAGTTCAGGCCGGGCACGGTGGCTCACGCCTGCAATCCCACCACTTTGGGAGGCCGAGGCAGGCGGATCTCAAGGTCAGGAGTTCAAGACCAGCCTGGCCAACATGGTGAAACCTAACCTCTACTAAAAACACAAAAATTAGTTGGACATGGTGGCTCAGGCCTGTAATCCCAGCACTTTGGGAGGCGGAGACGGGCGGATCACGAGGTCAGGAGATCGAGACCATCCTGGCTAACACAGTGAAACCCCGTCTCTACTAAAAAATACAAAAAACTAGCCGGGTTCCATCCTGGCTAACATGGTGAAACCCTGTCTCCACTAAAAAATACAAAAAAAAAAAAAAAAAAACTAGCCGGGCGAGGTGGCGGACACCTGTAGTCCCAGCTACTCGGGAGGCTGAGGCAGAAGAATGGCGTGAACCCAGTAGGCAGAGCTTGCAGTGAGCTGAGATCCGGCCACTGCACTCCAGCCTGGGCGACAGAACGAGACTCTGTCTCAAAAAAAAAAAAAATACAAAAAACTAGCCGGGCGAGGTGGCGGGCACCTGTAGTCCCAGCTACTCCGGAGGCTGAGGCAGGACAATGGCATAAACCCAGGAGGCGGAGCCCGTAGTTAGCTGAGATCCGGCCACTGCACTCCAGCCTGGGTGACAGAGCGAGACTCTGTCTCAAAAAAAAAAAAAAAAAAAAATTACAAAAATTAGCCGGGCATGGTGGCCCATGCCTGTAATTCCAGCTACTCAGGAGACTGAGGCAGGAGAATTGCTCAAACCCAGGGGGCAGAGTTGCAGTGAGCCGAGATCACGCCACTGCAGTCCAGCCGGGGCAACAGAGCAAGGCTCCATCTCAAAAAAAAAACAAAAACAAAAAACAGAAAAAACAGTTCAGTGGCTCCTCCACAGAACCATAATCAAGGTACTCAGTGCAGCATTTGGGCCGTTAGTGAGTTAGTCATTATAACCAAGCCAAAAGAAACTCTAAAGATGGGAGCTTAAAAGGACAGAAGCAGGCAAGCTCTAGCAGACGGGCTGTGGGACACAGTGGTTATGAGCTAGAACTCTGAAATAAGAGTGCCTGAGTTTGGACCCCAGCACCACCACTTTCCAGATAAACTTGCACAAGTCATTTCCTCTCTGAGCTTCAGGCTCCCCATCTGTAAAATGAGGATATCACTAGCACCCACTTCAAACCATCATACAGGTGTTGTGAAGATAAAAGTTACTTAGCACAGGCCAGGCCTGGTGGCTCACACCTGTAATCTCAGCACTTTGGGAGGCCAAGGCAGGCTGATCACCTGAGGTCAAGAGTTTGAGACCAGCCTTGTCAACATGATGAAATCCTGCCTCTACTAAAAATACAAAAATTAGCCAGGCATGGTGGCATGCACCTGTAATCCCACCTACAGGGGAGGCTGAGGAAGGAGAATCGCTTGAACCTGAAAGTCAGAGGTTGCAGTAAGCCGGGATCACACCATTGCACTCCAGCCAGGATGACAGAGCGAGACTCCGTCAAAAAAAAAAAAAAAAAGTTATTTAGCAGAGCCTGGCATACAATAAGCTTGCAAGGTTATTACTGTTCTTGCTGGGCATGGTGGCTTAAACCTGTAATTCTAGCATTTTGGGAGGCAGAGGCGGGCGGATCATCTGATGTCAGGAATTCGAGACCAGCCTGGCCAATGTGATGAAAACCCATCTCTACTAATCACACAAAAAATTAGCTGAGCATGGTGGCAGACGCCTGTAATCCCAGCTACTCAGGAGGCTGAGGCAGGAGAATTGCCTGAACCCGGGAGGCGAAGTTTGCAGTGAGCTGAGATCAATCCACTGCACTCCAGACTGGGCAACAAGAGCAAAACTGTGTATATTTAAAAAAAAAAAAAAAAAAAAGCGGGGATGCTGGGCGCCGTGGCTCACGCCTGTAATCCCACCACTTTGGGAGGCAGAGGCGGGTGGTTCACAAGGTCAGGAGTTCAAGACCAGCCTAGCCAACATGGTGAAACTCTGTCTCTACTAAAAATACAAAAAATTAGCCAGGCATGTTGGTGCACGCCTGTAGTTCTAGCTGCTCAGGAGGCTGCGGCAGGAGAATTGCTTGAACCCGGCAGGTGGAGGTTGCAGTGAGCCGAGATCCAACCACTGCACTCCAGCCTGGGCGACAGAGTGAGACTGTGTCACAAAAAAAAAAAAAAAAAAAAAAAAAACACGAAAAAGAAAAAAAAGGTTATTACTGTTCTTACTACCCATACTCCTGCCACATCCAAACTCCCTGCAGTTCCAACCTCCAGGGCCTTTGTATAAACAAGCTGGTTTTTTTGTTTTGTTTTGTTTTGTTTTTTGACAGTCTTACACCGTTACCCAGGCTGCAGTACAATGGCACGATCTTGGCTCACTGCAACTTCTGTCTCCCAGGTTCAAGCGATTCTCCTGCCTCAGCCTCCCGAGTAGCTTGGATTATAAGAGCGCACCACCATACCTGGCTAATTTTTATATTTTTACTAGTGACGGGGTTTCACCATGTTGGCCAGGGTGGTCTCGAACTCCTGACCTCAGGTGATCTACCCGCCTCAGCCTCCCAAAGTGCTGGGATTATACGCATGAGCCACTGCACCCAGCCAAATAGGCTGCTTTCTCTTCCTGGTCCTTCATGACCAGGCTTAGCCATTGGCACCTCCTTCACACCTGCATTCTCTCATGGCAACCTAACTTACCCTATGGGTCACAGCATTCATCACTCTACACTGAAACTGCCTGTCTAAGTAGATTTCTCCCAGAAGGCAATGAACTCCTCATAGGCATCCCCAGCATCTAACAAGCAGTGCCCTTAATATGGTGGTCAAATGCTTGTTAAATGATACAACCTGGCCAGGCGCGGCGGTTCACACCAGCAATCCCAGCACTTTGGGAGGCCAAGGTGAGTGGATCACCTGAGGTCAATTCCAGAATACCCTGGCCAAAATGGCAAAACCCCACCTCTAGTAAAAATACAAAAATTAGCCAGGCGTGGTGGTGTGCACTGGTAATCCCAGCTACTCAGGAGGCTGAGCCAGGAGAAAGGCTTGAACACGAGAGGTGGAGGTGGCAGTGAGCTGAGATTGTGCCATTGCACTCCCATCTGGGCAACAGAGAGAGACTACATTTCAAAAAAAAAAAAAAAAAAAAAAGAGAGATAACCTCAGCCTTCTCACTGGCAAAATGGAAATAAAAACAGAAAAGAGGCCAGGTGCAATGGCTCACACCTGTAATCCCAGTACTTTGGAAGGCCAAGGTGAGAGGATCATTTGAGTGAGGCCAGGAGTTTGAAGCCAGCCTGGGCAACATAGTGAGATCTCATCTTTACAAAAAATAAAAATATGGAGCTGCGCTAGGTAGCTCACGCCTGTAATCCCAGCACTTTGGGAGGCCAAGGCAGGTGGATCACTTAAAGTCAGGCGTTCGAGACCAGCCTGGCCAAAATGATGAAACCCTGTCTCTACTAAAAATACAAAAATTAGCCGGGTATGATGGCGAGCACCTGTAATCCCAACTACTAGGGAGGCTAGGAGAATCACTTGAACCCAGGCGGAGGTTGCAGTGAGCAGAGATTGCACCACTGCACTCCAGCCAGGGAGACAGAGCAAAACTCTCTCAAAAAGTAAAAATAAAAATACAAAAATAGGCTGGGTACGGTGGCTCACGGCTGTAATCCCAGCATTTTGACAAGCCGAGGCAGGCGGATCACCTGAGATCGGGAGTCAGAGACCAGCCTGATCAACATGGTGAAACCTCATCTAGACTAAAAATACAAAATTAACTGGGCATGGTGGTACATCCCTGTAATCCCAGCTACTCCGGAGGCTGAGGCAGGAGAATCGCTTGAACCTGGGAGGCAGAGGTTGCAGTGAGCCGAGATCGCGTCATTGGACTCCAGCCTGGGCAACAAGAGTGAAACTCCGTCTCAAATAAATAAACAAATACCCAGGCACGGTGATACACGCCTGTGGTCCTAGCTACTCAGGACGCTGAGGCAGGAGAATCACTTGAGCCCAGGGATTCAAGGCTACAGTGAACTATGACTACACCACTATACTCCAGCTTGGGCAACAGAGCAAGAGACCCTGTCTCAAAAGAAAAAAAAAAAATAGGAAAGAGATCAATATCATCCATCTCAATGGGTGTAGAGATTGAAGGAGATAATCATATGGAGGTTCTTTGAAGAGTGTTATCCACAGGTAAACACAGAAACTATTACTACTCCTTGCGTACAGAGGAAGGCAAAGCACGCGGAATGAAGCAACTGAAGACAGACCACAATTTTATCCCTGGGGCTTAAGAAAAGCTGTATCCACTTCTTTAGGCACTGAGAGCTCCAATCTATCAATACTCTGTACTCTCTGAGTGATACAGTCTATAGCTCTGGAGTGAGTTTTGAGACGGAGTCTTGCTCTGTCGCCAAGCTAGAGTGCAGTGGCTCAATCTCGGCTCACTGCAACCTCCGCCTCCCTGGTTCAAGCGATTCTCCTGCCTCAGCCTCCCGAGTAGCTGAAACTACAGGCGTGCAGCAACACACTGGGCTAATTTTTTGTATTTTAGTAGAGACGGGTTTTCACCATGTTGGCCAGCATAGTCTCGATCTCCTGGCCTTGTGAACCACCCACCTCAGCCTCCCAAAGTGCTGGGATTACAGGCGTGAGCCACTGCGTACAGCCGAGGGGAAGTCTTATTTATTTATTTATTTATTTATTTTATTTATTTATTGAGACGGAGTCGCGCTCTGTCACCAGGCTGGAATGCAGTGGCGCAATCTTGGCTCACTGGAACCTCCAACTCCCTAGTTCAAGCGATGATTCTCCTGCCTCAGCCTCCCGAGTAGCTGCGATTACAGGCACGCACCACCATGCTCTGCTAATTTTTTTTGTATTTTTAGTAGAGACAGGGTTCTACCATGTTGGCCAGGATGGTCTTGATCTCCTGACCTCATGATCCACCCACCTCGGCCTCCCAAAGTGCTGGGATTACAGGCGTGAGCCACTGCGACCGGCTGGGAAATCTTTCTTTAAACACACCTGAGTAGCTATCCTTACAAGATTTCTTTTTTTTTTTTTGAGATGGAGTTGCACTATGTCACCCAGGCTGGAGTGCAGTGGTGCAATCTCAGCTCACTGCAACGTCCACCTCCTGGGTTCAAGCAATTCTCCTGCCTCAGCCTCCCAAGTAGCTGGGATGACAGGCACCTGCCACCATGCCCAGCTAGTTTTTTGTATTTTTAGTAGAGACGGGATTTCACTGTGTTGGCCAGGCTGGTCTCGGTCTCCCAAAGTGCTGGGATTACAAGTGTGAGCCACCATGCCCAGCCTATTCTTACAGAGTTTCTTAATTGAAATATCACTATATTACGAAGGAAAATAATTTGGAGACGAAATTATTACTCAACAGGGCCTCGAGAGACATTTTCACGCCTATGGAGTTTTAAATACCTAAGTTATTTATGAGACAATTCGTTAGTTCCCTTATCCTGGCAGGGCATGGTGGCTCACACCTGTAATCCCAGCACATTGGGAGGCTGAGGTGGGAGGATCACCTGAGGTCAGGAGTTTGAGACCAGCCTGGCCAACATGTTGAAACCCCATCTCTACTAAAAATACAAAAATTAACCAGGCATGGTCGCAGGAGTCCATAGTACCAGCTACTCAGGAGGCTAAGGAAGGAGAATCGCTTGAACCCAGGAGGCAGAAGTTGCAGTGAGCCAAGATCGCGCCACTGCACTCCAACCTGGGTGACAAGAGCAAAACTCCATCTCAAAAATAAATAAATAAATAAATAAATAAATAAATAAATAAATAAATAAATAAAATTCCCTTATCCTTTAAATATTAACTTTTATTCCTAGCCTTTATTATTAATACCAGGAAATACTTAACATTTACTGATTTATTATCACATGCCAAATCCTTGACAAACATCTCATTCCCAACAATGCAGAGAAGTCAGCAGCATTATTCCATTTTACGAAGGAGGATTAAGAGGCTTAGAGCAATAAACAATTTGCCCAAAGTCACCTGGCTAGATAGAAGAGCTGGGAATTCAGAAGCAAGACTTCCTTCCTCCAAAACCCACTACCCTGTTTTTGTTTTGTTTTGTTTTGTTTTGTTTTTAAGACAGTGTCTGGCTCTGTGGCCCAGGTTGGAGTGAAGTGGCATGATCCTGGCTCACCGCAACCTCTGCCTCCCAGGCTCAAACCATCCTCCCCACCTCAGCTCTCCCAGTGCTGGAACTACAGGAACGTGCCACCACACCTTGCTCATTTTTGTACTTTTTATAGAGGCGGGGTTTTGCCATGTTGCCGAGGCTAGTCTCGAACTCCTCAGCTCAAGTGATCTGCCCACCTAAGCTTCCCAAAGTGCTGGAATTACAGGTGTGAGCCACCGCGCCCGGCCCCCACTAACCTTTATTACTTTTAAAAATAAGGGGCTGAGTGCAGTGGCTCATGCCTGTAATCCCAATACTTTGGGATGCTGAGGTGGGCAGACCACCTGAGGTCAGGAGTTCAAGACCAGCCTGGCCAACATGGTGAAACCCCGTCTCTGTTAAAAACAAAAATTAGCTGGGCACAGTGGCACGCGCCTGTATTCCCAGCTACTTGGCAGGCTGACGCAGGACAATCTCTTGAGCCCGGAAGGCGGAGGTTGCAGTAAGCAGAGATCATGCCACTACACTCCAGCCTGGTAGACATAGTGAGACTCCATTTCAAAAAAAAAGCAAAAAACAAACAAAAAAAAAACCCAAAGTCTTTGGGATATTTCAACATTAATAATGTTAAGGGATTACTGTTTTGTGTGTGTGAAAATGAGGGGAAAAAAAATGTGGCTGGGCGCAGTGGCTCACGCCTGTAATCCCAGCACTTTGGGAGGCCAAGGCAGGCGGATCACAAGGTCAGGAGTTCAAGACCAGCCTGGCCAATAGGGTGAAACCCCGTCTCTACTAAAAATACAAAAATTAGCCGGGCGTGGTGGCAGGCACCTGTAGTCACAGCTACTCAGGAGGCTGAGGCAGAAGAATCAGGAGAATCGCTTGAACCCTGGAGACAGAGATTGTACTAAGCTGAGATCTTGCCACTGCACTCCAGTTTTGCAGACAGAGCGATACTTTGTCTCAAAAAAAAAGTAAGGGTGGGACAGTGGCTCATGCCTATAATCCCAGTACTTTGGTTTTGTTTTGTTTTGAGACGGAGTTTCACTCTTGTTGCCCAGGTTACAGTGCAATGGCAGGATCTCAGCTCACCGCAACCTCCGCCTCCTGGGTTCAAGCGATTCTCCTGCCTCAGCCTCCCAAGAGTAGCTGAGATTACAGGCATGTACCACCATGCCCAGCTAATTTTTTGTATTTTTAGTAGAGATGGGGTTTCTCCATGTTGGTCAGGCTGGTCTCGAAGTTCTGACCTCAAGTGATCCGCCCGCCTCGGCCTCCCAAAATGCTGGGATTACAGGCATGAGCCACCATGACCGGCCAATCCCAGTACTTTGGAAGGCCGAGGCAGGAGAATCACTTGAGCCCAAGAGTTTGAGACCAGTCTGGGCAACACAGCAAGACCTCGTCTCTACAAATAATAATAATAAAAAAAAAATTAGCCAAGCATGGTGGCATACACCTGTAGTCCCAACTACTCAGGAGGATGAGGCAGGAGGATCCCTTGAATCCAGGAGGTTGAAGCTGCAAGAGAGCTGTGATTGTGCCACCACACTCCAGCCTGGGCAACAGAGTGAGACTCCTTCACAAAGAAAAAAAAATGCAAGAGTCTTTTTCTTTGGCATACACTACTGATAAAGTTATAGATGAAATACAAACTAACAAGGCCCACTGAAGGGCCTATGGAGGAATTTTACACAAATTTTCTGAGAGGAATAAAACAAAAGTAATAATGGTAACATATACTCAACTCTTCATAGATCATCCAGCCAGGAAAACTCTATAAACTATGTTTTCTTTTTCTTTTCTTTTCTTTTCTTTTTTTTTTTTAACATAGGCTCTCGCTGTAACCCACGCTGGAGTAGTGGCAGGATCATAGCTCACTGCAGCCTTGCACTCCTGGGTTCAAGCAATCCTTCCACCTCAGCTTCCCAAGGAGCTGGGACTACAAGGCGTGCACCACCATGCCAGACTAATATGTTTTTTAATCATTTTTTTAGAGATGAGGTTTCACTGTGTGGTCAGGACTGGTCTCAAACTCCTGGCTTCAAGCAATCCTCCTGCCTTGGCCTCCCAAAGTGCTGGGATTGCAGGCATGGGAGACAGAGTCAGACTCTGTCTCAAAAAAAAAAAAAAAAAAATTGGCCGGGCATGGTGACTCACGCCTGTAATCCCAACACTTTGGGAGGCAGAGGTGGGTGGACCACGAGGTTAGGAGATCGAGGCCATCCTGGCTAACATGGTGAAACCCCATCTCTACTAAAACTACAAAAAATTAGCCAGGCGTCGTGGAGGGCACCTGTAGTCCCAGCTACTCGGAAGGCTGAGGCAGGAGAATGGTGTGAACCCGGGAGGAGGAGCTTGCAGTGAGCCGAGATTGCACCACTGCACTCCAGCCTGGGCGACAGTGCAAGACTCTGTCTCAAAAAAAAAAAAAAAAGAATGAAATCTCGGGTGAGGGTGGCAAAGTGCAGGCTGCCACCTGTTTGATTTGTAGTTAAAATGACTCAATCAAATTTCTAGGGGGAAAAGCACGATAGCTACAGAGAGAGGGATGTAAGAGCACTGGGACAGGAGGCAAAGAAACCTGGACTCCAATCCAAGCCCTGCTTATTAGCCAAATGACCTTGGACAAATTACTCATCTCAGTTTCCTCCTCTGTTAGGAGAGGATAGCAGGTCAGATGTAAGGATTCAATGACATTTAAGAGAGTGCTCCATGGCGGGGCGCGGTGGCTAAAGCCTGTAATCCCAGCACTTTGGGAGGCCGAGACGGGCGGATCACCAGGTCAGGAGATTGAGACCATCCTGGCGAACACGGTGAAATCCCGTCTCTACTAAAAAAATACAAAAAACTAGCTGGGCAAGGTGGCGGGCGCCTGTAGTCCCAGCTACTCGGGAGGCTGAGGCAGGAGAATGGCATAAACCCGGGAGACGGAGTTTGCAGTGAGCCGAGATCGCGCCACTGCACTCCAGCCTGGGCGACAGAGCGAGACTCTGTCTCAAAAAAAAAAAAAAAAAAAGAGAGTGCTCCAAAAATGCTAGCAATAGTTATCATTATTGTAAAATGCCCACATTTCCATACCAAGTTTCCACAACCTAGAAATCCCAACACCTGTGTACCTGTAGAAGCAAGAAAGGCATTGGCCGGGCATGGTGGCTCATGCCTGTAATCCCAGCACTTTGGGAGGCCAAGGTGAGTGCATCACTTGAGGTCAGGAGTTCAAGACTAGCCTGGCGAATGTGGTGAAACTCCATCTCTAATAAAAATACAAAAAATTAGCCAGGCATGGTGATGGGCACCTGTAATCCCAGCTACTCAGGAGACTGAGGCAGGAGAATTGCTTGAACCCAGGAGGCGGAGGTTGCAGTGAGCCGAGATTGCACCACTGCACTCCTGGGCAACAGAGCTAGACTCTGTCTCAACAACAAAAAAAAGGAAAGAAAGAAATGTCAATCCACCAGCCATGGACTTTTTCCATATGAGAAAGAGACCTCTTGAGAATCAGGTCTCTACTAGGACAGAGACCCCAAATACCCATCTAAGATTCCTGGAAGTCAGCCTTTAAAATCCTAGAATTATGCTCCTGACATGGAATAAACTGTCATTGAATAAAAACCTTGGTTTAGGCCAGGTGCAGTGGCTCACACCTGTAATCCCAGTACTTTTGGAGTCCCTGCTGGGCGGATCACGAGGTCGGGAGTTCGAGACCAGCCTGGCCAATATGGTGAAAGCCCATCTCTACTAAAAATATAAAAAATTAGCCAGGTGAGGTGGCACACACCTGTAGTCCCAGCTACTCGGGAGGCTGAGGCAGGAGAATGACTTGAACCTGGGAGGCAGAGGTTGCAGTGAGCCGAGATTGTGCCATTATTGCACTCCAGCCTGGGCAACAAAGTGAGACTCCACTTCAAAAAAAAAAAAAAAAAAAACCCTTTGTTGAAATCCCCAGCCCCTCCTCTTGCTCATTCCCCAAAGTGCACTGATTCAAGCTCCACCACTCTTTCCTAAAACTGTTCTATTTACATTTAGTCACTCATATTAGGCTTCTAAAATTGTACAGGATTTCTGCCAGCTCATTAGTTCCATTATTTGGCAAAAGAGAGCAAGGTCCAGGGAGGACCTAGTCCAAGATCTAGCAAAATTGTCAAAGCATCATTACAAATTATTACATTATAATAATAAATAATTATTATAATTATACATTATATATAAAATATATAATACAATATATATTATATATACAATATTATATATAATATATAATACAATATATAATTATTACATTATAATAATTATTATTATAATAATAAAGCATTATTACAAAATTTTTAATTTCTTTTTTTTTTTTTTGAGACACAGTTTCACTCGTTACCCAGGCTGGAGCACAGTGGCGCGATCTTGGCTCACTGCAACCGCTGCCTCCCAGGTTCAAGTCATTCTCCTGCCTCAGCTTCCCGAGTAGCTGGGATGACAAGCACCTGCCACACACCTGGCTAATTTTTTGTATTTTTAGTAGAGACAGAGTTTCATCATGTCTTGGCCAGGCTGGTCTTGAACTCCTGACCTCAGGTGATCCATCCAACTTAGCCATGAGCCACAGCACCTGTCTCAATTTTCATTAGGTTACCCTACAGTCAATAGCCTGTAAGGGGCAGTCACTGACAAAGATGGATAAGACAAATAAATCACCCTCCTTTTCTTTAGGCTCATAATCCAATGAAGGAGCTTGACTAAGCATACATTTTGGTTTAAAGAATGTTTATCGGCCGGGCGCGGTGGCTCAAGCCTGTAATCCCAGCACTTTGGGAGGCCGAGACGGGCGGATCACGAGGTCAGGAGATCGAGACCATCCTGGCCAACACGGTGAAACCCCGTCTCTACTAAAAAATACAAAAAACTAGCCGGGCAAGGTGGCGGGCGCCTGTAGTCCCAGCTACTCGGGAGGCTGAGGCGGGAGAATGGCATAAACCCGGGAGGCGGAGCTTGCAGTGAGCTGAGATCCGGCCACTGCACTCCAGCCTGGGCCACAGAGAGAGACTCCGTCTCAAAAAAAAAAAAAAAAAAAAAGAATGTTTATCAAGAAAAATGTCCCAGCTTAACCAACATAGTGAAACCGTGTCTCTACTAAAACTACAAAAAGGCCGGGTGCGGTGGCTCAAGCCTGTAATCCCAGCACTTTGGGAGGCCGAGACGGGCGGATCACAAGGTCAGGAGATCAAGACCATCCTGGCTAACACGGTGAAACCCTGTCTCTACTAAAAACTACAAAAAACTAGCCGGGCGAGGTGGCAGGCGCCTGTAGTCCCAGCTACTCGGGAGGCTGAGACAGGAGAATGGCGTGAGCCCGGGAAGCGGAGCTTGCAGTGAGCTGAGATCCGGCCACTGCACTCCAGCCTGGGCGACAGAGCGAGACTCCATCTCCAAAAAAAAAAAAAAAAAACTACAAAAAATTAGTTGGGCATGGTGGTGCACGCCTATAACCCCAGCTACTCAGGAGGCTAAGGCACAAGAATTGCTTGAATTCAGGATGCAGAGGTTGCAGTGAGCTGAGACTGCGCCACTACACTCCAGCCTGGGCGACACAGCAAGACCCTGTCTCAAAATAAATAGATAAATAAAATTAATAAAACGACTGTTCATCAAGAAAAATGTAAACATCCTCTCTATTATTTCTTAGGAAGATGATGAAGGAAGAAAACTCCAGAGGTTAAATATACCTTTAAATCCTGACTTCCAAGCCCCCTCAGCACCTGTCTCTGGCAATAATCAGGTGCTCTCAAAGTACTGTTAGTTTTATTCATTTGTTAAGTTATTTGAAATACAGATTTCTTATCATTATCCTTAATAATTCTTTGTCTGGGTTTTGTGGCTGTGTGTTCCTAGAAGAGCACTTGGAAGCAACGGGGTCTCGCGCTCTCACCCAGCTGTAGTGCAGTGGTACAATCCTAGCTCACTGCAGCCTCCGAACTCCCAGGTCAGCCTCCCAAGGAGCTGGGACTACAAGCACGCACCACCATGCCTGACTACTTTTTGTTTTTTTTTTTGGTAGAGACAGGAATCTCACTTCGTTGCCCAGGCTGGTCTTGAACTCCTGGATTCAAGCAATCCTCCCACTTTGGCCTCCCAAAGTGTTGGGATTACAGGCGTAAGCCACTGCACCCACCCAACCACAAGTAATTGTCAAATGGTATTTCAAACTTCAGAAAGGGAGTTTAAGTACCTTTACAATCCAGGAAGATGTACCAGGCAACTGATTCCCACAGATACAGGAGATCTTGGGGAACGGGACTAAAAACATTACATCTCACTTTCCCCAAATCCCAGCCAAAGGCAAACAACCTACTTGCTTCCTCTTTAAATTTCATGCCACCTGCCCTGCTAATTCAAACCAAAAAACAAAGCTGTGGTATGGAGGAAATGAAGTCCCTTTTTAAGTATACATTAGATAAGAGAACTGACAAGTAAATACGGGGTATATAAGGTATAGACTCCATCTTGGTAAGGCAGGGAAGTCACTAACATTGACTGGAGAACTCAGGAAGATTTCTTTGAGGACTTCAGGTAGTTCTGAATGAAATACAGCATGGAACTGGAAGAAGACATGGAGGCAAGAAGAATGCTGAAGTTGGGTTAAGAACAAGCTGGCTGCCTCAGCTAGAAAAAAGATAGTGGAAGTGACTCGCACAAGGGACTAACTGGCAGGCTGCCCAAGGGAACACATGAAAGAAATCAGATCTGCTGCAACAAGCTTCCACAGGCAACTGGGTTTCTAAGCGAGGTAGTGACCAAGATTCAGCCAGGGTGGACACCGCAGATCATCAGCCCCTCATTTTACAAATGGGGAGAAGCAGGCCCATAGCATTAAGTGACTTGCCTGAGGTCTCACAGTGAGTGGAAGAGCTGGGACTTGAGCCAAATCCAGATCAAATCCGTTACTGAATAGGATCTGACATTCATGTGAGGAATAGGGGTTGGGGGAGGACAGGGACACAAAACAGTCTAGTCATTCAGGTTTGCCCTGATTAGGGCTGGCAACAGGATCATGTGGAAGAGGGCCAGACAGGTGATAGCCAGGGAAATAGGTACAGATGCTCCAACACACTTAGAAACGAAAAACGCTTTCAGAGGTAGTCTTTGTCTCCAAAAAAATTTTTTTTTGAAAAAAGGAAAAACCCACTTGAGACTTAGAATAGATTAGACATGTGGGTACAAAAGGAGAAAGATCATCATAAAGCATGATCACCATCAAAGAATATCATCTTCTCCCCAGCATTTGCCTTTCTAGAGCACCCATTTAGAGAAAGCCAGAAGCTTCCACTCAAGGTTGGGGCACCTACCTTTATCCTGGCTTTTCCTGGCCCATTTCCAGAACCCAGAAAACCAAGAAGGACTCTTTGGAAATTCCAACACCTGTGACCCTGCTGATCTAGTGTGTCACAGACTCCCTACTCATGGTAGGATGAAAGGTAAGGAACCAGAGAGACAAGCTGGCTATGCAGCATTTATTAGAATGATTCTATATCAATAATAATGTTCAAGTTCAAGTAAGAAATACATAACCATTTAAATTTGGCAATAGCCAGGAATGGCAGCTCACACCTATAATCCCAACACATTGGGAGGCTAAGGTGGAGGACTGTTTGATCCCACAAGTTCAAGACCAACCTGGGCAAAATGGCAAGCTCTCATCTCTACAAAACATTTAAAATTAGCCAGGTGTGGTGGCACGTGCCTGTGGTCCCTGAAACTCAAGAGGCTGAGGGGAGGATGGCTTGAGCTCAGAAGGTTGAGGCTGCAGTAAGCCGTGATCACACCACTGCACTCCAGCTTGGGTGACAGAATGAGACCCTGTCCCCAGCCCTCACTTACCCCCACCCAAAAATATATATTTATATACAGAAACAAAACTCCTGGAGAAGTTTCAGCCTTTTTTTTTTTTTTTTTTTTGAGACAGAATCTCGCTCTGTGGCCCAGGCTAGAGTGCAGTGGTATGATCTTGGCTCACTGCAACCTCCACCTCCCGGCTTCAAGCTAGTCTCCTGCCTCAGCCTCCCATGTAGCTGGGATTACAGTCACCTGCCACCACGCCCAGCTAATTTTTGTATTTTTAGTAGAAACGGGGTTTCACTGTGTTGGCCAGACTGGTCTTGAATTCCTGACCTCATGATCTGCCCGCCTCAGCTCCCAAAGTGCTGGGATTACAGGCATGAGCTACTGTACCCAGCCAGTTTTGGCCATTGTTTAAAAAGCTATGTGCTAGAATAACTAATTGAGTATAATTAATAGAGGGGACTATGGCCTTGTACAAACTTTTAAGGGACGTGTGTCTGGATAAAGATAAAATAAAAAAATATATAAGGCTAACCACCACCTTCCTATTTTCACAGAGAAATCTTTGTCTTTGTGTATGAAACCTCACTACTAAAAGTGTAGTTCAGTAACATCAGCATCACCTGCAAATCAGAAACGCATCCAGGTCCCATCCTAGATCTACCAAATCAGAATCAGCATTTCAACAAGACCCCTGGGTGACTTATGTGCACATTCAAGTTTGAGAAGCACTGGTATAGAATACTTTAAGGGTGCACTGTACAGCAGTACACAGATAAAGTATCAAACAGCCAAAGAAAGAGACAAAGTACCTGTTCACTTTCAGTATACTATATTTTATTAGCTACTGCTCAGACAGACCTCCAGTGTTTTTTATAAATTTGGTACTTACTAATGGTCACATGATCTAACTGTGGGATCTATTTCATTTCTGGAAATAACACAACTTAGTTCTAGGGCTTTCATGCACATGAAATATAAAACAGTTTAGTTGTTCTGAAAACATGTTAATGGTTAATTTTATTCAAGTCCCAACACTGAGTTCAGAGCACTTCTCCATAGGCCCCATTAATCTCTCCAGGTTTCTGGGAATATCATTAAATCCCTCGGCATCCTTAAGAAGCAGGTGCTTAGCAAACATCCAGTTTCCAAATGAGAGTCAGAGGGGCTTGATCCTGAAAGTGTAGTATTTTCCTGCCTTGTCCTACTGGTATAGCTTCTTGGACCTAAAAATCTCTCTCCTGCTGAGGCCTCATGCAGTTGCACACTCAAGTACTTCCCAAAAGGAAGAAAGGTCAGAGGTATCATTATCCCCAAGCACTTGGAATTCCAGCTGTGGAGAAATTAATCTGGTTGGGGGTTCAGGCTGAGAAGCCCTGAATAAGATCTGTAAAGGCAGAGGGAAACACAAAAGAAAGAACTATTGAGGCTCTTAAGAGACAGGAGGTCCCAGATATTTGCAGATTTTAAAGTCAGGATTGCGGGTGAAGACTGACAAGAGGATGATTGGGAGAGAAAAATATCCATTTCCCCACTGACACCCTAGGGACAAGAACAAAAAGAGTATCCAAGGAATTCCTCCAAATGACATATTTTCTTCATAAAAGATAGTAATAAAGCCAATGTAGGGAAGAAGCTTATAGGCTAGAAGCAGTGCTGGAAAAATCTGAGAGTTTTGTTTGTTTTTGTTTTCCAGCACAAGGATATAAAGCAAAGGAGAAAACAGTATGCACCCAAACAGAACCTTAGGTCTTCTATGAAGTAAACCACCAGGAGGATTCAGAGTCCTGTGATTAACCAAAGAAACGATTTCCACTTTGAATCCAGCGCTGGGGGCTGAGGCAGTCCTAGACTTGAGACCACCTCCAGCACAAGGAAAATCTGTAGAGCCACTACATAAACAGAACAGTTCCAGAGAAAGACAGAAACCAGAAAAATGTTTGGGGATTGGGCAAGCCAAGAGAGAAGAGATCCTGTTAGCTAGCGGAAAGATAAAAGATAGGCCTATGAAAAACAATGTGCAGGTAGCCCTTTAGGAGAGGAATCCTTCCCTGGAGGGAGAGGAGAATTCAGGAGGCGTGACTCTGGGAAGTGTGCTCTGAAAAAAAGGCCGCAGAAGCAGAGAGAAAAGTGCCGTGCTGAACAAAGATACGCACTCGCCAGAGGAAGGAAGAGGAAATGGGTACGCTGACCAGACTGGGAGAGCACCTCAAGGGGAATGTGGCTCCAAAAATGGAAGGAAACTGAGGAATGAAAATGTCTTGGATGACAGAAAAGCTAAAAAGGGTAGGAAGCCATGCTCAAAACCACAGACCATTCGCCACCTGGAAATGAGAGGACTCAGAAAAAGGTGTGCCCCCCAAATTTAAGAAGCATCTGGAAAGTGGCTGCACTCTGAGAGTTGTAGAACTAACTCGTACATTTGGGGGGCACAAGAAATAAATATACTCCCAGATATGAAAATGAGTCTCCCTCAGGAAATAAGGTAGTTTGTTTTGGGGAACACGTGAAAAGTGTGTAATCCCAAGAATATAGTCTCGGGAGAAGGCAGTGAATTCCCTTATTTGTGAAACTGGAAATAAGTACCCATAAACTTCAGAATTTGGACATCGTTTTCGGCCCAACCTCAGATTTGAAGGGCTGAGGAAAGGAAGTGGCCCCTAAACGTAAGAAATTCCTGAAGCCATGCTGTCAGATTTGGGACCTGGAAAAGGGGGATTCTTCTTTGGAGTGGTGGGGATACAAGAAAGTATCCCAAAACTTTGGCTAATGGACCCCAGATCTGAAGACCCCGATAACAGGGTGAACCTCTAAATTGGAACGGAAAAGCAGAATCAGATTGGAGGCCCGAAAAAAGGAGTGTGCTTCCACTTTGGGGGCTGAGGGAAGAGGGTACACCCTCAATTCGGGGGGGGCTTTAGAAATTTAGATAAAATTCCAGAGCTAGAGCTTAAGAAAGGGGGTGTGCCGCCCAGTTTTCAAAACTAGAGAGAAAAGGGACACTCCCATATTTGGGGTCTTGAGAAAGGAATGTGCTCCCCGGAATAGCATAAAAAAGCCAATTTTAAAAAACGTATTCCCAAAGCACAGGGCAACAGCAGAGGCTGCTGATGAGGCTCTAGGGGCCCACACAGCTCAGGCTCGATCCCTAGCGCTCACCCGCACCCCCAACACGGCCCGCTCCGCGCCCCGGGCCCGCACCCCACGGCCCAGCCCCCTCGAGCGGCGCTGATTGGCGGCAGCCGCCGTCACTCTTGCGGGTAGCCCCGGGGATTGGGCACCGCTCGCACGCCCGCCACGCTCTCAGCAGCAGTCCCAGGGCCTCCCTCCAGGCTGGGCGAGCGGGGCCAGGCGGGGAGCGGGGCCGAGCAGGGGACCGGAGCAGCCGTGGCGTCCGTCGCCGTCCCCGCCCGCACGGCGCGCGCGCAGCGCGGGCCCGGCCCGACCCGGCCCCGGCCAGCCGGCTTCGCCTCGCCGAGCCTCGCCGCGAGCTCACCTCACGGCCCCACTCCGGCTGCGCCGCTCCAGGACCAACCGACAGAAGGACTCTGCGTGCTCTACACCACGTGACCCCCGGGACGCGCCCAGCGTATCCCCCGCCCCCCACACAGACGCATCATCGCCACCACCGAGTGACGTAAGGTCCCAGCGGCCCCGCCCCCGGCCCCGTCCGCCCGATCACCGTAGCAACCGCCTGCGCAGGCCACGCCCACTGCCCTGACGCGCGGGAAACAGGCCCGCGCCCTATCAGGAACACGAAGCCCCTACTCACTCGTAATCACTGAGATCTCGGAAGCCGGGGAATGGACGCTATCCATCACCCGTTAATTTTGCCACCTAAATGTGTCTCAAAGCTTCCCACTTCTCCATCGAAGCGATCACCATCTCTCCAAGATGATGATGGTCTCCCCCCTATTACTCTTCGCCGTTCTAATCCATTCTTCGTACATGGGCAGAGACGTCTTTTCAAAACGCCATCCCCTGCTCAAAGCCCGTTTCCCTCCCTACTCCGAATTAAGATCTAACTCTTCACCTACACTATCTACCAGGCTCTTCAAAGTCTGGACCTGACCTGCCGCTTTCTTGTCCTCACACATCCAGCTCCCCCACATTCTCAGCGTCCTTCAACTCCGCCAGCAATCCAGGTTCTTCTCACCTCAGAGCCTTTGCACTATTTTTCTCCCCCACTTTATCATTAACACCAAGAAAGGTTTCCAATTGCTGCTAAGGATAAGGAGCTATATTTTGCCTGGGGACGAAGGTCGGAGTTGAAGCCATCCCGAAAGAATATGAGGCCAGGAGCAGTGGCTCACGCCTGTAATTCCAACACTTTGAGAAGCTGAGATGGGTAGATCACTTGAGCTCACGAGTTCAAGTCCAGCCTGGGCAACATAGCCAGACCCCCCCCCATGGCTCTCCAAGAAATACAACAATTAGCCAGGCGTGAACGTGCGCACCTGTGGCCCCAGCTCAACCTTCTGAGTACCTGGGACTGCAGGCCCATGCCCACCATGCCTGGCTAATTTTTTTTTTTTTTTTTTTTTTTAGACACAGTCTCACTGTGTCACCCAGGCTGGAGTGCAGTGGCTCAGTCTCGGCTCATCATAACCTCCACCTCCTAGGCCTAAGCAATTCTCCCACCTCAGTCTCCCTGATAGCTGGGACCACGGGTGTGCACCACCAAGCCTGGCTAATTTTTGCATTTTTTTGTAGAGACGCACTTTCACCATGTTGCCCAGGCTGGTCTTGAATTCCTGGGCTCAAGCAGTCCACCCACCTCAGCCTCCTAGAGTGCTGGAATTAACATCGTGCTCAGCCAATTTTTTTTTTTTTTTATTTTTTTTGAGACGGAGTCTCACTCTGTAGCCCAGGCTGGAGTGCAGTGGCACAATCTTGGCTCGCTGCAACCTCTGCCTCCCGGGTTCAAGCAATTCTCTGCCTCAGCCTCACGAGTAGCTGGGATTATAGGTGCACGATGCCACACCCAGCTAATTTTTTGTATTTTTTTTTTTTTTTTTTTTTTTTTTTTTTTGTAGAGATGGGGTTTCACCATCTTGGCCCGGCTGGTTTTGAACTCCTGACCTCATAATCCGCCCACCTCAGCCTCCTAAAGTGCTGGGATTACAGGTGTGAGCCACCGCGCCCGACCCAGTTTTTTGTTTTTGTTTTTGTTTTAGAGACAGGGTTTCACTTTGTTGCCCAGGCTGGTCTCAAACTCCTTGGCTCAAGTGATCCTCCTGCCTCAGCCTCCAGAAATGCTGGAATTACAGGCCTCAGCCAGCAAATCCAGCTTGAGAAGTGCTTTTTAAACCAGGGCTGGAGACTAAGGAGGGTATTGCCTCAGTGGAGGTAGTCAGGGCAAAGAGCAGCCCTTAGGTAGAGATACTGTGGAACCAGGGACAAAAGCTTCAGCTATACTTGCTTGGGCAGTACATGTCTTCTATTAAAATTGTAACATGGCTGGGCATGGTGGCTCACGCCTGTAATCCCAGCACTTTGGGAGGCTAAGACGGGCAGATTACCTGAGGTCAGGAGTTCGAGACCAGCCTAGCCAACATGGTGAAACCCTCTCTCTACTAAAAATATGAAAATTAGCCAGGCGTGGTGTTGCATGCCCGTAGTCCTGGCTACTTGAGAGGCTGAGGCATGAGAATGACTTGAACCCTGGAGGCAGAGGTTGCAGTGAGCCGAGATAGCACCACTGCACTCAAGCCTGGGCAACAGAGCAAGATTCCATCTCAAAAAATAATAATAAAATAAAATAAAATTGCAACAATACAGAAAAGATTCACATGACCCCTGCACAAGGATAAACATGCAAATTCATGATACATTTCATACTTTTTTTAAAAATCAGCAATTTGAGAATCAGTGCCACTCAGTCAAGTAAGTGCTCACATACAGGAAGGGCCTTCCCAAGATCCTCTGGGTTTATGTTTATTAATATGAAATTGCTCAGATGTCAGTGGCTATGGTAGCAGACAAAGAACTTTTTGCCCCACAACCACAATAATGCCAAGAACTCCAGACTCTGTAGCCCCGTATAAATATAGCATGTTTCTTTACTTATTCAACCAGCATTTACTTTAGAGTCAAATTCAAGATGGGTAGCAAACACCCAGAGCACAATGAGACTTAGGCCCTGCTCTCAAGGAGCTCACAGACTAGTGAAGTAATCATGGCAAGCAAAAGAGAAATACGTTACAAGGGCCCCTGAGCTACAACAGGAGTGCAGGCTTGGAAAACAAACAGGCACAAGGACAGCTCCACCAAGAAAGAGCGACAGCTGCTGCCCCCAGCAGCACTGCACACCACTGCTGCGATTCAATCTTAGTATCCCTTTGTCTTTGAGTCACTCACTCAAGAGGCAAAGTCTTGGCCAGCAGCCACTGTCGATTGGCCAATCTCAGGTCACATGGATGAGTTCAGCCTGCCAGGGAAAGAAGAGAGGAATGATCTGCTCCTAAGGGTACTCCCCAAGATGGGAAGTGGGGGTTGGAAGGAGACTGACACTGATCAGGGAAAAATAACTGAATACAGATATGAAAAAAGTACCTTGGGAGTTAAGCTCTTTCTGATGGAAAAATTTTCAGAAATTTGACTTACCACCTTCTTCTGAACTGAATATTAATGGAATGCTAGCCAGAGAGCTCCAGTTTACAAGATTTTGGTCTAAAGTTCACTGACTCCTTAGTAACATCTACCTTCTGCCTTAAGATCCTCCCCAGCATCTTACTAGTACTGTATTTCAAAACTGTAGTCCCAACCCATAACTGAGAGCTCCACAATGAAACCCTGTGTGCATCCATACGAAGTATAGGGTAGCACAAAAAGCATCCATCTGCATGGAAGAGTTGTCACTCTCCGTAGGCATCACTTTTCTTCAATATTCACTTTTTTCACTCAATGGGATAATGTATATCTACCAACACAGAATTGTCACGTTTAAGTTCAATAATATGTGAGAAAATGTACTAAACTACAAAGTTCTATACAAATTCATTTCTACTTTCTTTCTTACTAGGTTCAGCATATTCAAAATGTTCCTAGAGAAAGAGAAGCAGAATTAAAGATCCAACATGAGATAAAATATTCAATTAGGAAACTGATCTTTCTCAACCTCTACCCAGCAAACCTCTATACTCTATCATTATACAACCCTCAAGCACTTACAGTGAGTCTGTTAAGGGAAAAGAGGGAAACTAAAACAGAGGCCGGGCGCGGTGGCTCAAGCCTGCAATCCCAGCACTTTGGGAGGCCGAGACGGGCGGATCACGAGGTCAGGAGATCGAGACCATCCTGGCTAATATGGTGAAACCCCGTCTCTACTAAAAAATACAAAAAACTAGCCGGGCGACGAGGCGGGCGCCTGTAGTCCCAGCTACTCGGGAGGCTGAGACAGGAGAATGGCTTGAACCCGGGAGGCGGAGCTTGCAGTGAGCTGAGAGCCGGCCACTGCACTCCAGCCTGGGCGGCAGAACAAGACTCCGTCTCAAAAAAAAAAAAAAAAAAAAAAAAAAACTAAAACAGAAAAGTAAGCCCTCTAGATCTCACAGACCCCATGTACTGAGTTATCACCAAACTTGAGCATGTCAGTCCCCAAAAGCAGGAACTGGGGTGTGATCTCTGCAGCACCAAGCTGAGTGTGAGAACTCAGGAAGCCGGAAACCACAGTCACAGTAGCATCTGAAAGGTCCAAGACCTCAACAAGGCACCAGAGGCCCAAGGGGAGCAGGTTGTCTTGGCCCTGGCCTGAGGTCTCTCCAGTCTGGGCTCCATGGAAAGTTGCTGAACTCCTCAGGCCTTAACTGCTCTCCAAGTGAGGGGGAGGAGAATTAACTAGGAATTCCAAATTACTTCTGGCATTTTGCAAGATTACAAGGAGGGAGGGAGCAGTAGGAAGGAGAGGAAAGCATTTTGTATTCTTGTCCTAGTCACTAAAAAGGCCAATAAGGCCAGGCACAGAAGCTCACGCCTGTAATCCCAGCACTCTGAGAGGCCAAGGCAGCCGGATCACTTGAGGGCAGGAGTTTGAGACCAGCCTGGCCAAAATGGTGAAACCCCATCTCTACTTAAATACAAAAATTAGCTGGGCGTGGTGGTACATGCCTGTAATCCCAGCTACTAGGGAGGCTGAGGCAGGAGAATTGCTTGAACCCAGGAGGAAGAGGTTGTAGTGAACTGAGATCATCATGCCACTGCACTCTAGCCTGGGCGACAGAGCCAGGCTCTGTCTCAAAAAAAAAAAAAGGGGTCAGGCTTGGTGGCTCACTCCTGTACTCTCAGCACTTTGGGAGGCCGAGGCCGACAGATCACCTGAGGACAGGAGTTCGAGACCAGCCTGGCCAACATGGTGAAACCCTATCTCTACTAAAATACAAAAATTGCCAAGATCGAGACCATCCTGGCTAACACGGTGAAACCCCGTCTCTACTAAAAAATACAAAAAAAATCTAGCCGGGCGAGGTGGCGGGTGCCTGTAGTCCCAGCTACTCAGGAGGCTGAGGCAGGAGAATGGCGTAAACCCGGGAGGTGGAGCTTGCAGTGAGCTGAGATCCGGCCACTGCACTCCAGCCCGGGCGACAGAGCGAGACTCCGTCTCAAAAAAAAAAAAAAAAATGCCAGGCGTGGTGGCACATCCTGTAATCCCAGCAACTCAGGAGGCTGAGGCAGGAGAATCACTTGAACCCAGGAGGCAGACGTTGCAATGAGCTGGGATCGCGCCATTGCACTCCGGTCACTGTTACCTGTAACTTAAACATACCTAATAAATATTTCTTGTGGGTTAAAATTCTTACAAGCCTAGAGATAAAGGGAGAAGGGGAGGATTTTAGCCTCAGGGACTAAGGGAATGGAGGTTATAAAGAGGTAAATTAAACAAACAGTCTTGGAATATCCAGGTAATCCACTTCAGTCTCCAAACTTCTTGTAATTTAATTTTAAACGGTTAATGCTGTCACATGGTTCAAATACCGGAAATTACATAAACGTTGTACAATACAAAGTCTCCCTGAAATTCTTGTCCCTCATTGGTCCAGTTCCAATTGGTAAACATGACACTTACTTTTTTAATGAATTCTTTGTGTCAGGATCTTGCTCTGTTGCCCAGGCTGGAGTGCAGTGGGGGGATCTCAGCTCACTGCAAAGCTCCACCTCCCGGGTTCACACCATTCTCCTGCCTCAGCCTCCCAAGTAGCTGGGACTACAGGTGCACACCATCAGTATTTCTTTACATATATATAAGCAAACTTCAATACAGTTCTTATATTGATCCTTTAACATAAAAGGAACACTTATTCATGTTGCTGTTCAGCTTACTTTTTTCGTTAAACAAAACTTTTCTTTTTTTTTTTTAGAGATGAAGTCTCGCTCTGTCGCCCAGGCTGGAGTGCAGTGGGGTGATCCGCCTCCTGGGTTCATGCCATTCTTCTGGCTCAGCCTCCTAAGTAGCTGGGACTACAGGTGCCCACCACCACGCCCAGCTAATTTTTGTATTTTTAGTAGAGACGGGGTTTCACTGTATTAGCTGGGATGGTCTTGATCTCCTGACCTCGTGATCCGCCTGCCTCAGCCTCCCAAAGTGCTGGGATTACAGGCGTGAACCACTGTGCCTGGCCTCATTGGACAAAACTTTTAAGGTACTCTAAGCTGGGCACGGTGGCTCACGCCTGTAATCCCAGTGCTTTGGGAGGCCAAGGCGGGCAGATCAACTGAGGTTGGGAGTTCAAGACTAGCCTGACCAACATGGAAAAACCTCATCTCTACTAAAAATACAAAATTAGCTGGGCATGGTGGCGCATACCTGTAATCCCAGCTACTCCACAGGCTGAGGCAGGAGAATCGCTGGAATCGGAGAGGTGGAGGTTGCTGTGAGCCGAGGTCACACCATTGCACTCCAGCCTGGGCAACAGGAAAGAAACTCTGTCTCAAAAGAAAAAAAAAAAAAAGATACTCTACCTTTTCTTGTATTTATTTAGTTACTTACTTAGTTATTTTGAGACAGTCTGGCTCTGTCACCCAGTGGAGTGCAGGGGCACAATCATGGCTCACTGCAGCCTCAAACTCCTGGACTCAAGCAATTCTCCCACCTCAGCTTCCCAAGTAGTTGGGACTACAGGCACTTGCCATCACACCTGGCTACTTCATAAATTTTTGTTTGTCTGTTTTTTGAGGCAGAGTCTTGCTCTCTTGCTGAAACCAGAGTGTACTGGCATGATCTCAGCTCACTGCAAACTCTGGATCCTGGGTTCAAGTGATTCTCCTGCTTTAGCCTCCTGAGTAGCTGGGATTACAGGTGTGTGCCACCACACCCAGCTAATTTTTTTTTTTTTTTTTTTTTTTGTATTTTTTAAGTAGAGATGGGGGTTTCACCATGTTGACCAGGCTGGTCTCGAACCCCTGACCACCTGCCTCGGCCTCCCAAAGTGCTAGAATTACAGGCATGAGACACCATGCCCAGCGCAACAATATATTTTATACAATGGAATAAACATAATGTCCTTTTTATTTTGTTTTATTTTACTGCTGCATAGTATTCCTTGTGTGGACATACTATAATTTGCTTAATCTGTCCCCTATTGATGGCCATGTGGGTGATTTTCAATTTTCTGCCTATGAGCTCAGCACTTTGGGAAGCCAAGGCTGGAGGATCACTTGAGCCCAGGAGTTCAAGACCAGCGTGGGCAACATGTTGAGACCCTGTCTCTACAAAAAAATTAAAAAGGCCAGGTGTGGTGGCTCATGCCTATAATCCCAGAACTTTGGGAGGCTGAGGCAGGCAGATCACTAGAGCCCAGCAGTTCAAGACCAGCCTGGCCAACATGGTTAAACTCCCTGTCCACAAAAAAAAATACAAAAATTAGCCAGATGTGGTGGCTCACACCTGTAGTCCCAGCTACTTGGGAAGCTTAGATGGGAGAATCTCTTGAACCCAGGAGATGGAGGTTGCGGTGAGCCAAGATCGCACCACAGCACTCCAGTCTAAGCAACAAAGCAAGACTCCACCTCAAAAAATATGTAAATAAATAAAAATTTTAAATAATAAAAATAATTTAAAAATTTAAAAATTAAAGTTAGCCAGGCATATTGGTGTGCATCTGTAGTTCCAGCCACTCGGGAGGCTGAGATGGGAGGATCGCTTGGGCAGGAAAGGTTGAGGCTGCAGTGAGTTATGATCGTGCCGCTGCACTCCAGCTAGGGCTAAAAAGCCATACTTTGTCTTTTAAATAAATACATAAAATAAAAAGAGAAGTCTTGGAAATTATCGTGATGATCTTGTGTGGAAAATATTCTGAACACATAAAAAGGACAAGACATTAAAGAAAATATTATAAATTCAAGTACATGAAATATTTATATTTATTCATGGATATACATATACACATAGGTAGTCTCAGAAGTGATAGGGAAATGAGACAGAATGGAAGCTAAAGAAGAGTAACAGGTCGGGCGCGGTGGCTCACGCCTGTGATCCCAACACTTTGGGAGGCCGAGACAGGAGGATCACAAGGTCAGGAGATCGAGACCATCCTGACTAACACGGTGAAACCCCATCTCTACTAAAAAAAAAAAAAAAATTAGCCGGGCGTGGTGGCAGGTGCCTGTAGTCCCAGCTACTCGGGAGGCTGAGGCAGGAGAATGGCGTGAACCCGGGAGGCGGAGTTTGCAGTGAGCCCAGATCATGCCACTG
Organism: Rhinopithecus roxellana; assembly: GCF_007565055.1. Lineage (NCBI taxonomy): Eukaryota > Metazoa > Chordata > Mammalia > Primates > Cercopithecidae > Rhinopithecus > Rhinopithecus roxellana. The sequence goes on along the minus strand of NC_044561.1, from coordinate 108,135,285 downwards.
CACTCCAGCCCGGGTGACAGAGCGAGACTCCACCTCAAAAAAAAAAAAAAAAAAAAAAAAGAGTAACAGGCTGGGCATGGTGACTCACGCCTGTAATCCCAGCACTTTGGGAGGCCGAGGCAGGAGGATCACAAGGTCAACAGATCTAGACCATCCTGGCCAATATGGTGAAACCCTGTGTCTATACAAAAATTAGCTGCGTATGGTGGCATTCGCCTGTACTCCCAGCTACTCAGGAGGCTGAGATAGGAGGGAGGCGGAGGTTGCAGTGAGCCAAGATTACGCCACTGCACTCCAGCCTGGTGAAACGGTGAGACTCCGTTTAAAAAAAGAAAAAAAAAATTAACCTGGCATGGTGAAATGTGCCTGTAGTCCCAGCTACTGGGGAGGCTGAGGCAGGATGCCACTGCACTCCAGCCTGGGCAACAGAGAGAGGCTCCGTCTCAAAAAAAAAAAAAAGTAACAAAGAAGAGCCACTCATTTACTTTGTTTCCAATGTTTATAAACAGTGTTGCAATAAATAATTCCCCTACTGATGGTCAATCACAACCTTTTCATTGTTAAAAACCATGCTTCAGTAAACATCTTTTTATATTCAAAAAACAAGACAAAAACCAAAAAGAAAGGAAAAAAGAAAAAGTGGGGCTGTTTCTGGCTTAGTGGGAATTGGGTGCCAAGAAACAAAAGCATGATTGAGTGTATCTGTGTAATTATGTGCATTTGAGGTTTTTAAAAGGGGACGGTAGAAATGTTGATAATTGCCGGGCACAATGGCTCACGCCTGTAATCCCAGCACTTTGGGAGGCCGAGGAGGGTGGATCACCTGAGGTCGAAAGTTTGAGACCAGCCTGACCAACATGGAGAAGCCCTGTCTCTAGTAAAAATATAAAATTAGCTGGGCATGGTGGCGCATGCTTGTAATTCCAGCTACTTGGGAGGCTGAGGCAGGAGAATCGCTTAAAACTGGGAGGTGGAGGTTGCGGTGAGCTGAGATAGTGCCATTGCACTCCAGCCTAAAAAAAAAAAAAAAAAAAAAAAGGAAATGTTGATAATTAATGCTCTGCCACCTGAACCTCTGTGACTCCCTTCTTGTCTGCTTACTGACTCACCAAGACCCTAAGGCTCTCTCTCTCTTCACTGTCACCCTACAGGTTTGAAATCTGCTTCCTTCATTTCACCCTCCCCAGCCCATACTTCCCTTGGCCCTAAAAATGTATCTGAAGTCCAATCTGAATTCCAAATTCCATGCTGTAAATAGCACCGCTAAAGAAAGTCACTGGAGGAACAATTATGGAAAAACAGGCACTGACAGGTACTGTCATGCCTTATTCAATTTTCCCTGCTTTCCTTGACTATGTCATTGTCCTGTCCCCTCACCCCAACCCACGACTACTTCACAAGCACCAAACACTTTTCAGCCTTCATTCTTTTTTTTTTTTTTTTTTTTTTTTTTTTTGAGACAGAGTCTTGCCCTGTCACCCAGGCTGGAGTGCAATGGCAACATCTCGGCTCACTGCAACCTCTGCCTCCTGGCTTCAAGCAGAAGCTCCTGACTCAGCCTCCCGAGTAGCTGGAATTACAGGCATGCACCACCACCACCACGCCCGGCTAATTTTTTTGTATCTTTAGTAGCGATGAGGTTTCACCACATTGGCCGAGCTGGTCTCAAACTCCTGACCTCGTGATCCACTTGCCTTGTCCTCCCAAAGTGCTGGGATTAGAAACATGAGCTACTGCGTTCAGCCTTCATTCTTTATTCTTTTCACAGTTATTTATCCTACAAGCTACATCATTGCCCCTGCTCCTCCTCCCTATCTCCTTTCATTTTCGGGGGAGCCTATTTATTAGAGGAAGTAAACCAGAGGCAGAAATCTTCAAATACCTGGCTAAAATAAAAATTAAAGGTACTGCCTGGTGCAGTGGCTCACACCTGTAATCCCAGCACTTTGGGACACGGAGGCAGGCAGATCACCTGAGGTCAGAAGTCCAGACTAGCCTGGCCAACATGGTGAAACCCCAGCTCTACTAAAAATACAAAAATTAGCCAGGTGTGGTAGTGCATACTTGTAATCCCAGCTACTCCAGAGGCGGAGGCAGGAGAATCACATGAACCCGGAAGACGGAGGTTGCAGTGAGCCAAGACTGTGCCACTGCACTCCAGCCTGGGCAACAGAGTGAGACTCCGTCTCAAAAATTAATTAATTAATTAATTAATTAATTAATTAAATTTTATTTAAAAAACACCAAAACCTTACTTTTTTTTTTTTTTTTTTTGACGGAGTCTCGCTCTGTCACCAGGATGGAGTGCAGTGGCATGATCTCAGCTCACTGCAACCTCCGCCTCCAAGGGTTCAAGTGATTCTCCTGCCTCAGTCTCCTGAGAGTAGCTGGGACTACAGGCGCACATCACCACACCCAGCTACTTTTTGTATTTTTAGTAGAGATGGGGTTTCACCATGTTGGCCAGGATGATCTCCATCTCTTGACTTTGTGATTCTCCCGCCTCGGCCTCCCAAAGTGCTCGGATTACAGGCGTGAGCCACTGCGCCCAGCCAACATTTCTTTCAAAAAACAAAAAACAAAAAACACGGTCTGGGCGCAGTGGCTCATGCCTGTAATTCCAGCACTTTGGGAGGCTGAGGCAGGTGGATCACCTGAGGTGAGGAGTTCAAGACCAGCCTGACCAATGTGAAAAAACCACATCTCTACTAAAAACACAAAATTATCCGGGCATGGTGGCACACGCCTGTAATCCCAGCTACTCCGGAGGCTAAGGCAGGGGAATCACTCGAACCCAGGAGGCGGAGGTTGTGGTGAGCCAAGATCATACCATTGCACTCCAGCCTGGGCAACAAGAGAGAAACTGTGTCTCAAATAAAATAAAATAGCCGGGCGCGGTGGCTCAAGCCTGTAATCCCAGCACTTTGGGAGGCCGAGACAAGCGGATCACGAGGTCAGGAGATCGAGACCATCCTGGCTAACACGGTGAAACCCCATCTCTACTAAAAATACAAAAAAAAAATTAGCTGGGCGCAGTGGCGGGCGGGCGCCTGTAGTCCCAGCTACATGGGAGGCTGAGCCAAGAGAATGGCGTGAACCTGGGAGGCGGAGCTTGCAGTGAGCTGAGATTCGGCCACTGCACTCCAGCCTGGGCGACACAGTGAGACTCCGTCTCAAAATAAAATAAAATAAAATAAAATAATTTAAAAATTAGCCAGGTGTTGTAGCAGGTGCCTATAATCCCAGTTACTTCGGAGACTGAGTCAGGCAAATCACTTAAACCAGGCAGGCACAGGTTGCAGTGAGCCGAGGTCATGCCATTGCACTCCAGCTTGGGCAAAAAGAGCGAAACTTCTTGTCAAAAAAAAAAAAAAAAAAATCCTTTCATCATGTCCTTTCACGGATTAGCTCTTATCTGCCATTTTTGTTTTCCTTTTTTTTTCTTTTTTTGAGACAGAGTCTCGCTCTGTCCCACAGGCTGGGATGCAGTGACACGATCTCGGCTTGCCACAACCTCTGCCTCCAGGGTTCAAGCCATTCTCCTGCCTCAGCCTCCTGAGTACCTGGGATTACAGGCATGTACCACCACACTAGCCTAATATTTGTACTTTTAGTAGACATGGGGTTTCACCATGTTAGCCAGGCTGGTCTCAAACTCCTGACCTCGTGATTCGTCCACGTCAGTCTCCCAAAGTGCTGGGATTACAGGTGTGAGCCACCATGCCCGGCCACGCCCAACTAATTTTTGTATTTTAGTAAAGATGGGATTTCACCATGTTGGCCGGACTGGTCTCGAGCTCCTGACCTCAATGATCCACCCACCTCGGCCTCCCAAAGTGCTGGGATTACAGGTGTCAGTCTTATCCGTGCCCGGCCTCTTATCTGCCATTCTAATGGAAAATGGAATCTGCTCAACTCTCTACCCCACCCATGCAACACACTTTCTTTTTTTTTTTTTTTTTTTTTTTTTTTTTTTTGAGACAGAGTCTCGCTCTGTCACCCAGGCTGGAGTGCTGTGGCCAGATCTCAGCTCACTGCAAGCTCCTCCTCCCGGGTTCATGCCATTCTCCTGCCTCAGCCTCCCGAGTAGCTGGGACTACAGGCGCCCGCCACCTTGCCCGGCTAGTTTTTTGTATTTTTTAGTAGAGACGGGGTTTCACCGTGTTAGCCAGGATGGTCTCGATCTCCTGACCTCGTGATCTGCCCGTCTCGGCCTCCCAAAGTGCTGGGATTACAGGCTTGAGCCACCGCGCCCGGCCGCAACACACTTTCATACAGAATTCTGTATGCATGAAAACATGCCCAGCCAGGTGTGGTGGCTCATAAGACTGAGGCCAACAGGTCGCTTGAAACCAGTCTGGCCAAAATGGTAAACCCTGACTCTACTAACAATATGAAAATTAGCCAGGTGTGGTGGTGCTCACCTGTAATCCCAGCTACTCCGGAGGCTGAGGCAGGAGAATCGCTTGAACCTGGGAGGCAGAAGTTGCTGTGAGCTGAGACCTCGCCACTGCACTCCAGCCTGGGCAATAGAGTGAGACTCTGTCTCAAAAATAAAATAAAATAAAATAAAAAAACAAACAAAATGCCCTTGGTTGGGTGTGGTGGTTCACACCTATAATCCCAGCACTTTGGGAGGCCGAGGCAGGAGAACTGCTTGAGCCCAGGAGTTTGAGATCAGTCTGGGCCACATAGGGAGACCCCGTCTCTATGTTAAAAAAAAAAAAAAAAAAAAAAAAGGAAAATAGAAAAAAAAGCATGCCCCTGTCTATATTTTATTTTCAGCGAGTAACATGCTCTATTTCTGGAAATACTTTCATCCTTCCTTCCTCTGGTTCTCCACTGATGCATCTCCAAAGCAACTCCAATCAATTCAACAAATAGTTGTTAAACAACCAGCACATTCTAGGCAAAATGCTAGGAGCTGGGGGGATCGAGATAAACAAGAAGCAGTTCATGTTCCCAGAGAAGTTCACAATCTGATGGTAATAGCAAATACAGTTGTCTAAGAAAATAAATCAAATTAGGCAGTGGCTCACGCCTGTAACTGCAGCACTTTGGGAGGCCGAGGTGGGCGCATCACGAGGTCAGGAGCTCGCGACCATCCTGGCTAACATGGTGAAACACCGTCTCTACTAAAAATGCAAAAAGTTGGTCGGCCCTGGTGGCAGGTGCCTATAGTCCCAGCTACTCAGGAGGCTGAGGCGGGAGAATGGCATGAACTCGGGAGGGGGAGCTTGCAGCGAGCTGAGATTGTGCCACTGCACTCCAGCCTGGATGACAGAGCGAGACTCCATCTCAAAAAAAAAAAAAAAGAAAAAAAAAAAAAGAAATAAGTCAAATTATAGTCTAGCAAGAGCAATAATGAGAGACTGATTGAGTATAACAAGGTGAGCAGGATCAAGGTTGACTTCCCAGAAGAAGTAAAACATGAACATCTTTAAGGATAATATTCTTTAGACAGGAAGATCAGAGGCAATTTGAGACATCTGGAATGGAATAAGAAATTTGGGTGGGAAGCCTGGTGCAGTGACTCATACCTGTAATCCCAGCAACTTTTGTGGGGCTGAGGTGGTAGAATCATTTGAGGCCCAAAGTTTTCTTGAAGCCAGGAGTTTGAGAACAGCCTGGGGCAACACAGCAAGACTGTCTCTAAAAAAAAAAAAAAAAAAAAAAAAAAAAAAAAACTTAGGCATGTTTCTGTGTTCCCAGCTACTTGGGAGGCTGTAGCAGGAGGATCACTCAAGTCCAGGATTTTGAGGCTGCAGTTAGCTATGATTACACGACACCAGTGCACTCCAGCCTGGGTGACAAACTGAGACCTTGAGTGTAAAAAAAGAAATAGGAAGGAAGGGAGGGAGGGATGATAAGGCTTTCTGACTCCTGGAATGGAGATATTGTCTCCTCTGTGTTAGCAAAATCCACACTAGGAAACTCTATTGCATTACATTATAGCAAAATCTTCAATGCGTAAGTGGTCAAATCTATGACTAGATAATGAACACGGGGGAAATACAACATCAGTATCTTGAGAAATGTCTGGATGGGTATGGTGGCAGCTCACACCTGTAATTCTAGCACTTTGAGAAGATGTGGTTGGAAGATCACTTGAGCCCAGGAGTTTGAGACCAGCCTTGGCAACATAGTGAGACCCCGTTTCTATTAAAAATAAAAATATTAGCCAGGAATGGTGCTGTATACTTGTGGTCCTAGCTACTTGGGAGGAGGAGGTAAAAGGATCACTTGAGCCCAGGAGGTTGAGGCTGCAGTGAGCTGTGAACACACTGCTGCACTTCAGCCTAAGTGACAAGGCCAGACCCTGTCTCAAAAAAGAAAGAGAAAAATGTTTGCCAAAATTTTATACCTCTTGATTATCAGAAAATCATAACCAACAAACTAGGTATTCTGTTGATCGATCAAACAATTCTGCAACGAACTTGATAGGCCTATTTCAATCAGTACAAACACTGGAATATGTAGCAAAAATAATTGGTAATAATATTTGTAGAATATGAAGAAAAGTATGAAGTATACACAATATATAAATACAATTAAAATACATATAATAAAACACTGTCAGCCTTTGATTTATGTGCTTTTCTTGTATTAACTCATTTGACTTCTGCCACAATTTTGTAAAATAGATTCTATTATTATTTATTTTCTTTATTGAGACAGAGTCTCACTCTGTCACCCAGATGGAGTGCAGTGGTACAAACATGGCTTACTGTAGCCTCAACTTCCCAGGCTCAAGCCATCCTCCCAAGTCAGCACCCCCACCAAGTAGCTGGGACTGAAAGGTGTGTGCTTCCACACCCAGCTAATTTTTTTTTTTTAAGTTTATTGTCGAGATGGGGCTCTCACTGTGTTACCCAAGCTGGTCTCGATCTCCTGTGCTCAAATGATCTTGCCGCCTCTGCTTTCCAAAGTGTTGGGATTACAAACATGGGCCACAATCATGAATCATAAATGTTCTCAAAGGCATACAGAACGGTGAATTATTTCCAGAAGGTTTTCAGTTTACTTTGCCTAGATCCATCAGAGAAATCACTATCTAGGGCCTAGCGCAGCTAAAGCCTTTTGAAAACCCTCCCGGCCAGGCGCGGTGGCTCAAGCCTGTAATCCCAGCACTTTGGGAGGCCGAGACGGGCGGATCATGAGGTCAGGAGATCGAGACCATCCTGGCTAATACGGTGAAACGCCGTCTCTACTAAAAAATACAAAAAACTAGCCGGGCGACGAGGCGGGCGCCTGTAGTCCCAGCTACTTGGGAGGCTGAGACAGGAGAATGGCGTGAACCCGGGAAGCGGAGCTTGCAGTGAGCTGAGAGCCGGCCACTGCACTCCAGCCTGGGCGGCAGAGCAAGACTCCGTCTCAAAAAAAAAAAAAAAAAAAGAAAAAAAAGAAAACCCTCCCCTCCCCTCCCCTCCCCTCCCCTCCCCTCCCCTCCCCTCCCCTCCCCTCTTTTGAGACACAGTCTCTATCACTGGGGCTGGAGTACAGTGGAATGATCATGGCTCACTGCAGCATCTACCTCCGGGGCTCAAGAGATCCTCCCACCTCAGCTTCCTGAGTAGCCGGGACTACAGGTGCATTCCGCCATAACTAAATAATTACAAAAATATATTTTGGCTGGGCATGGTGGCTCACGCATGTAATCCCAGCATTTTGGGAGGCCAAGGCGGGCAGATCACCTCAGGTCAGGAGTTCAAGACCAGCCTGGCCAACATGGCAAAACCCCGTCTCTACTAAAAATACAAAAATTAGCCTGGCATAGTGGTGGACGCCTGTAATCCCAGCTACTTGGGAGGCTGCACAGGAGAATCGATAGAACCCGGGAGGCAGAGGTTACAGTGAGCCGAGATTGTTCCACTGCACTCCAGCCTGTACCACAAGAACAAAACTCCATCTCGGCCGGGCGCGGTGGCTCAAGCCTGTAATCCCAGCACTTTGGGAGGCCGAGACGGGCGGATCACGAGGTCAGGAGATCGAGACCATCCTGGCTAACATGGTGAAACCCCGTCTCTACTAAAAAATACAAAAAAATTAGCCGGGCGAGGTGGCGGGCGCCTGTAGTCCCAGCTACTCGGGAGGCTGAGGCAGGAGAATGGCGTAAACCGGGGAGGCGGAGCTTGCAGTGAGCTGAGATCCGGCCACTGCACTCCAGCCTGGGCGACAGAGCGAGACTCCGTCTCAAAAAAAAAAAAAAACAAAAAAAACAAAAACTCCATCTCAAAAAAAAAAAAATTAAAATTAAAAATTGGCCAGGTGCAGTGGCTCATGCCTGTAATCCCAGCACTTTGGGAGGCTGAGGCAGGTGGATCACGAGGTCAGGAGTTCGGGACCAGCCTGGCCAACATGGTGAAACCTCATCTCTACCAATAATACAAAAATTAACTGGACGTGGTGGTGTGTGCCTGTAGTCCCAGCTACTTGGGAGACTGAGGCAGGAGAATCGCTTGAACCCAGGGGGCGGATGTTGGAGTGAGCTGAGATTGCTCCCCTGCACTCCAGCCTGGGCAGCACAGCCAGACCCCTTCTCAAATAAATAAATAAATAAATACTCCTTGCCTCAAATGATGCTCCCACTTTGGCCTCCTAAAGTGCTTGGATTACCAGTGTGAGCCTCTGGGCTCAGGCAAAAGATATTTCTCTTCTCTTCTCTTTTCTTTTGGAGTCTTGGCCAGGCTCAGTGGCTCATGCCTGTAATTCTAGCACTTTGCAAGGCTGAGTTGGGCAGATCACGAGGTCAGGATATTGAGACCATCCTGGTTAACACGGTGAAACCCCGTCTCTACTAAAATACAAAAAAATTTGCCCAGCATGGTGGCAAGCGCTGAACCCGGGAGGCGGAGGTTGCAGTGAGCCGAGATCACACCACTCCAGCCTGGGTGACAGAATGAGATCTGCCTCAAAAAAATAAAATAAAATAAAATAAAATAAAATAAAATAAAATAAAAGAGTCAGAGTCTTGCTCTTGTTGCCCATGCCCATGCTGCATTGCTGCATACTGGAGTGCAATGGGGTGACCTCGGCTCACCGCATTCTCCGCCTCCCGGGTTCAAGCGATTTTCCTGCCTCAGCATCCTGAGTAGGTGGGATTAACAGGTGTGTGTGATGACTCCCACCTAATTTTTTTTTTTTTTTTTTTTTTTGAGTTGGAGTCTTGCTCTGTGGCCCAGGCTGGAGTGCAGTGGCGTGATCTCGGCTCACTGCAAGCTCCGCCTCCTGGGTTCACACCTTTCTCCTGCCTCAGCTTCCCGAGTAGCTGGGACTACAGGCGCTCGCCGCCAGACCTGGGTAATTTTTTTTTTATTCTTAGTAGACACGGGGTTTCACCATGTTGCACAGGCTGGTCTTGAACTCCTGACCTTGTGATCTGCCTGCCTCGGCCTCCCAAAGCGCTGTGATTACAGGCGTGAGCCACTGCGCCCAGCCCCTATTTTTCTGTTTTTAGTAGAGAGGAGGTTTCACCATATTGGCCAGGTTGATCTCAAACTCCTGACCTCAGGTGATCCACTCGCCTCAGCCTCTCAAAGTGGTGGGATTACAGGTGTGGGCCACTGCACCGGGCCAGATCTTTCTTTCTTCCTTCCTTTTTTCTTTTTTTTTTTTTTTGGATGGAATTTTTTTTTTTTTTTTTTGAGGTGGAGTCTCGCTCTGTGGCCCGGACTGGAGTGCAGTGGCCGGATCTCAGCTCACTGCAAGCTCCGCCTCCCGGGTTTACGCCATTCTCCTGCCTCAGCCTCCCGAGTAGCTGGGACTACAGGCGCCCGCCACCTCGCCCGGCTAGTTTTTGTATTTTTAGTAGAGACGGGGTTTCACCATGTTAGCCGGGATGGTCTCGATCTCCTGACCTCGTGATCCACCCGTCTCGGCCTCCCAAAGTGCTGGGATTACAGGCTTCAGCCACCGCACCCGGCCTTTTTGATGGAATTTTGCTCTTGTTGCCCAGGCTGGAGTGCAGTGGCATGATCTTGGCTCACTGCAACCTCCTTCTCCCAGGTTCAAACAATTCTTCTGCCTAGCCTACTGAGTAGCTGGTATTACAGTCGCCCACCACCACGCCCAACTAATTTTCGTATTTTTACTAGAGACGTTTTACCATAGTTGGCCAGCCTGGTCTTGAACTCCTGATCTCAGGTGATTCACCTGCCTCTGCCTCCCAAAGTACTGGGATTACAGGCGTGATCCACCAGGCCTGGCCCCAGCCAAGTATTTCTTAAATAATAAGATTTGGGTAGGCAATTTTTTTGGATCAGAGTTAATTTGAGTAAGGAAGTTTCAGTATAACTGTAAGACAACAAAGAGATGTGAGTAGGCATATGATTGTGACTGGGCATGTAATTATAAAAACAAACCTCTATTGGCTTTTCAAGAAAGACATTATGAATTAACTGGATGGATACTTTTAACTGAGGATAATGGAAAAGACACATTAGAAGGTAGCATTTGAACTGGACCATGAAGGGTAAATAACAATCCTTATATATTAGTCAAGGTCCTGTAAGGAGGTAGAAATCACATGGCATTTGGACAGAGACAGTGTAACATAGTGGGTTGTTAACTGAGTAACTGAAGAAGTAAAAGGCGAAACCTAAAGTACCATGGTGGTAGTAACTGTAGGAACATCTACCATCCCCAGGGCTGAGGGAACAAAAGGAAGAGGTTGGAGTTATTAAAACATAGAAATTTAGAAGGGGAAGGGTCAAACACAGCCCACACTCAGACCTCTGAGGAGGAGGTATTGATTGACAAGTGCTCGTGTCTCTGAACTCAGAGGAAGAACCCCAAGGGGTAGAAGCCAGACTTGTGAGTATGGGGCATTGGGCAGCCAGGTGCTGGTATCTCTGAAGAAGAGGCCATGAGACTAGTTCTGTAAGTGTTGAAAAAACTGCTGGGCGGCCGGGCGCGGTGGCTCAAGCCTGTAATCCCAGCACTTTGGGAGGCCGAGACGGGCGGATCATGAGGTCAGGAGATCGAGACCATCCTGGCTAATACGGTGAAACCCCGTCTCTACTAAAAAATACAAAAAACTAGCCGGGCGACGAGGCGGGCGCCTGTAGTCCCAGCTACTCGGGAGGCTGAGACAGGAGAATGGCGTGAACCCGGGAGGCGGAGCTTGCAGTGAGCTGAGATCCGGCCACTGCACTCCAGCCTGGGCAGCAGAGCAAGACTCTGTCTCAAAAAAAAAAAAAAAAAACTGCTGGGCATGGAGGTTTATATCTGTAATCTCAGCACTTTGGGAGGCCAAGGTGGGAGGATAGCTTGAGCCCAGGAGTTCAAGACCAGGCTGGGCAACAAAGTGAGGCCCCATCTCTATAAAAATAAAAATTAGGCCAGGCGCGGTGGCTCATGCCTGTAATCCCAACACCTTGGGAGGCTGAGGCAGGGGGATCGCGAGGTCAGGAGTTGGAGACCAGCCTGACCAATATAGTAAAACCCCGTTTCTACTAAAAATACAAAAATTAGCTGGGTGTGGTGGTATGCCTGAAATCCCAACTACCTGGGGGGCTGAGGCAGGAGAATCACTTGAACCCAGGGGGCAAATGTTGCAGTGAGCCGAGATCTAACCACTGCACTCCAGCCAGGGCGACAGAGTGAGACTCCGTCTAAAAACAACAACAACAAACCAGACTCATCTTCCCTGGCTTAGAAGGTATTACATGGTTGGGCTGTTCCTAAGCATCTTTGCTATAGCCACATGGTCTTCCTGCAGTCCTTAAAGACACCATGCTTCATTCTGCTACAAGGCCATTGCACAGTCTATTACTTGTCAGGAATATTCTTTACCTGTTATACACTGCTCCTCAAATCTTACTCTTTTTTGTTTGTTTGTTTGTTTTTTGAGATCAGCCCATCTAAGCCTCCCGAAGTGCTGGGATTACTGGTGTGAGCCAGCTTGGCCCAAATCTTCCTCTCATTTGCTCTTATAGCACCATAAATCTTTCTTATAGCAATTGTCACAGTTGTGCATCTTCATTTATTTATATGGCCTTTATTTGTTTATTTATTTTTTTTTTTTGCGTCGCTCTGTCTACAAGGCCGGAGTGCAGTGGTGTAATCTCGGTTCACTGCAACCTCCACCACGTGGATTCAAGGGATTCTCCTTCCTCACCTTCTTGAGTAGCTGGGAATATAGGCATGTGTCACCATGCTCAGCTAATTTTTTTGTATTTTTAGTGGAGACAGGTTTTTGCCATGTTGACCAGGCTGGTCTTGAACTCCTGACCTCAGGTGATCCAGCCGGCTCATCCTTCCAAAGTGTTGGGATTACAGGCCTGAGCCACTGCGCTTGGCCCTATTTATATAGTCTTTTGATCAACGCCTGCCTCTTCCAACAAGGTTTGTAAGCTCCAGGAGGGCAGGGGCCGTGACGGTTTTGCACTCCATTGTTTGTTTTACCAGTGCCCAGTTTAGTGACTGCCACATAGTAGACTGCCACATATATAAATATAGAATACATGGCTGGGCACGGTGGCTCATGCCTGTAATCCCAGCACTTTGGGAGGCGGAGGCAGGTGGATCACGAGGTCAGGCATTGAAGACCAGGCTGGCCAAGATGGTGAAACCCCGTTTCTACTAAAAATACAAAAAAAATCAGCTGGGCGTGGTGGCGGTGGTTTGTAATCTCAGCTACTCAGGAGACTGAGGCAGAGAATTGCTTGAACCCAGGAGGTGGAGGTTGTAGTGAGCTGAGATCACGCCACTGCACTCCAGCCTGGGCGACAGATTGAGACTCTGTCTCAATTAAAAAAATAAAAAATATATATATACACATACACACACACATATATAATATATATGTAGTAAATATACATATATTCATTTATATGTATATACATATATATATGGAATTACTTCAATATTCTGCAAGTGCAGAATGTAGCCTTGACATGAGAAGAGGTGGGCATTTGAAAGCAGGGATTTGGCCGGGCACAGTGGCTCATGCCTGTAATCCCAGCACTTTGGGAGGCCGAGGTGGGTGGATCACTTGAGGTCAGGAGTTCGAGACCAGCCTGGCCAACATGGTGAAACCTGTCTCTACTAAAAATAGAAAACAGGCCGGGCGCTGTGGCTCATGCCTGTAATCCTAGTACTTTGGGAGGCCAAGGCGGGCGGATCACGAGGTCAGGAAATCAAGACCATCCTGGCTAACACGGTGAAACCCCGTCTCTATGAAAAATACAAAAAATTAGCTGGGGAGGTGGCAGGTGCCTGTAATCCCAGCTACTCAGGAGGCTGAGCTGGGACAATGGCATGAACCTGGGAGGCGGAGCTTGCAGTGAGCGGAGATCGCACCACTGCACTCCAGCCTGAGCAGCACAGCAAGACTCTGTCTCAAAAAATAAATAAATAGGCCGGGCGCGGTGGCTCAAGCCTGTAATCCCAGCACTTTGGGAGGCCGAGACGGGCGGATCACGAGGTCAGGAGATCGAGACCATCCTGGTGAACACGGTGAAACCCCGTCTCTACTAAAAAATGCAAAAACTAGCCGGGCGAGGTGGCAGGCGCCTGTAGTCCCAGCTACTCGGGAGGCTGAGGCAGGAGAATGGCGTGAACCCGGGAGGCGGAGCTTGCAGTGAGCCGAGATCCGGCTACAGTACTCCAGCCCCGGCGACAGAGCGAGACTCCGCCTCAAAAAAAAAAAAAAAAAAAAAAAAATAAATAAATAAATAAATAAATAGAAATAGAAAGCAATTAGCTGGGCGTGGTGACACGTGCCTGTAATCCCAGCTACTCTGGATGCTAAGGCAGAAGAACAGCTTGAGCCCAGAATGCAGGGGTTGCAGTGAGCCGAGATCACTCCACTGCAGTCCAGCTTGGGTGACAAAGCAAGGCTCCATCTCAAAAAAAAAAAAAAAAAAAAAAGGAAGAAAGCAAGGATTTGAGTGTTTGAGACGGAGTCTTGCTCTGTCACCTAGGCTGGAGTGCAGTGGCATGATCTCAGCTCACTGCGACCTCTGCCTCTAGGGTTCAAGGGATTCTCTTGTCTCAGCCTCCCGAGTAGCTGGGACTACGAGTACGTGCCACCACGCTTGGCTAATTTTTGTATTTTTAGTAGAGACGGGGTTTCACCATACCGGCCAGGCTGGTCTCAAACTCCTGACCTCATTATCTGCCCACCTCTGCCTCCCCAAGTGTTTGGATGACAGGTGTTAGCTACCGCGCCTGGCCGAGAGTTTTCATTTCATTGATCATGCAGCATCTCGCTCTTGATTCTAGAGGTTCTGAGAAGGTCCCTTGTTTTTTTTTTTTTTTTTCTAAAATCTCTTTCCTTTTTTTCATTAAGAGACAGGTTCTTAATCTGCTACCCAGGATGGAGTGCAGCAGTGCCATCATAGCTCACTGACACCTCAAACTTTTGGGTTCAAGCAATACTCCCACTTCATCCTCCTATGTAGCTGGGACTACAGGTGCATGCCCACCATGCCCTGCTAGTTTTTTGTTTTTTGTTTTTTTTTGAGACGGAGTCTCACTCTGTCGCCCAGGCTGGAGTGCAGTGGCCGGATCTCAGCTCACTGTAAGCTCTGCCTCCTGGGTTTACGCCATTCTCTTGCCTCAGCCTCCCGATTAGCTGGGACTACAGGCGCCCGCCACCTCGCCCAGCTATTTTTTTTTTTTTTTTTGTATTTTTTAGTAGAGACGGGGTTTCACCATGTTAGCCAGGATGGTCTCGATCTCCTGACCTCATGATCCGCCTGTCTCAGCCTCCCAAAGTGCTGGGATTACAGGCTTGAGCCACTGCGCCCGGCCTTTTTTTTTTTTTTTTTTTTTTTTTTTTTTTTTTAAAGATAGGGTCAAGGCCAGGTGAGGTGGCTTACCCCTGTAATCCTAGCACTTTAGGAGGCCAAGGTAAGCAGGTTGTTTGAGCCCAGAGTTTGAGACCAGCCTTGACAACACAGAATAACCCTATCTCTACCAAAAAAGATATGAAGATTAGCTGGGCATGGTGGCATACACCTGTTATCCCAGCCACTCCTGGGAGGATCACTTGTACCCAGGAGGCAGAGTTGTAGTGAGATCAATCACACCACGCCACTACACTCTAGACTGGGTGACAGAGCAAGACCCTTGTCTCAAAACAACAACAACAACAACGGAAAGAAGATAGGGTTCCTCTCTGTTGCTCAGGCTGGTCTTGAGAACTCCTAATCTCAAGCAATCTTCCCGCCTTGGCCTCCCAAAGTACTGGGATTACAGGCATGAACTACTGCACCCAGTTTATTCTATTTTTATTGAGATAAGATTCACGTAAAATAAAATGAACCATTAATCATATTAAAGTGTTCAATTCTTGGCATTTACTTCCACAGTGTTGTGCAACCTTCTCCAATGTTTAGTTCTGGTAAATTCTTTTTTTTTTCCCCCGTCATTTCTTTTAAATTCTTTTTGACTTTTTCTCCTGGTCTTCTGTTATCCTTTCTGCAGGTCGCTTCTTCAACCCCTTCATTTTCCTGGTCTGTTGTTTGCTTAGGTCTTGCTTCTACGTATGAATCCTTCCATAAGTTGTACCAAAAGTATCATTGGAGATAGTTTTCTTCTTCTTTGGCTTGGGAGGTTTTGGCATTTTCATAGATAATTTATAAAAGTCATCCGATGCCAGGTGTGTCCTCCTCAGAACCAGATCTAATGAGGGTCCCATCTCTTCCAATTCAATCTGTGGTGTTCTGTAACCAGATTTCTTCAACAGCAACTTATAGCTTCGAAAGTAAATCTTCCCATTCAGTGCAGTGAAGTGCAGAACATACTCTAATCCAGCCAGGCAGGTATTTGATACCCTCGGGCCTCTGAAGAAATCAACAAGAAGACTTTTTAGTCTTCTATAATCTTCTGTTACATTGAAATCATCACCAGCAAATATTAGCATGAGTTTTGTTCCTTCAGGACATTTACTGTTCTTAATGTATTTTTATTTATTTATTTATTTATTTATTTATTTATTTATTTATTTATTTATTTTGAGACGGAGTCTCGCTCTGTCGCCCGGGCTGGAGTGCAGTGGCCGGATCTCAGCTCACTGCAAGCTCCGCCTCCCGGGTTGACGCCATTCTCCTGCCTCAGCCTCCCGAGTAGCTGGGACTACAGGCGCCCGCCACCATGCCCGGCTAGTTTTTTTGTATTTTTTAGTAGAGATGGGGTTTCACTGTGTTAGCCAGGATGGTCTCGATCTCCTGACCTCGTGATCCGCCCGTCTCAGCCTCCCAAAGTGCTGGGATTACAGGCTTGAGCCACCGCGCCCGGCCATTCTTAATGTATTTTAGAGAGACAAAATTCTCAATACCTAATTCAATCACATCCAGCACCTGGTGGTCATACATACGACCTATTACTAGATTATATGGCTGCTTCTTTTTTTTTTTGAAACGGAGTCTCGCTCTGTCACCCCGGCTGGAGTGCAGTGGCGCTATCTGAGCTTACTGCCAGCTCTGCCTCCCGGGTTCATGCCATTCTCCTACCTCAGCCTCCTGAGTAACTGGGACTACAGGCGCCTGCCACCACGCCCGGCTAAATTTTTTGTATTCTTAGTAGAGATCGGGTTTCAGCATGTTAGCCAGGAGGGTCTCTATCTCCTGACCTCGTGATCCGCCTGCCTCAGCCTCCCAAAGTGCTGGGATTATAGGCATGAGCCACCGCGTCCGGCCTGGCTGCTTCTTATTACAGGAGCCAAACATGAATAAAGAACAATCTGACTTATTTGAAAAGAATTCCAGTGATGTCTGATCCTCAAAAGGTCTTGTAATATTTTTCTTTTTATACAGTACACCGTATGTTTTTTTCAGTGCACACACATCTTTAAGTACTTGTGTCACTGTTACATTTGCATTTCCTCCTTTAATCAGCATGGCATTTTTAATATTTTCATTGAGTTTTGGTTCTCTTTTCTCAAGGAATCTCTTGGCTGTTTTCATTTTGGGCTTTACAACTCGATCCAGAGGGTCCAACGCTACTACTACCTGCAACTCTTAACTAGGTGGATCTAGTTCTGGTAAATTCTTGTTACCCCAACAGGAAACCTTATAGCCATTAAGTAGTCACCCCACATTCCTCCTTCCTCCCAGCTCCTGGCAAATACCAATCTGGTTTCTTTCTTTCTCTTTTTTTTTGAGACAGAGTCTCCCTCTGTCACCCAGGCTGGAGTGCAGTTGCACTACATTGGCTCACTGTAACCTCCCCCTCCTGGGTTCAAGCGATTCTCCTGCCTCAGCCTCCTGAGTAGCTGGGATTACAGGCACCTGCCACCACGCCTGACTAATTTTTTGTAATTTTAGAAGGGATGGGATTTCACCGTGTTAACCAAGCTAGTCTCAATCTCCTGACCTCGTCCTCTGCCCACCTCAGCCCCCCAGAGTGCTGGGATTACAGGCATGAGCCACTGCACTCGGCCCACCAATCTGATTTCTGTCTCTATGGATTTATCTATTCTGGATGTTTCATATAAATGGTTTCATACAATATGTGACCTTTTGTGTATGGCTTCTTTCACTTAGCACAGCGTTTTCAAGGTTCATCTACATTATAGCATGTATCAGTATTTCGTTTTTATGGCAGAATAATATTCCATTGTCTGAATATACTACATTTTGTTTATCCATTCATCAGTTGATAGGCATTTGGGTTGTTTTCATTTTTTGGCTATGGTGAGCAATGCGGCTATGAACACTTGTGTATGAGTAATTATTTGACTGTCTGTTTTTTTGTTTTGAGATGGAGTCTTGCTCTGTCTCCCAGGCTGGAGTGCAGTGGTGTCATCTTGGCTCACTGCAACCTCCACCTCCTAGGTTCAAGTGATCCTCCCACTTCAGCCTCCGAAGTAGCTGGGATTATAGGTGTCACCATGCCTAGCTAATTTTTGTATTTTTGGTAGAGACAGGGTTTCACCATATTGATCAGGCTGGTCTCGAACTCCTCTCAAGTGATCTGCCCGCCTCAGCCTCCCAAAGTGCTGGGATTACAGGTGTGAACCACTGCGCCCAGCCGAATATCTGTTTTAAATTATTTTGTTATGCCTAGGAGTGTATTTGCTGGGTCGCAGGGTAACTCTATGTTTAACTTTTTGAGTAACTGCCAAAACTGTTCTCTATAGCAGCTACATCATTAATATGTAAACATTGATACCACTAAACTATAAGGGTTACAATTTATCCACATTCTTACCAAAAATCCCATGTTGGTTTTTTGTGTTTGTTTGTTTTGAGATGGAGTCTCACTCTGTTGCCCAGTCTAGAGTGGAGTGGCGCAATCTCCACCCACTGCAACCTCCGCCTCTTGGGTTCAAGCAGTTCTCCTGCCTCAGCTTCCCGAGTAGCTGGGATTACAGGTGCGCACCACCTCGCCTGGCTAATTTTTGTATTTTTAGTAGAGACGGGGTTTCACCATGTTGGTCAGGCTGGTCTCGAACTCCTGACCTCGTGATCTGCCCACCTCAGCCTCCCAAAGCCTGGAATCCCTTGCTTCTTTTACAACAATAGCATATAATTCATGTCTATGATGCATATATTCCAACTCTGATGTTTCATTTATATATTGAGACGGCAACCGGTTATTTATTTCACTTATTTTAGAGATGGAGTCTCACTGTGTTTCCCAGGCTGTACATGAATTCTGGGGCTCAAGAAGTCCTCCCACCTCAGCCTCCTGAGTAGCTGAGATTTCAGGTTTTACTGCCACCTAGATAGGCTAGGGAGCTGGTTATTTAGACATGTTTGGGCAAGATGTATGTCTGTAGACCTCTCACAGAAAATGACTGTTAAGAACCTAATTTTTTCAGACCCCAAAAGAATGAGTCTATTAGTTACATCCTTTCAGAGATGTTGTGTCTTTCTGGGCTATTTATTGTACAAGGTCATTCACTCATATCATGAAATCACATGCCTTTCATTCAAAACCGCTGTTGAGTTGATGCTTCTTTTGTTTGCCATCCTTCATTTTCAAGGTATATCTCCATCCTGTGATGCCTTGTCAGCAGAATCTTCCTCTCTATTGCTAGATTTGCTTAATTCCTAAATCTTTTGCAATGCTGTGCCCGATTGCATTATTTTTGCTTCTGTTAGCAGATGTTTTTAAACAATACTCTGCCTCCTAATTTGCAATGGTTTATCCATTTCTCAGGTTGTCAAATCAGGATATTTTGGGACAAAATATACTGCTTTCTCTGACCCTCGGTGCCTGTGTCTGACATTTCTTTACTTAATAAAGTTAACAGAACATTACCCGATTTGTAAGCATTTGTCAGAACTAATCTATTGGTACATTTAAGATTTGTGCGTTTTGCCATATGTAAATATTATGCCATTTGAAAACATTGTGAACACTATTAAACTGTAGTTAAGATTATGCAATGCTGAAGTGTTTAAAAATAAAGTATACTGATGTCTGCAATTTGCTTTGAAAAGCATACACATCCTGGCTAACACGGTGAAACCCCGTCTCTACTAAAAACTACAAAAAAAAAACTAGCCGGGCGACGTGGCGGCGCCTGTAGTCCCAGCTACTCGGGAGGCTGAGACAGGAGAATGGCCTGAACCCGGGAGGCGGAGCTTGCAGTGAGCTGAGATCTGGCCACAGCACTCCAGCCTGGGTGACAAAGCGAGACTCCGTCTCAAAAGAAAAAAAAATAAAAATAAAAATAAAAATAAAAATAAAAATAAAATCTAGAGTGTTCAAAAATTACGTTTAAAAAAAAAAAAAAAGAAAAGCATACAAAAATTAAGTTGGATGAATGGATGGACAAAGGGATATGTGATATAGCAAACACTGAAAAATGTTAAATGTAAAATAGATGGTGGGCATCTGTACTATTTTCTCAACCTCTGTTTGAGAATATTCGTAATAAAATGTTGGAAAAAAAATCTCCCTAACTGCTCTAATAAAATACATAAATCAGCTACTTTCGGAAGCAGATTCCGTGATCACTTCCATTACAGTCTGATCATTTCAATGTATTTCATTCAAGGAAATAAACAAGACTGGGAGCAGTGGCTCATGCCTGTAATCCCAGCACTTTGAGAGGCCGAGGCAGGTGGATCACCTGAGACCAGGAGTTCGAGACCAGCCTGACCAACATGGTGAAACCCAGTCTCTACTAAAAATACATAAATTAGCCAGGCGTGATGGCATGTGCCTGTAATCCCAACTATTTGGGAGGCTGAGGCAGAAGAATTGTTTGAACCCAGGAGGTTGCAGTGAGTGGAGATTGCACCACTGCACTCCAGCCTTGGGGGAAGAGCGAAACTCTGGCTCAAAAAAAAAAAAAAAAAAAAAAAAAAAAAAGGAAATACACTGATTTAGAGGAATAAATGGGATTTTATATAGAAAAAACTTTATAATGTGTGAAGTGCTATGTAAATATGCTATTATTACTACTATTAGCCAGGTTAGGTGGCTCACACCTATAATCCCAGCATTTTGGGAGACTGAGGTGGGAGGATTGCTTCAGATCAGGAATTCAAAACCAGACTGGGCAACACAGATCCTGTCTCTATGACAAAAAAAAGAAAAAAAAAAATAGCCAGGTGTAGTGGCATATGCCTATAGTCCTAGCTACTTGGTAGGTTAAGGTGGGATGAGCTCTTGAGCCCAGGTGTTTGAGGTTGCAATGAGCTATGATCATGCCACTAAACAAAGCCTGCTGGGAGACACTGCCAGACTCCATCTTTTTTCTCAGACAGGGTTTTGCTATGATGACCACGGTGGTCTCAAACTCCTGGGTTCAAGTGATCCTCTACCTTGGCCTCCCAAAGTGGTGGCATTATAGGTGTGAGCTACCATGACTGGCTGAGATCCTGACTTTTGATGTTTAAAGCATTGAGCCTATGCAAAATCTTATTAGTACAATGCAAAACAGTATATCTTGAATATGGTTTTATGTTCCTTCAGGTGCTCTCAATAAACTGGAAACTCTTGAAGGAAAAAGGATTATCCTTTTGATTAGTTTTGTGCTCACAAATTTGTCTTTTTTTTTTTGAGTTGGAGTCTCACACCGTCACCTGGGCTGGAGTGCTGTGATGCAATGTTAGCTCACTGCAACCTCTGCCTCCGAGGTTCAAGTGATTTAGCCTCCTAAGTAGCTGGGATTACAGGTGCCACCATGCCAAGCTAATTTTTTGTATTTTTAGTAGAGATGGGTTTTCACTATGTTGGCCAGGCTGGTCTTGAACGCCTGACCTCGTGATCCACCTGCCTCGGTCTCCCAAAGTGCTGGGATTACAGGCATGAGCCACTGTGCCCCGCTGCAAATTGTCTTAATGAGTATTTCACCTACCAAATGTACTAAATAAACACTTATTGAATGAATCAGTAAACAGTATATTTCATTGATAAGCTCTAAATGAGTGTTGTAAATTACATTTTATGTTACCATGTATTGAATCTTTTTGCTTTTATTTTCAATCTAAAGTAGCATTTTGGGCAATCCTTTTGGCCATGGAATGGACACATTGGCTATTGTAAGTGCCCCTTAATTTTCTTCATTGCCATAACTATGGTGAGTTCAGAACATTTTACTTTTTTTTTTTTTTTTTTTTTTTTTTTTTGAGACGGAGTCTCGCTCTGTCGCCCAGGCTGGAGTGCAGTGGCCGGATCTCAGCTCACTGCAAGCTCCGCCTCCCGGGTTTACGCCATTCTCCTGCCTCAGCCTCCCAAGTAGCTGGGACTACAGGCACCCGCCAACTCGCCCGGCTAGTTTTTTGTATTTTTTTAGTAGAGACGGGGTTTCGCCGTGTTAGCCAGGATGGTCTCGATCTCCTGACCTCGCGATCCACCCGTCTCGGCCTCCCAAAGTGCTGGGATTACAGGCTTGAGCCACCGCGCCCGGCACATTTTACTTTTTTGACCAAAGATGAAACTCTTGACAGAAAGCATCAGTTACTTCCCTATCTGGTTCACATAGGAGCTAACAAAATTATCTTGAGTTTGAGGACAGGATTATTTGACAGTGATCCCAAGCAAAGTTAATGTGATATCACCCTCAAGTAAGTAGCCAGGGATGTACCCTTGACAGATTTCTTCTTGGCTGGGCGCCGGGGCTCAAGCCTATAATCCCAGCACTTTGGGAGGCCGAGACGGGCGGATCACAAGGTCAGGAGATCCAGACCATCCTAGCTAACACGGTAAAACCCCGCCTCTACTAAAAAATACAAAAAATTAGCCGGGCGAGGTGGCAGGCGCCTGTAGTCCCAGCTACTCGGGAGGCTGAGGCAGGAGAATGGCATGAACCTGGGAAGCGGAGCTTGCAGTGAGCTGAGATCTGGCCGCTGCACTCCAGCCTGGACGACAGAGCAAGACTCCGTCTCAAAAAAAAAAACAAAAAAAAAACAGATTTCTTTTTGAGATTTCTTTTTTAAGACGGAGTCTCCCACTGTCGCCCAAGCTGGAGTGCAATGGCGTGATCTCGGCTCACTGCAGCCTCTGCCTCCCAGGTTCAAGCGATTCTCCTGCCTCAGCCTCCCGAGTAGCTGGGATGACAGTTGCCCGCCACCACACCCGGCTAATTTTTTGTATTTTTGGTAGAGACAGGATTTCACTATGTTGGTCAGGCTGGTCTCAAACTCCCTACCTCAGGTGATCTGCCCACCTCGGCTTCCCAAAGTGCTGGGATTACAGGCTTGAGCCACCGCGCCAAGCCTATATTTCTTCTTCAAAACTAATCACTCTGCTAGGCATGGTGACTCACACCTGTAATCCCAGCACTGTAGGAGGCCAAGGAGGGCCTATCACTTGAGGCCAGGAGTTTGAGACCAGCTGGGTCGCCATGATGAAACCCCCGTATGTACTAATAATACAAAAATTAGCTGGGCCCACTTGGTTGAAATCCACTTGGTTGAAAGCTACTCAGGAGGCTGATACATGAGAATTGCTTGAACCTGGGAGGTGGAGGTTGCAGTGAGCTGAGATCTTGCCACTGCACTGCAGCCTGGGCGACAGAGTGACACTGTCTCAAAAACACAAACAAAAAAGCAGGCTGGGTGTAGTGGCTCACGCCTGTAATCCCAGCACTTTGGGAGGCCAACATGGGCAGATCACCTGCGGTCAGGAGTTCAAGATCAGCCTGGTCAACATGGTGAAATCCTGTCTCTACTAAAAATATAAATATTAGCCAGGCATGGTGGTGCATACCTATGGTCCCAGCTGCTTTGGGAGGCTGAGGCAGGAGAATCACTTGACCTGGGAGGAGGAGATTGAAGTGAGCTGAGATCAAGCCACTGCACTCCAGCTTGGGTGACTCCGTCTAAAAAAAAACAAACAACAGGCCGGGCACAGTGGCTCATGCCTATAATCCCAGCCCTTTGGGAGGCCAAGGCGGGGGCGGATCACCTGAGGTCAGGACGTTCGAAACCAGCCTGGCCAACATGGTGAGACCCCCCCCCCCATCTCTACAAAAAAATCAGCCGGGCATGGTGGCAGGTGCCCGTAATCCCAGCTTTTTAGGAGGCTGAGGCAGGAGAATCACTTGAACCCAGGAGGTGGAGGTTGCAGTGAGCCAAGGTTGCATTATAGCCTGGGCAACAGAGCAAGACTCTGTCTCAAAAAACAAAACAAAACAAACAAAAAAAGCCCCTAATAATTCACTTTGGGAAGCTAAGCCCAAGAGTTTGAGCCTGCAGTAAACCATGTAAACCATAACTAAGTCTCTGCACTCCAAGCAGCCTGGGAGACAGTGCAAGACCATCTCAAAAAACATGATCCACAAATTTAAGTTAAAACCTTTGGCTAGCCGGGCGCGGTGGCTCAAGCCTGTAATCCCAGCACTTTGGGAGGCCGAGACGGGCGGATCACGAGGTCAGGAGATCGAGACCATCCTGACTAACACGGTGAAACCCCGTCTCTACTAAAAAATACAAAAATCTAGCCGGGCGAGGTGGCGGGCGCCTGTAGTCCCAGCTACTCAGGAGGCTGAGGCAGGAGAATGGCGTAAACCCGGGAGGCGGAGCTTGCAGTGAGCTGAGATCCGGCCACTGCACTCCAGCCTGGGTGACAGAGCGAGACTCCGTCTCAAAAAAAAAAAAAAAAAAAAAAAAAAAAACCTTTGGCTATGTCACCAGAATACCCTTGACATTGTGGCCAACAGACAAGCATGTATTTAAAATAATTCATTTAGTCAGGAGATTGATTAGATAATCAAGTGCAGAAGGAACCTGGGTGGAGAGATACAATTTCATCTGCCTAAATCAGGCAAAGGTCACATGAGTGTTAAAATTAATTACATCTGGGCCGGGCGCGGTGGCTCATGCCTGTAATCCCTGCACTTTGGGAGGCCAAGGCGGGCGGATCACGAGGTCAGGAGATCGAGACCATCCTGGCCAACACAGTGAAACCCCATCTCTACTAAAAATACAAAAAACTAGCCGGGCGCGGTGGTGGGCACCTGTAGTCCCAGCTATTCGGGAGGCTGAGCCAGGAGAATAGCGTGAACCCGGGAGGCGGAGCTTGCAGTGAGCCAAGATCGTGCCACTGCACTCCAGCCTGGGCGACAGTGTGAGACTCCGCCTCAAAAAAAAAAATTAATTACATCTGTATGAAATGGGCTTAAGTTTCCCATTGTCCTAGTGATATGGGGGGAAAAAAGGGCCAGGCACGCTGGCTCACGCCTGTAATCCCAGCACTTAGGGAGGCATAGAGGAGAGGATCCCTTGAGTCAGGAGTTGGGGACCAGCCTGGACAACATGGCAAAAACCCAACTCTACAAAAAATACTAAAATTAGCTGGGCCTGGTGGCACGTGCCTGTAGTCCTAGCTACTCAGGAGGCTGAGATGGGAGGATCTCTTGAGCTTAGAAGGTCAAGGCTGCAGTGAGCTGTGATTGTGCCACTGCACTCTAGCATGTGACAAAGTGAGACTGTTTCAAGAAAGAAAAAGCCCGGGCGAGGTGGCTCATGCCTGTAATCCCAGCACTTTGGGAGGCCGAGGCAGGCAATTCACTTGCGGTCAGGAGTTCGAGACCAGCCTGGGCAACATGATGAAATCCTGTCTCTACCAAAAATATAAAAAATTAGCTGGGTGTGGCGGCGTGCTCTTGTAATCCCAGCTACTCGGGAGGTTGAGGCAGGAGAATTGCTTGAACCTGGGAGGCGGAGGTTGCAGCGAGCCTGATTGTGCCATTGCACTCCAACTTGGGCGACAGAGCGAGACTCCATCTCAAAAAAAAAAAAAAATATATATATATATACACACACACACACATGCACACACAAACATATACATACATATAGAGAGAGAGAGAGAGTGCCGAGAATGCGCCATTGTACTCCAGCCTGGGCAACAAGAGTGAAACTCTGTCTAAAAAAAAAAAAAAAAGGAAATGATAAATGCTTGAGGTGCTGGATTACCCCAATTACTCTGATTTGATTATTACACATAACATGCCTTTATCAAAACATCACATTTGAAGCCCCAATCTCTACAAAAAAAAAAAATTTTTTTTTTTTTTAGAGTTTTGCTCTTCTTGGAGTGCAATGGCGCGATCTCGGCTCACCACAACCTCCACCTCCTGGGTTCAAGCGATTTTTCCTGCCTCAGCCTCCCAAATAGATGGGATTATAGGCATGCGCCACCATGCCTGGCTAATTTTGTATTTTTAGTAGAGATGGGGTTTCTCTATGTTGGTCACGCTGGTCGCGAACTCCCAATCTCAGGTGATCGGTCCATCTTGGCCTCCCAAAGTGCTGGGATTATAGGCGTGAGTCACCACACTCAGCCCCCAATTTTTTTTTTAAATTTAGCTGGGCATGGTGATGTGCACCTGTATTTCTAGCTACTTGGAAGGCTGAGCTGGGAGGATTGCTTGAGCCCAGGACTGCAAGGTTACAGTAAGCTATGATGATGCCACTGCACTTCAGCCTGTGGGACAGCGTGAGACCCTGTCTCAATTAAAAAACCAAACAATTCTACTTGCTGTAGATTTTTGGGGACAAAAAACAAAACCACATGTATATGATAAACATATACATTTAAAATGTATCCTTAATAATTAAAAATCCACATTGGTAAAATGCATTTAGTTTTCAGTTTAATTCTCTAAGTATATTCATTACCTTTTTGGCTGTATTTCAGGCTCTATTCCTCTATCCTTTGAGAGCAAAATGATGAAAGGGGAATTCATTTACATAGAAAGTCCATGAACCAGAGTTAGTGAAGTTTTGTAAAGTGAATGAAAAGCATATTATGTTCATGAAATTTTCTTTTGTGTTAAGAGATAGGATCTTGCTCTGTTGCCCAGGCTCGGGTGAAGTGGCACATGATTCTAGCTGACTGCAGTCTTGAACTCCTGGGCTCAAGCTATCCTGTCATCTCAGCCTCCTGAGTAGTTGGAACTACAGACATGCATCACCACGTCTGGCTAATTTTTAAATTTTTTGTAGAGACAGGGTCTTGCTATATTGCCCAGGCTGGTCTCAAACTCCTGGACTCAAGCAATCCTCCTGCCTTGACCTCCCAAAGTGCTAGGATTAGAGGTCATGAGCCGCCATGCCTGGGGATATTTCCTTTTAAACATAAAAAATACTCATTTCAGGCCGGGCGCGGTGGCTCAAGCCTGTAATCCCAGCACTTTGGGAGGCCGAGACGGGCGGATCACGAGGTCAGGAGATCGAGACCATCCTGGCTAACACGGTGAAACCCCGTCTCTACTAAAATACAAAAAACTAGCCGGGCGAGGTGGCAGGCGCCTGTAGTCCCAGCTACCCGGGAGGCTGAGACAGGAGAATGGCGTGAACCCGGGAGGCGGAGCTTGCAGTGAGCTGAGATCTGGCCACTGCACTCCAGCCTGGGTGACAGAGTGAGACTCCGTCTCAAAAAAAAAAAAAAAAAAAAAATACTCATTTCAGAAACTTGATTTCTCCAAACAGTGTTTTTTGGTGATCTGCTAAGTTGCCATATTGCCTCTGATGGTCCTTGAGCAGAAAACTATTTGATGGATCTTAAATCATCAAGTGACTTAGAGCTTAAATCCTCTTTCCAAACAAGAAGTCTAGAGATTAAGGTCAAATTCTGTCATGTCATGTTCCTAAACAAAGGAGAAAAACCAAGTGTCACCTTCATGCTTTCATTTTGCACAATAAGAAGTCATAATACTGGAATTACCGGGGGGCAGGAAGAGACAGCAGAAGTTAGCTTGCTTTTTTTCTGACATGCTTCAATTTTCTGTGATGGTTTTTTCTTTTTTTGAGATGGAGTCTTGATTTGTCACCCAGGCTAGAGTGCAATGGCATGATCTCAGCTCACTACAATCTCCGCCTCCCAGGTTCAAGCGATTCTCCTGCCTCAGCCTCCCGAGTAGCTGGGATTGCAGGCGCCTGCCACCATGCCTGGCTAGTTTTTAAATTTTTAGTAGAGACGGGGTTTCGCCATGTTGGTCAGGCTGGTCTTGAACTCCTGACCTCAGGGGGTCCACTACCGCCGGCCTCCCAGAGTGCTGGGATTAGAGGAATAAGCCACTCCGCCCGGCCTCCAGAGCGAGACTCTGTCAGAAATAAAATAAAAAGAGGATCTGAATTTTCAGGAAAAGGACTAAGAGAGTATTCTAACTACGAAATAACTTGTTATTAATAATCCTCTAAGATAAACCCTAACCCGTGTGTAAAGTTAACCTGAGAGGCAAAACCACTTAACATCTATATTTCTCTAAATAATTTTGTTTAGCAAGAAGTTAGCTCTTTTGAAGATTAAATATTTGCCAGGCGTTTTACAGACATTATATCGTTTAATCTTCACTAGAGCCCTACTGAGCCTTCATTCATCAATTTACTTAGGGTCCACTTGGCCAGACATGCCCTGCTAACCTCTAAAAATTCAGTAGTGAGCATTACCTGCCTTCCTCAGGCTCAAGTAGCTTAGACTAGCTACTAAGTATGTCCTCTTTTAAATCAGGAAATGAAAAATCTGCTCTGAGAGGTTAATTTGCTTGTCCAAGGTCACACAGTTTTGAAGCAGCTAGCTACACTAATCAAGGCGTCTCATTTCGAATCTTTTCTGCCCTCAATCATTAGACTGTTAAGATTAGACGGTAAGATTTTTTGCTTTGAGGAGTTCTTTCCAATTTTTTTCCACCATCTAGGAGGAAACCTCTCACAGTACTGACCAAAGAACAGTGGCTAATTCATGCTCTAATTACCAGGCATCTGGAAGACTTCAGGGGAGAGGAGCCAGGTCCCAGGGGGTAGGGGGACTTTTTTTAGTGGGGTGTCTTTTTTTTCCCTCTAATTCTTCAGTAATATTCAGGACGGGGAACTTTTTTGAAGGAACGGTAGCAACCCTGACACAAGAGGTGATTAAATTCGCGGCACAAAGCTGATACCATGCCATGGGAAGCAGAGTTTATCTTCTCCACCTTTTCTTTGCTTTCCTCCACTATTTCCAAGGTTGTTTCAAAGATCGACAGTGCAGACCGCGCCATTGCCTCCAAATGACTAGGAAACCTATTTTTATTATCTCCCCCTCTCCCCCTACCCCTAAGGGTCTCTTCTGGCCTTCTGATACACTTTTCCACTTCGTCTCCACCCTCAGCGGATAATCTGAAGATCGCCGCTTTATCCTATCCGCATGCTGACTAGGTTGCCTTATGGCGACCTTGACAGCCATCGGGGAGGCCGGAGCGGGGGCGGTCGGCTGTACTGGGGGTATCTTCAGATGGCCGTGAAGAGGTGCCACGAGGGGGAGGCGACCGCGGAGCTCCACTCAGCGAGGAGTTCTCTGAAAGATTGACAGGTAGCCTACCAACTGTCTTTGCCCTAGAGACCCGCTCTGTCTCGCGAGATTTAGGTGCTTACGTGAAGTGGGAGTGAAAGGCGCCTCTCTGAATGGGGGATGGGAATGTCTATGGCGCAATCATTGCGCGAGATTGGGCTACAGACACTGGAGCCATATTTACATCTCGCGATACTTCGGCCTCTCTGATTTGCTGCTTGGGGCAGCTTCTCGCGAGAGCCCGTG
Organism: Rhinopithecus roxellana; assembly: GCF_007565055.1. NCBI lineage: Eukaryota > Metazoa > Chordata > Mammalia > Primates > Cercopithecidae > Rhinopithecus > Rhinopithecus roxellana. The sequence continues at coordinate 108,106,356 of NC_044561.1, read as the reverse complement.
CTGAGGGCTCTGTGAGGCCCCGTGTGTTTGTGTGTGTGTATGTGTGCTGGTGAATGTGAGTACAGGGAAGCAGCGGCCGCCATTTCGGGGAGCTTGCCGTCACTGTCGCAGGGGTGGATCCTGAGCTGCCGAAGCCGCCGTCCTGCTCTCCCGCGTGGGCTTCTCTAATTCCATTGTTTTTTTTAGATTCGCTCGGGCCTAGCCGTCCTCGGAGCCCGATATTCGGGCTGGGCGGTTCCGCGGCCTGGGCCTAGGGGCTTAACAGTAGCAACAGAAGCGGCGGCGGCAGCAGCAGCAGCAGCAGCAGCAGCAGCAGCGGAAGTCTCTTCCCGAAGACGAGCACGACAGGCGTCCGAAAGCCGGAGCAGGTACAGGGGCGTTGCGGACCCGCGTATTATCCCAGCTTTCTCGAGGTTTGGCTCCCTTTTGGGCTGAGGGGCGCTCTCGGCGGTCTTTAGCGACCGGGGTGAGGGGTGGTTTTCGAGAAATCGGCCCTGTTTCAGTGACCGCGCCCTTATTTTCTGGTCGGGTAGAGTCTGGATTCTTGGGGTGGCAGGGACCTCTGAGAGGCCGCGGTAGAATGGTGACCTGTCTCCTTCGAGGCTTGGGCCCGCCGCGACCTCCCAACATGGCGTCAGTTGAATGCTGCCTTGGCTCTTAACCCCTCCCAATGGAGGGAGTTTCCCTTTGCCCCTAAAATGGCAGCGCGGGTTTTTGCGCGGAAAGAGGCGCTCTCGTTCGGGTCTCCCAGTTTCTGTTTTTGGAGTTGATAGCAGGGTTTTAAATATGGGACATTGAAGTCTTCATTTTCGTGTCTTTGGTGTAAGAGGCGTTTTGGATTTACTTACATAAGCCAAACCTGGTTAAAGTGCGTGTCACTTTAGTCATTCATTGTAGGGCTTTTGGAGGTTTTTCTTAAGTTTTCCAGTGTTTCGGCTGAGAAAATTCAGTCGACTTGAAAACCGTTTACCAGGCCGGCCGCGGTGGCTCACGCCTGTAATCCCAGCACTTTGGGAGGTAGAGGCAGGCGGATCACTTGAGGTCAGGAGTTCGAGACCAACCTCATCAACATGGTGAAACCCCGTCTCTATTAAAAATACAAAAATTAGCCAGGTGTGGTGGCAGGCGCCTGTAATCCCAGCTATTCGGGAGGTGAGGTAGGATCGTTTGAACCCGGGAGGCGGAGCTTGCAGTGAGCCGAGATCGCGCCACTGCACTTAAGCCTGGGCAACTAGAGCGAAACTCCGTATCAAAAAAAAAAAGACAAATAAAAATGTTTACTCACCGAATCGTCTTGTTCTTTTCCTAGGCGTTTAGAGAAAATGGCAGACGATATTGATATTGAAGCAATGCTTGAGGCTCCTTACAAGAAGGTGAGAAAAAACATGTCGGTGAGGTTTATAATTTCTTAATTTAGCATTATTCACGAAACTACTGCTGAAATGTAAACTAACCTCCCCGGAGCCCTCTTGATTTATCTTATCAGAGATGCATTACGTGTAACTTACGAAAGTAAATATATGCTATTGATGTAATAATATTGTGCAGTAGTTTCACTTCAGCGTGATGAATAAATGCCCATCTATCTCTCTTTGTAGACTTGCCTAACGATATCTCACCTCTACTCCCATGAATTCACCTTTGATTCCAGTGTGAACTGTCAATCATAAGGTAGTAATTGAGTGACTTATCGCTGTACCGTGGTCCCCTAGGTAAAATGACTCAACTAAGAATTACCAGCTCCAGTTTGGTATAGCAAAAAGGTGAATGTAGTGGTTTGGGAAAAAGCAGGGGTCCAAGAATAAAAAAGCATAACCAGTCTGTAGCAAGTTAAATCTTCTAATAGTCTTATAAGAAGAAATGGGTGAGATTTTAAAATTTATGTATCTATGTAAGACTGGTGATAGTAAATCTTAAACAGTCCAGTGGCAATCTGCTACTCAGTTAATAATTACTAAAATTCTTGGATCCCTGAATAGAAATTAAAAAAAAAAAAAATACAAGAGGCAGTATCACAGCTTAGAGTCACTTGATAACTGTTTTACTGTTCTCCATATTGTTTTATTTTTAACTAGGCCCTGCCATATAGTATTTCACACTAAAAACAAAGGAATTATTTTGGCTAATATAGTCTTTGACTCATTTCGGTATCGCAGTAAAAGTAAACTGTGTTTTCATTGTTTCACCAGTTGGTGGTGAAAATAGCAGTATGCATGCATTATCACTGGTGTCACAAACTGTAAGCTTTGTAAGTTAGCACTTTACTCCTATAGCTGATGTAATCAAACTTTAAACATTTTGCTAAACCTTTTAAAAATAATACATTTGTTTTGGATTGTATAGCACGACCATGTGGTACCAATTTGGATGAATTCTTGATAGATTTAAATAGTGTATGTAATTTTGTAATGCTTAGACTCTTGAAGAGCTACTTTCTGTTTTAATGTTAAGATTCTTGTGTCTTAGTTTTTTAACATGGATGTAATTCCATGTAAACAGGTATGGAAGTAGGAAATGTTTAGGCTGGACTTGGTGGATTATTAATTGACTTTCTTGGGTTCTTGGGAGTCAACATTACTAAAGCAGTGTGAATCCCTGTTTGCTTCAGGGCGAGATGTGTGACAGAGGTGGCATCAAGCTCTTACAGTCCCAACCCTCCAACGGAAATGGGCGAAGATCTCAGGAATGGCATCGGTCACAGGAAATCGATAGTGGCTGGCTGCTAGCATGGCCACTTGGGGCTTAGGCAGAAATAGAGCCATGGTACTGACCAAAGGGACCATAGCACATGGAATAAAACTCAAAACAGGACTTCATGTTTTATGGAAATTATATTTAACCACTTCAACATTGTAAATCTGGATAACTTAATATCTAAACTATATAAGAAAGTAAAATTTAACATGTTAATATGGAAAGATTTTTTTATTTTTGTATCTTGATGACTTAAATGTAAGCAACAAAGTGGTTAAACACATACCCATCTAAATTTTTTTATAGCCTTCCATGTTAAACTTTAAATAAATAATTAGTTTTAAAATTGTTTTGTATTTTCTTATTCCTGTTCCCTTTACCCTTTGACAACTTGAAATGTTACCACTTCGTCCTCATGATGTTCTTCTATCAACCCTGCTTAGGATGAGAACAAGTTGAGCAGTGCCAACGGCCATGAAGAACGTAGCAAAAAGTAAGTTTTAAGAAGGGGCCTAGGGAGGGTGGTGAACTTTTTTGTGGTTTTAGACCTTAAGTTGTGTTCCTGTGGCTGAAGTATACAAAGTTCTCTTCTGAAACTTTTTTTTGCTGCTTTTAGAGAATTGGTTCTTTGTCTTTTGGGGTAAACTCTTGGAGGAACTGTGGATTTTTGCTTAGATTTCAGAATGTAGTTTCAGATACCTTCCCCTCCAAGTCCATCATGACAATCGTGACAAGTTCTGTAGTAGAGGTTGTCTTGTTTTAAATTTGTTAACTTTGGTTTAATATTTGGTTATCTTACTGATAAAACTATTATATCTATTGATCTTACAAGGGAGAGTTAAATTAGGTGATAACTAGGCCATGGAAAGTATTGTTTGCCCTAAATTGCCAAAGGAGTCAAAGCTGTGAGTTATTTCTGCACCTTGCTGCTCAAAGGCCCTTTTGGAAGTGATGCAACAGAATACTTAAGTACTTCTTAAGGTGGCTTTCATTATCTTAGGCCTTTCAAACTCCAGACTTAACAGGGTAGGGTTTTTGGAAATTATGAATATATCTATATACTGTATTTGGATAAAATGAGTGACTCTGTAGAACTCTACTATAGTACAGAAAACAGTGTACGAAAAGTTTTAAGTAACAGATATGATGAGATCCGCTTTTCTTTTTTTTTCTTTTGAGACGGATTCTTGCTCTGTAGCCCAGGCTGGAGTACAGTGGAACAGTTTGGGCTCACTGCAACATCCGCCTCCTGGGTTCAAGTGATTCTTTGAATTTTTTTTTTTCTTTTGAGATGGAGTCTTGCTGTGTCACCCAGGCTGGAGTGCAGTGGTGTGATCTCTGCTTACTGCAACCACTGCCCCCCGGATTCAAGCGATTCCCCTGCCTCAGCCTCTCATTAGCTGGGACTACAGGTGCACACCATCATGCCCGGCTAATTTTTTTTGTATTTTTAGTAGAGATGGGGTTTCACCATGTTAGCCAGGGTGGTCTCGATCTCCTGACCTCATGATCCTCCCTCTGTAGCCTCCCAAAGTGTTGCGATTACACGAGCGTGAGCCACTGCGCTTGGCCTTTTTTTTTTTTTTTTTTTTTGTCCCTGCGATCTCAGCTCACTGCAAGCTCTGCCTCCCGGGTTCATGCCATTCTCCTACCTCAGCCTCCTGAGTAGCTGGGACTACAGGCGCCCACCACCACGCCTGGCTAATTTTTTTGTATTTTTAGTAGAGACTGAGTTTCACTGTTTTAGCCAGGATGGTCTCGATCTCCTGATCTCTTGATCCGCCCACTTCGGCCTCCCAAAGTGTTGGAATTACAGTCATGAGCCTTTTTTTTTTTTTTTTTTTAAAAAGACATAATCTCACTCTATTGCCCGGGCTGGAGTGCAGTGGGGCAATCTCGACTCATCACAATCTCCGCCCCCACCTGGGTTTAAAAGATTCTGCCTCAGCTTCCCAAGTAGCTGGGACTATAGGCGTGCGCCACCATGCCTGGCTGAGTTTTGTATTTTTAGTAAAGACGGGGGTTCACTCTTTTGGCCAGCCTGGTCTCGAACTCTTGACTTCATGATCCGCCTGTCTCGACCTCCCAAAGTGCTGGGATTACAGGGGTGAGCCACCACGCCTGGCCCAAGGGATTCTTCTGCCTCAGCCTCCCAAGTAGCTGGGAATACAGGCACGCGCCACCACGCCTGGCTAGTTTTTGTATTTTCAGTAAGAACAGGGTTTCACCATATTGCCCAGGCTGGTCTTGAACTCCTGACTTGGTTACCTGCCTGCCTTTGCCTCCCAGCATGCTGGGGTTACAGGTGTGAGCCACCCGTGTCCGGCCAAGAGATGCACTTTATAAGTTTGGGTTTTATCAGTTTTTGAAGTTTCCTTTTAGCTCTGAGGTTAGTGGTTCTAAATATGTGGTCATGTTGCAAACATTAAATTGTTTCATTAGTCTATAGTGCCATTTTAAAACATTTTATCCGCCAAGCTGTAGTGGCTCATGGCTGTAATCCCAGCATGTTGGGATGCCGAGGCAAGCGGATCACTTGAGGCCAGGAGTTTGAGACCAGGTTGGCCAACGTGGTGAGACCCTGTCTCTACTGAAAATACAAAAAGTAGCTAAATTGTGGAGGCTCGTGCCTGTAGTCCTGTCTCCCCAGGAGGCTATGGTAGGAGAATTGCTTGAACCTGAGAGGCAGAGGTTGCAGTGAGCCAAGGTTGCACCACTACACTCCAGCCTAGGCCACAGAGTGAGACTCTGTTTTTTTTTTTGAGACGGAGTATTGCTCTCTCTCCCAGGCTGGAGTGCAGTGGCGCAGTGTCAGCTCACTGCAAGCTCCGCCTCCCAGGTTCTCCTGCCTCAGCCTCCCCAGTAATTGGGACTACAGGGGCCTGCTACCATGCCTGGCTAATTTTTTTTTTTGTATTTTTTTAGTAGAGACGGGATTTCACCGTGTTAGCCAGAATGGTCTTGATCTCCTGACCTCGTGATTCGCCCACCTCAGCCTCCCGAGCCGCTGGGATTACAGGTGCCTGCCACCGTACCTGGCTTATTTTTGTAGTTTTAGTAGAGATGGGGTTTCACCATCCTGGCCAGGCTGGTCTTCAACTCCTGACCTTGTGATCCACCCTCCTCGGCCTGCCAAAGTGCTGGAATCACAGGCATGAGCCACCATGCCCAGCCAAGTTTTGTATTTTTAGTAGAGACAGGGTTTCACCATGTTGGCTAGGCTGGTCTTAAACTCCTGACCTCAGTTCATCTACCCGCCTCGCCCTCCCAAAGTGCTGGAATTACACGTGTGAGCCATGAATCCAGCTGAGACTCTGTCTTAAAAAAAAAATCTGGGCTGGGCGCGATGGCTTACACATGTAATCCCAGCACTTTGGGAGGCTGAGGCGGGCAGATCACGAGGTCAAGAGATCGAGACCATCCTGGCCAACATGGCGAAACCCCATCTTTACTAAAAGAGACTGCCTGTGGGATCGTACTTGGCTGTCCTCCAGGTAGAAGAAGCTGGACCCAGCACTTTGGAATGCTGAGGCAAGGAGATCACCTGAGGTCAGAAATTCGAGACCAGCTTGACCAAAATGATGAAACCCTGTCTCTTACTAAAAATACAAAAATTAGCTGAGCATCGTGGTGCACACCTGTAGTCCCAGCTACTTGGGAGGCTGAGGCAGGAGAGTCACTTGAACCTGGGAGTTACAGTGAGCCGAGATCGTGCCATTGCACTCCAGCCTGGAGACAGAGCGAGACTCCGTCTCAGACATAAAAATCTGTCATATTTATAACCTTATATTAATGAAAAATGAGAGAAAAATAGCCACTTGATTTCTTTTTTTTTTTTTTTTTTTTTTTTTTGAGACGGAGTCTCGCTCTGTCACCCAGGCTGGAGTGCAGTGGCTAGATCTCAGCTCACTGCAAGCTCCGCCTCCCGGGTTCCCGCCATTCTCCTGCCTCAGCCTCCCGAGTAGCTGGGACTACAGGCGCCGCCACCTCGCCCGGCTAGTTTTTTTTTTTTGTATTTTTAGTAGAGACGGGGTTTCACCGTGTTAGCCAGGATGGTCTCGATCTCCTGACCTTGTGATCCGCCCATCTCGGCCTCCCAAAGTGCTGGGATTACAGGCTTGAGCCACCGCGCCCGGCCGCCACTTGATTTCTTTTTGGCTTTTTTCCTCCTAAGATCCCTAAATGCTTCATAGTAAATGCCTCAGTCATTCTCACTACATTGTGTTAGGTAGGTTGATAAAATTTCATAAAATAGATGAAAAATTTTATGTAATATTATTCAGTGCTTGCTAAGCCAATATATTTTTTGTAGTTCCCCTAAAATAATGTGGTAATGGGTTAAAAATGATGTAATTTGTAGAAAACGTCCTCCTCTTTTCTGGTGTAAGCTTGGATGGGAGTCATTTATAGTTCTTCACCAAATAAGAAATTGTGGGGATCAGATTGGGTTTAGTCTCGATGTGGTCTGAGGCAACCAACCAGAGGCGTGGTTTATGTCATCTGGTTTTAGACCTTCTGCCACAGTAATGGTTTCCTAATGTTTCTATTTTGCAATTCTCTAATCAAAAGAAAACCCAGGAAGGTATATCCATATAAATTGACATAAATTATCCAATCTAGGTGTCAGGCCTAGTGGCTGAAGATTTCACTTCAAATGTCAGAAGGATAAAAACATAGACTTTTGGGTACAGACCTTCGTTATTGTACCATTTTCTCGTGTCACTCTTTGCCACTAAGGTCAACTCTGGTTTCTACTTGTTTTTATTCTGTATATAAGCTGATTAAGGCTACAAGCTTTTATAAGGAAGCTGAGGCTACAAGCTTTTATAAGGAAGCTGAACATCAGGTTCTCCATGTGTGATATTCGGTGGCCTTTATCTAATGTGGAGTCCCACAGGACTAAATAGAAGAATGGACAATTTCTGGCCGGGCGCGGTGGCTCAAGCCTGTAATCCCAGCACTTTGGGAGGCTGAGACGGGTGGATCACGAGGTCAGGAGATCGAGACCATCCTGGCTAACACGGTGAAAACCCGTCTCTACTAAAAATACAAAAAAAAAAAAAACTAGCCGGGCGAGGTGGCGGGCCCCTGTAGTCCCAGCTACTCCGGAGGCTGAGGCAGGAGAATGGCCTAAACCCAGGAGGCGGAGCTTGCAGTGAGCTGAGATCCGGCCACTGCACTCCAGCCTGGGCGACAGAGCAAGACTCCGTCTCAAAAAGAAAAAAAAAAAAAAAAAAAAAGAATGGACAATTTCTTTAACCATGAGATTGTTTAAGGGAAGATCCTTTCAAAACACTTTGGTAATCTTAAAATACTTTCCAGTCAGACTTCTCATCAGTTATAGGTGATAAGTAAATGACTCCTTTGTTCAATCAGGACTCTTATTTTCTGAAGGAACTTTGTTTCAAATTAATTTTAAAGTTACCTGGAAGAAAATTTTTGTATTTAGATATAGATACAAAACATTCTGTCTTTGCTTTAACCTTTAACTAAATTAAATTTCTTAACCAAAGGAAAGTGCCATGTTGCATTTTTCATTCTAAAACTTCATTGTCTTAAAAGCCACATTGAGGTATAGTTTGTTAGGTAGTAGAAAAATGGCATGTACTGAGAAACAGTTGACTGAGTATAAATTTTTTTTTAATTGTGTAATTTTGATTCTCAACATACACTTCATTGTATCCTAGAATAGGAACAAAGTTTATTGTGACACAAACTGGGTGTCAACCTATTTTTTGAAGAGCTATAAACCTGAGTTTTTGCATACGTCAAGGTATGCATCTTAAGTGCTTGAGCTTGCTCTCATGGGAATATTATTTGTTAAAGTAACCAGTTTTGCAAACTCTAAATCAGTGTCCATTCCGTTAAGCTCTTTAGAGAATTACTCAATAAAATTTAACATTGAAGTGACACAGTTGAAATATATTGGCTGCTGTGGTGTGGATTATCTATAAATTTTGGAATAAATGACTTCTATTTTTTTTTTTTTCCCAGAATACTTTGCATTTGAAATTTAGATCTTCTTACATGGAAGAGGTCAAATCCAGTTATAGCAAAACACCTTTACTGCAGAGGCCATATAACCAAAAAGTCCAAAGGCCCAGCCCAGTGGACCATTTACTTCAATGATGTTCAGTACAAAATTTCACTGCCATTAAAGACTTTGGAAAGTCCCTTTTAAGTTGTAACAGGATTTGACTATTAGTGTGGATTTCGATAACCCTTCTTTAGGTCATGTAATAAATGCCCTTTGAAACTGGAAGTATACTGGTTTCTTGCACCCATATAGCTTTCTCTGGGCTTTTATGCAAAAGATTGTATTTTCTGAATGTCTTAATATGTTGCTGTCTTTTTACCTGCCTGGGGTTACCTTCAGATGTGGTTGGGGACTTGTTTATACAAAAAGTCCTAGAAGACCTTAAGTTAAAATTAGCTCTCCAATTTTCAAGTGTTTTCTTTTGGCAGAATAAGTTTTGGGTCCTATGAGAGGTGAATAGGTTGGTTGCCTCTCTTGCTATAGCCCATCTGTGAGCAGAAAAAAAACTTTGTTTTTGAGGGGGATGGAGTTACTTTTTACCTTGTTCCCTAATATATTTAGGACTTTAGGTTTTAGAAATCTCACAGAATTCTATAGTTAGAATAGTGCCACAGAGATCGTGTTAGATTTTTCAGGCAACAAAATTGGAGTGTTACCTGTTGCCCATCTGGGCGTGGCTTTGATGAGTTCTATATAAATAATGAGTGTAGCCTAATTTTCTGTCATGTGCTACGTAGCATATACATTTCTGACAGTCAGGTGGATTATCTTGAAATTTTAGACAAACTTTCTGCCTCCTTGGAAAGCTCTACATCTCCTTGTGATTGGAGTGTGGGTTTCAAGATTCCAGAAGGTGGGTGTCTTCATTTTCTATTTTCAATGCACTCTAAAGATGACCTGCTTACAGGTTCTCTGAGGCAGACCTCAGTTGCTCTTGTGATATGTAACTTTGCTTTGAAAAGGAACGAACAATTACATATCCAAATACAGAATTGTCAAAATGTTTAATCATTAAGCCACTACAAATTGACATTTTAGTGGAATAAATTGATTTTGAAATGTTTTTCAGTTTGTATTGAAATATCTGAAGGCACCTCTAAAATTTGGGTGATGACACAGAGGTATAGATTAAAAGATTTAATTATGAATAGGTGGTATACTGTGAAGACTACAGAAGTGAACAGAAAGATATGACTGGCTTTTTTGGTTTTTAGTTTGAGATTTTAAAAAGATCTGTGAAGGTCAAGTTGATCATTGGTTTTGATTGCATCCCACAGGCTTCTATAAACTGGCTTAAAAATGGCATACTCCATTTTCTGGTATATTCATTGTAACTTCAGGAAGTATTGAAATGGTCATATTCAAGTCTAGGAATGTCAAAATGTATTTTAATGCGTTAGTTGTTTTTCTTTTTCTTTTTTTTTTTTTGGAGACAGTTTTGCTCTGTTGCCCAGGCTGGAGTACAGTGGTGTGATCTCTGTTCACTCCAACCTCTGCCTCCCAGGTTCAAGCAATTCTCCTGCCTCAGCCTACGCAGTAGCTGGGACTACAGGCCTGTGCCACCAAGACCCGCTACTTTTTGCATTTTTTCAGTAGAGATGGGGTTTCACCATGTTGACCAGGCTGGTCTTGAACTCCTGACCTCAGATGATCCCTGCCTCAGCCTCCCAAAGTGCTGAGATTACAGCTGTGAGCCACTGCACTTGGGTTTTTTTGTTTTTTTGTTTTTTCAAATGGAGTTTTGCTCTTTTTTGCCCAGGCTGGAGTGCAATAGCATGGTCTCAGCTCACTGCAACCTCCACCTCCTGGGTTCAAGCGATTCTCCTGCCTCAGCCTCCCAAGTAGCTGCGATTACCGGCATGTACCACCAGGCCCGGCTAATTTATATTTTTGGTTGAGAGGGGATTTCACCATGTTGGCCGGGCTGGTCTCAAACTCCTGACCTCAAGTGATCTGTCCGCCTTGGCCTCCCAAAGGGTTGGGATTACAGGCGTGAGCCACTGCACCGGCCTGCATTAATTCTTATTGTCCTTTGTCATTACGGTTTTGCCCATGAAAACCAAAATGTTGCTGTCTATGTGACCCTTTGAACTTATTAAATATTTCCATATGTAAATGAGGGCAAAATGGACTTAATGGTAAATTATTATATTTGATGAAAATTTTCGTAAATGAACCAGTAGTAGTCCTTAAATGTGAACATACTCTATTGTAAGTTTGTTTTATTAATGTATCTTGCGGATTACAGTAATGCTTTTGTTGGCCTTTTATATGACAAACTATATTTAAAGGTTCACATTTTGATTTGTATTGCCAACAAGCCCTTTTCCTTGTTAAAGCTGTAGCTAACTCAGGATATCATTGCAGTTCCTACTCGTAGAGAATGGTGTCCTGCAAGTAATGTCTTATCTGCTGATTTTCAGTAGTGTTAATATAAGGCAAAAGGGATATTGTTTACCATACGTAGCAATTTTTTTTTTGACAGAGTCTTACTCTGTCGCCCAGGCTGGAGTGCAGTGGCAGGATCTTGGCTCATTGCAACCTCTGCCTCCCGGGTTCGAGCAATTATCCTGCCTTGGCCTCCCAATTCTCCTGCCTTAGCCTCCCTAGTAGCTGGGACTCAGGCACACGGTACCATGCCTGGCTAATTTTTATATTTTTGTTAGGGACAGAGTTTCACCACATTGGCCAGGCTGGTCTTCAGCTCCTGACCTTGTGATCCGCCTACCAGGGTGCTGGGATTACAGATTTTTTTTTTTTTTTTTTTTTTTTAGTATGATTATGTAGCATTGTATCATAGTAAAACTAGCCAAAGAAATTTATGAAAGGATAAAAATATAATTCTGACCATGAAAGGTAGTATATTATGGTGGGTTCCTAAGCAAGCATGATAATGGCGAATTTGTTACTTCTCAGGAGGAAAAAAAGCAAGAGCAGAAGTCGTAGTCATGAACGAAAGAGAAGCAAAAGTAAGGAACGCAAGCGAAGTAGAGATAGAGAAAGGAAAAAGAGTAAAAGCCGTGAAAGAAAGCGAAGTAGAAGCAAAGAGAGGCGACGGAGCCGCTCAAGAAGTCGAGATCGAAGATTTAGAGGCCGCTACAGAAGTCCTTAGTATGTAACTATAGTTACGATTTTGGTTTGAGGGTTATTCTCTGGGTATTCAGATAGCAATTAACTTCCGTGAGTTGAATTGTGAAATTTTATTTTTTTAACGATTGGTTAAAAAGTACTGAATTAAGGATATTGGCATTGAATGCTAGTAAAGTGAAAAATACAGTGCATGGACAAGTAAAAATTTGCTTTTACTAGTCATACCGATTATTTTCTGTTAAACTATAAAAGTTTCTAAATTGTATGCCAATCAGCGCACTGGATGAAAGCACTAGAGTGCTTGAAAAAGATGACATTGTAGTGCCCAAATACCTGAGAAAGCTTAACAGTGTCTGGGCTGTTACAGTATTTGCTAAATACATATTTACTTAAAATTGTAAAATTCTGATGAATACAAAGTTACACATGTATATTTAGTTAACAGTAAGTAAAAAATCTTGTCACTGTGGCTGTTTTCAGCTGAAATGTCAGGCCATTTGTGAATTTGTTGTGTATGCTCCTTGATAAAGATTCTTTTTTGGGCTTATCTGTATTTAAGGTTTGTTAATAGTAAAAGGTATTCTAAATTAAAAGTGTTTTGAAGATTAGATCACTAGAAATGTGGATGTGGATATTTAAAGTTGGAAACAAATTTATTACGGTTATTAAATATATTAATCACCTCTACAATTCTAAGGATTGAATGGCAATCTTTAATGCTTTATGAGGTTAATTCATCTTAATAAACACACTGCTGTAAACTCTGGGATATATTAAAAAAAACCCTTCTAACTTTAAGATTTGAATGGTTAAGGATGGAATTCAAAGACAAACAGACCTGAATCACTTGGGCAAGGTACTTAACCCCCTAAGCTAAGCATTTGTTTTCTAACATTTTAAGGAGGTAACAAGTTTCAGATAAGCTATTAATGAGTAATGAATGAGAAGAAAATGGAAAGTGCTCAGAGGACTTAATGGATTCATGAAATGTTTTGGCATTACATGAATTCTGATTCTGGCTCTTTTATCTTTAAAATAAAAAGAATTAAACTGCATGATGCTGGATTCCTCCAAGCTGCTTATTTCATTAACTTTTTAATAGCCGAAAATGGGACCACAATGCTATTTTAATTCTGAATGCTGTGCAGCATTAGGAAATTCTCTGCTTTTGTCCCATTTATCAAGATTCTGAGCATTCTTAAAATGGGATTATGTTAAATCTTTTTACCTGGATGAACTAAATGAGGGGAAAGGAATTAGCTTAATTCCTTTTGAGTGATGAATACTTTTTGTTTGCTGGGATCCTGGCCTTTAATAGAAAATTACTTAGTTCTTATGTTGGGTTTGAGGCTGTAACTGAGAGTATTTTATAATTAAAGGGGAAAGAAAATAGCTTATAACTAATTACTTGAGAACTTTAATACAGCCAGTAAATGATTCTCAGTCATCACCATTAGTCTGAATTGCAAAGGACCAATTTAATATAAAGTGTTTTATTTGGAAATACTTGCATGTTGTAGGTAGGCATAGTGTTCATGAAAACTAATTCAAATGTGTGGATCACAGGCCACTACATATTTATTTATTTCGTTGTTCTTCTGAAATAAGATAGCAGGATGAGCACTAAGGGACAACTGGCTAGTCCCTTTAAGTTAGCCTGGTCTTTAAAGAGTCACAAAAACTGTTATTACAGAATAATTACCTTTGTGATCTTTTTGAAAACACTCTGTTAGTCATGACAAGTCCTCAAAATTTTTCAATAGAATTCGTAAATTACCTTCAGATCTTCAAGATGGAATATTTTGCAACAACTGAAGTATAGTGTGTTAAGTGGTGTCATGCTGTCTAAGAGTTACTGGTGAATGGGAAAATACCTAAGTTGCATGACTAAAGAATTCATTTTAGTTTTTAAAAGAAGCCTTTCAAAAAGAAGACTTGTATGAAAATTGTGTATATACATGTACACACATACATTCCCAGGAGAAGGATACACACCAAATTGTTAACCATAGTTACTGTTGGTGTGAGGGAAATTCAGAGGGATTTATTTTTTATATGTGTGTGTTTTTTGTTTTTGTTTTTTGTTTTTTTTTTAAATTCTCAAGACTGTATATATATATATAGCTTATAAAGATATCTATAGTCTGAAAATGGGTGTGTTCATTTTCAGAATCTAAAAATTTTGAGGCTGTAACCTTTGGTCTTGGCACCTCTCAGTGGTCCAGGATGGATAAATACAAGGGCAGCTTGCCTGGGATAAAGTTAAGAGACATCTAAGTATTTTTGTTTCCTCTTCATAACTGAGGTGGAAAAGCAGCAGCCTGAACAATGTTAGTCTTGCTGGAGAGCGCATGAATGCGATCTTAGCAAGACCCTAAACCTGTAACTAGTGTAATTTTGTGTTTCCTTTTTAGCTCCGGACCAAAATTTAACAGTGCCATCCGAGGAAAGATTGGGTTGCCTCATAGCATCAAATTAAGGTTTTTAAACATACTTCTGAATTGTTTAAATTGTTTTTTAAGGAACTAACATGCTGTACTTGTTTGGATAACTTCTGAAACTTTTTAACTTTGCAGCAGACGACGTTCCCGAAGCAAAAGTCCATTCAGAAAAGACAAGAGCCCTGTGAGGTAGTTTTCTTCTTTAAAGCCTTTAGCTCTTAAAAAGCTTTTGCAGCTTATGGTACTGTTAACTTTGATGATATTTAGTAATTTGGACCATATTAAATCTTGCTTTTGTTTCCTTTTACAGTTCTAGTACTTTAAAGTCAAGTGAATTTATACTGAGTTTTCAGTAGTTTTCACTTTAATTTCATATAATTAAAAAGAAGGAAAAGTTATTTATTTATTCATTTATTTATGTATTTATTTATTTTGAGACAGAGTCTCACTCAGTCACCCAGACTGGAGCGCAGTAGTGCAATCTTGGCTTACTGCAACCTCCGCCTCCTGGGTTCAAGTGATACTCCTGCCTCAGCCTACCAAGTACCTGGGATTACAGGCATGCGCCACCATGCCCGGCAAATTTTTGTCTTTTTAGTAGAGACAGGGTTTCACCATGTTGGTCAGGTTGGTGTCGAACGCCTGACCTCATGATCTGCCAGCCTCAGTCTCCCAAAGTGCTGGGATTACAGGCAGGAGCCACCACGTCCAACCTAAACTTATTTTAATATGATCTTATTTTCCTATTTTAATTAAAATAAGCTTTTTTTGCATTTCTTATTTTTAATGGATATATGATTGTGTATATTTATGGGATACAGTTATGTTTTGATACATGTGTGCAGTGTAATGATCAAATCTGGGTAATTAGCATATTCGTGTCAGACATTGTGTTGGCAACGTAGCAATTATAGAAAACTTTACACTTATTTATCTTTGGAATTAATAAATAATGAGTTATTTGAAATACCTCATGTGGAGAAGTAGTTGTAACAGTAAGTTTTACTGTTTGGCTGTCCTGAGGAAAACTTTCATCTCAAAAGTCTTAGTGATTTGAATTGTTACTCCTAGGTTCTTGAATGTTTACATGGACTATTTTACTTTTTTTTTTTTTTTTTGAGACGGAGTCTTCCTCGGCCCAGGCTGGAGTGCAGTGGGCAGATCTCAGTTCACTGCAAGCTCCGCCTCCCTGGTTTACGCCATTCTCCTGCCTCAGCCTCCCGAGTAGCTGGGACTACAGGCGCCCGCCACCTCGCCCAGCTAGTTTTTTTGTATTTTTTAGTAGAGACGGGGTTTCACCGTGTTAGCCAGGATGGTCTCGATCTCCTGACCTTGTGATCCGCCCATCTCGGCCTCCCAAAGTGCTGGGATTACAGGCTTGAGCCACCGCACCCGGCTATTTTACTCTTTAAAAATAAGAATTGTAGGCTGAGCATGGTGGCTCACGCCTGTAATCCCAGCCCTTTGGGAGGCTGAGGTGGGTGGATCACACGGTGTCAGGAGATCGAGACCAATCTGGCCAACATGGTGAAATCCTGTCTCTACTAAAAATACAAAATTTCGCTAGGCATGGTGGTGCACACCTGTAGTCCCAGCTACTTGGGATGCTGAAGTGAGAGAATCACTTGAACCTGGGAGGCGAGGGTGCAGTGAGCTGAGATCGCGCCACTGCACTCCAGCCTGGTGACAGAGTGAGACTTGTATTTGTTCAGTCTACCATTTTGGTTAAAGGAATATTTTATCAGGTGGTAGCATTGTGGTTGGTTGTTCTTTTTTGAGACGCCCGTCCAAAAAGCTTTTGCTTTTTTTTTTTTTATTTTTTTGAGGCGGGGTTTTACTCTCACCCAGGCTAGAGTGCAGTGACGAAATCATGGCTCACTGCAGTTTCTAACGGCCGGTCATAAGCTATCCCACCCAACTTAGCCTCCCGAGTAGCTGGGACTATACAGGTGCAGCCACCATGCCCTGCTAATTTTTCTTTCTTTCTTTCTTTTTTTTTTTTTTGAAGAGACAAGGTTTTGCCATGTTGCTCAGTTTGGTCTGAAATCCAGGGCCAAGCAATCTGCACACTACTCCCGGCCTTAAAAGCTTGGTGCCTGGCGTGGTGGCTCACACCTGTAGCAATAAGGTCAGGATATCGAGACCAGCCTGACCAACATGGTGAAACCCCATCTCTACTAAAAGTACAAAAATTAGCCAGATGTGGTGGTGCATGCCTGTAATCCCAGTTACTTGGGAGGAGAGGCAGGAGAATTGCTTGAATCCAGGAGGTGGAGGTTGCTATGAGCCAAGAACACACCACTGCACTCCAGCCTGGGTGACAGAGCGAGACTGCATCTCAAAAAGCTTTTGTGACAAATCTTACAGGTGAAGTGACCACCCCTCATCCTCCATACATCCTGAGAGTGTCCAAAAAATGGAAAAGAGCATGTTTAGGCTTATATCTTAAAGGATTGACTTAAAATATTAATTGATATTTTGCAACAGAGATGATGTTAATAGACACTATCTGAATTTGTAAAGTAGAATTCTTAGAATCATTCAGGGTTTCACTTCAAGTTTGCCATTTGTGATTGTCAAACTAAATTTCACTTTACAATTACATGGTTTTGTTGTAAATAATCATCCATTACACTGATTTTGGATCAGTCTGGCATTTGTGATTGGTCTGGTGATGTGTTTTATGACTGTGGTTAAACTGTCAGCCCCTGGTTGACCCTTGCTTTAGAAAAATTACCCTTTTTGGGGCAGGCGTGGTGGCTGAAGCCTGCAATCCCAGTACTTTGGGAGGCTGAGGCAGGCCGATCATCAAGGTCAGGAGATCGAGACCATCCTAGCTAACACATTGAAATCCCATCTCTACTAAAAATACAGAAGATTAGCCAGGCTTGGTGGCACATGCCTGTAGTGCCAGCTACTCGGGAGTCTGAGGCAGGAGAATTGCTCGAACCCTGGAGGTGGAGGTTGCAGTTAGCCGAGATTGCGCCACTGCACTCCAGCCTGGGCGACAGTGAGACTCCATTTCAAAAAGAAAAAAAAAGGAAAAGAAAAATTTTACCCTTTGTGAGATTGTGAGGCCAGTAGACTTCTGTACTAATTCCATTCCATGTAAGATGTCATTATAAGAAACAGTAAACCTTATTCTTTAGAAGGATTTGAGTTACATTGAGTAGCTTTATGGACATTTTTGGTCAATAGATCTTACTGCAAATGGGCTTGGGCTCACTGGGTGTGGTGCCTCACGCCTGTAATCCCAGTACTTTGAGAGGCTGAGGCGGGCAGATCACCTGAGGTCAGAGGTTTGAAACCAGCCTGGCCAACATGGTGTCTTCATCTGGAAAAAAGAAAAGAAAAAGGAAAATGTTCTTGGGTATATGACAAACTAGTTTCATAGCTTATTCTGGTTTTTGTTTGTTTGTTTTTTGAGACGGAGTCTCGCTCTGTCACCGAGGCTGGGGTGCAGTGGTTGGATCTCAGCTCACTGCAAGCTCCGCCTCCCGGGTTTGCGCCATTCTCCTGCCTCAGCCTCCCAAGTAGCTGGGACTACAGGCGCCCGCCACCTCGCCCGGCTAGTTTTTTGTATTTTTTTTAGTAGAGACGGGGTTTCACCGTGTTAGCCAGGATGGTCTCGATCTCCTGACCTCATGATCCGCCCGTCTCGGCCTCCCAAAGTGCTGGGATTACAGGCTTGAGCCACAGCGCCTGGCCAGCTTATTCTGTTTGCTGAACATGTTTGAGAATTATTTTAGGCCAGGTGTGGTGGCTCACACCTGTTATCCCACCACTTTGGGAGGCCGAGGCAGGTGGATAATCTGAGGTCAGGAGTTCGAGACCAGCCTAGCTAACGTGGTGAAACCCCGTCTCTATGGAGGTGTTTAGGACAAAAGGATTGCTTGAGCTCAATAGTTCAAGACCAACCTGTGCAACATAGCAAGACCTGATTTCTTTTTTTTTTTTTTTTTTTTTTTTGAGACGGAGTCTGGCTCTGTCACCCAGGCTGGAGTGCAGTGGCCGGATCTCAGCTCACTGCAAGCTCCTCCTCTCGGGTTTACGACATTCTCCTGCCTTAGCCTCCAGAGTAGCTGGGACTACAGGCGCCCGCCACCTCGCCTGGCTAGGTTTTTTGTATTTTTAGTAGAGGCGGGGTTTCACCGTGTTAGCCAGGATGGTCTTGATCTCCTGACCTCGTGATCCGCCCAGCAAGACCTGATTTCTAAAGATGAAAATATTGGTGTGGAGTTGGGAAAGGAGTGTGAGGGTACAGTGTATACTGCTCAGGTGACAGGTACACTCAGAATTTACCACTAAAGAACGCATCTATGTAACCAAAAACCACCTGAAAAACTGTTGAACTATATGAAGAAATAGATAAAAATTATTTTAAAATCTATTACGAAGTTAATTTTATATTTTTTACTTCTATTAGGGAACCTATTGATAATTTAACTCCTGAGGAAAGAGATGCAAGGACAGTCTTCTGTATGCAGCTGGCGGCGAGAATTCGACCAAGGGATTTGGAAGAGTTTTTCTCTACAGTAGGAAAGGTAATCTTAACCTGTTTAGGGAGGTCAAGTAGGTAGAAATTGCAAGAGAAAACATCTAAACATCAAATATTTCATATGCTTTAGTACCAGTATTTGTTTGTGTAATGTTTCCACAAACAAATTTTGCATCTTATAGTATTGGAGTTGATAAATGTTACTACCAATTGGTTCAAAGATATAGATAGGATATAGGAATTGTCCCACAGATTTACTTTTTCAATTAAATTTTTAAAAATGCCTTCATCCATCAACATTAATGTCTCCTTGAAATATATCTGCATGGCTTACAGTGGATGGTTGCACAAACAGAACTGTGTTTTCTTCATAGGTTCGAGATGTGAGAATGATTTCTGACAGAAATTCAAGACGTTCCAAAGGAATTGCTTATGTGGAGTTCGTTGATGTTAGCTCAGTGCCTCTAGCAATAGGATTAACTGGCCAACGAGTTTTAGGAGTGCCAATCATAGTACAGGCATCACAGGTAATTTTTTTCCTGGTTAAGAGTTTGATTATTGATGGTGTTTAAAGCCTCTTGTTGCATGGCATACTGCTGTTGTGTTCTGTGACTGCTACTCATTACGTTGAGTCGGATGTTCTCAGGACCTTTTTTTTAACTTTGCCTTCATTAACATTGATAGTTTTCTCAAGACTGTCATCCTATCTTTTCTCCTTGTGTTTGAAATGTAATGATTTTGCCTTTTGTTTTGTTTTGTTTTTGAGATGGAATCTCTGTCACCAGGCTGGAGTGCAATGGCATGATCTCGGCTCACTGCAAGCTCCATGTCCCGGGTTCAAGTGATTCTCCTGCCTCAGCCTCCTGAGTAGCTGGGATTACAGGAGCCTGCCACCATACTCGGCTACTTTTTGTGTTTTTGGTAGAGATGGGGTTTCATCATGTTGGCCAGGCTAATCTTGAACTCCTGACCTCAGGTGATCCTCCTACCTCAGCCTTCCAAAGTGCTAAGATTACAGTCGTGAGCCACCACACCCGGCCTTGTTTTTGAGATAAGGTCTCACTCTGTTGCCAGGGCTGGAGTGGAGTGAGATAATCACAGCTCACTATAGCTTTGACCTGCTGTACTCAAGCTGTCTTTTCTCCCCAGTTTCCTGAGTAGCTAAGACTACAGGTACGTGCCATCACTCCCAGCTAATTTTTAAATTTTTTGAAGAAACAGGGTCTTGCCATGTTGTTCAGGCTGGTTTCAAACTTGTGGGCTCAAGTGATTCTCTGGCCTGGGCCTCCTGAAGTGTTTGGATCACTTGAACCACACTGCACTTTGACAGCATTTCATATTTTAGTTTTTTGGCCAGGCACGATGGCTCACGCCTATAATCCCAGCACTTTGGGAGGTTGAGGTCAGCGGATCTCCTGAGGTCAGGAGTTCGAGACCAGCCTGGCCAACATGGTGAAACCTTGTCTCTACTAAAATAAAAAAATTAGCTGGTCATGGTGGCAGGCACCTGTAATCCCAGCTACCTGGAAGGCTGAGGCAGGAGAATTGCTTGAACCTAGGAGGCAGAGGTCAGCGAGCCGAGATCACGCTGTTGCACTGCAGCCTGGGCGACAAGAACAAGACTCTGTCTCAAAAAAAAAAAAAAGAAAAAGAAAAAAGAAAAAAAAAATTACTCAAATTATTTCCTATGTTGGAAGACAAACTTAGTAGCTGGGTATGGATTGGCCGGACCCAGGGCTGAGAAGTAGCATATTAAATGAAGTTTTTAATATGCTGTATAACAGGTTGTTAACTGTTGTAGAGCAGTACTACCCAGTGTACTCTAGTTTGTTACAAGAGAAGCCTGTGTTAGAATGCAAATGGACAATTTTTTTTTTTTTTTTTTTTTTTTTTTTTTTTTTTTTTGAGGAGATCTTGGTTATGGAGGGATGACAGCTGGCTCAAAATGTTGGCTTGGTTGGCCGGGCGCGGTGGCTCAAGCCTGTAATCCCAGCACTTTGGGAGGCCGAGACGTGCGGATCACGAGGTCAGGAGATCGAGACCATCCTGGCTAATACGGTGAAACCCCGTCTCTACTAAAAAATACAAAAAACTAGCCGGGCGACGAGGCGGGCGCCTGTAGTCCCAGCTACTCGGGAGGCTGAGACAGGAGAATGGCGTGAACCCGGGAGGCGGAGCTTGCAGTGAGCTGAGAGCCGGCCACTGCACTCCAGCCTGGGAGGCAGAGCAAGACTCCGTCTCAAAAAAAAAAAAAAAAAAAAAAAAAAAAAAATGTTGGCTTGGTGATACAGTTTATGTTATGGCATATGCCCCTTATTTTATCACAAACAACTGCGTGCTTGGTTATACCAATCTCAGGAGTATTTTAACGAATATTGGTTGTGTCTAACAATTCCAGGAAGCATTCTTCTCTGTATTTAGTATATGTGATATCAGAATGCATCTTAAGATTGTTGTCAGAATGTAGGTTCATGATTCATTTTAGGTGTTAAATGTAGCCTGCTTTATATGTGGCTGGCATATGCTCTGAAAACATTCTAAAATAAGCAGGGTGTGATGGGGTGTGCTGTAGTCCTTGGCAGTCTCTAGTGGCTGAGAAGGAAGGATGATCACTTAAGTTTAGGAGTTCAAGACCAGCCTGGAAACATAGTGTGAGACTCTGTCTCAAAAAAAAAAAAAACTCTAAATAAAATTATTTTCATTGTGGTTTTATACACACACATTGGGCGTTTCAACCATTTTTTTTAACCATTTTTAAAGTGTACAGTTCAGTGCTATTAATTACATTTATAATGATGGAATAATCATCCCCACTAATCATTTCAAGAAGTATTCATTGTCTCATATAGAAACTGTACTCTGAGATGGACTCTCGCTCTGTTGCCCAGGCTGGAGTGCAGTGGTGCAGTCTCGGCTAACTGCAAGCTCTGCCTCCTGGGTTCATGCCATTCTCCTGCCTCAGCCTTCCAAGTGGCTGGGACTATAGGGGCCCGCTACCGTGCCTGGCTCATTTTTTGTATGTTTAGTAGAGGTGGGGTTTCACTATGTCAGCCAGGATGGTCTCAATCTCCTGGCTTTGTGATCTGCCTGCCTCGGCCTCCCAAAGTGCTGGGATTACAGACATGAGCCTCTGCGCCCAGCCAGAAACTGTACTCTTGAAGGTGTAACCCCCTAATTTCCTGCAGGCCCTTGGTAAAATGTAATCTACTTCCTCTCTATGAATTTTACGTATCCTAGATGCCTCCTATTAAGTTGATCCTTATGTAGGGTAGTATTTTTATCACTCTAAACTTTGACATTAGTTATGCAAATGGAAGGCGTGTGTCTTTAAACTGCTGTGTATTAACTCTGTGACATGCATTTTGTCTTCTAGGCAGAGAAAAACAGAGCTGCAGCAATGGCAAACAATTTACAAAAGGGAAGTGCTGGACCTATGAGGCTTTATGTGGGCTCATTACACTTCAACATAACTGAAGATATGCTTCGTGGGATCTTTGAGCCTTTTGGAAGGGTAAGTCCACAGTCTTCAGTGAATCTTCAGTAGGTTGTTGATCTGAGTATAACTACATAATTTCTGTATGTCTTCCTTGTGTCTGGCATTGTGGTCTTGAGCTCAGTTCAGAACAGCTTGGATTTTGTTCTGGAGGACTTTTCTGTGCTATATACCTAAACCAAGGGTGTCTAACTAGTTTTGTGTTAAGGAGATACAGTTTCCAAGACTGTTCTGTCACTGTGAGCAATGAACCTTTTCCACTCAGTAATTTTAGCAAAAGGCGTAAATTTAAAAGGAGCTAGATAGAACAAATAAAATTTAACTTTTAAAAATGGATTCACCGGCTGGGTGCAGTGGCTTACACCTGTAATCCCATCTATTTGGGAGGCCGAGGCAGGTGGATTGCTTGAGGTCAGGAGTTTGAGACCAGCTTGGCCAGTGTGGTGAAACCTTGTCTGTACTAAAAATACAAAAAGAAAGAAAAGAAAAAGAATAATCATAGATATTTGAGAAATCTACGTACCATATAAAAATGAACATCAGGGCCTGGCGTGGTGGCTCATGTCTGTAATCCCAGCACTTTGGGAGGCCAAGGCGGGTGGATCAAGAGGTCAGGAGATCGAGACCATCCTGGCGAACACGGTAAAACCCCATCTCTACTAAAAAAAAATACGAAAAAATTAGCCGGGCGTGGTGGTGGGCACCTGTAGTATAGCTGCTCGGGAGGCTGAGGCAGGAGAATGGCGTGAGCCTGGGAGGCAGAGGTTGCAGTGAGCCGAGATCGTGCCACTGCACTCCATCCAGCCTGGGCGACAGAGCGAGACTCCATCAAAAAAAAAAAAAAAAATCAGAGAACAGTTGATATTTAAATTAGTTACTTTAGAGTATGGTTTGTCAAACTGTTGCTTAAATTTTGAGATGGGAGTTTCACTCTTTTTCCCTAGGCTGGAGTGCAGTGGCGCAATCTCGGTTCACTGTATCCTCTGCCTCCCGGGTTCAATTGATTCTCCTGCCTCAGCCTCCTGAATAGCTGGGATTACAGACTCCGACCACCACACCCACCTAATTTTTTGTATTTTTGGTAGAGACTGGGTTTCTCCATGTTGATCAGGTTGGTCTCGAACTCCGGACCTCAGGTGATCTACCCGCCTCGGTCTCCTGAAGTGTTGTGATTACAAGCATGAGCCACTGTGCCCAGACCCATTTTAGGTTGTCATTGCCATACGGACTTGTTGCAAGTGCTCACCTCTCCTCCAAACGCTGTAAGCTGTTAAGAAAATGAGTATGGGCAGGGCACAGTGACTCAACCTCTGCCTCCAGGTTCAAGCGATTCTCCTGCTTCAGCATTCTGAGTAGCTGGGCGTACAGGCATGCGCCACTAAGCCCAATTTTTGTATTTTTGGTGGAGACCTGATTTCGCCATGTTGTTGGATACCTGTTTCA
This sequence comes from Rhinopithecus roxellana, assembly GCF_007565055.1. Classification (NCBI taxonomy): domain Eukaryota; kingdom Metazoa; phylum Chordata; class Mammalia; order Primates; family Cercopithecidae; genus Rhinopithecus; species Rhinopithecus roxellana. The sequence goes on along the minus strand of NC_044561.1, from coordinate 108,082,660 downwards.
CCTGGTCTCAGCACTTTGTGATCCCAGCACTTTGGGGGGCTGAGTTGGGTGGATCACTTGAGGTCAGGAATTCGAGACCAGCCTGGCCAACATGGTGAAACCTCGTCTCTGCTAAAAATGCAAAAATTAGCCGGGCTTGGTGGCATATGCCTGTAGTTCCAGCTTACTACTCTGGAGGCTCAGGCAGGAGAAACATTTATAAAACAAGTCAAGCTGGAGTTGGTCCATAGGGTATATGTAGTTTGCTTACCTTTGCCTTAGAACAATTAGTCTGTATTAAGTGCCCAACTCCATTAAACATTAAACATTATATAGCAGCTTTAATAAGAAGCCCTTTTTATTTATTTTTATTTTTATGTATTTATTTTTTTTTTGAGACAGAGTCTTGCTCTGTCGCCCAGGCTGGAGTGCAGCGGCCAGATCTCAGCTCACTGCAAGCTCCGCTTCCCAGGTTCCCACCATTCTCACCTCCCGAGTAGCTGGGACTACAGGTGCCCGCCACCTCGCCCGGCTAGATTTTTGTATTTTTTAGTAGAGACGGGGTTTCACCGTGTTAGCCAGGATGGTCTCGATCTCCTGACCTCGTGATCCGCCCGTCTCGGCCTCCCAAAGTGCTGGGATTACAGGCTTGAGCCACCGCGCCCGGCCGAAGCCCTTTTTAAAGGTTTAATTTTTTGGAGTCTGAGTCTTGCACTGTCGCCCAGGTTGGAGTGCAGTAGCACAATCTTGGTTCACTGCAACCTCTGCCTCCCAGGTTCTAATGATTCTTATACAGCTTCCCTAGCAGCTGGGATTATAGGTGCATGCCGCCACACCTGGCTTTTTTTTTTTGAGACGGAGTATCACTTTTGTTGCCCAGGCTGGAGTGCAGTGGCATGACCTCAGCTCACCACAACTCCCGTCTCCTGGGTTCAAGCGATTCTCCTGCCTCAGCCTCCCAAGTAGCTGGGATTACAGGCATTCACCTCCACGCCCTACTCATTTTGTATTTTTAATAGAGACAGGGTTTCTCCATGTTGGCAAGACTGGTCTCGAACTCCCGGCCTCTGGTGATTCGCCCTCCTCAGCCTCCCGAAATGGTGGGATTACAGGCGTGAGCCACTGAGCCCGACCTTATTTTTTTTGTTTTAGTGGAGACGGGGTTTCACCATGGTGCCCAGGCTGGTCTCGAACTCCTGAGCTCAGGCAGTCTGCCTACATCAGCCTCCCAAAATGCTGGGATTACAGGTGTGAGCCACCAAGCCCAGTCTAAATGTTTTATATTGTTTATTTTTTGCTGACTAATGCTCCTAGAATATTTTATCCATATCATATATAGCCCTACTTCATACACGACTACCCCTTTTCTAGAGGCAGCCCTTATCTGTTTTTTTTTTTTTTTAAACATCCTTCCATAGACATTCTGTGGCTTAGCAAATACTAGCAAATAAACTTTGCTTCTTTTTTTTTAAATTTTGGTAAAATATACTTAACATTAAAAGTTCCTTCCTTATTTGAGATAGAGTCTCCGTCTGTGACTCTGACTGGAGTGCAACAGCATGATGCAAGCTCACTGTCCACCTCCTTAACATGCGATCCTCATGTCTCCCAAAGTGCTGGGATTATAGACCTAAGCCAACCCACCTGGCTGGATGCTCTGTTTTAGTTTTTCACTCCTTTTTTTTTTATGGACAGCTTAATTGGGAAATTGTGTTACAATTCACTGATTGAAAGTAAACTTAATGGTTTTTAGTTAGTACCATTCACAGAATGGTGCAGTTAACACCAAATTCATTGGAATAACTTTTAGTTACTCCATTTTTACAATTCTGCCTGGTATAATTGGAAATTACTGCTTGGTGTTATTAGCATAGTGGGAAGGAAACATTGATTTTGTTTCTACCTTCTAATGGTAATTTACGATGGATTTCTGGTTTTCAGTGGTTTAGTATTGATGTAAAAGATAATCTTAGTTTAAAATCATGTTTTTTTTTTCTCCCATCTCTGCTCCCCAATGCATAATTTCTTGCCTGGGAAGTTTCTAGAGTCTGTTTTTGTTTGAGACCAAGTCTCACTCTGTTGCCCAATCTGGAGTACAGTGGCATGGTCTGGGCTTGTTGCAGCCTCTGCCTCCCGGGTTCAAGCGATTCTCCTGCTTCAGCATTCTGAGTAGCTGGGCGTACAGGCATGCGCCGCTAAGCCCAGACAATTTTTGTATTTTTGGTGGAGACCTGATTTCTCCATGTTGGTGGATACCTGTTTCACCTGGTCCCAAACTCCTGACCTCAGGTGATTCGCCTCCTTCAGCCTCCCAAAATGCTGGGATTACAGGTGCCAGCCACCACACCCAGCCTAATTTTTTTCATTTTAAATATAAAATTATAGTTTATAGACTTCAAAAAGACTTCTTGGTGACGAGGTTTTGTGATAAGTCTTCTGTTTTGGAGGATGAGGAGACTAGTAGATTTTTAAAACCATGTCTCAGGGAATAAAGTAGTTTTGTACTCTGCTTTTGAGTTAAATAGTAATTATGCTTTTCAATTATAGATTGAAAGTATCCAGCTGATGATGGACAGTGAAACTGGTCGATCCAAGGGATATGGATTTATTACAGTAAGTAATTACCATAATTACATTACTTAGGTTTTTTTTCTTCTTCTTTTAACTGTATTTGCTGTGTTGCAAATCAGATCAGTCTCTAGTTCCTGGCCTTAAGTGACGTCCTACCTTAGCCTTCCAAGTTGCTGGGATTTACAGGACTGAGCCTCTGTGTCTGATCAAAAAAAGTTTTTTTCACAGCAAATTTTAATATGCCCTTGTAACAAAAGGCAGGCACAGCTCACACATGAATGTGAAAACCAAATCATCACACTTAGGAACTCCTAAAATTTTTTGATCTAAGTTGCATAGGAAAAGTACAATAATAGTTAATAATGATGGGGAAGGCAGCATGTTTAATATTTTCAAGTGATTTAAATTTAGTTTTTGTGGCTGGGCGCGGTGGTTCACGCCTGTAATCCCAGCACTTTGGGAGGCCAAGGCGGGTGGATCACCTGAGGTTAGAAGTTTGAGACCAGCATGGCCAGCATGGTAGAACCCTATCTCTACTAAAAGTACAAAAAGTAGCCAGACATGGTGATGGGTGCCTGTAATCCCAGCTGCTTAGGAGGCTGAGGCAGGAGAGTCACTTGAATCTGGGAGGCGGAGGTTGCAGTGAGCCAAGATCGCACCACTGCACTCCAGCCTGGGGGACAAGAGCGAGACTCCGTCTCAAAAAAGAAATTTTCGCACAGTTGCTACTTTTTAGTAAGCAGTGGTTACCATTTATTATATAATGAAAGTTTTTTAAACGATGTGTTAGTCCATTGTGTGTTCCTATAAAGTAATACTGAAGACTGGATAATTTATAAAGAAAAATTATAAAGACAGGTCTCACTATGTTGGTTAGGTTGGTGTCAAACTCCTGAGCTCAAGTGATCTCCCGCCTCAGCCTCTCAAAGTGCTGGGATTATATGCATGAAGCTCTGCTTCTGGCTTTAATTTTTAATTAATTAACTTGTTTTTTCATGAGCTAGAGTCTCGCTCTGTTGCCTAGGCTGTAGTGCAGTTGAGACCAGCCTGGCCAACATGGCGAAACCCCATCTCTACTAAAAATACAAAATTAGCTGGGCATGGTGGTGCTTGACTGTAATCCCAGCTACTTGTGAGGCGAGGCAGGAGAATTCCTTAAACTCAGGATGTGGAGATTGCAGTGAGCCAAGATTGTGCTATTGTGCTCCAGCGCTCCAGCCTGGGCAACAGAGTAAGACTATGCCTCGAAAAAAAATAAAACTAAAAATAAATAAATATAAAATAATATAAGAAAATAGGTTTATTACGTTCTGCAGGCCATATAAACATGACACTAAGAGCTGCTCAGATTCTGTGGTGGCCTCAGGAAACTGTTAATCGTGCTTCACAAAGCCTTTACTTGTGGTTATTTCTTGGAGGAGCAGGTGTGTCACTTGGAGAAAGGGAGGAGGAGAGAGGAAGACGTCCTGTGAAGTAACAGAGCAAGAACCCTTGCCCATTAGCAGGGGGAGTGCACCAAGCCATTCATGAGGGATCTGCCTTTTCATACTTTTTGTCAAGTCACACCTTCCACAGTGGGGATCCATTTCAACATGAGGTTTAGAGGGGACAAGGATCCAAACTATATTACTGTGTTCCTATTATCCTTTAATATATTCTATATATACATATATATAGGATGTATATAGATGGTCAGCCAGATAGTCATATAGTTGAATGTTTTATACTTCTTTTTTTTTTTTGTTGAGACGGAGTCTCCCTCTGTCGCCCAGGCTGGAGTGCAGTGGCCGGATCTCAGCTCACTGCAAGCTCCGCCTCCCGGGTTTACGCCGTTCTCCTGCCTCCTGTGATCTCCTGCCTCCCGAGTAGCTGGGACTACAGGCGCCTGCCACCTCACCCGGCTAGTTTTTTGTATTTTTAGTAGAGACGGGGTTTCACCGTGTTAGCCAGGATGGTCTCGATCTCCTGACCTCGTGATCCGCCTGTCTCGGCCTCCCAAAGTGCTGGGATTACAGGCTTGAGCCACCGCGCCCGGCCGAATGTTTTATACTTCTATCTCTAATAACCTTTTGACACATTGTTAACAAATAAATGAAGGTCTGCTAACAATCCTTTTTTACTTAAGATCCTTTTTTTTAATGTACATACCTCACAACCAAGACTAGAATTGTTTTATCAAAAATGATTTTGGGCTGTGTGTGGTGGCTCATGCCTGTAATCCCAGCAGTTTGGGAAGCTGAGAGGGGTGGATCACCTGAGGTCAGGAGATTGAGACCATCCTGGCCAACATGGTGCAACCCCGTCTGTACTAAAAATACAAAAAATTAGCTGGGCGTGTTGGCGGGTGCCTGTAATCCTAGCAACTAGGGAGGGTGAGGAAGAATTGCCTAAACCCGGGACTCAGAGGTTGCAGTGCACTGAGTTGGCACCACTGCCCTCCAGCCTGGGTGACAGAGCAAGAATCTTGTCTCAAAAATTTTTTTTTAAAAAAGTGTTTTTGGCTAGCCATGGCTGCCCTGTCTTAGTAGGGTTATGAGGTGACAGTTGAAGTAATTGTAAGAAGATTTAAGAAGATAATGCCTTTTACTTTTAAAAGCGAAGTGTTTTTATGTATTAACATCTCATTATGAAACTTATACATGATGGTACTTTTTCAGATGTGTGAGCTCTGTAATCTTTTAAGGTCCTGGAAACTTTTTTTTTTTTTTTTTTTTGAGACGAAGTCTCGCTCAGTCGCCCAGGCTGGAGTGCAGTGGTGTGATCTCGGCTCACTGCAAGCTCCGCCTCCCGGGTTCAGGCCATTCTCCTGCCTCAGCCTCCCAAGGAGCTGGGACTACAGGTGCCCGCCGCCTTGCCTGGCTAATTTTTTGCATTTTTAGTAGAGACGGGGTTTCACTGTGTTAGCCAGGATGGTCTCGATCTCCTGACCTTGTGATCCGCCCGCCTTTGCCTCCCGAAGTGCTGGTATTACAGGTGTGAGCCACCGCGTCCGGCCTGGAAACAGTATTTTTGAAAGTACATTATGTATCTCTTATCGGGAAATTAAAATTGTTGACTTATATCTACATTTCAATAAAATGTAAGCCTGTTGCCGTGTTGATAGTGAATCTGTTTAACTTGTCGTGGGGCTGTTACCTACCTCAGTGAACTGGTGAAAGGAGAAAATTATGAAACATAGCTCACCAATTTTATTTTTTTATTCTAGTAACTTTAGTGTGGATATTTTCCACCTTTTTTCCTCCAAGTAAGCCATTGTGGGTATATGTGTAAATCAGAATTTTATATATATGTAATTTATATCAAGTTATGTATTTAATTGCTTATATAAAAGTAGTGTTATATATGTGAGGATTATATTGACTTTCGTCAGTGGGCACATTTTTATTAGAAAAGTACTAAATTCTACCTCAGGTGTTCTGCCTGCCTCGGCCTCCCAAACTGCTGAGATTACAGGTGGGAGCCACTGCACCCAGCCAGTTTTCACATTTTCTAACCACGATCCCATGTTCTCAAATATAAAGCTGTCATTACTGGTAATATCTTTTATGTAAACTACTGCATCAACAAGCCTAATTTAATTTGCTTATGTCATCTTCATGTGTGTTATGTTTGCTACTTACCACTTGAAAATTCTACCTTAGTATTCAGGAGTAATTATTGAATATACTAAAAATATATTTATATTTTAAAGTATAGTTTATATTTTAAAAACTAAAACACTGTCTCTTGTCCCCGCCTCCCCCATCATATAGTTTTCTGATTCAGAATGTGCCAAAAAGGCTTTGGAACAACTTAATGGATTTGAACTAGCAGGAAGGCCAATGAAAGTTGGTCATGTTACTGAACGTACTGATGCTTCGAGTGCTAGTTCATTTTTGGACAGTGATGAACTGGAAAGGACTGGAATTGATTTGGGAACAACTGGTCGTCTTCAGTTAATGGCAAGACTTGCAGAGGGTAAGTTCCTTGCTACTACGAATGATTTACTGTAGGTATTGTAATGGAAAAGAAAGGTAGCCATGCAAACTAAGAAATGGAAAAAGATTTATCTTGTTTTGTAGTTGGTGTTATCCTTAGGCACACTGCGTGTTATTTTATAGATGATGTGCCTTGTATTAATGTGTGGAAATCTATATTATGTGTTTTGAACGCCACAGCATAATTTGCAGGATTTCCTTTATGTAGTGTTTATATGTCATACTTAGGAAATTACAAGTTTTTCTTTTTGTAATTTCTTATTTTTTGATGCAGGGTCTGGCTCTGTTGCCCAATCTGGAGTGCAGTTGTGCGATTCTGGCTCACTGCAACCTCTGCCTCTTTGGCTGAAGCCATCCTCCCACCCTAACCTCTAAATAGCTGGGACTAATAGTAGTAAACCACCACCACCATGCCTGGCTAATTTCTGTTTTTTTTTGTTTGTTTGTTTGTTTGTTGTTGGTTGGTTGTTTTTAAGAGATGGGGTTTCTGCCGGGTGCAGTGGGTCACAACTGTAATCCCAGCACTTTGGTAGGCCGTGGCAGGTGGATTACCTGAAGTCAGGAGTTCGAGACCAGCCTGACCAACGTGGAGAAACCCTGTCTCTACTAAAAATACAAAATTAACTGGGCATGGTGGCGCATGCCTGTAATTTCAGCTGCTCAGGAGGCTGAGGCAGGAGAATCACTTGAACCTGGGAGGGGGAGGTTGCAGTGAGCTGGGATTGCGCCATTGCACTCCAGCCTGTGCAACAAGAGTGATAGTCCATCTCAAAAATATATATATATATAGAGAGAGAGAGAGAGAGATGGAGTTTCACAATTGTTGCCCAGGTTGGTCTCGATCTCTGTTTAAGTGAACCACCTCCCTGAGTGCCAGCTAAGATAACAGGCGTAAACCACTACACTCGGCCCTCCTCACAGTTTGTTTTAGTGAAGTGATCATGATATTAACCACCCAGGAAACTTCGTTTCTCTGCTCTCAACATAGTAAGAACTTTAAGACTATTCTTTTACAGGTACAGGTTTGCAGATTCCACCAGCAGCACAGCAAGCTCTACAGATGAGTGGCTCTTTGGCATTTGGTGCTGTGGCAGGTAGGAATTGAATCTTTTCTAATTTTAAATCATTGTTTTTTTCATCTAATTCGAAAATTTTCCAAATTTTTACATTCAAAAGGACTTACTGAGAATTCAATTCATCAAGTACTTATAACCTGTTAGTTTCTAGTCTTCTATTTAAGGAAGTGGAGATGTAAGCTAGAATTAACCATGCATCAAAATGAGCTGTCAGGACAATTTTAAACCCTGCACCCCAGTTTTTAGTTGAAATTAATTGACATATTTTAAATTAAATTAAGTGATAAATTTTAAAATATATCACTTTTATTGAATACTACAAGGTCTATATTGTTTGATCGAAAAACATATTTGTTGTAATATTCGAATTCAGAAAATACTAGAGGCATTTAAAAAAGCTTTACTTAAAACTATTGTAGTAGAGTGTAGAGACAGTTATTTTTCTTAATAGTACATACAAATTTAAGATCATGAATTGGGAGATGGAGATTTTGGAGACAACAGGAAAAGAAGGGTGAATTGACATTTTTACAATTGTGTAAAAAGGGATTTAGTTTATAAAACACTCATTCCCCCATGCACCCCTCCCCACCTTTTTAAATTTATTTTTTATTTTTATTTTTAATGACAGTTGACTTGCTCTGTTGCCCAGGCTGGAGTGCAGTGGTGCAGTCTCGGCTCACTGCAACCTCCGCCTCTTGGGTTCAAGCAATTCTTGTGCCTCAGCCTCCCGAGTAGCAGGGATATTTTTAGTAGAGATGGGGATTCACCATGTTGGCCAGGCTGGTCTTGAACGCCTTACCTCAAGTGATGTGCCTGCCTTGGCCTCCCAAAGTGCTGGGATTACAGATGTGAGCCACTGCGTTGGGCCTTCATGCCTTAATTACCTGTAACTTCTACGTTGACCCAAATCTAGGAGATAGGATAGGATTTAATTTTGAAATGTCAAAGACATGCCTTTAGAACATTATAAGAGGAACCTTGTAGTGTAGAGACCCGCCCGCCTCAACCTCCAAAATCCTGGGCTACAGGCATGAGCCGCCTCACCTGGCTGGTCCTTTGACCTTATATACGAAGTGAGACTGTAACTCAGAAGATATATTTTAGACCCTGGTAGTACTGCATCTGAATGTATGGAGAGGTCCTGTGGTTGCTTCATGACTTTCTTCGAAATTGAAGGCTCAATATTTAATTAAAGTAGATCATTTCTGTTCTTACATTTATTTTTTCACTGCTTTGTCTTCTTAGTGGATGTTCTTAAGTGTGTGAGTACCTTTAGAAAACCTGCCTTTGGTTTCATTTCCTTTCTATCAAATTGTATGACTTATCTTGAAATTTGACAAGCAGTTACTCCCTAGAATTTCTGACAACGATGCCAGTTTATACTTAAAAGAAGAATCAACCAGTAAGGCATTTGTGTATTTAACAGTCATTTGATCCCTCCTTAAGTTATTCCATTGGATTAATACATATTTTGAGTTTATAGTGTTAGCGCTTTGATCCTTTATAGTGAATAATTGTCAATTGCTACTTGCTCTAATTGATACTAAATTCATTAGAGAATTATACCCTATTATTGCAGTTTAAAAGGTTTTTTTTGGTTTTGTTTTTTTAACTAGAAAACTGTTTACCTATTTTGCTTCCCGTTGTTCATATTGTTCTTTGACAATTTAGAAAATTTTTAGTTCCTGTTATAGGTATTCCACTAAAGGGTGGTGAAAGATTTGTTCGTGCCTTCAGGGAATTGATACAGTGACAAAAAAGGTCATTTATAGACAATTACTGTTACACCCTGGATGCTGTATCAGATACCTTGATTTGCTCTGAATATCTTCAGTTAACTGAAGATAATCCTCTGTTAAATATCAGTTCTACCGTCAGCCATTATTTCTTTTATTATGTATGACTGTACCTCTCGGGTTCTTTCTTATCGTATAGTTTATATTAAGATTGTTTGAATGTAGGCAGCTAAAATCCTAAAGCTCCATATGGATTCCTGATAATAGTCCCTACCCTTTATCTATGTATCTTGTTATATTCTCTTTTTTAGTGCTGGTGGTAGAGATGATTTTAAAGATCATTTTGTTTTATTAGACTTACTATAAATTTCTTCTGCATTAATAACACTCATGTTTTAGGTGAATATCTGTGTAACTGATGTTTTTCTCCAGATGGTGGTCATTAAAATACTACATATAACCTGTTGAAATAAAATTGTTGAGTGTTCACTGTGTTTGAGACCCTTGTCCCCTAAGTCTTTTAAAGCTATTGGGTGAAACCAGGGGTGGATCATCACTATATCCACATTATTTTATTCTGCCAGTTTGATAGGCCCTTTCTAAGATAGGTTAGAGTCTTTATCTTTATGAAACCCATGCTTTATTTTTTACTTTGTCACAAATGATATGACAAATCATTTTTGAAATTATGATTGGGTTGATAGACAAAATAGCATGGATTTCTGATATCTATAAATTTTTTCCCATTTTAGGAAAAAAAAGACAAATTGTGTTATTACTTAAAGTTTATTGATACTGTTCACATGGTCATGTCTTCAAGTTCCTTCAGTATACACCAGTTACATTCCTTCAGCTCCCTGAGATACCAATTTTGAGCACCTGGGACCCAGGTATTTTATCCTGATACAACTTGGGCTGCAGATCCCGGTACTTTTTTGCCCATGTTTTATGATCGTTTTCTGTCCCCAGCAAGAAACCCGTATATGTGGTAATAAAGTGTTGAAATTGAATCAGATTTTAATGAAAATTAGGTTACTGAATCAAAATTTTGATGTTGTATATTTCTATCAAAAGAACTTCAGGAGAGCATTATAGCACTGTGGCAGACTTAATCTTCAGGCTTGCCACTGTTGCACTCTGTAGCAGCTTTAAGATGGCGTCCACTGTAGAAATCTAACGATTATATGAGAAAATATATTGGTCACATCCCTCTTATTTTTAATACTGATTGATTTTCCTAAACTTCATAGCTTGTAAGAAAACTCCAGAGATTTTTATGCCTGCCTTGCTAAATTTTTACACTAGGCCAGGAAATCATTAATCAAGTTGACCCATTATGGGCTAGATTTGACAAGTTAAATCTTTGAAAAGTCCTTAAAAAATAATATATACATACTGTTGGAATGGTATATTTCCCAATGGTGATGTTCTTCCTAAATTGGGAAATCATTGAAACTGTTACAGCTTTTTATGTGCACTATTTACAATTTTACAATATCCTTCTAAAGTGTTAAGTACTATGGTCACTAAAAATACAAATACTTGTATTTCCTCCCAAGTACTTGGAATTGAATTCTCAAGATCAGGGTTTTTCAGTCATTTTCTGACCGGTGTGCTTCCCTTTCCCCATTTCCCATTATTCCCAGCTGTATAGTAGTGTAGTGGAATTCACTTGAGGTATGGAAGAGTAGTTTAGTCTAGGAAGAGAGAGAGAAAAGTAAGTTTCCCAGGATAAGCGGGGGAAAAAAGGCCCCAAAGCCTTGTCAATGAGGAATGGGGAAGGAGGTTTTGCTGCCAGGTTTTACTAAGTACATTTCAATAAACCCTGCTGTTGTAGTCCTCTTTTATTAATGCTTTCTTGACATTTACCCTGTTAGTTGAGGCTCTTCATTGTTCCTGCACTGAGCTGTAGAATTCTCTTTTGTTATAGATTTGCAAACAAGACTTTCCCAGCAGACTGAAGGTGAGTTGAAGTGTTTCTATTTTTTATTTTTGCCTTTGAAATAGAATTAAATGTAGTAAGACAGTTTTCTGTATTTATTGTCATATTTTTATACCAGTAATTTGGACTGAATTTTGACACAATGGCACATAGTGGTATATTCATAGTAATCTGTCTATATTTCAGAAGACCTAACCCAAATTAATGGACTTAAAAAAAAATCAAAATAACAATTTTTTTTTGCTTTAGTTTGCTTAAAATTTTCAGCCTTGTTTTTGTTTTATGCCTGTGTGTTCTGAGTGTTGATAAGTTGCATATAGAAGTCAGGAAATGAAGTATTTTCTTGTTAACGAGTAGGCAAGTATTTTATTTTATTTTATTTTATTTATTTATTTTTTTTTGAGACGGAGTCTTGCTCTGTCGCCCAGGCTGGAGTGCAGTGGCTGGTCTCAGCTCACTGCAAGCTCCGCCTCCCGGGTTCACGCTATTCTCCTGCCTCAGCCTCCGGAGCAGCTGGGACTACAGGCGCCCGCCACCTCGCCCGGCTAGTTTTTTTTTGTATTTTTTAGTAGAGACGGGGTTTCACCGTGTTAGCCAGGATGGTCTCGATCTCCTGACCTCGTGATCCGCCCGTCTCGGCCTCCCAAAGTGCTGGGATTACAGGCTTGAGCCACTGCGCCCGGCCGGCAAAAGTATTTTAGAACATGGAATCTGGAAGTTGTGTCAGTATAAAATTACGAATCATGCTATAAAACTCACCTTTTTTTGCTGAAGACATAGTACTCAGTGATTTATTTAAGCCAGTACCAAGCAATAAGAGGTTTATCCAAACTTAAATTACAAGCATATTTCAGAGCAACCATTCATTAAGTAGGCTATGATTTCTTGTTTTTAGTTATCACTAAATCTCTGTTGCTTGACATGAGCATTTTGCTATTAATGTAAGTTCTGTATCTTTTGTCGGAGTATGCTTAATGTTTAGGGAAATGATTATGAGAAAGATATGTCATGTTCCATCAGAGACAAGAATTAAATTTTTTTCACAAACAAGATGCTTCTACTCAGTGCTGTTTTGTTAAGAGATTTTAAAAAGATTTTCCCAGATTTACTGTGTTCTGCATTGATCTAGGTTGAACGTGAATATTTGTATAGTACGTTTTCTTAATATTTTTTAGTATTCATGGTATATAATCATACTAAACTTGAGAAACTGGAAGAATCAAGTCTTCCTCAGTTGCGTTTAGACTTTCTAGTTTTTTCAAGCATACTTCCATATCTTCTGTAAGCTATTCAGTGATCTTCATTTTTGCATAGTTATAATACACTCTCGAATCTTTTTTCCAGTAGAATTTGATGTTACATTAAAATTTTGTTTAAAATAAAACTTTATAAAAGAAAAAAATACTTGTATATTACAGAGAAGCTAAAGTACTTGTAATGCTACCAGAAAGTCATCATTTTATGATATATTTTATGCACAGCCCTAATTTCTCGGTGTAATAGTTTTGATACTTTAAGTGATCGTTTATTTTAATTACCGTAATTTCTAATGCACTGTTTTATCCTTAGCTTTGTTGTTATTATGTTTTGGAATGAAATTTGGTCAGATAATATGATTACGGTGAGTTCTGTAACAGCTACTGGTAATATTTTTGTAAATCACATGAAAGCATTGGAGCAACTGTCTTGGAAAATGCTCTTTAAACTTCAAACCCCAGTATGTTTTGGTAGTAGTGGATATTACACATATATGCTGCTCTTTTCAGTGTTCTTTTATTGTGCTAAAGCATCTTTTTTAAAACATTTATTAATAGGATTTATTTTTCTTAATAGGATTGTTATAATAGGATTTATTTTTCTAGGACATTGTCTTTAAACACTTGGATGATTTTATATGTCTTTTAATTCTTTTATAATTACAGTTTGTAGATTTAAAAAACTTCATGGGCAGAAAGCTGAGAGATAGGAAAGGATATAGATTTATTTGGCATTTCAAAGGATTTTGTTTTATTCCTTCTTATTCGGGTATTGAGATTTTGTCTGATCGAATTGATTTTGATAACACGTAAAGTTTAATTTCCCTGTTAAAAATAGGATTCTCAAATTTCTGAATGTCTGTTTCAAGTATTAGGTTACCTCAGTTTTCTGGCACCTAAAAGCTACTGATACATACTTTAGTAGCAATATTAAATAAGGTAAAATACTCCAGTGACATCCTAGTTACATGCTTGGGGTGGGTTTTTGGTTTCGTTTTAAAGTATTTATGAGGGATACTTTCATGCATTTTCCATGAAACTAATTTTTCTCTCTCTTTTTTTAGCTTCAGCTTTAGCTGCAGCTGCCTCTGTTCAGCCACTTGCAACACAATGTTTTCAACTCTCTAACATGTTTAACCCTCAAACGTAAGTAATGGACTTTATTCTTGATATTTCCTATCCAGATGTTAATAGAGTTGTTTTGAAAAGATATTTTCCATATATTTCTCTCTCTCTCTCTCTTTTTTTTTTTTTAAGATGTAGTTTCGCTCTTGTTGCCCAGGCAGGAGTGCAATGGCATGATCTTGGCTTACTGCTACCTCCGCCTCCTGGGTTCAAGCAGTTCTCCTGCCTCAGCCTCCCGAGTGGCTGGGATTACAGGCATGCGCCACGACACCCGGCTAATTTTGTAGTTTTAGTAGAGACAGGGTTTCACCATGTTGGTCAGACCAGTCTCAAGCTCCCAACCTGATGTGATCCACCCACCTCAGTCTCCCAAAGTGCTGGGATTACAGGCGTGAGTCACTGCGCCCGGCCTGGTATTTCCATATTTCATTTGAAACTGCATAGTTTTGATCCTTTTAAAATAATTTTTCAGACAGGCGTGGAAACTATGCCTAGCTAGTGATTAGGATACTAATAACTGTTAGCATTGGAATGCTAGTAACTATGCCCAGCTAGTGATTAGGATGCTATTTTTTTTAACTCTTCGCATTGGTTTTAAATATCGTATTTATAATATGGTACAGCCAATCAAAATGTAGATTTGTTTCAATTTCGATAAGTTACATTTCATATGACAGTTGTATGACTCTTTCATTCAAAGAGTCTTGAATTCTTTTCAAATTTATCTATAAAATGGTGATAAACTTTTGTAGTAAGTATCGTTTAATAGATAGCATTGAAGTATTTAACTTTTTTTGTTGGAGCCAGAGTCTCACTCCAGGTTGGAGTGCAGTGGCGCCACCGGCTTTATCTCAGCTCAGTGCAACCTCCATCTCCCAGGTTCAAGCAATTCTCATGCCTTCCAAGTAGCTGGGATTACAGGTGCACACCACCATGCCCAACTACTTTTGGGTTTTTAGTAGAGACAGGGTTTTCTCATGTTGGCCAGGCTGGTCTCGAACTCCTGACCTTAAGTGATCTGCTCGCTTCAGCCTCCGAAAGTGCTGGGATTACAGGCATGTGCCATGATGCCTGGCTGATTTTTGTATCTTCACAGTAGAGATGGGGTTTTGCCATGTTGGCCAGGCTGGTCTTGAACTCCTGACCTCAAGTGATGTGCCAGCCTCCCAAAGTGCTGGAATTACAGGCATGAGCTGCTGTGCCTGGCCCATTTAACTATTTAAAAGTCACTTTCGGGTTATGCGGAGTCATAAAATTAGGTTGGGATCAATGTTTTCTATCTTATTTGGCTTTGATTTTCCCCAGAACCCTATACCTTTTAACTTTTTTTTTTTTTTTTTGAGATGGAGTCACCTAGGCTGGAGTGCAGGGATTTGATATTGGCTCACTGCAACCTCTGCCTTCTGGGCTCAAGCGATTATCTTGCCTCAGCCTCCGGAATAGAAGGGATTACAGGCACCTGCTACCACTCCTGGCTAATTTTTGTATTTTCAGTATAGACCGGATTTCTCCATGATGGCCAGGCTGGTCTCAAACTCCTGACCTCTGGTGATCTGCCCACCTTGGCCTCCCAAAGTGCTGGGATTACAGGCATGAGTCACCATGCCCGGCCTCATTGAAAATTTATTGTTCAGGGCTGGGCACGGTGGCTCAAGCCTGTAATCCCAGCACTTTGGGAGGCCGAGACAGGCGGATCACAAGGTCAGGAGATCGAGACCATCCTGGCTAACACGGTGAAACCCCGTCTCTACTAAAAAAAATACAAAAAACTAGCCGAGCGAGGTGGCGGGTGCCGGTAGTCCCAGCTACTCAGGAGGCTGAGGCAGGAGAATGGCGTGAACCCGGGAGGCGGAGCTTGCAGTGAGCTGAGATCTGGCCACTGCACTCCAGCCCGGGCGACAGAGCGAGAGTCCGTCTCAAAAAAAAAAAAAAAAAAAAAAAAAATTTACTGTTCAATACCAGACTGCAGTGTTCTTTGGGAAAGAGACATTCTGTCAGTGTGCTTTTTTCCCCAGAGTATTTTTTTTAATTCATAGAATATTTAATTTTTTTGATACATTTGTAAATATATATAGTTTGTTTCAATAGTATTTAAGAGTCCTTAATACTTTCTTACAGAGAAGAAGAAGTTGGATGGGATACAGAGATTAAGGATGATGTGATTGAAGAATGTAATAAACATGGAGGAGTTATTCATATTTATGTTGACAAAAATTCAGCTCAGGTATTTTCATCTTTATGAATGATGTTAGGTTGTTTATCTCTACTTAATCTTCACACATGTGGTGCATGTTATGGTCACTGTCTTCCATTACAGTTTTTTTGTGTGTGTACCTGAAAGTAGCTTTAATATAGTTGCTAAATAAACCCTCCAAAATAAAAGAAAATCAGTAACAGTTTGATCAGGGTATGAGAGGAGTTTCTAGTAATGCTCAAAGCTTGCCGTGAAATCTTGGCATCTTGATTCATTCTTAGACTGCATATAAATCATACAGAAAAGATAAAACAGGGCACGTTTGGGAGCATAAGTCATTTTTCAATAAAATTCTGCTCATACTTACTAGCCAGTGGAACAATTATGGTAAACCATTTTGTGGTTATAGAGCACTAAGTTTCTACAGGCAACTTGAATAAACTTAACCTGGGTCCATTTCGTATACAGCAACATCTTTACCTTTTTTTCATTTTTTTCTGTGTTTTAGGGCAATGTGTATGTGAAGTGCCCATCAATTGCTGCAGCTATTGCTGCTGTCAATGCATTGCATGGCAGGTGGTTTGCTGGTGAGTTTGAATTTATTTTTTTGACTCGTTATTAGGACTCTAAAATGAAGACGTTAAACCCAACATGTCTGTTTCTTTCAATAGGTAAAATGATAACAGCAGCGTATGTACCTCTTCCAACTTACCACAACCTGTTTCCTGATTCTATGACAGCAACACAACTACTGGTTCCAAGTAGACGATGAAGGAAGATATAGTCCCTTATGTATATAGCTTTTTTTCTTTCTTGAGAATTCATCTTGAGTTATCTTTTATTTAGATAAAAATAAAGAGGCAAGGATCTACTGTCATTTGTATACAATTTCCTGTTACCTTGAAAAAATAAAAATGTTAACAGGAATGCAGTGTGCTCATTCTCCCTAAATAGTAAATCCCACTGTATACAAAACTGTTCTCTTGTTCTGCCTTTTAAAATGTTCATGTAGAAAATTAATGAACTATAGGAATAGCTCTAGGAGAACAAATGTGCTTTCTGTAAAAAGGCAGACCAGGGATGTAATGTTTTTACTGTTTCAGAAGCCTAACTTTTTACACAGAAGTTACATTTCACATTTCACTAATACTGATCTTTGGCTGATGGTTGAGCAGGTTTCTGAAATACACATCTAGTGTATGGAAATACAAGACAGCTAAAGGGCTGTTTGGTAGCATCTCATCTTGCATTCTGATCAATTGCCAAGAAAGGGAGATTTCAAAATTACAATATTTCTTGATGGTATCTTTTCAATTAATGTATCTGTAAAAGTTTCTTTGTAAATACTATGTGTTCTGGTGTGTCTTAAAATTCCAAACAAAATGATCCCTGCATTTCCTGAAGATGTTTAGTGAGAGTCTGGTAAGCAAAGCAGTCAGAAAGAAATAGGAAATGCAGAAATAGGTTTTGTCTGGTTGCATATAATCTTTGCTCTTTTTAAGCTCTGTGAGCTCTGAAATATATTTTTGGGTTACTTCAGTGTGTTTGACAAGACAGCTTGATATTTCTATCAAACAAATGACTTTCATATTGCAACAATCTTTGTAAGAACCACTCAAATAAAAGTCTCTTAAAAAGGCCACAGGAAATCTTCATTTTTCAAATGTTTTAAAGTTACAGAAATTTGAGAATAGAGTATTAGGTTCTTTTAGTCGCAATTCATTACTTTCCACTTGGGAAAATGTGACAAGTCTGCGGAAACTTGCCTTCACCTTGCCCCCCATGAATTCCTTTATGCCATTATAGTCTAGCCCTGTGTATTTTAGAAGAATATATCAAAACTGAGGGGTTTATGAAAAAGAAAAGCGAACAGCCGGGCCTTAAAACCTGGGCATTCTTGGTCTCCTGCATTGGGCATATTTGTGAAGAAAAGTTTCACCATTTACAACACATACTTAACAAAATGGCTTAACTTCAAACTGGTTTCCCAAATTGATATATCTGCATATATTACTGCATTAAGGGGTTTTCAGCTTTCATACTAGTTGGAAAGTAAGCCATCACCATTTATACTCAATTCTCTTCAACTGTTTGTATCCTGGTAAATCTTGAGTAGGCAATGCTGCTCCTAATTTACCTTCAAATACTGATTTCCTTACCTCATTTGTTCAACTTTTTTTTTTTTTGTTGGCATTCAAGCACAAGTTTTACAAACTTGGTTTATTTAAAGAGCTTGAGTTTGGGGGAGCATCAGAATTTCATATGAGTCATTTTGTTTGACATCCCATTGTTTTGGTGATTTAATTTGAATGGAAACTCCCAAAGTTCAATTTTTCTTTTTGAGACGGAGTCTTCTCTTTGGCCCAGGCTGGAGTGCAGTGATGTGATCTCGGCTCCATCTCCCAGATTCAAGCAATTCTCCCACCTCAGTCGCCTGAATAGCTGGGACAGGTGTGCACCATTGTGCCCAGCTAATTTTTGTATTTTTAGCAGAGACGGTTTTTGCCATGTTAGCCAGGCTGGTCTTGAACTGACCTCAAGTGATCCACCTGTCCTGGCCTCCCAAAGTGCTGGGATTACAGGCATGAGCCACTGCGCACAACCTCATTGAAAATTTCTCAATACCAGACCGCAGTGTTCTTTGGGGCAGAGACATTCTGTCAGTATGCTCTTTTTCCAAAGTATCCCCTGCTATCAATTTTTTCCTTGAACCAAGTCTTGACAGGAAACAAATCTGCTGTGTCATTGCTTTCTAGAGAACTGGACCAGCAAACATAGCCTTTAGTGGTTAATCTCATCTGTGCCAAAATTTAGTCACTACCACAGAGTGAAATTTGGTGTTTAAATAATGTTCAGAGGAAACGTGGTTAGAGTGTAGTAACTTGAATAGTGTTGTGCATGGAAAACAGGTCATTCTGAGTGAAACTGTTTATGTCCAATCAGTTCCTGAGTCAGCATCCCACTGGTTTGAAAATCTGTAGCTAATCTGGTAATGTCCTTAATTTCCTCCTGCCTGTCAGTATTTCAAAGTGTTCATTTAGTTTCTTTTATCTTTATAATAACACTGACTACCATCTTTGAAAGTTCTGTTTAAGAAATGCTTAATGGGCAATGCAGGTTAGTAACTCCAAGGTCTGCGTGGCCTAGGCAGGTGAGATGGACAATTGCCTCACTACAGAAGCTTTTTATCATCAAACTCTAGTAAGTTTTGTGGATGGCAAGCTATATAGATGGTTGATGACTGGTTAGAAAATCATCTGGAATTTAGCCAGTTAAGCTACAGAAGTGGCTGGTGTTTCTAATTTTTTTCCACAGTGGAAAAATTGTTTTGCTTTTTCTGATAAAGCCACTAGGTATATCTAAAGAACCTCGGGCCGGACATGGTGCCTTAGGCCTGTAATCCCAACACTGGGAGACGGAAGCGGGTGGATCACAAGGTCAAGAGTTCGAGACCAGCCTGGCCAACACAGTGAAACCCCATCTTTACTAAGAATACAAACTTTTTTTTGTTCTGAGATGGAGTCTCGCTCTGTCTCTCAGGCTGGAGTGCAGTGGCTCGATCTCAGCTCCCTGCAACCTCTACTTCCTGGGTTCAAGCGATTTTCCTGCCTCAGCCTCCCAAGTAGCTGGGACTACAGGCATGTGCCACCGCACCCGGCTTAAGAATACAAAACTTAGCTGGGCATGGTGGCGTGTGCCTGTTATCACAGCTACTCAGGAGGCTGAGGGAGGAGAATCGCTTGAACGCAGGAGGCAGAAGTTGCAGTGAGCTGAGATCATGCCACTGCACTCCAGCCTGGGCGACCAGGCAACCAACCAACCTCAGGATGAACAATGCTTTGGAAATAATGCAATGTGTGACCTTGAGGAAATTTTGTTAAAATGGTGATCGTAGTAACAAGCACAGAGTTGTACTAATTAGTTGACTAGTATCTATGGAAAGTACTAGACACTCCCAAGTTTTCCAATTCTGGATTAAGAGAGGCAGGCTTTAAGAAAGAGATAACACTGACTACTCAAAGACTTTCTTTTATTAGTACGTGGGCTGGGATTGATGGGAAGGGATAGATGTAGTGGGCAACCATGGTTAGCATCGGATGCCCATCCCAATGGCCATGAATGTGCCAAAGGTGCCGCCACTCTGCATCATGGTTTTCCCAATGCCGCCCATCAGCTCTCGACCCCGCATTCCGATCCTGAGGAGGAAACCAAGATGGGGCTATTTGGTAACAAAAATACCAGAAAAAGTATTAACTGCTCCTTTCCAATTTTTTGCTAACACTAGTCTAGCAACCGCTACATCTCATTTTCCACTTACTGGATATTACCTCTTACTATCTGGGGTAGGTAATGAGAAGGAAAAAGAGTCATCTGGGTCTCCAGGGAATTCTTCTAGCTGCCTTCAGTTTGTGGAAGGCAGCAGATGCAGTGTAAAATACATAGGCAGAGAAACCAGTTTTTTGGACTGGTGTTGCCTGCAGGTTAAATAAGACCCAATACAGACATCTGTCTTTTAGTTTCTTGGTGTTAATGATTTTGGAGTAAGGTTGGGGTTCAAGAACCACCTCTGCAATTTACACGTAGTGTGAAGTGTAAAATGGGCATCTCAATATTATTTACAGGATTTTGAAAACTACAGTATTTCGCACAGTGCTTAACATAGAGTAAGTGCTCGGTAAATGGTAATTTACAATCTGGAGATATAGCAATAACAGCTTCTAAATGTGAAAATGACTTTCAGAGTGTAAAGTTTGACTGCTTTATCTCTGTTGTATCCTGTATCCAGAATAGTAAAACCGTTGAACAAGTTTCTTTCCTCATGCGCAAGCAATAGTAGTAACCAGTTACTGAGCACTTAATATGTGCCAGATTTTGTGCAAAGTGTGCTGATCGAATTTTTAGAACTCTATAAGGTAGACGCTACTGTCTTCATTCTACACTTAAGGAAATCCAGTCTCCAACTTGCCTAAAGTCACCGAACCAGTAAGAAAAGGGCCAGAAAGCATTTTGACTCTAAAGCTCAAATTCTTAAGCACTGACCCTTCCAACCTGACCTTTCAGACTGAAGGTGGTTTGGAATGAGTCTGGCTCGCGATGGGACAGAGAGGGACGTCGAAAGGATTAGGAGGCTGTGTTCAGGCTCCAGACCGAATGGGGTAGGGCCGGAAAATCTGGTTGTCCTACCCAGAGATCACCGCCCGCGCCCCTCACCTGAGACAGGAAAAGGTGCCGAAGAGCGCCCCGGCCGCCATGCCCACGGCGCAACCCATCACGAAGCCCATCTTGACGCGGTCGAAGCAGCTTGGCTGGGACTGTCCGTAGGGACCCACGGCCACCGGCATCTGCGGGGGATAGGAAAGTGTGGGCCCAGGCGCTGGCCCAAGAGTCGGGCGGGGACGGAGGCGGCAGGCGGGAAGTGGGCCCAAGGGCTCGGGGGAAGTCAGGGAAGGAAAATCCATGGGTAACCCGACTCCAACACCCTCTTCGCGTTCCGACCCCGCGTCGCCCTGCGCCTACCTCACCTCGCTCGCGGCCTCGGTCGCTCAGCTCTACGTCTCTCACGGAAAACGACGGGGAGGGCGCTCGAGGCCCGATGAATCGCTTCCGGATCGCCGGGAAGCACTTCCGGGAGCCTGGGGCCCAGGACTGCAGCCGCTTCGGAAGGTGGGCTCTGCCAGCGGGACCATGCTGCTCCGAGCCGCTTGGAGGCGGGCGGCAGTGGCGGTGACAGCGGCTCCAGGGCCCAAGCCTGCGGCGCCCACTCGGGGGCTGCGCCTGCGCGGTACGCTCGGGTCCCGCTCTCCGGGAGGCGCGGACCTGTCCCCTCCGCGCGGCGACGCAACTGAATATTCCGGAGCCTTCCTGTCCACCCTGCTGCTCAGACTCTCTGACCCTTTCTCTCAAACGACACATCCCTCAAACTTTCTTAGGCGGGTCCCCGAACGGTTGACTCCGGCGCACCAGCCCTCGCACCCTGCGCGACAGGCCCCCAGAGCCATGGAGGCGCGTCCTTCAGACCGCTCCTGGCCAAGTTACAGATGCTGCTCTGGGCTCCCGTGCAGACCGTTAGCTTCGGTCAGAAGGGGCTGCACCTACTCTGGCTCCACGTTCCTTCTAAATGGCTTCGCCCTTTACAGTCTTCCTCCCTAGGAGACCATTTGAATATCACCTCAACAGCCCCTCTAGGAACCCTCCCTCCCTCTCCTTTACCTCCTTTTACAGGGTGTCAGGTATCTTCTGCTGTTTTCTTTCCATTGAGATTCGACCCCAGCATCCCTTACACTTATCACACCCCCAGCCAGATTTTTCCTTCTGCCCTTTGGATGCCATGCGTTCATAGTTGCCTTCGGTCTTACTTGGCCACTCGTTCCATTTTTTGTCAGTTGGAGACCATGCTCCTCAGTCGGCTGTTACCGCAGATACAACCGCTGCCCCGGAGGCGGGACCAGTGCTGCGACCTCTCTATATGGATGTACAAGCTACAACTCCTCTGGTAAGGATGGAGCTTTTCCCAAGGCTGCTTATTAGGAAGTAAATGATGGGCGTGACCACGCAAAGCAATGGCTGAATCCCTGGAGAAGTGAGAGCCATGAAGGTGCGCTGGAAAAAGCACTGAGCCAGGAGTCAGGAGGCTTAAATTTGAGGCCACTGGCAGTGGCTTTACTACTCACCAGCAATTGACCTTGGTCAAATCACTTCAGCGCAGGCTCTGGAATGAGCGGAACCACCACTTAGTAACTGTGTGAACTTGGACAAGTTTTAAATGGGTTAAAAGACTAATGCAAGTTTTCACCAATGTTTGACAAGGGGTATTTGCCTAGGCCCTGTCCTGTCCCCAGCCCCTTGTAGATCACATTGCCTGGTGGGAATGGAAACACCAGCAGAAACAGATGTCGGAACAAGGCAGTGTTTGTAGACTACCTGAGGGGAGGCAGAACGATCTGAGTTGGGATGGGTTGTGAGTGGGAGTGTATTAGGTTGATAGTTGGTGGGTAGTTTTGTGGGAACAAAAGAATGTTTGAGGCCTCCTCTAGGCAGTGCCTGAGGGGTTGAGAGTGTCCTGAGGCAGGGTGGGCAGATCTGAGGGGTGGAGTGGGACCTAAATTGACGATGGGCTCAAGGAAAATGATCTGTTCTGTTGTGCTCAGGACCCCCGGGTGCTTGATGCCATGCTCCCTTACCTAATCAACTACTATGGGAACCCACACTCCCGGACACATGCATACGGCTGGGAGAGTGAGGCAGCCATGGAACGTGCTCGCCAGGTTAGTACACAGGAGTCTAGGAAGTCCTGCTCGCCAGGTTAGTACACAGGAGTCTAGGAGGTTCTAAGGTCAGACGGGGGCAGTGGCCTGTGGGAGGCATTTCCTTCTTGGTAGGTGTGCATGGAGGTAAAAATGGTTTTGGATTATTTCTGGAAGAGATTCAGAGAGCAGCCTTGGAGTTTGACTGCAGGCATTTGATAAGTTCCCATATTTCCTGGCTGAATGACTTGGGCAAGTTATCTAATTTCTCTAAGCCTTATTTTCCTCACATTTAAAATGGAGATTCTACTCTGTAGGGTTACTGGGTGGGTTAAATAAGACCATGTTGGTAAAGTGTTTATTAACACACCGATAAGAAGTACTATAAGTAGTAAGGGCTCAATAGTTCTTTTTTTTTTTTCTTTTTTTTTAAGAGATGGAGTTTTCACATGTGTTGCCCAGGTTGTAGTGCAGTGGTGTGCGATCTTGGCTCACTGCAACCTCTGCCTCCCAGGTTCAAGTGATTCTCCTGCCTCAGCCTCCCAAGTAACAGGTATTACAGGCACATGCCACCACACCTAGCTAATATTTTTGTATTTTTATTTATTTATTTATTATTATTATTTTTTGAGACAGAGTTTTGCTCTTGTTGCCCAGGCTGCAGTGCAGTGGCATAATCTTGGCTCACTGCAACCTCCGCCTCCCAGGTTCAAGCAGTTCTCCTACCTCAGCTTCCCAAGTAACTGGGATTACAGGCATGCGCCACCACGCCTGGGGAATTTTGTATTTTTAGTAGAGATGGGATTTCTCCATGTTGGTCAGGCTGGTCTTGAACTCCTGACCTCAGGTGATCCACCCATCTCGGCCTCCCAGAGTGCTGGGATTACAGGCGTGAGCCACCATGCCCGGCCTAATATTTTTGTGTTCTTAGTAGAAATGGAGTTTCACCATGTTGACCAGGTTGGTCTCGAACTCCTGACCTCAGGTGATCTTTCCACCTTGGCTTTCCAAAGTGCTGGGGTTACAGGGGTGACCCACCACACCTGGCCAATAGTTAATTAAAAAAAAAAAAAAAATTATTAGTTTGCATTGGGCTGGAAAAGAGCCTGGGATCTGGGATATAACTAGAATTTGATTCTAATAGGTGCAGAGCTTCATCCAGGGCAATTTGGTGAATGCAGTGGAGCTCTTCTTGCTCCAGGGCTGTCCCACCTGTGTCTGCAGCTCTATTTCTGCCTGGGGAACTGATGTTATATATCTCTGTTTCTTGACTTGCAGCAAGTAGCATCTCTGATTGGAGCGGATCCTCGTGAGATCATTTTTACTAGTGGTGCTACTGAATCCAACAACATAGCAATTAAGGTAAGAGAAGGGAACCAGAGGGCATATGTGGGCTTTCCTGACCTGGGAGATAGTGTCCGTCCACATCATTTGGACTGGTATATGTATTTCACAGCCACCCATCCCCACCCTATTGTGAAGAGACGGCTTACACTCTTTCTGATTTGTTGCTTCCTTTAACTCTTTGCAGTCTACTCTTTAAGTCTTTGCTTCTGTTGGTCTGAGTTGAGTGAGGTAATTGGATAGCAAAGGAGGTGGCCCTCAGGCCATTAACCACTTGTTTTTTTTGTCTGGCAGATACTTCAGAGACTGGATAATGGTGATTGAACCTTTTCTCCATTCTTTTTTTTTTTTTTTTTGAGAGAGAGTCTCACTCTCTTGCCAGGCTGGAGAGCAGTGGCACAATCTCGGCTCACTGCAACCTCCGCCTCCCAGGTTCAAGTGATTCTCCTGCCTCAGCCTCCCAAGTAGCTGGCACTACAGGCGCCCGCCACCATGCCCAACTAATTTTTGTATTTTTAGTAGAGACAGGGTTTCGCCATGTTGGCCAGAATGGTCTCAATCTCTTGACCTCATGATCCGCCTGTCTCGGCCTCCCAAAGTGCTGGGATTACAGGTGTGAGTCACCATGCCCAGCTTTTCTCCATTCTTTTTATCTAGTAACAACAAGTTATATGTGTGATTTCAAGGCTGCCCTCCTCTCAGCCTTCCTTTTTCTTTCTAATGAGATCTATTTGCAACAAGTTCCTCCTGTTTCTTTAGATATCTCCATTTTGAAGTGCTTGTCTTTGTGGTGCCCTCCGCAGGCATTCACATGGTCACCCATTCTGGGATCAGTCATTTTGTCCTTGGTACATAAAAGATTTTGGTGCTAATGCAAGGAAAATGATACTTTTAGTAGTCATGTTGGTGTTTCATAGAACATAATCACATTTCACTGGGCCTGGTTGCCAGGATTACTTGAGTAAATGCCAAGGCTCTGAAAAACTGTGGCTTGCTGTAGTTTGAACTCTGGCTCCACTCGGTCTTATCTTTGTCTTTGAACTGTGCTTCCAGCATTGGTTTATTTGACCTTGGCCTGTATGTAGGAGGCCTAGGACGGGCTTCAGGGTCATCAGCACTCTGCCTGATCATGTTAGCAGGAAGACGTCTTTCCTTGGGACTGCAGAGACCACAGAGTCAGGGTGAAGTTTCCTCCAAAGGTGGAGATGATTTCTGAAATGGAGAGCATTTTCAAAACTTTGAAACTATTTTCTTTGGAAGTCTCCATAGATTCCAAACCTACAGGTCAAGGATCGCTAAGAGTACCTATGGTGGTGTTTCTTTTAATCTCCATAATTGTTAGAGTAAAATAATCTGTAAGTTATTAAAGAAATCTACGTCATGGATAACTGTGATAAAATAAGGTGTGTGGGTGGTGAAATGTCATCTAAATGAAATTTTTATAAACAACTGTAACATTTTGAACTACCATCACCATCCCACAACCATTTTTTTTTTTTTTTAGACAGAGTCTTGCTCTGTCGCCCAGGCTGGAGTGCAGGCGCATGATCTTGGCTCACTGCAAGCTCTGCCTCTTGGGTTCATGCCATTCTCCTGCCTTAGCCTCCTGAGTAGCTGGGACTATAGGCGCCTGCCACCACGCCCGGCTAATTTTTTGTATTTTTAGTAGAGATGGGGTTTCACCATGTTAACCAGAATGGTCTCGATTTCCTGACCTCGTGATCCTCCCGCCTTGGCCTCCCAAAGTGCCCCACAACCATTTTTACATTACTGATGTAAATACTTTTTGGGATAAAATAGAGTATAAATCAATTATACATGTTTCTCATTTATGTTCTTTGTCCTCATGAACAGACCACTTTTACATAGTTATAATTTTGGCCTGTATGTTTTAATATTCTGCTTCTATTTTATTTATTTATTTATTTTTTAACAAGCCAGGGTCTCGGCCGGGCCCAGTGGCTCACACCTATAATCCGAGCACTTTGGGAGGCTGAGATGGGCAGATCACCTGAGGTCAGGAGTTCGAGACAGGCCTGACCAAGATGGTAAATCCCCATCTCTACTAAAAATGCAAAAACTAGCCAGGCGTGATGGCGCACGCCTGTGATTCCAGCTACTTGTGAGGCTGAGGCAGGAGAATCCCTTGAACCCAGCAGGCGAAGGTTGCGATGGGCTGAAATGGCACCACTGTACTGTATCCTGGGCAACAAGAGCGAAACTCTGTCTCACAAAAAAAAAAAAAAAAAGACACGGTCTTACTCTGTCACCTAGGCTTGGGTGCAGTGGCACAATCACAGCTCACTGGAGCCTTGAACTCCTGTACTCAAGCGATCCTCTCATCTTAGCCTCACAAGTAGCTAGGCTTACAGGCGTGTACTAGCGTGCCTGGCTAATTTTGTTATTTTAATTTTTGTAGAGATGGAGGTCTCACTATGTTGCCCAGGCTGGTCTTGAACTCCTGGGCTCACGTGATCCTCCTGCCTTTGCCTCCCAAAGTTCTGCGATTATTCCCTTGAGCCACTGCACCTGGCTTTGTATTCTGCTGTTAAAGGTAATGTTCTTTTATAAGCTCTGGGGGGAGATGCACATTTTCTTTTAAGTTTTCAGTTTTTGAAAAATAATTCTGTCTCATGGTGTGTTTTTTTAAAACCAATGGAAAAATTTAAAATGAAGTGTAGGCATTGGGTCACACCTGTAATTGTAGCACTTTGGGAGGCCGAGGCAGGCAGGTTGTCTGAGCTCTGGAGTTCAAGACCACCCTGGGCAAAATGGGAAAACCCCATCTCTACTAAAAAAATACAAAAAATTAGCCAGGTGTGGTGGCCATAATCCCAGCTACTTGGGAGGCTGAGACACGAGAATTGCTTGAACTCGAGAGGCAGAGTTGCAGTGAGCTGAGATCATGCCACTGCACTCCAGCCTGGGTGACAGAATGAGACCGTCTCAAAAAAATAAATAAATAAAAATAAAATGAAGTATAAATCTTCCTCTCCTTCCCCGAGGACCCCGATCCCTGATCCTGTTCTACAAAGTTGATACTATTAATTCTTTTTTTTTTTTCTTTTTCAAGGGAGAGTCTCGCTGTGTCACCCAGGCTGGAGTGCAGTGATGTAATCTTGGCTCACTGCAACTTCTGCCTCCAGGGTTCAAGTGATTCTCCTGCTTTATCCTCCCAAGTAGCTGGGATTACAGGAGCCTGCTACCACGCCCAGCTAATTTTTGTATTTTCAGTAGAGACAGGGTTTCACCATGTTGACCAGGCTGGTCTCGAACTTCTGACCTCAGGTGATCCGCCTACCTCAGTCTGCCAAAGTGCTGGGATTACAGGTGTGAACCACCGCTCCTGGCCCTTCTTTTTTTTTTTCCCCCTTTTTTCTGTTTTTTTAAGACAGAGTCTTGATCTCACCTAGGCTGGAGTGCAGTAGCCAGATCTCAGCTCAAGGCAGCCTTGACCTCCTTGGCTCAGGTGATCCCCCTGAGTAGCTGGGACTACATGCCAGGCTATTTTTTTTTTTTTTTTTTTTTTTTTTTTTAGTATAGATGAAGTCTCACTATGTTGCCCAGGCTGGTCTTGAACTCCTGAGCTCAAGTGATCCTACCACCTTAGCCTCCCAAAGTGGTGGGATTACAGGCATTGACTACCACTACATCCAGCCCCCTTTTTTTCTTTTTCTTCTTTTTTTTTTTTTGAGACAAAGTCTCGCTCGTCGTCCAGGCTTGAGTGCAGTGGCTCGATCTCGGCTCAATGCAAGCTCCACTTCCCAGGTTCATGCCATTCTCCTGCCTTAGCCTCCCAAGTAGCTGGGACTACAGGCCCCCGCCAGCATGCCTGGCTAATTTTTTGTATTTTTAGTAGAGACGAGTTTCACTGTGTTAGCCAGAATGGTCTCGATCTCCTGACCTCGCGATCTGCCCGCCTCGGCCTCCCAAAGTGCTGGGATTACAGGCGTGCACCACCGCGCCTGGTCTCTATTTTCTTTTTTCTTTCTTTTAAATTAATTAATTTATTTATTTTGAGATGGAGTCTCACTCTGTCACCCAGGTTGGAGTGCAGGGGTGTGATCTCGGCTCACTACAACCTCTGCCTCCCAGGTTCAAGCGATTCTCCTGCCTCAGCTTCCTGAGTACCTGGGATTACAGGTGTGTGCCACCACACCTCACTAATCTTTGTATTTTTATTTATATTTATTTATTTATTGAGACAGAGTCTCGCTCTGTCGCCCAGGCTGGAGTGCAGTGGCTGGATCTCAGCTCATTGCAAGCTACGCCTCCTGGGTTTACGCCATTCTCCTGCCTCAGCCTCCCGAGTAGCTGGGACTACAGGCGCCCACCACCTCGCCTGGCTGGTTTTTTTGTATTTCTTAGTAGAGACAGGGTTTCACCGTGTTAGCCAGGATGGTCTCAATCTCTTGACCTCGTGATCTGCCCGTCTCGGCCTCCCAAAGTGCTGGGGTTACAGGCTTGAGCCACTGTGCCCAGCCTATTTATTTTTTGAGACAGAGTTTCACTCTTGTTGCCCAGGCTGAAGTACAATGGCGCAACCTCGGCTCACTGCAGCCTCTGACTCCTGGGTACAAGCGATTCTCCTGCCTCAGCCTCCAGAGTATCTGGGATTACAGGCATTTACTACCACACCTGGCTAATTTTTGTATGTTTTTTAAGTAGAGACAGGGTTTCTCCATGTTGATCAGGCTGGTCTCGAACTCCCGACCTCAGGTAATCTGCCCTTCTCAGCCTCCCAAAGGGCTGGGATTACAGGTGTGAGCCACCGCACCCGGCCATTTTTGTATTTTTAGTAGAGACGGGGTTCCACCATGTTCGTCAGGCTGGTCTCAAACTCCTGATCTCGTGATTGATTGCCTGCCTCAGCCTCCCAAAGTGGTGGGATTACAGGCATGAGCCACCGCACCTGGCGTCCTTTTTTTTTTTTTTTTTTTTTTTTTTGAGACAGAGTCTCACTCCGTTGCCCAGGCTGGAGTGCAATAGCACTCTTGGCTCACTGCAACCTCCACCTCCTGGTTTCAAGTGATTCCCCTCCCTCAGCCTCCTGAGGAGTTGGGATTATAGGTGCGTGCCACCGGGCCTGGCTTATTTTTTTATTTTTAGTAGAGATGGAGTTTCCACATGTTGGCCAGGCTGGTCTCAAACTCCTGACCTTAGGTGATCCACCCGTCTCGGCCTCCCAAAGTGCTGGGATTACAGGCGTGAGGCACTGCACCTGGCCACTGTTTTTTTTCTTAAATGAGATAAATGGTTTTTTTAGTTTCTTGTAATAGTTGAAATTCCAGAAATTTTTTAATGTACCTTTATTGTTTCTTCTGATATTAACAGTAATACCTACTTATGACTTTGTTTACTGTTATATCACTGGCACCTAGAAAATTACTTGGGATACTGGAGGTGCTAAATATTGGTTGAATGAATGAATCATAAATTCCAATAATATAGAGAACTCTAAATACATTTTCACTGTTAATTTGCTGTATATTTCTCCAGATTTTTAAATACCTACGTTAACCTGTGTGCTATTATTATTTTAATAGATTTCATTTTTTATAGCAGTTTTAGGTTCACAGCAAAATTGAAAGGAAGGTACAGAAATTTCCTATATATGCCCTGCCCCCAGGTATGCACAGCCTTCTGCCATTATTAGCATCTTCCATCAAGTGGTACATTTGTTCCAATTGACGACCTGGTATGGATACATCATTATCACCCAAAGTCCATAGCTTACATGAGGAATCACTGGTGGTGTACATTCTGTGGGTTTGGACAAATGTGATTTATTCTAGTGAATTACTGAACTTGAGCAGGCTTCAGGAAGCCCTGAATTTGTATTTGACTGGGCAGAAGTATGGGTAGCTTGAGACCCCTGGGACTTATGTCTGGTATCTGAACTAGGGGCAGTCTTACGTGATTGAGCCCTTAATCCATGGGGTTTTCACTAAGTCTGCAGAGTTAGCCTCAGAATTGAATTAAAGGATACTCAGTTGGTATGAAAGAACTGGTGTTGGAGCATACTGTTCTTGCCCATTTTTCCTTTACAAATGATGTTGAAGTCATTGCTGTCTCTGTGAGTATGTTCTCCTTCCATCTATCACCACCAATTTCTAGGGGGTGGCCCGATTCTACAGGTCACGGAAAAAGCACTTGATCACCACCCAGACAGAACACAAATGTGTCTTGGACTCCTGCCGTTCACTGGAAGCTGAGGGCTTTCAGGTCACCTACCTCCCAGTGCAGAAGAGTGGGATCATTGACCTAAAGGTAGGAGTGGCTATTGGCAGGAGGAGCAAAAATGGAGGAACTTGGCTTCACCTTGTAAATTTCTCTTTTGGGCCCTAGCTGGAGCTTGAAGGAATAGATCTAACAGTTAGGATGAAGTTTAGAGAAATGGGCCTGGCAGAGAATGAGATCATGTTCCCCTTGAGTGTGTACTGTCCTCCTTTTCTCTGGAGGACTTGTTTCTTTTTCTTTTCTTTTTTTTTTTTTTTTTGAGATGGAGTCTCGCTGTTTTGCCCAGGCTAGAGTGCAGCTCACTACAAGCTCCGCCTCTTGGGTTCACACCATTCTCCTGCCTCAGCCTCCCAAGTAGCTGGGATTGCAGGCGCCCACCACCACGCCCAGCTAAATTTTTGTATTTTTAGTAGAGACGGGGTTTCACCGTGTTAGCCAGGATGGTGTCGATCTCCTGACCTCGCGATCTGCCCGCCTCAGCCTCCCAAAGTGCTGAGATTACAGTCATGAGCCACAGTGCCCGGCCTTCCTTTTTTCTTTTTTTTGAGGCAAAGTCTCGCTCTGTCATCCAGGCTGGATTGCAGTGGTACAATCTCGGCTTACTGTAACTTCCACCTACTGGGTTTAAGCATTTCTCCTGCCTCAGGCTCCAAAGTAGCTGGGACTACAGGTGTGCACCACCAGGCCCAGCTAATTTTTGTATTTTTAGTAGAGATGGAGTTTCTCCATGTTAACCAGGCTGGTCTTGAACTTCTGACCTCAGGTGATCCACCCGCCTCAGCCTCCCAAAGTGCTGGGATTACAGGCGTGAGCCATTGCACCCAGCCTTGATTGGCTTTTTTTACTAATCATAAGTCTTTGGGAATTCATTCCTTGCTGCATGTGCCAGTAGTTTGTTCCTTTTGATTGATAAGTAGTAGTCCATGTTATGGGTGTACCAAAATCATCTGTTGAAGGAAATCTGGGTAGTTTCTAGGTTTTTGCTATTATGAATAAAGTTACTGTGAACATTTATGTAAGATGTTTTGTGAATTTAATTTTCATTTCTCTGGGATAAATGCCCCTGCGTACAGTTACTGGGTTGTATGGTAATTTCATGTTTAGTTTGATGAGCAACAGAAACTGTCAAATTCTTTTCCAAAGTGGTTGTGACATTTACATTCCCACTAACAATGTATGAACCATTCAGAGTCTGTGCATCCTCACCCCAACATTTTTTGTTGTCACTGTTTTTCTATTCAGATAGGTATGTAGTATAAAACTCCTTTTCATGACTAAGCTTGCCTATATTCTGATTTAGGAGGACTTTGTTTGCACTATCTAGTCACCTTACTCCTGCATATCCCTAGGAACTAGAGGCTGCTATCCAGCCAGATACTAGCCTGGTCTCAGTCATGACTGTGAACAATGAGATTGGAGTGAAGCAGCCCATTGCAGAAATAGGTGAGTATCATGGCTTATCCCTGATCCCTGCCCACTATGGGGGTCTGTATGATGTAGTAGACTGAGAGCTGTAATACTCTGTGGAGTGTAGTTAGGAAATCAAGTGAAAGAGAGCCTAAGTACTTTGTTCAAGGACATTGTAAGTATCACAGGCAGTATTTGAATCCAGGTCTATTACCATTTTTTTTTTTTTTTCATTGAGAAAGAGTTGCCTAGGCTGGAGTGCAGTGGTGTGATCTCAGCTCCTTACAACCTCCACCCCCTGGGTTCAAATGATCCTCCTGCCTCAGCCTCTCAAGTAGTGGGACTACAGGTGTGCACCACTATGCCTGGCTAATTTTTGTATTTTTAGTAGAGATGGGGTTTTGCCATGTTGGCCAGACTGGTCTCGAACTCCTAACCTCAGGTGATCTGCCCTCCTTGGCGTCCCAAAGTGCTGGGATTACAGGCATGAGCCACTGCGCCCCGCCAGGTCTAGTACCTTTTATAGTTTTTAATTTTATTGCAGTTGCTGCCAAAACCAACCACAAAACAAAAAAGCCTTCTACCCTTTTTCATTTTAGAACATCTTTTTATTATCCCCACATAGAGCTCACCCTGTAATTTCTTTAGGCACATTAGCACAAAGATCTCTTAATCTTTTTTTTTTTTTTTTTTTTTAATCAAAAGGGATCTAGAAACTAATCTGACATTTTGAAAGACTGGTGTTAATGAGGTGGTAAGAATCATATGCATGAGAGTATCAGGAGTGTTTTGATCTGGTGTTTTGCCCTTCACCTTTTTTATTCTAAAGAAGGGAAGCTCCTGAGAGACAGAGGGAGGAAGGAGGAAGGGGGAGGAGAGAAGGAAAAGAGGAGGGAGAAGGGGTGGAAGGACGGAGGGGAGGAGTTTAATATTGACAGAGGTCATTTACTATTGTTGGAGATAATTCACAGTGCATTGTGGGACAGTGACAGATGACTTTCCAACATTGTGCTGTGGGTCTTCCCCTCTGTTTCCTCAGGGCAGATTTGCAGTTCCAGAAAGGTGTATTTCCATACTGATGCAGCCCAGGCTGTTGGAAAAATCCCACTTAATGTCAATGACATGAAAATTGATCTCATGAGCATCAGTGGTCACAAAATCTACGGTCCCAAAGGTACCAGCCCCTCTAGAGTTCTTTCTGTACCTTCCAGCAAGACCTTTGATAGGTGTTTGTCAGAGTCATTTGGGACTACTGTTGCTCTCAGAGGAAGTTGTACATTCAGAGTCCCTTGTAGAATGCAAATGTCATTTAGCAATAGGCAGAAACACTTGCCTGTTTGTAGACCTTAGCAGTTACTATACATCAGGCCATTCTTTCTTGCTGACTTTAACAAATCCTTAGCAAGCATGTAGATCTTAATTTGGTTGAGGAAAAAGGGGTTTTGTGAAATCAAATTTATCTAGATAGGCCCAGCTATCTTGTTTTCCCCACTATGATGTGCAGAGCAACTATTTGAGTCCTTCATTCCCAGTGTCTTGCTATGGCTCAGGGGAAGATTGCATGGGATTTGACATCTCTTTGTGTTTATTATGATTAGGATTTTTTTTTTTTTTTTTTTTTGAGACGGAGTCTCTTTCAGTCGACCAGGCTGGAGTGCAGTGGTACGATCTGGGCTCACTGCAAGCTCCGCCTCCTGGGTTCACGCCATTCTCCTGCCTCAGCCTCCTGAGTAGCTGGGACTACAGGCACCGGCCACTACGCCTAGCTACTTTTTTTGTATTTTTCGTAGAGACGGAGTTTCACCGCATTAGCCAGGATGGTCTCCATCTCCTGACCTCATGATCTGCCCGTCTTGGCCTCCCAAAGTGCTGGGATTACAGGCATGAGCCACCACACCCAGCTATCTTTGTGTTTATTCTTAGAAGACTTCATAGTCTGTTATCCTGTTAGTCTCTCAGGGATACCTATTTGTTCCCTATGGTCCTATTGGAATGTGTTCAAGCTTGAGTTATGCCTCTTTCCCTTAACCCTCGGGAATAGACTGTTGTCCTCTGTTTTGTGAAGGTAACCATAAAATATCAATATAAAATATAACTCCTCTTTCTCAAGTGAGGGCCTTTTTTGGGTTGATGTGTGTGCTGGTATCCTTTTTGTACCTGCAGGGTGTGTTATCTGGGTGTATACCTTGTGGAAGTAGGTATAATAGCTTCTGGAAGTATGGAAGATGGCTTCTGAGGGTTCCCAGAGGTTGTAAAGAGTGTTTTTTGTGAGCTATTATTTCAAAAAGCTCAATAAGAATTCTGTCTTTTAATAAAATGTTGCTTTTATTGGCTTTTATTGTAGATAAGTCTTTTTGATAAAAACCAGTGAACTCAGGCTGGATACCCCATTCTTCATCATGTGCCTATTTCACATTATATGCCTGTGTTAAAACATCTCGTGGGCTGGGCACGGTGGCTCACGCCTATAATCCCAGCACTTTGGGAAGCCAAGGCAGGTGGATCACGAGGTCAGGAGTTCAAGACCAGACTTATCAACACGGTGAAACCTCATCTCTACTAAAAATACAAAAATTAGCTGGGTGTGGTGGCGTGTGCCTTTAATCCCAGCTACTCAGGAGACTGAGGCAGGAGAATCGCTTGAACCCAGGAGCCAGAGGTTGCAGTGAGCCGAGATTGCGCCACTGCCTGGGCGACAGGCAAGACTCCCTCTCAAAAACAAAAAAAAAATCTCATGTACTCCATAATATATATATCTCCTATGTACTCACAAAAATTAAAAAAAAAAAAACACCAATGAACTCATTGATCAGAAGCTCTGATCAACACTTACATGTGTACAGTTATCCCTCATTATCTGACCTCCTGCTTTCCAAGTCCAAAATCTAAATAGATTTAGATAATGTGATATTCTTCTCTGTCCAGACATGGTATTTGAGCACTTGCTGTTTGAATTTGGGAACTGCATAGACTCAGATAATATAAGATTCTTGAATTTTTTAAATTGGAGAAATGAAATAATTCTTAATAAATACAGTTTAGTACATTATTTTATTCATTTGTTTTATAGGGACAAGGTCTCACTCTGTTGCTCAGGCTGGAGTGCAGTGGTGCTATCCTACCTTGCCGCAGTTTCAATCTCCTGGGCTCAAGCAACCCTCCTACCCCAGCCTCACCAATAACTAGCACTACAGGTGTGCACCAACACCCTGGCTAATTTTTTTTTCTTTTTTTCTTTTTTTTTTTTTTTGAGACAAAATCTTACGCTGACGCCCAGGCTGAAGTGCAGTGGTATGGTCTTGGCTCACTGCAACCTCTGCCTCCCAGGTTGAAGGGATTCTCCTCCCTCAGCTTCCTGAGTAGCTGGGATTACAGGCCCACCGTGCCCAGCCACACCTGGCTAATTCTTTTTTTTTTTTTTTTGAGACGAAGTCTTGCTCTTGTCCCCCAGGCTGGAGTGCTATGACGAGATCTCGGCTCACTGCAACCTCTGCCTCCCGGGTTCAAGCGATTCTCCTGCCTCAGCCTCCTGAGTAGCTGGGATTACAGGTGCCTGCCACCATGCCTGGCTAATTTTTGTATTTTATTTTATTTTATTTTATTTTTGAGATGGAGTCTCACTCTGTCACCCAGTCTGGAGTATAGTGGCGCCATCTTGGCTCACTGCAAGCTCTGCCTCCAGGGTTCTTGCCATTGTCTTGCCTCAGCGTCCCGAGTGGCTGGGAGTACAGGTGCCTGCCATCACGCCCGGCTAATTTTTTTTGTGTGTGTATGTGTTTTTAGTAGAGATAGGGTTTCACTATGTTAGCCAGGATGGTTTCGATCTCCTGACCTTGTGATCCACCCGCCTCGGCCTCCCAAAGTGCTGGGATTACAGGCGTGAGCCACCACGCCTGGCCTAAGTTTTGTATTTTTAGTAGACATGGGGTTTCACTGTGTTGGCCAGGCTGGTCTCGAACTCCTGACCTCAGGTGATCCACCCCCTTCCGCCTCCCAAAGTGCTGGGATTACAGGCGTAATCCCGCTCACAGCCTAATGCCTGGCTAATTTTTAAAACAGTTTTTGTAAAGATAGAGGTTTCACTATGTTACTCAGGCTTGAATTCCTGACCTCAAGCAGCTCTCCTGCCTCAGTCTCCCAAAGTGCTGGGATTACAGGCATGACCCACTGCACCCAGTTTATTTAAAATCTGGTGTCCTTCATAATAAATTTGGAAACCACTGCCTTAATTTTTATAGTACCTCCATTCTCAGCATAAACAGTTTTTCTGTGTGGGAGAGGAACTATCAAGTGCCAATTCTATTCAGAAGCCCTGATTACTTGGTGAACAACTCCGCATGCCCATGCTCATATTTTGGCACAAAATTTCTGTAATTAGGCTTGTTTAGTCACAGGTTATACACATTTTTAAGTTTTTTGTTTTTTGAGTCAAGGTCACTCTGTTGCCCAACCTGGAGTGCAGTGAATGTCACGATCATAGCTCACTGCAGCCTTGACCTCCTAGGCTCACGTGATCCTCCTGCCTTAGCCTCCAGGGTAGCTGGGACTATAAATGCATGCCACCATGCCCAGCTAAATTTTAATTTTTTTTTTTTTGTAGACACGGTGTCTCACTATGTTTCTCAGGCTTGTCCCAAACTTCTGGTCTCAAGTGATTGTCCTTTCTTGGCCTCCCAGAGTGCTGGGATTATAGTCATGAGCTGCCATGCCTCACCAATTTTTTTTAATTTTAATTTTATTTTGAAAAAGTAATATTCATGTGGTTGAAAATTCAAAAACTACAAAAAGTGCACAGACAGCTGGGCGCAGTGGCTCATGCCTGTAATTGCGGCACTTTGGGAGGCCAAGGTGGGCGGATCACGAGGTCAGGAATTTGAGACCAGCCTGGCCGACATGGTGAAACCCAATCTCTACTAAAAATACCAGATTAGCCATGTGTGGTGGCAGGTGCCTGTAATCCCAGCTAATCAGGAGGCTGAGGCAGGAGAATCACTTGAACCCGGGAGGTGGAGGTTGCAGTGAGCCAAGATCGCGCCATTGCACTCCAGTCTGGGCAACAGAGCAAGACTCTATCTCAAAAAAAAAAAAAAAAGGCACAGACAAAAGTCTACCTGTCACCTCTGTCCTCCAGCTATGCAGTTCCCTTCTGGGGAGATAATTTCTTTTTTTTTTTTCTGATTTTTTCTGGTTATGGGGAGGCAATTTCTTGGGTTTTTCTACAATTACCTATGTGTTTACAAACAAGTATATACTTCTCCACCTTTCTTTTTTATCCAGATGATAGCATACTGTACTCACTGTTTTGATCTTGCATTTCTCACCTAATAATACATCTTTTTTTTTTTTTTTTTTTTTTTTTTTTTTTAATTGCGACAGTCTTGCTGTGTCACCCAGGCTGGAGTGCAGTAGTGTAATCTTGGTTCACTGCAACCTCTGGCTCCCAAGTTCAAGCAATTCTCCTGCCTCAGCCTCCTGAGTAGCTGGGATTACAGGCACGTGCCACTACACCCAGCTAATTTTTGTATTTTTAGTAATTACGGGGTTTCACCATGTTGGTCAGGCTGGTCTCGAACTCCTGTCTTCATGATCTGCCCGCCTCAACTGCCCAAAGTGCTGGGATTACAGGTGTGAGCCACCATGTCCGGCCCATAATACATCTTTTTTTTTTTTTTTTATAATGGAGTTTCACTCTTGTTGCCCAGGCTAGAGTGCAATGGCACCATCTCAGCTCACCACAACCTCCACCTCCCTAATACCTGGGATTATAGGCATGTGCCACCACGCCTGGCTAATTTTGTATTTTTAGTAGAGACAGGGTTTCTCCATGTTGATTAGGCTGGTCTCGAACTCCCGACCTCAGGTGATCCGCCCGCCTCGGCCTCCCAAAGTGCTGGTATTACAGGCGTGAGCCACTGCGCCCGGCCAATATATTTTTTTTTTTTAAGCTAAAGCTAAAGTACTGACTTTATTTGAATTTCACCAGTTTTCTAACAATGTATCTTGGAGATTTTATGGTATCAGTTCAGAACAAGCTTCCTCTTTTTTTTGGAGACGGAGTCTTGCTCCGTCACCCAGGCTGGAGTGCAGTGGCATGATCTCAGCCCACTACAGCCTCTACCGCCTGGGTTCATCTCGTGTCTGAACCTCCCGAGTAGCTGGGATTACAGGCGCCTGCTACCATGCTTGGCTAATCTTTGTATTTTTAGTAGAGACAGGGTTTCACCATGTTGACCAGACTGGTTTCGAACTTCTGACCTCAGGTGATCTGCCCGCCTTGGCCTCCCAAAGTTGGGATTATAGGTGTGAACCACCACACCCGGCCTTCTTATTCTTTTATACACCTGCTTGGTAGTTCATTGTATGGACATGTCATAATCTATTTGACCATTACCTGATGATGGACATCTAAGTTGTTTCCAGTCTTTTTGCTATTATGAGTAATACTGTAATGTATGATGGCATTTCATATAGCATAGGGAGCTACTTTAAACCATTTTGATCATTACTCCTTCTGGCATTTATCTTCCAGATGTTAAATAATTTTCTAAATACTATGCTTTTACTGCTGTTTCTTCTTTTCCTTAAAATTTTTTATTTAGAAAAATTTCATGCTTACAGAAAAGTTGAAATAATATTTTGATCCCTTTGGAAAGATATATTTTGTTTTATCTACTTTTCTCTCTTTTTTTTGTCACAAACTTTGTTTCCCAGGGGTTGGTGCCATCTACATCCGTCGCCGGCCCCGTGTGCGTGTGGAGGCCCTGCAGAGTGGAGGGGGGCAGGAGCGGGGTATGCGGTCTGGGACAGTGCCCACACCCTTAGTGGTGGGGCTGGGGGCTGCGTGTGAGGTGGCACAGCAAGAGATGGAGGTATGGGGAGAGCAGTTCCCTCCTACAACTTCTTCCCCTGTGCTGGGTCTCCTATTTAGAGGCTTCTCAGCATGACTGAGGCAGATTTCAGTGGGGAGAGAAGGCTTAAGAAAACTCTTCCTTGTCCTGGTGCTGCCTACCTTGTTCTGAGGGAGGCATTATGAGCTCCAAAACCCATGGCCTTTTAGGAGTTATCAGCTCATTTATTTCTGGATAAGTAAATGAATCCTTTGTCCAGTTGTCAAGTGCCTTTTGCATACCAGGCACTATGCTCAGTACTGGAGATACAGTGTTCTCCATGAGTACATAGGATGATAGGTGGGGCTGATACATAGTCACTTCCGGTTATAGGAGAAGGGTTTCTCAAACTATGTCTTTCTGAGCTGGTTGATGGTTTTTGCCTAATCCTTCCCTCCCTGCTCTTTAGTATGACCACAAGCGGATCTCAAAGTTAGCAGAGCGGCTGATACAGAATATAATGAAGAGCCTTCCAGATGTGGTGATGAATGGGGACCCTGAGCACCATTATCCCGGTATGGACTTGCTCTTTCTATCCTCATTCTGGTAGAGGCTGAGACTCTGAGACCTGTCTCACAGTATTTCTTTCCTACAGGCTGTATCAACCTCTCCTTTGCATATGTGGAAGGGGAGAGTCTGCTGATGGCATTGAAGGACGTTGCCTTATCCTCAGGGAGGTGAGCTGGACAGCATAGACAGGGCCTGCGGCAGGGCCACTTAGAAGAGTCATGTAGGCTATTAAGCTTCCCAGTGTGGAGATGATAGGCATAAGACCTCTTGATTAAGGGTAAAGGTCATTTTGTAAGTGCCTCTTTTTTTTTGGTTGGCTGGGTAGCTGGGTACAGACTGAAGTTTACCACCCTAGGAAGGCTTCCTGGGGTAGAATTTTGTGCCTTTTATGGTCCCAGGGGATGTATGTATCTGTTCTGGGGTAACGCTAGCAGTTCTGTTACAGACCTCCAGATTTGAAGATGCTCCAAAGGCCACTAAGTGTTTGGCTGCCCTTCAGGCTGGTGCAGATGGTGTATTGTGTCCTGGGGAAGTGAGCACATGGTCCTCTGCTGCCTCTTCTTGTCAAACCCATGTGGTATCATGCTGTCACACTTCGCCAGTGTCCTTGCTCAAGGAAGTCATCCACCATGGGGGCCAGAGGAACTAGGTTCACACATCTAGGATGTGCAGGGTAGCATCAGGTCCTTTAGTTCTGCCAGATTAGAAGGTCTCTTGTTTTTTCCAGGGTATGACTCCAGGGCCCTGGGGGATGGGAACAAGACTGAGGGTTTGTGACTAAAAGCAGATGTGGATGATGAAGTGAACAAGGCTCGTGTCTCTCTCCTCAGTGCCTGCACCTCTGCATCCCTGGAGCCCTCTTATGTCCTCAGAGCAATTGGCACTGATGAGGATTTAGCGCACTCTTCTATCAGGTCAGTGAGTTGAGCTGCAACATTTATGAAAGGCATTCTCTTACATTTTTCATCTCCTATTACAGTTTTTTTCTTTTTCCACCCCGAAGTTTTTCTCAATCTAGTTCTCCTTATCTCTTCTCATAACCTTGTGAAAGTTTATAGAGCAGTGGTTCTCAGACTTCATTGAGTATCACCTGGGAAGTTTGTGAAATATGATATCTGAGTCCCACATTCAGATATTCTGATTCACTAGGTCTGGGGGAGGAGTAGAAAACATCTCAGGTCATTTTAATGTGGGTGATCCGTAGACCATGTTCTTTTTTTTTTTTTTTTTTGAGACAGAGTCTTACTCTGTCACCCAGGCTGGAATGCAGTGGCATGATCTCAGCTCACTGAAATCCCTGCCTTCCAGGTTCAAGCAATTCTCCTGCCTCAGCCTCCTGAGTAGCTGGGACTACTGACATGTGCCACCAGACACAGCTAATTTTTGTATTTTTAGTAGAGACGGGGTTTCACCATGTTGGCCAGGCTGGTCTCAAACTCCTGACCTCATGTGATCTACCTGCCTCGGCCTCTCAAAGTGTTGGAATTACAGGCGTGATCCACCATGCTTGGCCGATCTGTATACCATGTTCTGAGAAACTCTGCCCTAAAGGAAGGACCATGTTCTTCTCTCCGTATCTTTTGCGTTGTAGATCTTTAGTGAGTATTTGCGGAATGAATTTATCCTAGTGCCAGAGCTCTGATGGGGAGCCATTCTCCTGTGCCTTTTTTCAGGTTTGGAATTGGCCGCTTCACTACAGAGGAGGAAGTGGACTACACAGTGGAGAAATGCATTCAGCATGTGAAGCGTCTTCGAGAAATGAGGTATACATACTGTATCAGAGACCCTCTGGAAGAAACTATTGCTGTCTCCCCTCTTGTCCTTAGGCTATGTGTTTACACTGCCAATATCAAAGTTCAAGAGTACTTGGATTTTAGGATTTAGAGATTCCACAAAGCAAGAAAGTGGATCTTCTTGGCTACTTGCCTTCACAATGATAAAGTGTTTTTAAAAACTAAAGAACTAGGCCAGGCGTGGTGGCTCACGCCTGTAATCCCAACACTTTGGGAGGCTGGCCAAGGTGGGCAGGTCACCTGAGGTCAGAAGTTCGAGACGAGCCTGATCAACATGGAGAAACCCCGTCGCTACTAAAATACAGAAAAATTAGCCGGGTGTGGTGGCATATCCCTATAATCCCAGCTACTTGGGGGGCTGAGGCGGGAGAATCGCTTCAACCTGGGAGGGGGAGGTTGCGGTGAGCCAAGATTACGCTATTGCACTCCAGCCTGAGCAACAAGAGCCAAACTCTATCTCAAAATAATAATAATAATAATAAAATAAAGAACTAGATGAATACAGGTAATGCAGATAGTATATTTTTTTTTTTCCGAGACAAGTTCTTGCTCTGTTGTCCAGGCTGGAGTGCAGTGGCACAATCACACCTCACTGCAACTTGCACCTCCCAAGTTCAAGTGATCCTCCCACCTCAGCCTCCCAAGTAGCTGGTACTACAGGCATGTGCCACCATGCCTGGCTAGTTTTTGTATTTTTTGTAGAGACGGAGTTTTGCTGTGTTGCCTAGGCTGGTCTCAAACTCCTGGGCTCAAGCAGTCCTCCTGCCTTGGCTTCCCAAAGTGCTGGGATTACAGGCACAAGCCACTGCACCTGGCCCAGGTAGTATTCTTCATTATGATTATTATTATCTTTAGAGAAAGTGTCTCATTCTGTCACCCCAGCTGGAGTGCAGTGGCACAGTTGTAGCTCACTGTAACTTTGGACACTTGGGCTCAAGTTATCCTTCTGCCTCAGACTCCCAAGTAGCTAGGACTACAGTTGTGTGCCCCCACACATAGCTAATTTTAAAAATATATTTTTTGTGGCCGGGCACGGTGGCTCACGCCTGTAATCCCAGCACTTTGGGAGGCCAAGAAGGGCGGATTGTGAGCTCAGGAGATTGAGACCATCCTGGCTAACATGGTGAAACCCCGTCTCTACTAAAAATACAAAAAACTTAGCCAGGTGTGGTGGCAGGCACCTGTAGTCCCAGCTACTCAGAAGACTGAGGCAGGAGAATGGCATGAACCCAGGAGGCGGAGCTTGCAGTGAGCTGAGATCGTGCCACTGCACTCCAGCCTGGGCGACAGAGTGAGACTCCGTCTCAAAAAAAAAAAAAAAAAAAAAAAAAAAAAAAAAAATATATATATATATATATATATATATATATATATATTATATATATTGTAGAGATGGGGTCTCACTGTTTTTTCCAGGCTGGTCTCGAACTCCTGGGATCAAGCCATCCTCCTGCCTTGGCCTCCCAAAGTGCTGGGATTACAGGCATAAGCCACTGTGCCCAGTCCCTCATTATTTTTACGGATAGTATTTCTTTTCTTTTTTTTTTTTTTTTTTTGAGACCGAGTCTCGCTCTGTCGCCCAGGCTGGAGTGCAGTGGCCAGATCTCAGCTCACTGCAAGCTCTGCCTCCCGGGTTTTTTTACGCCATTCTCCTGCCTCAGCCTCCCGAGTAGCTGGGACTACAGGCACCCGCCACCTCGCCCAGCTAGTTTTTTGTATTTTCTAGTAGAGACGGGGTTTCACCGTGTTAACCAGGATGGTGTTGATCTCCTGACCTCTTGATCCGCCTGTCTCGGCCTCCCAAAGCAGTAGAAATGCTCCCAAAGGCATTTCTACTGACTACACGGCCAGCAAAGACTTTTATTTCCTATCTATGTGGCTTCAGCATCTGTGCCCTATGCCTTCTGACCCTTTACAAACTGAATGCAGCCTGGTCCCATTAGCTCTCAGAGTCTTATTTTGTGAGCCTATAATAATAAGTGGCCTTCCCTAAAGAGGAAGGACAGAAGGAGATGGCTAACTTTAAGGGCCATGGAAAATCTCATGAATAGAAAGGCATTCTGGGAATGTTTAGTGTAAAGAAGAGGGACATGTCAAGAATATAATGAAATTTGATAAAATTACCTGGTAAAATCTAAACCATAAAATCCCATATTCATAGCACACTGAAGTAATATCTGGTCTGGAAACATTATCCAAGATATCCAGGCTTCTGCTTGGGGATTGATCAGAGCTTGGCAGAGATTTCTTAGCAGCAGCTTTTGTGTGAGATGGGTTGCTCAGGTCTAAGATCCAAGGAATTCTTTTGGATATTGGAAGCACAGGCCAACTCTGGGGAGATGAAGCTGGCAAGAACTGGGTAAGGGTACAGCATACCAAGATAATTTAGGGTTAAGCTCCACCTCTAACTGGGAACTAGAACAAAACCAAGAAGCAAGTGCTGAAAAGCTGGTAATATGTGGTGGGCTGAAACTAGCTGCTTATACAAGTCTCAGGGGTCTTGGTTCCTCCAAGGGAAACCATGGCCATAAGCCTCTTACAAGTGGGATGAGAGCTTCAGGAATATGACCATGTTTGGTGTCCACTGGCTCAGGGCCCCACTGCAATTGAGCCTGAGGAACCTAGTTATTCTTGTTTGTTGGCAGCTGGGGAGAGCTCTCAGGAGAGCTGACAAGGACTTACAAGGAGCTGGGAAAGACTTGTTAACCACCTGTGTTAGGGTCTACCAGGGCAAGAGGCAGAGGACAGACAGGGACGGAAGGAGGCAAGCCATTGCTCAGGGCCTTGGTGCCAATGTTGTCCACTTCCTATCTAAGCCCTCACTCATTGAATGCCTCTTCTCTTTGGCAGCCCTCTCTGGGAGATGGTTCAGGATGGCATTGACCTCAAGAGCATCAAGTGGACCCAGCACTAGAAGAATAGGGCCCTGACTTTGTGCTG
The DNA here is from genome assembly GCF_007565055.1 of Rhinopithecus roxellana. Lineage (NCBI taxonomy): Eukaryota > Metazoa > Chordata > Mammalia > Primates > Cercopithecidae > Rhinopithecus > Rhinopithecus roxellana. The sequence continues at coordinate 108,038,436 of NC_044561.1, read as the reverse complement.
GTCTGGCCCCTCCTGCCTCACCAACCCATGCACAACCAGACACCTTGTTATGCCTAGTGGATGCTCCAGATTGGTATAGACCAGTTGACTTCAGCATCAGTCCACCTCTATGACAGAAACACAAGGAAACGTCTTTCCCTAGCTTCAGCTTCTTGGGTGTGGAGCACTCCCCATTTCTTCTCAGGTCTTACAGTGTGTGGACATTTTCATCCTGAAGCCATAGAGACATTTGTTATCATATTGCTGCTTGACACATCTGTGCTCTTGGTGAGGAGAGCAAGAGGAACCAGAAGTCTCTGGTCAGGGACCATGATGCTCTACATGGACATTTGAGTCTTCGTCTTCTGCTGCTGCTCGGCTGGACCAGCTTCTTTAACAGCAAGCATAATCCACTTTAATTTAATATTTTCTGTAGCTCCAAAGGGTATCTCTTCATATTGACTGCAGTCAGACGGAACGGACAGTTTCTTAGAGGGCTTGTCTCCTTTCTACCCTTGTCGTCTTTCCTTTCCTTTGACCTAATGGAGCTGGAAATATGCCTATGACTCCACCAGTTATTCTAATAATTTGTTTCCTTGAAAATTGTTAATTTCAAGACTGGAAAAATAAACTCACCTTCTATTTACTCTGTGGCTTTATGAGAGGTTGAGGGAGAAGTGGAATTGTGGAGAAGTCCGCCACTCCATCTGATTTGCATAAATGACTCAGTGGGCTTTTGTATCTCTTCATTTAACAATTTTTTGAATGCCTGCCAGGAGCCAGATTTGTTCTGGGTATTAGGAATACGCTGGTTAACAGGACCAAAAAAGACCCTGCCCTCACTGAGTTTTAAATTTTAGTGGAGAGATGGAAAATAAAAGTAAACAAATAAACAATGTTATAGATTGTGATAAGTGCTATGAAAGAATTAAGTGGTAAGAGGACATAACAGGGAAAACCTACCATGCTGGGTGTTTGAGGAAAGCTTTTCTGAAGAGGTAGTGCTTAAAAATATGAAGAGCTCACTAATCTAGGAATGCGAGGTGAGAGGGCCTGAAGTGTGATAAAGCACAAAGTATTATACTTCAGAAACCAAGAGAAGACCATTGTAACTAGAGCTTTTCATCTGTGGGTCTGAACCCATAGATGGATAGTTAACCAGTACTTAAAAAAGGAGAGAATATGGGGCCGGGCGCGGTGGCTCAAGCCTGTAATCCCAGCACTTTGGGAGGCCGAGGCGGGCGGATCACGAGGTCAGGAGCCCGAGACCATCCTGGCTAACATGGTGAAACCCCTCTCTACTAAAAATACAAAAAAATTAGCCGGGCATGGTGGTGCACGCCTTTAGTCCCAGCTACTCGGGAGGCTGAGGCAGGAGAATGGTGGGAGCCTGGGAAGCGGAGCTTGCAGTGAGCGTAGATTGTGCCATTGCACTCCAGCCTGGGTGACGGGGCGAGACTCCATCTCAAAAAAAAAAAAAAAAAAAAAAAAAAGGGAGGCCGAGACCGGCGGATCATGAGGTCAGGAGATCGAGACCATCCTGGCTAACACGGTGAAACCCCGTCTCTACTAAAAAAAAAAAATACAAAAAACTAGCCGGGCGTGGTGGCGGGCGCCTGTAGTCCCAGCTACTCGGGAGGCTGGGGCAGGAGAATGGCGTAAACCCGGGAGGCGGAGCTTGCAGTGAGCTGAGATCCGGCCACTGCACTCCAGCCTGGGAGACAGAGGGAGACTCCGTCTCAAAAAAAAAAAGGAGAGAACATGTTAAGAGTACATTTATACATATTTTAAGGATATATTTTGATTATATATTTGAATTTGTATACCAGGTTATAAATGTATTTCTTATTGTGGATAATGTTCAAAAAAGTTTAATTGCTCTTCATACTTGCCCGTAGCAGGGGGATAGGAAAGTTTGAAAGCCACTGGGCTCAAGTTTGGTAAATGTAGATGGACAGTGGAAGGAGGAGATTAAATTATAGAATTTTTCTTGTTTAAAAATATCTTTTTTACTTAGAATAATTTTAGATTTACTGAAAAGTTGCAAAGATAGTAGAGTTGTAGATCTATTACCAGTTTTCCTCTAATTAAAAAGTCATATAAAACTATGCTAATTTGACTGAGTGTGGTGGGTCACACCTGTAATCCCAGTACTTTGGGAGGCCAAAGTGGATGGATTGCTTGAGCTCAGGAATTCAAGACTAGCCTGGGCAACATGGCAAAACCCCATCTCTACAAAAAAATACAAAAATTATCCAGGCTTGGTGGTGCCCACCTGTAGTCCAAGCTATTTGGGAGGCTGAGGTGGGACGATTGCTTCAGCCTGTGAGATCAAGGCTGCAATGAGCCTTGATCGCACCACTGTATTCAAGCCTGAGTGACAGAGTGAGACCCTGTCTCAAAAACAACAACAGGCCGCCTGCGGTGGCTCCAACTCCTGGGCTCAAGGGATCCTCCTGTCTCTAACTCCCAAGTAGCTAGGACTACAGACTTAAGCTACCACATCCAGCTTTTAATTAGCAGGGGCATGAAGTTCAGGGGTGGGGCTAGGACCAAAGCAGCTTGAGAATAGCTTTTTTTTTTTTTTTTTGAGATGGAGTCTGGCTCTCCTGATGTTCTCCATCTCCTGACCTCGTGATACGCCCACCTCGGCTTCCCGAAGTGCTGGGATTACAGGCGTGAGCCACCACGCCCAGCCAGAGAATAGCTTTTTCTATAATAAAATAATACTATAGTGAAGCTGTGGAGGGATCACGATGGATTGATTTTTTTTTTTTTTTTTTTTTTTTTTGAGACGGAATCTCACTCTGTTGCCTAGGCTGAAGAGTACAATGGCATTATCTTGGCTCACTGCAACCTCCACCTCCTGGATTCAGGCGATTCTCCTGCCTCAGCCACCCAGGTAGCTGGGACCACAGGCGCTAGCCACCACGCCCAGCTAATGTTTGTATTTTTAGTAGAGACGACGTTTTGCCATGTTGGCCATGCTGGTCTTTTTTTCTTTTCTTTTTTTTTTTTTTGAGACGGAGTCTCGCTCTGTCACCCGGGCTGGAGTGCAGTGGCTGGATCTCACCTCACAAGCTCCGCCTCCCGGGTTTACACCATTCTCCTGCCTCAGCCTCCCGAGTAGCTGGGACTACAGGCGCCCGCCACCTCGCCCGGCTAGATTTTTGTATTTTTTAGTAGAGATGGGGTTTCACCGTGTTAGCCAGGATGGTCTCGATCTCCTGACCTTGTGATCCGCCCGCCTCGGACTCCCAAAGTGCTGGGATTACAGGCTTGAGCCACTGCGCCCGGCCCATGCTGGTCTTGAACTCCTGACCTCAGGTAATCCGCCCGCCTCGGCTTCCCAAAATGCTAGGATTACAGGCGTGAACCAGGCGCCCTGCCCTAGATTAAAACTCTTTTTTTTTGTTTGTTTGTTTTTTTCTGAGACTAAGTATCGCTTTTGTCATCCAGGGTGGAGTGCAATGGCGCCATCTGAGCTCACTGCAACCTCCGCCTCCCGGGTTCAAGCGATTCTCCTGCCTCAGCCTCCCGAGTAGCTGGGACCACAGGTGCCCACCACCACGCCTGGCTAATTTTTGTATTTTCAGTAGAGACCAGATTTTGCCTTTTTGGCCAGACTGGTCTTGAACTCCTGACCTCGTGATCTGCCCTTCTCGGACTCCCAAAGTGCTGGGATTACAGGTGTGAGCCACCGCGCCCGTCCTGTCTAAATTCTTTTTTTTTTTTTTTTTTTTTGAGACAGAGTCTCGCTCTGTCGCCCAGGCTGGAGTGCTGTGGCCGGATCTCAGCTCACTGCAAGCTCCGCCTCCCGGGTTCACGCCATTCTCCTGCCTCAGCCTCCCGAGTAGCTGGGACTACAGGCGCCCGCCACCTCGCCCGGCTAATTTTTTTGTATTTTTTAGTAGAGACGGGGTTTCACCGTGTTAGCCAGGATGGTCTCGATCTCCTGACCTCGTGATCCGCCCGTCTCGGCTTCCCAAAGTGCTGGGATTACAGGCTTGAGCCACCGCGCCTGGCCCCAAGAAGGGGTCTTACTCTGTTGTCCAGGCTGGAGTGCAGTGGCGCAATCTCGGCTCACTGCAAGCTCCGCCTGCCGGGTTCACGCCATTCTCCTGCTTCAGCCTCCCGAGTAGCTGGGACTACAGGTGCCCGCCACCACGCCCGGTTAATTTTTTGTATTTTTTAGTAGAGACGGGGTTTCACCGTGTTAGCCAGGATGGTCTGGATCTCCTGACCTCGTGATCCGCCCGCCTCGGCCTCCGAAAGTGCTGGGATTACAGGCGTGAGCCACGCACCGGGTCCCCGGCCTGCATAAACTCTTAAAGGGGGGGGGGGGCGGAATCAGGTTTTGGCTGTTTTGTCAGGATATAATAACTAGCCACCACGTTGTGGTCCATTTAATCCTCAAAAAACTTAGACGTAAGCACAATTTGCTCCTTCCGCGGAAACTGAAAGACGTGAAGCAATCTGCACAAAGTCTTGCAGTCAAGGGCCAAGCCGGACATTCATACCCAGCCCACCCGGCAGGGCTACTAGCCCAAGGTCGGTCCCGTGCGCAAACAGTCGCAAGCTGGTACTGAATACCCCCCCTTAGCCCAAAACCCAGTAACTTCCGGAGATTGCCCGAGACCTTCAGCGCGCTTGCGCGGCCCCTTGACGTCAACCACGCCGTTCCGCCCCCTTCTGGAACGCAGAGCCGCTGAGCGGGTCGACGGCCATTTTGTGAAGCGGCGAAGGAGGTGGCTGCGTTGGGCTCCGGGAAGCCGTTCGGGCTGGGGCTGTCGGCCGCGGGGCGGAGGCACTCGCGCGGGGGGTAATTCGGGGTCTGGGTTCTGGTGCCGCGCAGCTTTCCCCGGTAAGACTCCCGCAGCCCTTGAACGGGCGGGGCTGTGCGGGGCTCGTGGTGCCCCTTGGTGGCCCGGGGCGGGGCCTTCGGAGGCCTTCGAGCCCGCGGCAACTAGCACCCCACACAAAGGCTCGGGGCAGGACCGCAGAGGGAGTGGGGTGCCACTTACGCCTCTGAGATCTGAGAGGATGCAAGGAGGACGCAAGAGAGAATGAGCCTGCGTACCGAAGTGGGGATGAGGCCGTAGCGAGGACGCCCCCGTGGTCTGAGAGGGGGCAGGTCAGAGCTGGCTGGCTCAGCGGCCTGCGAGCTAACGGGGACTGCAGTGAAAACACGTCTGCAACCTGAATAGGGAGGATTTCTTGTCTCCCCCAGTGAAGTAGAGGTTATAACTACATGTGTGTTCCTGGAGGTGGGGAGATAATCGTAGTGAGGACACTCCCTCTACCCGAAATGGAAAGGAGGCCTTTGTGGCCTACCAGCAAAAGGGGACCCAGGTCACACCTGTGGGAGGAAGCTATAGTCTGTACACTCCCGTGAGTTCAGAAAGGAAGTCTTGCAACCGGCCGCCTTCGTGGCCTGAAGGTGGAGGGGGTTGCAGTGAAATGCCTCCGAGGTCCATTGCTGGGGAGGGGCTTTACTCGAGGGTGTAGCAGTTTTGAGAAGCCGGCGTCTGAAGCTAGGAAGTGAGGGGGTAGGGTGAGTACTCCTCCCGAGGCTCTGAGAACTGTAGTAAGATGCCAGGCCTTTGGTCCCCCCAGTAGGGAAGGGGCTGCTGAGAGCAGCACTTTTAGGACTCCCTCGGGAGCGGATCCTCTGGCATTTCAGGAGGACGAGATCCAGTGGGCTGCGGAGGGTGGGTGCTTTTGATGGAGAGTTAATTGAGTTTCTCTGAAGCTTGGCTGTATTAGTTTGCAGCCACGTGAATTGGGTGGTAGGAGGGACTGTGAGAATCTACAGGTTAGTTAGGAGGATGGACGCCAGTGCAGCAGGTTTAGCCGCTAGGTTGTAAACGTGTGGGCTTTTTGTGTGCCTCCAACGTGTGCTTTATCTGAGGGGCTCCTGTGAGGGTTACTCAGTATTGAGTGCTAACCATTCTTTACTTATCTGCGTGGTGTCATGCTGAGAATTGCAGACTTTTAAGAGATTTCTGGGCCCTAAAACCCTCCTTGGCTCCAGGATTCTCAGAGATAACCTAATATAAATTGAAGTTGGTAGGGACCGTTTTATATTCAAGAATAGAGTCAGTGTAACCCACTGGAAAAAAGTGATGGCAACTGAAGGTTTGTTGAAGGGAGAGGCTAGGCTTGTGACTGCAGTATTTCTTTTAGAGCTTCTTGCTTGAATGGTTTGAAATGGTGTAATTTTTGCAAAATGCAGTCTTAGCAACAAGAATTGTCTGGGACCTTGTTAACTAGTGATTTTGTTAATGCATCTCAGAGCATCTGCAGTTGAGAAAAATCCCTCAAGTCTGGACACATAGGGAAATCTTGTTTTTTAAATTATGGAACTACAATACAAGACTGGTTGTACTCGTTTTTGAAATTTGGTAGTTTTGAAAAGAATGGAGGATTTCTGGATTTAGTTGAAAGTGTGTGCAGACATTTTCCAAGAATATAAAAAGAAGTTGGGAAGAACTGTTACAGGTGGTTCAAATAACGTTATGGTAATTTATGAAGAAAGTGAACTGTTTGGCGTGTTTATACAAAACATAATGAAGATGTGCTTAGTATATATTATTGGACAGATTTTTAATGAAACAGGAAATGCGTTTTTATATCATGCTCTATTAAATGTTGATTATAGATTGTAATGTATAATTTTCACTTTCCTTATGTTCGAATTTGTTGGATGAAAACTGTGAAGCTTTAGAAATAATTGTGTAGTTACTTGCAACGTATTGTTACATGCTAATACCAGTACTCTTTGGTCTTCTTTCACCTTCTTTGACACGTCAAATGTTTTGATGACTGAGTATTGAGAGTTTGGGAGTTGTTAGTACAATTTTTAGATGTGAAACTTGATTTTGTGGGCCAGTGTGTTCCAGGTGCTGGAATCCAGTGACAGTGTTGATGGTTTTTACTCCATTTTGCAGAGAGCCACTCTGTCATTGTTGGAATGTATGTTTTCTTCTGTAGATGTTGTAGGAAGAACCAAGTGTCAGTAGTTGGTTGCACAAAAGATGCTTTTAGATGCCCCTCCCTAAAATGCAGAGACTTCTATATCTTTTATATTTTTTTGTCTGGCCCACAAGTGCTTAATAGTAAATGGTCATGGAGTAAAGGAATATTGTTAAATGTTTTCAACTAAACAGAAAAGATAAATTTTTCTAAACTACAGTTTTATCAGATTTTACTACCACACCCATATACTTATTGGTTTGCACAAAATTTAATTAAGTTTGAAGCCAGCTTTTAAGACTCAAAAACAGTGAAAGTGAATGTCGTTGGTTAGAAGTATAATTTTGCTCTGAAGTGAAAATGAAGGTAGTAGGCCGGGCGCGGTGGCTCAAGCCTGTAATCCCAGCACTTTGGGAGGCCGAGACGGGCGGATCACGAGGTCAGGAGATCGAGACCATCCTGGCTAATACGGTGAAACCCCGTCTCTACTAAAAAATACAAAAAACTAGCCGGGCGACGAGGCGGGCGCCTGTAGTCCCAGCTACTCGGGAGGCTGAGACAGGAGAATGGCGTGAACCCGGGAGGCCGAGCTTGCAGTGAGCTGAGAGCCGGCCACTGCACTCCAGCCTGGGCGGCAGAGCAAGACTCCGTCTCAAAAAAAAAAAAAAAAAAAAAAAAAAAAAAAAAGAAAATGAAGGTAGTAAACATTTTTGTTGGCATTTGGGGGGATTGAAAAATAACTTAATATTTTTGACAGGAAGAATATCTTATTTAGAAATGTCTTCTGATTTGCTGCCTTTGAGTGCGGAATGGAGGTTAATGGAAAAATTGAGCAATGCATTATAAAAAATATACATCTCCATCAGTGTCAGAATAATTTTTTCATTAAGAATGAACCCAGACTTTGAAATATGGTCCATTTGGGAATGGGGAACAAAATCAAGTGGCTGAAACTGTGGTTGTTTCATAATGTTTACTATAATGTGATTATTACTGTTTTTAGCATTGTGCCCTTTGTGATTGGTTCTCTGTTGCTTATCTCTGAGGTGAGCATTTGAGGGTTTGTTTCTTTTGGATCCGAAGAACCTAGCTCTGCTGTACCCTGGTTCTTGTTGATTAAAGAGTGATGAATGAACAAAGTGAAAGTTCACTTTTGGATGTTTACTACCAGATGAAGGGTGAAAATAGTCGTTTTAGTTTATGCCTTGACTTCTTGATGAAGAGATTTGTTGTCAGACATTTTTTTCTGAAATTCCAAGTGATTAGAATGGCTAGTAAATACGAAAGTCTGTCTTGTCATAATATGTTAAATTTTTGTAGCAGATACTTGTGATTTGTGCATGCATCTGGTATTTTGTCAAGTTGAACAAGCCTTTATGTTAGGACTAATTCCTAATACGAATGGAAAACATACTAAAGCCAGCTGCTTGTTTTAGATCTTCTGAAGTATGTCAGTGGCTTTAATGACAAATCAGGCCCATTTTCTCCTTTCCTATCGTTATGCTATATGTATAGATATAATATGTATTTTAGATGTTTTACTGTGTAGTTATTATTTTAGTCTTATCCTTCTAAAGTTCAGCAAAGCTTTAGGTGAATGGGGTGGATTTTTGAAATCCTGCATTCAGTCGCTAGCTGACATTTAGAATACAGGAATAGCAGTTTCCTGGAAAACAGTGACACATATTAAATTCTTTTAGTCTTTACAAAGTGAGGTGTCAAAACAAGTATTTCAGTTCTATTTCCATTTACCTTTCCCTTTTGAAGAGGTATAATACCAAAGGTTGTGAAGTTCTGACTTGTAGCATCAACTTTCTGCATTATTTTTCCTTGGTATGGGGTGGGATGGATATTCCCCTTTGCTGAAATAGAAGAGAATCATAAATTTCTGTCTGGATTGATTTTGTGCTTTAAGTTGTACACATAAAACTTGAACTAGGTATTTGCCAAATTCAACTGGGCCTTTCAGCCTTAACTTGTGGAATGAGAATGAGAAATTTTTTTCCTTTTAAAGGTAATTTCTGGTAACCTTTTAGGAATTTTTGAGAGTAGACCTGGGGAGTTCCCTTTGAACTTAACTGACTGACCCCAAATTTGTCTTTCTCAAGATGGACATACGGTATCTTTTGAGTTTGGAAGGGAAGAGGCTGAGAGGAACCTTCCTACCTTATATTCAGGCATATGCCCTGGCCCCATACCTGACCTTTTGAATTGGAATCTCCAGTAGGGATCAGATATTTATTACAAGTTCTAGAAACTAGAAAGTTACCCTGTTGTGTGGCTGCTGGAGTCAAACCTGTACGTAAATATTTGCAGTACTTCATGCTCTTGCTCATTCTCTGTTTCACATTTCCCTTTGTCACCTGTTAAACTACTAGATATGGCTTTTAAACGAAGAATTTTTAAACTCCTTAGACTTAGTTAGGCTACGCCAGGCGCGGTGGCTCACACCTGTAATCTCATCATTTTGGGAGGCTGAGGCATGCGGATCACTTAATGTCAGGAGATCAAGACCAGCTTGGTAACATAGTGAAACCCCTGTCTCTACTAAAAATACAAAAATAAGCCATGGGTGGTGGCGCATCCCTGTAGTCCCAGCTACTCCAGAGACTGAGGCATGAGAATAGCTTGAACCCAGGGAGGCGGATGAGCCTAATGAGCCTAGATCGCGCTACTGCGCTCTAGCCTGGGCGACAGAGTGACACCCTATCTCCAGAAAAAAAAAAAAAAAAAAGACTTAATTAGGCTAGATTTCTACAACATGTGAGAGATTAATACAATGCTCTAGGTTTTTCAGTGTGTTGATAACATATTTGCATAGCTTTTTGTGGTATAACAATCTCACTGTTCTTCAGCAACTTGAGTAGTTGACTAGAAGATGAATAGTTTGTCCTTTAGAAAATCACATAGAATTTTTGAAAAATATGTTTTCCTTTTTGGTGATGAACATTAAGGTCACTAGTTGTATTTTGGTCTTGGAATATACTAATTTAAGATGAGCATCATTTGGATAAGTAGTCATTGGTAATCTTAATACTGAACAGTGGCGAATTTCTTCTCCGAATTAAAACATGACCTTTGAAAGAAATAAAAAGTAAAAAATTACCTTTGAATATAGTTGTCTAGGCATTTGGTCATATATGCTTGTGACTTTTTAATAACTTCACCAGTTTTGAAGAAATGACAGTGAAAGATGAGTGACCTGTTTTTATTTTGGGATATACTCTTATTATGTCAGGCATTTTTAGGGTGTTTTTAAATTTATTTATTTAATTTTTTTAAATTTTACAAATTTTTGGGAACTGTTGTGGTGTCAGAGGAAAAAACACTTTCCCTTAATATTTTGTTAATATTTTGAGCTCCAGTGGAATTAGTCCTTTATAGCAAGAACTCATACTTCATTTGTTTTGTGATGTTGGATGCTATTTTGTGCAAAATAAAATATATTGGAAGAATAATTGCAGTAATTTCCATGAGTACCCTTGAATTGCTATTTTAAGTTGTCCGAGAATTGTTACTGTGCGAACTTGTGCCTTTTCATCACAACTTTGGTGAGAACCTGGGGAAATAGACTTGTACGGAGTTTTCTGGATTGGTTTAATTATAAAGTGATCAAAGCAATTAGCAGCTGTGAAGCTGAGCTTTATGACTGTTTTAATTTTCAATGGATTCGTTATTGGGCTAAGTTATGACACTCTTGATGTATGTAAATATATAAATATTTTGAGATACTCAAATTTGAAAGCAGTAACTAAAAAGCATGTGCAGGATTTTGTTATGGTGTCTTTCCTTTTTTTTTTTTGATATGCATTCTAATGAAGTACTCTGGTGGTTTCAGACTCGCCTTCGTAATGTACAGTGTGGCCTGTGCGTGTTGTTTTGTGTTTCCTGCATTGATTTTTGCCTCCGTTTATTCTCTATTGCAGTCTAAAAGTTGGTTTTAATTGGTTGCCCACAGGATTGACTTGGCCTCTACTTCTTGTTAAGAAAATACATCTCTTGTTTTATCAGGTAAGAGATTTTGAATAGAGAGTTCGTTTTTATACAAAATAAAATGAGATAGCTTATTAAGAAATATGAAAATATGTGTAGCAACTATATTGGGTGTGTGTGTTTTTGTTTGCTTGTTTTTTGTTTTGAGACAGAGTCTTGCTCTGTCGCCCAGGCTGGACTCTGTTGCCCAGGCTGGAGTGCAGTGGTGCCATCTTGGCTCACTGCAGTCTCCACCTCCTCGATTCAAGCACTTCTCAGCCTCAGTCTCCCAAATAGCTGGAATTACAGGCGCCTGCCACCACGCCCAGCTAATTTTTTTGTATTTTTAGTAGAGATGGGGTTTTACCATCTTGACCAGGCTGGTCTTGAACTCCTGACCTTGTGATCCACCTGCCTCGGCCTCCCAGAGTTTTGGGATTACAGGCGTGAGCCACCGCCCCGGCCGGTGTGGTTTTTTACAAGTTTATCTGAGGGATGGGGGTGGGGTAGATGGGTGCTTCGAACAGTTGTTCTTTTGGGGGTCAATTCATTTATATGGATGTTTTTCTCTTACTGTTTTCCTGATAGGCAATAAGTAGCTGTTTTATTCCTTAGTAGCATTTTAGACTACAAATACAGATACTTGTTATTGGTATGTTTATTTATATTTCCTAAAAGTTTAAGTATAGATATTGGGTTACATGTTTTAGAGTACAAATTTTAGACTTTAAATGAAACCTTAGCAAGTGGAATCTAACCCTCCTGTTTAAGTAACTAAGATAGGCCCAAGGTAGGTTGAAATGACTTAGCTGTCAAACAGTTACTTAGTAACAGAATAACAGATACTTTTTTTGTTGTTGTTGTTGTTTTACTTTTATTTTTTGAGGCAGAGTTTCCTTCTTGTTGCCCAGGCTGGAGTGCATTGGCGTGATCTCTGCCTCGTGGGTTCAGTTGATTCTCCTGCCTCAGCCTCCCTAGTAGCTGGGATTACAGGCACCTGCCACCATACCCAGCTAATTTTCTTGTATTTTTAGTGGAGACAGGGTTTCACTATGTTGGCCAGGCTGGTCTTGAACTCCTGACCTCAGGTGATCCACCCGCCTCAGCCTCCCAAAGTGCTGGGATTACAGGCGTGAGCCACCACACCTGGCTACAGATATTATTTCATATTTTTTGGAAGCTAGAAACAATTTTCCTCATCAGATGACTTTATGAATAAATCTTGTATTCCACTTTGGTTTAATATTCCACCCTTTCCAGCTGGTAATCTGAGGCAGATTTTCAATAGCATATTCTTGTGTACCTTGTACAAAGTTTCAGTAAATCCCTACTCTTAACAAAAAATGGCTTGAAGACTTAACTGTGTTTGTCACTTTAGCCCTGTGTTTAATTTTTGTGTTCTTGGGACTATATCAAGTTCTTGTTTTATTGTCCCAGTGCAAACTAATATCTCTGTCTATCTCATGTTGTTTTGAGTACTTTGATTGCCCATGATGTTTCCCCTATACAAAGTGATTAAGCGTTTTTTGAAGTTGAACAGTAAATACTACCGCATTTTGCATATAGCCACATAATTCTAGATTGAGCAAGGAATATGAATTTGATTTAATGACTTGGAAACTGCTTGATGAACCTCCTTATAGGCTGCTAAATAGTAAATGAGAAAAGAGACTGTTGGTGTGATGTTTTTTAGCATTAATTTTTCTTGTTGACTCTTGAAGTTTGTAAATGAAAAGCTTTCCCACCCTTCCCAAATTTCTGGTGCTTTATCATGGCCTCACAAAAAGCATTTTCTGTTTGCTAGTCAATTTTTCTGGATTAAATTTGAAGGTGGCTTTTATTTTTGTGTTTTGTGTCTGTGAGAAAACTGTCAAAACCAAACAGTTTGTTTCTTGTTTGAATATGGCAATCGTAATACTGAGATATAATTACAGATTTTGTTGCATTGAATTAGTATTTATATAATATTTGACATTGAAGTTACAGAATTCTTAGAGCTTATAGCAGAAAATCTTGCCACTTCTAATGTTCTTGAGAAGTAATAAAACCGTATCTCTTCATTAATTTATAACCTTTCTGAGGGTCATAGAGCTGATTTTATAGGCTTATATTTAAAAGTTGACTTTTCAGGAGGGATGCAATGGCTCACGCCTGTAATCCCCACACTTTGGGAGGCTGAGGAGGGTGGATCACCTGAGGTCAGTAGTTCGAGACCAGCCTGACCGACATGGTGAAACCCCATCTCTCTTAAATACAATTAGCCAGGCGTGGTGGTGCATGCCTGTAATCCCAGCTACTAGGGAGGCTGAGGCAGGAGAATTACTTGAACCCGGGAGGTGGAGGTTGCCGTGAGCCGAAATGGCGCCATTGCACTCCAGCCTGGGCTATAAGAGCGAAACTCCATCTCAAAATAAATGAATAAATAAAAGTTGACTTTTCAGATGGGTTGGAAAACACCCTATGTTATTGACCACCTTAATTTCAAAGTAATATGTTTCCCAGTCCCAGTAATTGGGTTTGTGTCACTTTCCAAAGGGCTGCCCTTGGATATGCTCTTAGAAGCCTTTAGAACTGAAATTTGAGGGGAATATTTCTTTTTTGATTATGTGAGAAGAGACATGATCTAAGGAGATCACAGAGATCCTACAGGAGTGGCGTAAATCCAAGACTGTAACAGCCACTGAGTAATTCACACTCTGGTTCTAAAACAAAAACAAAAAATATTTTTATTGTCAGCCCTCTCCTAGGGGAAAATAATACTTTAAAAAATTTTATTAAATAGAGGATTTGGTTATGAGTCATTGGACCTGAGTTTTAATTAAAATAGTCACAGTGAATGGGACTATAACCAGGTTCTACTTTTGGGGGTAATGAATAAAGGTAACTCAGATTTTGTCTATCCTATTCAGGAGTTCTTTTGGCTTCTTAGTATGTCTTGACCTTGTTTATAATAAATAATTCCATATGTAGTTTTTTGTAATCTATAAGGCAGATCGAAAAGTTTTAGGATGAATAAAATAATGGAACCAGTTCTCATTTGAATCTACTTTTAAGTATTATTTACAATTCATTAGTATTCTAGTTTTTTGCTTCTGTTGGATTTTGAGACTGAGCTCTATAAAATCACACTCTTGATAATTCTATGAAATTGTCAAGAATATAGGGAAGATGCAAAGTCAGTTTTTAATATTAACTTTGATATATTCTTTGCATGCTTTTTCCCTATAGATTGTTAAACTTTGTTTCCTGATTTGACTTACACATTTCTTTTAAATCTTACTGAATGATTAGTGGTCTGAATGATGTATATGTATTTTACTGTCCTACAGTTGTTTTTTCTTGAACTTTTTGAGTCTTGGGACTGAACTGTTTCCAAAATTAATGCCTTCTGGAAGTTGAAATTGTCTACGTTTTACATTGTAAATGGCACGAAATATTCAGTTTTTAGAATATCTAAATTAAAGACATTGCCTGTGATAGCTTGAGGGAATATTTGAGGGCCTAATATGGTAGCTGGTCATTCTTGTAGCTAAAAACTTGGTGTGATAAACAGGAGTCTGACCTGGCCGTTGCCTTTTCTCATCTGCAGGTGTGTGTGGTTTCAGCGCAGCATGGCTGTGGTCATCCGTTTGCAAGGTCTCCCAATTGTGGCGGGGACCATGGACATTCGCCACTTCTTCTCTGGATTGACCATTCCTGATGGGGGCGTGCATATTGTAGGGGGTGAACTGGGTGAGGCTTTCATCGTTTTTGCCACTGATGAAGATGCAAGGCTTGGTATGATGCGCACAGGTGGTACAATTAAAGGGTCAAAAGTAACACTATTGTTGAGTAGTAAAACGGAAATGCAGAATATGATTGAACTGAGTCGTAGGCGTTTTGAAACTGCCAACTTAGATATACCACCAGCAAATGCCAGTAGATCAGGACCACCACCTAGCTCAGGAATGAGTGGCAGGGTAAACTTGCCCACAACAGTATCCAACTTTAATAATCCTTCACCCAGTGTAGTTACTGCCACCACTTCTGTTCATGAAAGCAACAAAAACATACAGACATTTTCCACAGCCAGCATAGGAACAGCTCCTCCAAATATGGGGGCTTCCTTTGGGAGCCCAACGTTTAGCTCAACCGTTCCAAGCACAGCCTCTCCAATGAACACAGTCCCGCCGCCACCAATTCCTCCAATTCCAGCGATGCCATCTCTGCCACCAATGCCATCCATTCCCCCAATTCCAGTTCCTCCTCCAGTACCTACATTGCCTCCTGTGCCTCCTGTGCCCCCGATTCCCCCAGTTCCTTCTGTGCCACCCATGACCCCACTGCCACCCATGTCGGGCATGCCGCCCTTGAATCCGCCACCTGTGGCACCTCTACCTGCTGGAATGAATGGCTCTGGAGCACCTATGAATTTGAACAATAACCTGAATCCTATGTTTCTTGGTCCATTGAATCCTGTTAACCCTATCCAGATGAACTCTCAGAGCAGTGTGAAGCCACTCCCCATCAACCCTGATGATCTATATGTCAGTGTGCATGGAATGCCCTTTTCTGCAATGGAAAATGATGTCAGAGATTTTTTCCATGGGCTCCGTGTTGATGCAGTACATTTGTTGAAAGATCATGTAGGTCGAAATAATGGGAATGGATTGGTTAAGTTTCTCTCCCCTCAAGATACATTTGAAGCTTTGAAACGAAACAGAATGCTGATGATTCAACGCTATGTGGAAGTTAGCCCTGCCACAGAAAGACAATGGGTAGCTGCTGGAGGCCATATCACTTTTAAGCAAAATATGGGACCTTCTGGACAAAGTCATCCCCCTCCGCAGACACTTCCCAGGTCAAAATCGCCCAGTGGGCAGAAAAGATCAAGGTCAAGATCACCACATGAGGCTGGTTTTTGTGTTTACTTGAAAGGGCTACCATTTGAAGCAGAAAACAAACATGTCATTGATTTTTTTAAAAAGCTGGATATTGTGGAAGATAGTATTTATATAGCTTATGGACCCAATGGGAAAGCAACTGGTGAAGGCTTTGTAGAGTTCAGAAATGAGGCCGACTATAAGGCTGCTCTGTGTCGTCATAAACAGTACATGGGCAATCGCTTTATTCAAGTTCATCCAATTACTAAGAAAGGTATGCTAGAAAAGATAGATATGATTCGAAAAAGACTGCAGAACTTCAGCTATGACCAGAGGGAAATGATACTAAATCCAGAGGGGGATGTCAACTCTGCCAAAGTCTGTGCCCACATAACAAATATTCCATTCAGCATTACGAAGATGGATGTTCTTCAGTTCCTAGAAGGAATCCCAGTGGATGAAAATGCTGTACATGTTCTTGTTGATAACAATGGGCAAGGTCTAGGACAGGCATTGGTTCAGTTTAAAAATGAAGATGATGCACGTAAGTCTGAACGCTTACACCGTAAAAAACTTAATGGGAGAGAAGCTTTTGTTCATGTAGTTACCCTAGAAGATATGAGAGAGATTGAGAAAAATCCCCCTGCCCAAGGAAAAAAAGGATTAAAGATGCCTGTGCCAGGTAATCCTGCAGTTCCAGGAATGCCCAATGCGGGACTGCCAGGTGTGGGACTGCCCAGTGCAGGACTTCCCAGTGCGGGCCTGCCCAGCACAGGACTGCCTGGTTCAGCAATAACCAGTGCAGGACTGCCTGGTGCGGGAATGCCCAGTGCAGGAATACCTAGTGCAGGAGGTGAAGAGCATGCCTTCCTGACCGTAGGATCAAAGGAAGCCAACAATGGGCCTCCATTTAACTTTCCTGGTAATTTTGGTGGATCAAATGCCTTTGGGCCACCAATCCCTCCTCCAGGATTAGGAGGAGGGGCCTTTGGTGATGCTAGGCCTGGTATGCCTTCAGTTGGAAACAGTGGTTTGCCTGGTCTAGGACTGGATGTTCCGGGTTTTGGAGGTGGACCAAACAATTTAAGTGGGCCATCAGGGTTTGGAGGGGGCCCTCAGAATTTTGGAAATGGCCCTGGTAGCTTAGGCGGTCCTCCTGGTTTTGGAAGTGGCCCTCCTGGTCTTGGAAGTGCCCCTGGGCATTTGGGTGGGCCACCAGCTTTTGGGCCTGGCCCTGGCCCTGGCCCTGGCCCTGGCCCAATCCATATTGGTGGTCCCCCTGGCTTTGCATCTAGTTCTGGAAAACCAGGACCAACAGTAATTAAAGTGCAGAACATGCCCTTTACTGTGTCTATTGATGAGATTTTAGATTTCTTTTATGGCTATCAAGTAATCCCAGGCTCAGTGTGTTTAAAATACAATGAAAAAGGTATGCCCACAGGTGAAGCCATGGTGGCCTTTGAGTCTCGGGATGAAGCCACAGCTGCTGTCATTGACTTAAATGACAGGCCTATAGGTTCAAGAAAAGTAAAACTTGTATTAGGGTAGCCATTCACATCATTCTTTATAGGGTAGATCTTCATATTGCTGTGATTAATGCATCCAGATTGTTTTCCTAGTATTTCCAGGTTAGAACCTGTGGATTGTTTCAATTGCATATAGCTTGGTTTCCATAACATAGAGCATTGGTTGACTGTTTACAGAAGACTCACCAGGATAAACATTGCTGTATGTTACAGTAAAGCTATCTGGAGAGAACACATAAATGATTTTGGCATACCATTAGAGAAACCATTTGTAAAACTCAAATGACCACATAAAGCTTATCAAGGAGTCTAGATTGGTTTTGTTTTATACCATATGGGATGAAGAAAATAGAAATGTCAGTAAAACTCATTGAGGGTGCTCTTGCCAGCTGCTGAAAATAGGAGTTGGCTACTCTCAGAATTTGGTTTAAAGCTGGACAGATTTGCTTTGTTATAGGGTAAAGCTTTGTCTAAAGTCCTCATTTTCTTTTAAAATTGAATAAAATTTCTGTATACAGATTCATTGTATGTACCTTTATTGCTTCTTAAGGGTCCTTGCTGTATAGACAGTCCTGCTTCAGAAGTTGCTGCTTTGTTTGTCTAATTGACTCATTTGTAAATGAGCAGAACTGTTTTGTTGGTTTTTTTCCCTAAATATAAAAGTCCACACTTGGTTTGTGCTATAACCTCGAACTTTGATTTCTAATGTCACATTTAAAACTGTGTGGAATAAGACTTGCCACAAAAATAAACTATGGAGTCCTTTACCTACCAGAGCCTTTTTGGTTTGACCGCCACGATTTAGGTTAGTCAGTTTAAAAATTGTTCATGTTGTTTGGGTGGTATCAAAAACCAGAAACCACTTTTAATAATGTGTTTAAGATACTTGATTTGAAGTCCTGTTTATGATGGACTAATTGTAGTATCAGTTTCCTCCTGTCCCAATTTATGTGAAATTTTGGCCTTTAAACAAAGAGGGGCCCATTCATAAGAAAGTGTTATATCTAGGTTTCTAAAACTGAAGTTGAAATTATCTTTGATAGCAGTAGTAGTATAGAATTAAAAGATCCATACGCTGGTTCATAGATTGATATGTGTTAGTCCTGTTATTTGGAGGCTTTTTGGCATAGTTGTTCGATCAGGAGCCTGTTTACTAAAAGTCTTCATACAGAGTACAAGTGCAGCCGCCAGAGGGGAGAAAATTGAGATTCTTGACCCTTTCATAATCTTTTGTTTGGTGTTCAGGACACTAAGGCAGGAGGACCACATGAGTTCTGGTTGGTAAGTGTCCCTTGTCATGAAAACACTTGCCTTACAAGGCTCTAATTATGTGAAGATGTGTCACATTACATTATAAACAATACGGAAGGGGAGATAGGTGAGATGATAAGAAAAACAAATTTTCTCACTGTCATAAAAGGCTCTAATTTATGGTTACTTGTCATGAGAACACTTACCTTACAAGGCTCTAATTATGGTTACTTTCCCTAGTCAGTGCTCTGAAAATGTATCACATTATATTATAAACAATACGGAAGGGGAGGTAGATGAGAGATCATGAAAAACAAATTTTATCTTTTACATGGCCCCTTTGTCTTCGGTTGAAACATCCCCAACATTTCCTACAAATCAGTGTACTTAAAAAGGGGTCAGTCTTTTAAAGTAAGTATTTCCTATTAAAATATATACAGTGCCTTTTTGGTGTTGTGAGTCAGTGGAACACTGAAATATAGCGGTTGTGTAATTTAGATTTAAGAGTGGCAACAGTTTCATTTGATAAGATTTGAAAAGGCTTTTTATCACTACAATCTTACAGGATTGACAGTACAGGATTTTTGTTTAAGGGAAGGATTGTTTAGACTCAAAGAAGAGGTGACTGTGTTGTGGGTCTTTTGACAATTCATGAATACAAATTTGCTTTGACAGATCACTAGATACTGCCTCCTCAATTTAAAAAGCAATATAACGTTTGTATATGCTGTTTAAGTTAATGTTAAGTAATCATTTCTCATTCCAAAGACAATGCAGAAAACTTCAGCACTGCTTGAGAGTTGTATTTCAACCAGAGATATTTTCCCCATTGGAAAACTATTTTCATTTTAGAAAAATGGGTTGTTTGAAGATGAAAGTCTTTTATCTTATTTCACAGTTTATTTTGGTTATATGTTCGTACATTCTTATTAAATATTTCATACACTTTATTGCAACTACTTTGTTATTTCTACATCTTAGATAAATGCTGAAAAGGAAAACTTGATTCCATTGTTCATCTAATTAAATAAATTAAGAAAAGAGCGGTTTGTGTAGAAATTGGAGAGAACTGTGTTTTATATGAATCACAACAGTGCTCGTTGTGGAATGTAATTAAATGCTTTGCCCTCTGGAACTTGATTTTTGTGTATCTGAGACTTATTAACAGTGCTAACTGCTAAGGATACTGTTTATCTTGTTCTGGGCATTGGAGTTTCAGTTTTTAAAAAATTCTTGAAAATGTATTCTGTGAAACTACTCATCCCTCTCTTCCTGCGAATTTTCTCCTAAGAACTAGGGTTGGGGTAGAAATGAATTGACATTATTTTCTCATTTGCTTTGTATGGTATGAAGGATTTGTAAAGCTTTGCTCAAAGTTGTGTGCATTTGTAAACACTATCTTGATACTTTCAATTTTATGTGTAAATTTTATTGTCTGCTTTTGGTGATTCTGACATTAATGGAAGAGAATATTTTCCATTAGATTTAATTTTTTTTCCTCTCCCTTCTGCTGATTTTTTTTTATTGGTGTTCATTTTTCTTTTGATTTAAAGGATTAGAGAAATCTACAAATGTATGTCATAAATAAGCAAATTTGTAAACTTTTCTGAACTTTAGTGAAACATTTAGTTTACAAGCATAATTTGGAGGTGTGTTTTGTGTTTACACTGTAGTTTGGATGTACAATTATTATTAGTGGCTTTTTAAAAAATGAAACAGTGTTAAGTGAAATGTAGTTCCTAGCTTTGTACTCCAAGTTGTCACAGCATCAACAATGAAAATTCGATTAGGAAACTTTATTTAAAATTTCAGATAGTAATATTCTATGTAGTTAAGGCCAGTCTTAACCCACTGGATGAAAATCTAGGACTGTATGGAAGTAAGCAAACATACACATTTTTAGGTGGAAATAGTCAACCTTGCATAAAAATAAGGATGCATGAAAGCCTTAAACTCCAGCTCCCTTTTACTGGAGTCTGTGGTTGTGTACAGGTATGGGCCAAGTGTGTAAAAATAAAATCTCATCAATTTTAAGAACACTCGGGAAATGAGTAAAGAAAATGTAAGATTGCTGCTAGTCAAATCTCTTGGAAAGAATTTCTGGAAGTGGTCACTTTAAAAATTATTTTCCATCCTTGCAAAATTGCCACATTTAAATTGTTTTACTGGCAGTTCTATAGTAGTCCAGACTTTAGAAACCAAACACAATAAAATGGCTTGTTGCCAATATGGCCACAACATTGCCAGCAAGTACTGCCTTGGCATCATTCAGCAGAGGTTTTTGTTTATAAAGATGAAGTCTTGAATACTGTTCAATAAACTTGTCAAAAAATAAAACAGGCTGATGCTTTTAATGCTTTAACTGCACAAAAGTACTGAGCTATAATATTATTTTGTCAGGGTTTTTTTTTTTTTTTTTTTTTTTTAAACCTGAAAATATTTTGTGCTTTTGGAAAGGTAGATTTGGTAATCTTGGAGAGGTAAAAATTGTTGCTTATCCTTGCCTGCTAATGCTGAAGTGTCAAGAGAAGAGGATACTTGGAACGACAGGGAGGAAACTTGATTCTAGTTCAAGTCCATAGTATCCACCTTTTCAGAATTTCATGTGTGTGATGTGTTGGCAAACAAAGCTCTTAAAAAATGTTGAAAACTTTTTATCTGAAGGAGGTTAGCTTGTATTAGAATTTGGATACCCAGCGTGTTTTAGAGGGGGCTAGACATCCATAATTCCAGGTAGTAGTCAAGCCATTATTAAATAATCAGGGTTTGGCTAAGCAATGGACAAATCTCTGAGTGAAATCAGCTGCCTACAGATATCCAGAATGGCTTTTACCATCTGAAAGGGGTGGAGTGTGTGATAATATGTCTCCTTTTCTTGTTCAGGAGAGATAGTTATGTAATTCACTGTTACCTGCTTTCCAGTGTTTTACAGCAAGAAATAGTTCATCAATTATGTGCATCATCACTAATCTCCCAAAAGTAGAGCTTTTATGGGATATGGTAGAATCTAAACTTAATGGCTTTCCTTTTTTTTTTTTTTATTAAAAATAGCTTTATTTCAGTCTCATCTTTTTAGTATAAAATCTGGTCATTTTGACTTGTAAAATGTTCTGGGAAGAGTGGTAGTAGCACAATTCTCTGATGTCATGGTGACTTTTCTGGGAAAACCCGTCTCTATTCAACAACATAAGCAAGTTCATCTCCTGCTCAGGTAAATGGTAATTTTCAAATTTTATTTTTTTTGAGATGGAGTCTCGATCTGTCACCCAGGCTGGTGTGCAGTGGCGCGATCTCGGCTCACTGCAACCTCCACCTCCCTGGTTCAAGCGATTCTCCTGCCTCAGCCTCTCAGTAGCTGAGACTACAGGTGCATGCCACCACACCAGCTAATTTTTTTTTTCTGTATTTCTAGTAGAGATGGGGTTTCACCGTGTTGGCCAGGATGGTCCGGATCTGATCTTGTGATCTGCCCACCTGGGCCTCACAAAGTGCTGGGATTACAGGTGTGAGCCACCGTGCCCAGCTGGTAAATGGTAATTCCTTGCCATGCTGTTCTTGAGTTTATTCTTGTTGCTTTGGCTGCTTTGTGTTAGAGTCTCAAAAGCATCCTAGAGTATGACTCCTTTTCTGGATCGACATAACTAGCAGTGAGCAACCATGGTGGTATGCTCTTCTACATACTGCTCTATCACTGGAGTCCAGAAGGAGAAAAAAGCTACCTAACATAAACATTTCAGACCCAAGGACAGAAGGGCAGCACTCTAAAAGTCTAGGGCCAGGAAAGAGTGCTGGGAAAAGTCAACCACATCCCTTGAATTCTGTCAATAGCCCCACGGACCTCCTTCCAGTGAAAATGTTTAAGGTGTGCTTGCTTCAGCAAGCACATATTAAAAACTGGAATGAAACAGAAGATTAGCATGGCCTCTGCGCAAGGATGACACACAATTTGTGAAGCGCTCTGTATTTTTTTTAATTAAAAGAAAATGTTGAAGGTTAGAGCATAGAGACTCAGCAAATATCATAGAGAAGTGGTAAATGGCACAGCTGAACATTGGAATTGGCTCCCCAGTTGTTCCAGACATCTGGATTTTGACCTTAGTAACTACTAGTCTCAAGTCATTTTTCTTAATTGATGATTTGCCATTTCATAATAGGAGGAGAAGATGACTGTTTGGTTATGGAGCAATGACCAGCAAGAGAACATAATTCAGTATGAACAGTCAAAGGTGTTGAGTGAATTTAACTCATTTTAGGAATGAGCTGTACTGTATTCAAATGGGCTACTTGATGGTTCATTTCCTCCGCTCTGCTGCTGTTCATTTCCTCCCTTTGCTTGCTTATATAGTAAATCTGCTCGTAACCAGGACTTAAAACTCTTAGACTGAAGCCCCTTCACTGCTGTCTCTAGCCCCAGCCTCCTAATGGGTGGGAATAGTTCACTCATAGCTTTTGATTAGTGAATAAGACTTGTAAGGCTGGACGTGGTGGGTCACACCTGTAATCCCAGCACTTTGGGAGGCTGAGGTGGGAGGATTGCTTGAGCCCAGGAATTGAGGCTAGCCCAAGTAGCATAGCGAGACCCTGTCTCAAAAAAAAAAAAGCCTTGTCACTTAGAGTTTGTGCTTCATATCAAATGATAACCACATTGTGCTACCACAAGTCACAGTGGAAATGATTTAAGGAGTTTAGTTTCTTTTTGTTGTTGGTTTTTTTTGTTTGTTTGTTTGTTTGTTTTGAGATGGTCTTGCTCTGCCGCCCAGGCTGGAGTGCAGTGGTACAATCAGCTCCCTGCAACCTTGACTTCCTGGTTTCAAGCAATCCTGCTTCAGCCTCCTAAATAGCTAATTTTTTTTTTTTTTTTTTTTGTAGAGACAAGTAAATGCGGGGGGAGGCGGGGTGGTGGAGTGGAGGGGTAGTTTCACTATGTGGCTCAGGCCAGTCTTGAGCTCCCGGGCTCAAGCGATGCTTCCGCCGTGGCCTCTTAAAAGTGCTGGGATTACAGGTGTGAGCCACTGTGCCTGGCCTCAGTTTCTTAAAAGGTTTTAAATCACACCAATAGGTACCAGTGCTGCTGCCTCTGATTGCCTTGATTTTTCTTTGATCCCACTTGGAAGTTTGTTAATGCTACACTCCACTATACTCCACACATTAGACTGCAGTGGGGGCTGGAGAGTGGCACAGCTTTTATACATAACTCCCTTCTGTGGTTTGGCCTGTGGGACCAGTAGGGTCCCTGTTCTGTAACTGTGACTGAAGTGATGGACGTTAATGCAACTACTGATATACTGATGTAGATATGCTGCTTTACTTCTGTGACCATTGAATTGACAGATTGGAATTGGAAACACCTGTCACCTTCAAGCTTTTAAGACAACTTCACATGAATGTACAGCTTAGCCATAGCTGTATCTCATACTAACAGATTTTTGCAGTGTTGTGCACCCAGCACTTACACTTTGGTGGAAAAGCAAAATAAGATTCCTGTTCTTCAACAGTGTAGGGTTTTAAGTCACAACTAAGTGCTCGGTTGTGCTTAAACTCGGTACATTTCTATACCACGGGAATCAGAGGCTTTCCTGGCCATTTGCTAAGTCATGGTTAGACAGGAACAAGTGTAAACTAGTCTGTCGTAGCTTAGTTTCCTGTTGAAATATTCCTTTGCTTTCTCGTCTTCCCTAACATGTAAATTCTGAAGACCCATCTTAAACTCTTCCCCAGTGTCCCAAATGAATTTATTCCATTTAAGGGGCTTGCATTATGAAAAGTAGGCTTCTTTTCCAAGAGCTCTGGTCTGCTTTTGTTCATTTGCTCATCTCCTTTTGTGCTGTAGGAGATATATACTTCTTCTGTGCACACGTGGATGCACAGGTATTTGGTGATGCCTCAGTCCTGGAGATCATCAGGAAGGCGATATAATACTGTTGTCTCAGGCACCCCACAGGTGATAGGCATTAAAAGAATGTAGATTTCAGCCGGGAGGGATGGGGGGCAGAATTGACTACCCTATAGATGTCCTTTGAAAATTTTGATACAGATCACATTTTTTAGAGGTGAGTTCTACTTTGTTTGCACTATGCATGGTTGCTACTTAAAATTTATTGCTTTGATCAAGTCCTGTAAATGTGGAGTCCAGGATTTCCTACCTTCCTGCCCCAGCAGTCAGACAAGTAGGGAGAATTATATTCCATCTTTGTGCAAGGCTAACGTTAGCATAGATCATGAGGGGAGACCATATGAGTCTCACTGCTCTTTTAGTGGCAGGGTAGATTTCAGATTGGGGTGAATTACAAAATGTGAACTGTTGCTAAAATGGTTGGATATAGAAATAACATTCTCAGAATTGATTCGTGGTTCCCTTAGTTATGTGACTTAGGACATTATTTCCCTCTGGCCTCAATGTTTCTTTTACAATATGGGATTAAATTAGATAAGCTTGTGTCCGGTTTTAAGCTTCTGTGATTGTATGAACCTAGCCATTCAATTTCTGGAAATCTGTACTGAGTTTGGACCTTAAACTAAAGTGACCAGGAATGGAGCTCCAAATTTTGATCTGGGTACTTCTCTCCTGGTTTCCCTAGTGTGGTAGTGATTCCACACTGTGGCTTGAGAAATTCAAAGGGGAAGAGTCATCATTTCTCCTTTGGGGGCTGTCCCTGTCCTGCTAGTTATATACTGGAGCAGGTGGACCAGAGGCATTCCTCCTGGATCCACTCCTCCTTGGTCCCATGAACCGAGAAGGAGTTAATGATACTGCAGAAGGACCCAAAGGTGCATTTCCCTGTTTGTGAGCACCGAAAGGGACAGTTGACACTGGGTACTTACTCTGTGCCGGGCAGGGGATACTTTCCATGACTGTCCTCATGTAATCCTCACAACCTTGTAAAGTTAACATTATTATCCCTACTTTACAGGTGGGGTAATCCAGGCAAAGAAAAATAATAGGGGAAAACAAAGATGTTTTAATCATGGATGCCTGTATGACTCCACAGGTAGAAACCCTCCCTCAACTATCCCCATCTCCTCCCTGACTTTTAGGGAAAGTGGGAGGCCACTGGCAGCAGTCTTTTGTCATGGATTCTGAGCTGCTGGGAAGGAGCTCTGCCCTGATCCAGTGCCTTTTCAGTTTGCCAACTCCAACTGTAGTGTGGAGGGCCCTTGCCTGTTGGTGAGGCATCTTGGCCTCCACAGTCAGGCTTATGATTGCAGAGGCGGACCTGAACTTACTTTATTGGTTTTTTTGTTTGTATTTTGTTTTCGCGACAGAGTCTCACTCTGTTGCTTAGGCTGCAATGCAGTGGCGTGATCTCAGCTCCGCTTCCTGGGTTCAAGCAATTCTCCTGCCTCAGCCTGCCAAGTACCTGGGATTACAGGTGTGCACCACCATACCTGGCTAATTTTTGTATTTTTAGTAGAGACAGGGTTTCACAATGTTGGCCGGGCTGGTCTTGAACTCCTGACCTCAGGTGATCCTGCCTCCCAAAGTGCTGGGATTACAGGTGTGAGCCACTGCACCCAGCCTGAACTTATTTTGAAGTACTCATATGAAGACTTTGTGTTAGTGTGTTCAGAGTCTCTGGGCAGAGAAAAACACGCACTCCACTACAGTCCTATCATACTCTTGAGAGCCTGTTTGCAGGTTCTAGCAGGGGAGCACAGCTACTCGTATATCTTTGACCGAGGACCAGTCCTCCTGTCTCAGGAATGGAGCATGCAGCTTCGGGAGGGATGCATGTGAAGCAGTGAGAGAGGCAGGGGACACCCACCTAGCCAGGCAGCTCAGCCAAATCAACCCTGGTGATTAATGGGGTGACAGATGGCACAGCCAGATTGCCCTCACCTCCCCCATCCTGCTTTTGAAGACCATGTATTCCTCCTCAGTTTGCTTCCTTCTCCATATCCAGTTTTGTCCTCAAGTTATTTTTTAAAAGTTAGTTGTACAGTGGTTAGATTTGTTCAACTTTGGATAAGCCTTTGGGGATGTTGGAGTTAGATTAGTGGCTTCCGGTTTTTTGTTTTTGACCGTCACCCAGTACAGCAAAGTGGGAAGCCTTGTGGCCATTTTCTTTTTCATATTTTCCCACCTTTTAGTTTTTGTGTGCACATCTTAAGCTTTGTAGTGTTGCCAAATACTGCGTCAGCCTGACTCCTTAGTACTACATGGATCTAAACCAAATTTATTGTTGAAAATTTCAGTTTATGAGCACCATTCAGTAGCCCTTAGTCATATGTATGAATAAGGAACGTGTAGTTTTATAGAAAGGATTTTCATATTTTGGTTCAGTTTGTGACCTATGAGGAATATCCTTAGAGCTGCTGATGTAAATTTGGAGAATCCCCAAGTTAGAGAAGTAGGGATAAGAAAATTTGTCTACCTTCTCCGTGTCCTTTGATGAGGCCAGAAAGGAAAAGAAGAGTGGAGGTGGTCGGTGTAGTTTGTCTTTTCAATCTTACGGGAAAACATGTTCAATGGGTGGTCCTTTGTAAGCCTATGGAGGATTTTCTGATTGGCTTTCAAGACTTGATCCTGCATCTGTGAGCTGATTGATCCAGCATGCCAAGGTAGGCAACAGGAGTGTGAGCATGACACTGGTTTATTAAAGGAGTGACCCTGCCACCCAGACCTTCAGCCCTCAATGCCACGTTCTTACAGCCTCTGTGCAACTTCTGGTCATTACCTGGGGTGGATAAGGAATTGGGAATTGCAGGCTGGTGCCTTTCCTGGTTAGGGCTTTGGAAGTGGAAGAGGGAAGTGTTAGGGACTGATGAATGAATTTCAGCTCATTTGGCACTGAATTAGATCCCACTGGACCCAGGAAAAATCTTCTAGGTTATGAATAGGAAAATTAGAACCTCCCAAGGCAGGGGAATGGCAGCCATAGAAAACGAAGTGCAAGTTACTCCCTTGTAGCAGAGAATGGGATTCTCTATCGACAGTAGTATGCTGGTAAACTGGCTGACAGGGTGAAGGAAGCCATTACTTTTTCTGTTGCCCAATTTCTGTAGTTTTAAACTTACCAAGGCCACCTACTTACACAATTTCCTAACGTAACAGTTGGCTCTTGCAAGCCATACAAGCTTGCGCCAGCACACTGCCGCAAACTTCCCTCAAGTATTTGAATTCCCGTTATGTGCTCAGGTATGTGCTGTGTGGCAGGAGAAGCTGCAACAGTATTTATTCTGAAGAGTTTTGTCATTTAGTTGACAGGCAAGAAGCTGGAGAAACATCGACAGAATACAGTCGTGTGGCATGAATTGAATATAGTAGCCCAGAGTGAGAAGTTGAGTATGGAAAGATCATGAAAAGGGAAGCATATGTATGCTAGGCTTGAAGGATAATGATAATAGCTAACACATGGTCATAGCAGTTCCAGACTCTGTACTAAGCATCATGCATACATTATTTATATTAATCTAAAGAAACAGATACTATCCCCCACTTTACACCTGAGGAAACTGAAGTTTAGTGAGATTAAGTATTTTGGCCAAGTTACATAGATATGACATCAATTTAGTGTTGTAGTATGTCATTATTGTGGCTAGGAAGGAGTAAGGCCAGTATTTGGAGCCTGGTCACTTCACTGCAGAACCCACACTCTTGCCCACTGCATCAGATTGCAATTGAATATAGAAAGGGGGCTTTTCAAAGAGAGAAAAAAGTCTTAACAACAGTCCAAGGTTCGAGATCAGGTAGGAATCAGAATATTTGAGTTCTAGTCTTCATTTCACTTAACCATATACATGGCCTTAGCCAAACCACATCTTCCCTCTATGCCTTGGATCGAGGGACTTGAATTAGATGGTCACTCAGTTCCTTTTTATTTCTCACATACTGTGAATTTTAAGTTATAAAAATGGGAATGGGAATGAGTATGCCTTTCTTAAGGGACAGTGAGAGAATGTGCCCTGCTAGGGCACATCGAGGTTGGCAGGAGTAAACAGAAGAAAACAAACTATAAAGGGTGATTCCCAAGTGGTAGAAAGCAGAGGCAGAAAAATGTTGGAGCTGTGGACTCAGCTGTTCCATTCGCAGCACCTGACTAGCCCCAAATGGAAGGGTGGCGGGGTGGGGACATAACAGAGATGATAAACTGGTATTTTGTGTTCGATGTTCCTAGAAAGCCTACTTCTCTCTCGGTGTCTCAGCAGCAGGTCAGAGCTAGATTTGGGTCATTTATGAGGATCCTTGAGTTATTACTCTTTTCCTAGCATTCATAAATTTAACAGATATCAATAGACACCTGCTATGTTCCAGACATTGGCATAGAAGCAAGGCTAATCTGGTCCCTCTGCTTGTTGAAGTTACAGTCCAAGAGGAGAAATACATAATAAGCGAGTTACACATTTTGATAGGATTATAAGAATCGGAATTTTGTTGGATTAGAGTCAGAGAATGTGACTTCAACATAACAGATAGGAGGGGACTGAGAGTGGAAATGGTAAAACCAGTTAAGACTATTACAGACATCCAGCCAAGATGTGCTTGGTGATGAAAGAGTGCACAAATATCACAAAAATAAATGATAAAATTTTTAACTTTTATTGACTCAAATGTGATATTTAATATGGTTCTGGAAGATTTTGGTCCTAAAAAGGAGGTTGAAAGTTCCATGGGGCTAATTATAATGGCAGTATATGAAAAATAAATGAATCTGGTTTAAAGTAGGTAGTTGTTCAAGAGATGTAGGACAGAAGAGTGACACGAACAGTTTTAATCACAGATTTCTAAGCAGATGTAGGCTTAGAGGTAGATTTCAAAGGAGGTGAAACATGTTTTGGAAGAGATTAATAATCCCATGGTTTATAGATCATTTAAAGGAAATATTGCTCAAAGGATAGAAAACTACAGGTGGAAAAAATTTGTTTCTAAAGAGTTGTGATTTCCAGTGAGAAAGAAAAGGAGACAAATCTGTGAAGAACAAAAATGCTTGCACAGGAAGCTCTGACTTCAGAATGGAAGCCAGGCCACCTTAGGGGGCATCACATCAGTGAGAGTCCAGCCCCTTATGCTATTGAGGCACACATGAGCCCACAATGGTATGGTTGGGGTTTGATTCTGAGTTCAAAAAACTGAAAAAGGATGTAGTCCAGGAAAAGTGGTATAATGGTAATGATTAGTAAGGAATAGTACACCAGGAATTGAGTCCTACTCAGGAAGATAATCGTAGCCGACTCACTACATGTGTTTGGCCCAGACCAAGGGCATCTCTTTTGGGTACATTTGAGAAGTCATGGAGTGAGAAGACAGCAGCTCTAGTTGTTGCCTGTAATCTTACCACCCCAAATAATCACTGCTAATGCTTTTGTCCTTCACAGTAACCTCTTACCAGGGGAGGACCTGTAGTTCTCCAATTAAAAATTTCCCTAGCTGGGTGCGGTGGCTCATCCCAGCACTTTGGGAACCCAAGGCGGGTGGATCACCTCAGGTCAGGAGTTCAATACCAGCCTGGCCAACATGGTGAAACCCTGTCTCTACAAAAATACGAAAATTAGCCAGGCATAATGGCAGGTGCCTGTAATCCCAGCTACTCTGGAGGCTGTGGTGGGAGAAGCGCTGGAACCCGGGAGGCAGAGGTTACAGTGAGCCGAGATGGCGCCACTGCACTCCAGCCTGGGCAACAGAGTGAGACTCTGTCTCAAAAATAAGAAGAATAATTTCCCCAACATTTTATTATGAAAATTTTCAACATGTAGCAAAGTTGAAAAAAAATTATACCCATATATCCACCATTTCAGATCCTACAACTTAAAATTTTGTTTTATCACATTTCTTCAACAACTCCTTTTATTTTTTGGTGCATTTCAAAAAAGTGGAATGCATCAGTACACTTCCAAACATTTCAGCATGCCTTAACTTTAGTGCAACATTTGTTTATGGGTTGTTGGGTTTTTGTGGGGTTTTTTTTGGTAAAATTTTACAATCAGATGCGTACACTCAGTATTCCTTTAGATGGAAGTGGCAAATGCACACACTCCTGTGACCCACATTCTTAGAATGCTAAGAACGTTTCCCTTCCCACTGAGAGCTCTCTGCCTCTGCTCAGTTAATACCTGCCCGTCCCCTGGGGGAGAAGGGAGGACAACGAGTATTCTGAATATTTACATCACAGATTTGTTTTGCCTGTTCTGAAACTTCATAAATGGAATCTGTTTACTTTATTCTTCATTTTTATTCATGTTACAGATATTAATAGTTTTTTGTTGCTGAATATTTTCTATAAACATCACAATTTGTTCTCATATTGATGAATACCTGGGCTGTTTCAAGTTTTTGGCTATTGTGAATAAAGCTGCCGTGAACATTCTTATACAAATGTTTGTGGACGTAATGTTTCCATTTCTTTTGGCTAAAAACCTAGGAGTGGAATTGCTCTTGGGCTAGGTGTATGTTAGGTTTTTTGATAAGCTGCCAGACTGTTTTCCAAAGTGATATATTTAATGTTTTCACTAACAATATATGAGAGTTTCATATCCTTGCCAGCATTTGGTAGTGGTGGTGGTCTTTTTTATTATACTTTTAGCCATTGTGGTGGGTATGTAACAGTATCTCATTGTGGTTTTATTTTTCATTTCCCTGATAACTAACGCTGTGGATCACTTTGCTTATTTCTGATTCACATATTTTCCTTTATGAAGTGCCTGATCAAATCTTTTGTCCATTTTAATTGACTTAATATTGAATTGTAGGAGTCCTGCATTTAAATTTTAAAGTTGAACTGTACAAGATCAGGATAGGGGAGATTTACTGTTACACATTAGTTCAAGGCCTGAAGTGTGACTTGAGCAAAAGCACATTCACCATTTGTTCAGCAAATGGTTGTTAGTACCACCTATATACTAAGCACTAATACTAGTGATACAGAGATAATATCCAGCCCCAGTTCAAGGAGCCCACAGTTTATAGGGTAGACAGACAAAAGTAAAAATTATGGTGTGGTTTCAATGTTCAGTCAGTCACTGAATACTTACTATCTACTGTAGGATACGTAGAGGCTGTTGTGGGTCCTGGAGCTAGCCAGAGTTACTAATCTTGTATAGCTTATTTTCTGGAGTGTATAAGAAGGGAGACAGAGTGCAAAAGTCCTGAGGTGGTAAATAAGGTTGGTGTTAGGTGTATGTGGATCAGAAAAGCCAACCTGGCTGGAGGATAGTTGGGTGGCTAGATGATTAGTTAGGCAAGGGTCAGGTCTTGCAGGGCCTTTTTGAAGACGATGGTAAGAACTTTAGGTTTTATCTTAAGTGTTTTGGAAAGGCATTCCAGAGTTTTCAGTGGAGAAATGACATGATCAGGTTTCTGTTTGACTAATAAACCTAGAAATGTGTGTGTGGTTGCAGAAACACTGATGAGGAAACCATTGCAGTCATCCAGAGTAGAGAGAAGAAAATCCTTCTTGGAGAAAATGGGCAAGGGTTCATAAAGGAATAATGTCATATTAGAACCATGGATGACAGGACATTTGCTAGGCAGGAAAGTCAGGCATGTGTGTTAGATGAACCAGAAATAACTTTGGATGACTAGTTGGGTGGGCGAGTGAGCGGCAGGAGGTAGAGCTGATGGCAAACAGGGAAGGGCTTTGAAGGTTGATCTAGGGATGCAAGGTTATCAAATTGCGCAACTACCAAGTTCTATGTAGGTATGTCCTTTGGAGTTGTGCAGCAAGGTAGCCTTGGTAGGGAGTTTGACTCTGAACCTAAAGGCAGCTATACAGGGCTTTTACTTAGTATAGAGACTGGAAGCTGGCATCTGGGATGACCGGGTGGGGCAGTGCTAGGATGGAAACCAAGCAGGACACAAGAGACTCTAATAAAGGCCTGAAGTTAGGTAGGGGCTGTTGAACTGGAAATGGAGGGTTTGGGCTTGGAATGAACAGTAAAGAGGATTTGAGGTGTGGATTGGGGGGAGAAGCTAATGAGGCCTTTTTATTTATTTTGCTTGTTTTGTTTTGTTTTTGTTTTTATATGAGGCCTTTTAAAAAATACAAAAAACAGGCCGGGCGCGGTGGCTCAAGCCTGTAATCCCAGCACTTTGGGAGGCCGAGATGGGCGGATCACGAGGTCAGGAGATCGAGACCATCCTGGCTAACACGGTGAAACCCCGTCTCTACTAAAAAATACAAAAAACTAGCCGGGCGAGGTGGTGGGCGCCTATATATAGTCCCAGCTACTTGGGAGGCTGAGGCAGGAGAATGGCGTGAACCCGGGAGGCGGAGCTTGCAGTGAGCTGAGATCCAGCCACTGCACCCCAGCCTGGGCGACAGAGCGAGACTCCGTCTCAAAAAAAAAAAAAAAAAAAAAATACAAAAAACAGTATAAAATATTGAAACAATACAGAAGTATGGAGTTCACAAAATTCTCATCTTCCACTCCTTTGAGCTACCTAAAACATTTGGTGTATCTTCCATTTTTCTGTGTGTGTATTTATTTATTTTATGTTTGTATTCAAATCTATTATAAAGATACACCTACAATTGAAGTTTAAAATGGAAGTTTACAATTGAAGTAAAAAATGGTCATACACTTCTTGTTGTTATTACTATTATGTGAAATGGAGTCTTGTATACAGTGCCGTGATCTCAGCTCACTGCAACCTCCAACTCCCAGGTTCAAGTGATTCTTCTGGCTCAGCCTCCCAAGTATCTGGGACTACAGGTGTGCACCACCACACCCAGCTGATTTTTGTATTTTTGGTAGAGACTAGGTTTCACCATGTTGGCCATGCTGGTATTGAACTGACCTCAAGTGATCCGCCCACCTCGGCTTCCCATAGTGCTGGGATTACAGCAGTGAGTCACTGTGCCCAGCCTATTTTTTATTTTTTCATATGATACCAATATAATATAGTTCTGTCTTGTTTTGTAGCCGCTACTCAGCATTCCGTTGTTCAGATGTATCATATTTAGTCAACAGACCTGTAAGCTGGCTTAGGTTTTTCACTATTCCCAGCATTAGTGAAATGAGCATTCTTTTTTATTTGTCTCTGTACTGTGTAAACACTGCCTTGGAGAGCATGTGAGGTGACATGCATGGAATTCAGATTGTGACTTGGGGGAAGCTGTGATCCTGATCCCTTGAGGGAACATGTATTCTGCTCTGGGTCTGTCCTTGGGGAACCTCCAAGGGAGTGATCAGAATGGTCAGGAGTCTGCAGGCCACATTCTAGGGGCAACAGTCAAAAGAACTAGGACTGTTTATCCAGATTTCAGCTGGGACTGTTCACAGCTTCCACATATCAGATGAGTTCTCATAGGGAGATAGGGTAAGGCCTTCCCATGGAGCTGGGGAAGAGCACCTACCAGGTAGAAGTAAGAATTCCACAGAGTTAGGTCAGTTTGGGTAGGATTTGTATGGACCTAGACTTCCTGATGATTAGATTGTAAGACTGGGTTTTCTGTCACTGGGAGCGTTCACGCAGGGGCCAGGGTGCTGTGGAGGGCAGTATGTGAAGCAAGTTGAACTCTTCACATTCCAACTTTGATAACAGCATTCCAGATGGAGACTGAGAGAGACCAAGATGGGGTACTGTGGGCTGCGAGGGAGGAGCGATTGACTGAGGATCAGTATAGGGGAGGGCTGAGGCTGGAGGCATGTCAGGGTATAGCTCTGGGAAACCTGGAATGCTGAGTGAAGCTCAGTGAAAGATCTAACCTCATGTGCACTGCTGGTGGAGTGGTCTTCAGGTGTATGGGCCAAGGGGGACACAGGGATAACGAGGTCTGAGGGTGATTGTTATGGTGACTGCAGGAGGATGGAATACCCAGGTGTTGTCATGGTGCTCCATGCAAGTAAATGTTTCCAGCAGAGGGAAGGGGTGAATCAGAGAAGCTTGGTGCTGCCTGGTTAGAAGGGCAAGACATCAGTTAGTTTGGAACTGGCTGGGCAGGGAACTGGGACTGGAGATGAACTTTCAGATTTAATTCTGCAAATACATATTGTCTAGGTGCTTGGGATAGAGCAATAAACAGAACAGCTAAATATTCCTTTCTCACAGAGTTTATATTTTAGTGGGGGGAAACAGTATATAAATGTATATAATGTTAGACATTGAGAAAAAGCAGAAAAGGGGTATGCAATATCGGGGCAGTGGGGTTGAAATTTTAGAGGGGCTATATATGTATATATGTAAAACAGGGAAGATTATTTTGAGTAAAGACTTGTGGGGAAAGGGAGCAGTGAGCCATGTGGATATAATGCAGAGAAAGAAGACATTCCAGGTACTGCAAAGTGTTTGGGGGTAGAAACAAACTTGGCTGGCTGGGTACGGTGGCACACACTATCATGCCAGGACTTTGTGAGGCTGAGGCAGATGGATTGCTTGATCCGAGGAGTTTGAGAGCAGCCTGGACAACATAGTGAGACCCTGTCTCAACAAAGAAAAAAAAAATTAGCTGGGCACGGTGGTGCACACCTGTAGTCCCAGCTACTTGGGAGGCTGAGGTGGGAGGGATCGCTTGAACCCAAGAGGCAGAGGTTGTGGTGAGCTGAGATCTCACCACTGCGCTCCAGCCTAGGTGACAGAATGAGACTCTGTCTCACAAAAGAAGGAGCAAACAAACTTGGCTTATTTGAGGAGTGACAAGCAAGGTGGCTGAAATGGAATGAGCAAGAGAGATGATATTAGGAGATCAGGTTAAAGAAATCTAGACTTTCCAGGGCATTATAGGCCATGGTATAGTTTGGATTTTTTCTTTTCTTTCTTTGTTGCCCAGGCTGGAGTACAGTGGCGCAATCTTGGCTTACTACAACCTCCACCTCCCAGGTTCAAGCGATTCTCCTACCTCAGCCTCCCAAAGTGCTAGGATTACAGGCTCCCACCACCACACCAGCTAATTATTTTATTTTTAGTAGAGACGGGGTTTCACTATGTTGGTCAGGCTGGTCTTGAACTCCTGACCTCAAGTGATCCAGCCACCTTGGCCTCCCAAAGTGCTGGGATTATAGGCGTGAACCACCACATCTGGCCAAGTTTGGGTTTTTTCTAAGTACGGTGGTAAATGGGAAATATTAGAGGATTCAGGCAGAGGCGTGATAAGACTTCACTTTTTTTTTTCTTTTTTTTTTCTTGAGATGGAGTCTTGTTCTTGTTGCCTAGGCTGGTGTATAGTGGCATGATCTCAGCTCACTGCAACCTCCACCTCCTGGGTTCAAGCAATTCTCCTGCCTCAGCCTCCTGAGTAGCCAGGATTACAGGCACGCGCCACCATGCCCGGCTAATTTTTGTATTTTTTTTAGTAGAGACGGGCTTTCACCATGTTGGCTAGGCTGGTCTCAAACTCCCGACCTCAAGTGATCTACCCACCTTGGCCTCCCAAAGTGCCAGGATTACAGGCATGAGCCACCGTGTCCAGCCTCACTTATGTTTTAATAGGATCAGCCTGACTGCTGTATTTAGAATAGCCTGCTGGGGTGGAGGTGGGGGAATGGAGGTGGAGACAGCATAGAATAAGGGAGACCAGTTGAAGGGGCTAATGCTGTAAGCCAGGTGAGGAACAGTGATGGCTTAGATTGGGCAGCAGCAGTGGAAATAGGAGTTGGACATGAGCACTCATTAGAGGTGAGGAGAATTAGTAAGGGGATCATAACTCCACCCTAAGAGTTAGGCCCCCCGGGTTAGTGAGAAATCACTGGAAGAAGATACTTTGTGGATCATAGTTATATTTGGGGTTATATTAGGATCAGAACTTGAATTAGGGTCTGACCTGGAACCAGTAAGGGGGTCAGAAAGATTTATTGGTCTTTGCAAAGACCAAGATTAGAGTCTGGGTTTGGACAGCCCTATTGGGATTAAGACAAATTTTAGGGTGAGGATAGTTTGGGGTCACAGTTGTAGATGGAGGCTAGTACCCCATTTCAATATCTTCAGACCAGGGTTGGTTGTAACTGCCGCCATCTGTGCCAGTGAGCTCACCTGGGGGTGGAGGAGTTTGGAAGCTATAAGGCCTTTTCTTCCTTGGGTGTCACGGGGGTGGACGTATGCTTAGCCCTGCCTGGGTCCCAAGCTGGGACCTGCAGTCGGGGAAGGGGAGAGAAGGCTCCCTGGTGCTTGACCCAGCTTCTTTTCCCTCAGATGGCCCACTGCGTGACCTTGGTTCAGCTGTCCATTTCCTGTGACCATCTCATTGACAAGGACATCGGCTCCAAGTCTGATCCACTCTGCGTCCTTTTACAGGATGTGGGAGGGGGTAGCTGGGCTGAGGTGAGGCAGATTATGGAGGTTAAGGTTGTGGAGGGAGTCTAATAGTGTGTTTTGGGGTGGAGGCTGTGACTGTGATGCTTACTGGCCTCTGCCCACAGCTTGGCCGGACAGAACGAGTGCGGAACTGCTCAAGCCCTGAGTTCTCCAAGACCCTGCAGCTTGAGTACCACTTTGAGACAGTTCAGAAGCTACGCTTTGGAATCTATGACATAGACAACAAGACACCAGCGCTGGGGGATGATGACTTCCTAGGGGGTGCTGAGTGTTCCCTAGGACAGGTATGTAGGGCTGGGGATTAGGATCCTTCAGACACAGGTCGTGAGACAATCTAGCCTGCCTGGAGGTAGGCGGCAAGCAGGACCTAACCCTGCCTGTTAATCCTGAAACTCCCTTGCCCACTTTGCCCCAGATTGTGTCCAGCCAGGTACTGACTCTCCCCTTGATGCTGAAGCCTGGAAAACCCGCTGGGCAGGGGACCATCACGGTAAGGAACCCAACAAGGGTTGGGGAGGGACTTAACATCAGTGAATTCATGAGGTGATGTAGTCTTCCCCTACCTAGGTCTCAGCTCAGGAGTTGAAGGACAATCGTGTAGTGACCATGGAGGTAGAGGCCAGAAACCTAGATAAGAAGGTGTGTCTGGAAGTAGGCACTGGTAATCCAAGAGTTAAGGGGCCAAGGATGGTGTATGGGGGTGGGGGTGTGGACAGAGGGATGGCATAGTGGTGGTTTGTTCCTGAGTTTTGTAACTGGGGTCTCGCGTTGGCAGGACTTCCTGGGAAAATCGGATCCATTTCTGGAGTTCTTCCGCCAGCGTGATGGGAAATGGCACCTGGTGTACAGATCTGAGGTATGAGACCCCTGGGATTGGGCGGGTTGGGGTAGGAGAGAATCTCCTGGGGCCTGTGACTAGCAAGGTTTGGAACTCGGGGAGAAAGAAACTGCAGGTGGGCAGAGAAGTGTGGCAGCTCCTCACTGGCCATGCCAGAACTCACTGGAGGCCTTGGCCTCCACTTTCAGGTCATCAAGAACAACCTGAACCCTACATGGAAGCGTTTCTCAGTCCCTGTTCAGCATTTCTGTGGTGGGGACCCCAGCACACCCATCGAGGTGAGGAGCTTGTCTCCTGCGTGGACTGCGCTGGGGAAGAGAACCTGGGGAGGGACTTATTCTCATCTGCCACCTGACTCGTTTATGTCCACACACACTTTCCCCTCAGGTGCGATGCTCCGATTATGACAGTGACGGGTCACATGATCTCATCGGTATCTTCCACACCAGCTTGGCCCAGCTGCAAGCAGTCCCGGTGAGAGCTGGTCTTGCCATGGGTGTGGAAATGGGCCTAGATAGCTGAAGCTCGGAGTTAAGAGAGGGAGGAGAAGGCAGCTCGAGTCCTTGGCTGATGCTCTTGAGAATTTCCTACCCTAATTTTTCTGTCCTCACCAGGCTGAGTTTGAATGCATCCACCCTGAGAAGCAGCAGAAAAAGAAAAGCTACAAAAACTCTGGAACTATTTGTGTCAAGATTTGCCGGGTGAGACAAAAGCCCATGTAACCAAGGCTCTGATTCCTGAGCTCCATGACATCAACTGCTATCACCCCAGGCATGACCCTGGTTTCATTTGCAGGTAGAAACAGAGTATTCCTTTCTGGACTATGTGATGGGAGGCTGTCAGATCAACTTCACTGTAAGTTGCCTTACCAAGGGCAAGAGAACAGGTCTGGGGCTCAAGGTGGTCTTTAGCTCCCTTCCTCACCTCCTCCCAGGTGGGCGTGGACTTCACTGGCTCCAATGGAGACCCCTCCTCACCTGACTCCCTACACTACCTAAGTCCAACAGGGGTCAATGAGTACCTGATGGCACTGTGGAGTGTGGGCAGCGTGGTTCAGGACTACGACTCGTGAGTATCTGCTTCTCTTGGCTATACCCGTTCCCTGCAGATGCTTCAGCCTCTGGGCTCACAGTCCCCTCACTGCCTCTTGCCCAATACACTGTCCTCCCACAGAGACAAGCTGTTCCCTGCATTTGGATTTGGGGCCCAGGTTCCCCCTGACTGGCAGGTGAGCTCCCTCTCTTTCTGCCACTCCTGTTTTCAGTTTCAGGGTCCTGATTTTGGGGGATGTGGTAAATTTAGTTGCTACCTGACACTCAGGTTTAAGAGGAGATGCAGGGATGGATTCCTGCAGGCATGTAGACAGCAAGTACTCAGGACTCCATAGCTCCTGTAGGAATCTTGGCACACGCCATAGTGTTCTTTTTTTTTTTTTTTTTTTTTTTTTTTTTTTTTTTTTTGAGACGGAGTCTCGCTCTGTCGCCCGGGCTGGAGTGCAGTGGCCGGATCTCAGCTCACTGCAAGCTCCGCCTCCCGGGTTTACGCCATTCTCCTGCCTCAGCCTCCCGAGTAGCTGGGACTACAGGCGCCCGCCACCTCACCCGGCTAGTTTTTTGTATTTTTTAGTAGAGACGGGGTTTCACCATGTTAGCCAGGATGGTCTCGATCTTCTGACCTCGTGATCCGCCCGTCTCGGCCTCCCAAAGCGCTGGGATTACAGGCTTGAGCCACCGCGCCCGGCCCATAGTGTTCTTTTTCATTAGCACAGAGGTCATGGGGAAAGAACCTCGTTTTCATTCTTGTCTCCAGGTCTCGCATGAATTTGCCTTGAATTTCAACCCTGGTAACCCCTACTGTGCAGGTAAGTTTCCCTGTCCACCCTG
This sequence comes from Rhinopithecus roxellana, assembly GCF_007565055.1. Taxonomy (NCBI): domain Eukaryota; kingdom Metazoa; phylum Chordata; class Mammalia; order Primates; family Cercopithecidae; genus Rhinopithecus; species Rhinopithecus roxellana. The sequence continues at coordinate 107,998,966 of NC_044561.1, read as the reverse complement.
AGGCAGGTCAGTCCACACACAGGGGCAAGCCTGCATGAGTAAATTTAGGGAGAGTGAGGGCAGATACCTGCCTTCATTGTCCAGAGGGTGGATTTTATTTAATTTTTATTTTTGGGGAAAGAGTCTTGCTCTGTCACCCAGGCTGGAGTGCAGTGGCGCAATCTTGGCTTACTTGCCTACTGGCTTCAAGCAATTCTTCTGCCTCAGCCTCCCAAGTAGCTGGGACTACAGGCGCATGCCACCATGCCTGGCTAATTTTTGTATGTTTAATAGAGACGGGGTTTCGCCATGTTGGCCAAGCTGGTCTCGAACTCGTGACCTCAGGTGATTCACCTGCCTTGGCCTCCCAAAGTGCTGGGATTACAGGCGTGAGCACTGCGCCCAGCCCAGAGGGTGGGGAGGGACTTAACATCAGTGAATTCGTGAGGTGATGTCGTCTTCCCCTACCTAGGTCTCAGCTCAGGAATTGAAGGACAATCGTGTAGTGACCATGGAGGTAGAGGCCAGAAACCTAGATAAGAAGGTGTGTCTGGAAGTAGGCACTGGTAATCCAAGAGTCAAGAGTTTAGAGCTAGGCCTGTGGAATCAAATCATCATGTCAGGCCAGGAGTGGTGGCTCACGCCCGTAATGCTAGCACTCAGTCGGGAGGCCAAGGTGGGTGGATCCCTTGAGCCCAGGAGTTCCAGACCAGCCAAAACCCTGTCTCTACTAAAAATACAAAAATTAGCTAAGCATGTTGGCAGGTGCCTGCAGTTCTAGCTACTCAGGAGGCTGAGGTGGGAGGATCTCCTGAGCCCAGGAGGTTGAGGCTGTGGTGAGCCATGATCATGATCGTGCCACTACACTCCAGCCTGGGTGACAGAGTGAGACCCTGTCTCAAAAAAAAAAAAAAAAAAAAAAAAATCATGCCACATGACTTGGGGCAGATTGTTTAATCTCTGTGTGCTTTGGTTTCATAAGAAGACTAAATATTGTATGAAATTGAGTACTCAAGGAGAGGCTACAAGTAAAACAGTAAGCCTGGTGCTTATTAAGTGTTCTCTGAAAAATGGTATCTGTTACATTATCATTATTATCTTTGCCTAGAACCTAACGGGTACTTACTTGAGCATCAGTGGAAGCCTTGTTTACCTCCTTGCAGGGTGTGTTTTGCGAGTCCACCAAGCCCTTTTGTTGCGGGCCAAACCTTTTGACTCCCCAGCACCCCAAGGTGGGCACGAGCTGAAGTGGAAAATGTGACCTGACCTGATCTGATCTGGGTTTTAAAATTTTAATTTTGTATTTCAACTAAGTTCAGACTTAGAGAAAAGTTGCAAGAATAATCATAGGAGCTCAGTTCCTTGGAACTCAGGGGTCAGGGCCTGAGTTCACAGGGGCTCCTAACCTTTATCCCAATTACCCTAACATAACAATTTACCACATTTACTTTCTCTTTTCTCATACCTGTATACAGTGTGTGTGTGTGTGTGTGTGTGTGTGTGTGTGTGTGTATATAAGTGTGTGTATGTACATGTATACATATATACATATATTCACATTTCAAGGGAAATAAATGTATGTGTTTATGTATGTATACGCATGTATACATATGTCGGAGAATGCTGTAATAAATAGCCCTGCCTCGGGTTTGCCTCTGTGGTCCTGCCAACTTTGTACCCATCATTATTCACCTGGCTCTTTACCTCTGAGTACTTCAGTATCTCCTAAAATGAAAGACTCTTTCTTACATATCACACACCAATCCTCAAAATCAGGAAATTGACATCTATACTATTATCCAACCTATAGCATTTATTCAGATTTTGCCAATTGTCCTAATATCTTTTACAGCAAAAGAAAATCTCAGATCACACATTGCATTCAGTTAGTATATATTTTTTGTATGGACGACTTCTTGCCTTTCATGATATTAACATTTCATGATATAAACAATATAGGCCAGATATTTTCTAGAATGTCCCTCAGTTTGAGTTTACCCGATAAATCCTCAGGATTAGATTCAGGTTGTACATTTTTGGCAGGAATACCACCAAAGTGATGCTGTGTATTCTCAGTGCATCATATTCAGAGGCACATGATGTTGATTTGTCCTGTTACCAGTCATGTTAACTTTGGTCACTTAGTTAAGGTCAGATCTACCAGGTTTCTCCATTATACAAGTACTATTTTCCCCTTTCTAATTAGTAAGTATATTTCGGGAAGAGACTATATAAATATCCATCACATACACATCAACTTTCCCCTCTAGTTTTTTATTTTTTAAGTGATGGGGGTCTCACTATGTTGCCTAAGCTGGCCTTGAACCCCTGGGCTCAAGCAGTCCTCCCACCTCAGCCTCGTGAGTAGCTGGGACTACAGGCATATGTCACTGTGCCTGGCTATACTTTCTAGTTTTAACATCCATTGATGATCCTTGCCTGAATCAGTCATTTCTGTGATTGTCAAATGATTGTGTAATTCTTCCTTCTACATTTATTAGGAGCTTTCCCTTCTCCCACAGTAATTAATCCATAGTACGGATCCTTATTGTATCAAATGGATTATTATTAAATAGGTTATACTCTGATGCTCAAACTCTCCTGGATTTGTCCAGGAGAATCCCTCTCATCTGGGTGTTAATTCAAGCTGTGATTTAGGGCAAGTCCCCTCCTGTCTTTGAACTTTAGTTTCCTCATGTGTAGGAGAGAGTCAAGTACCCTGGTTTACAAGGGTGAATGAATGAAGTGCACCCAGGTTCCCAGATCTCCTGGGCTGGGATGGGGTGATTTCAGGACTGGTGTAGTACTGAGAGGTCCAGGACTTTACGGTATTTCTTGCTCTCCTCTACAGGCATCCAGGGCATTGTGGATGCCTACCGCCAAGCCCTGCCCCAAGTTCGCCTCTATGGCCCCACCAACTTTGCACCCATCATCAACCACGTGGCCAGGTTTGCAGCCCAGGCTGCACATCAGGGGACTGCCTCGGTGAGAGTCATGGGCGGCAGTGGCAGTGGTGGCAGTCAAAGGCTTCCTTGAGGGTTATGGAACAAAGGACTTTTTTTTTTTTTTTTTTTTTTTTTTGAGATGGACTCTTGCTCTGTCACCCAGGCTGGAGTGCAGTGATGCAATCTCAGCTCACTGCAACCTCCACCTCCTGGGTTCAAGTGATTCTCCTGCCTCAGCCTTCCTAGTAGCTTGGATTACAGGCATGTGCCACCATGCCCAGCTAATTTTTATATTTTTAATAGAGACAGGGTTTCACCATGTTGGCTGGGGTGGTCGCAAACTCCTGATCTCAAATGATCTGCTTGTCTTGGCCTCCCAAAGTGCTGGGATTACAGGCGTGAGCCATTGCGCCCGGCCTGTATCAGTGTGGGGATGTGTGGCTGGGGTGTTTGCAGGGGTTTGGGAGGAGGATCTGCTTCAGGACTTGAATGGGCTTGTCCCTAGCAATACTTCGTGCTGTTGCTGCTGACTGATGGTGCTGTGACCGATGTGGAAGCCACACGTGAGGCTGTGGTGCGAGCCTCGAACCTGCCCATGTCAGTGATCATTGTGGGTGTGGGTGGTGCTGACTTTGAGGCCATGGAGCAGCTGGATGCTGATGGTGGACCCCTGCATACACGTTCTGGGCAGGCTGCTACCCGCGACATTGTGCAGTTTGTACCCTACCGCCGGTTCCAGAATGTGAGTGGGTGCAAATTTGATCTGGGAGTTTACCCTTTCACCTTTCCCTGATGTGAGTAGGGTTTAGGCCCAAGGGATGCTCACCTTTTCCTCTAAGTCTGGGGTATGGTTGAGTTCTTGGGTATGAAATGCAGACTTTGGGCAGCTGTTCTGGGCCACCACTGACCTTTCCCTTTTCTTGGCAGGCCCCTCGGGAGGCACTGGCACAGACTGTACTCGCAGAAGTGCCCACACAACTGGTCTCGTACTTCAGGGCCCAGGGTTGGGCCCCACTCAAGCCACTTCCACCCTCAGCCAAGGGTCCTGCACAGGCCCCCCAGGCCTAGGTTCCCTTGGAGGCTGTGGCAAGTCCTGAATCCTGTGTCCCAGAGGTCCCTCGGGGCCACAACCCAACCCTTCACGCTCTCCTCAGTGCTAGCACTTTGTATTTTTTGATACTTTTATACTTGTTTCTGCTTTTGCTGCTCTTGATCCCACCTGCTTGCTCCTGACAACTTTCATTCAATAAAGACCAGTGAAGACCAATGCTTTGCCACCACTCTGTGTGTGTAAATTTTAGGTGGGAGGCTGCTATCAGCAATGTTTATATCCCTTCTCTGCACCTCAGTTTGTTGACTTAGGGGTTGTTAAGTGAAGGATGCCTGTGGTGTAAAGCCCCACTCACACTTGAGTATTTCTGGGCAGATATCTATTCATTCTAGAGACACTGACTTACTGTTTTTGAAAATACAGCCAGGGGCGGTGTGATGTGCCTGTAGTCCTCAGCTTGGGAGGCTGAGGTGGGAGGACTGCTTGAGCCCAGGGGTTCCAGACCAGGTCTGGGCAACATCGCAAGACCCCACTTCACACACAAGAAAAGGAAATACAAAATTTGAATGTAAGCTAAACACCCAGCTTTCACCTTCCCTCCCTCAGGGCAGAGCTGGTCTCGGAACACAAAGATGGAAAGTGTCAGACCTCATAAAAAGCAGCAAAAGGAGAAGGAAGGATGAGTTTTAAGGTGGAGCAAAGGCTATGTAGACTTCCTGGAGGGGAGGGAGTAGTGATAATTTTGGTCCTAAAGACAGGTGAAAATCCTGAATTTTTTTAAGAGCTAATTTTTTCTTAATAGAGAATACATGTATTCATTGTAGAAAAATTCTGGCTGGGCGTGGTGGCTCATGCCTGTAATCCCAGCACTTTGGGAGGCTGAGGAGGGCAGATCATTTGAGGTCAGGAGTTCAAGACCAGCCTGGCCAACATGATGAAACCCCATCTCTAATAAAAATACAGAAATTAGCTGGGTGTGGTGGCAGGTGCCTATAATTCCAACTACTCAGGAGGCTGAGGCAGGAGAATTGCTTGAACTCAGAGGCGGAGGTTGCAGAGCCAGTATTGCACCACTGCACCCCAGCCTGAGCTACAGAGTGAGATTCTGTCTCAGAAAAGAAAAGAAAAATTTTAAGTACAGAAAAAATACCACTCAAACTCCCATATCCTGATAAAACATATTGGGCATATAACTTTTTGTCTACACATACTGTTTTAGCATGTGTTAAAATTTGTTTTTCTAATTTTAAAATGTGTGCTTGTTAGTCTGAAGTTATTTCAAATATAAATATTGTACAAAGAGTGGTGGAGGTAAGGGCCCCTGTTTTTCCTAGATCTGGAAAATAGATTTTTATAAATGGAATATTTATACATACTACTTGCACCTTTTTATTTAACACATTTTGGGTGTCTTACCTATCAGAACCTATTGCTTCATTCCTTTTTTTTTTTGAGACGTAGTCTCTCTATTGCCTAGGCCGGAGTGCAATATCGCGATCTCGGCTCACTGCAACTTCTGCCTTCTGGGTTCAAGCGATTCTCCTGCCTCTGCCTCCCAAGTAGCTGGGACTACAGGCATGCACCACCACGCCTGGCTAATTTTTGTATTTTTAGTAGAGATGTGGTTTTACTATGTTGGCTGGTCTTGAACTTGAGACCTCAGGTGATCTGCCCACCTTGGCCTCCCAAAGTGCTGGGATTACTGGCATAAGCCACTGCACTTGGCCATCTTTTTTTTTTTTTTTTTTGTAGGAGTGTACCTTAGTTTATTTAGCTAATCTCTTATTTATGGAGATTTGACTCCTAGTTTATTTCAGTGCTATAATGAACATCCTTGCACATATATGTCTGTGCACTTAACCAGAATGTTTCTGAAGAATTTGTTCCTAAAAGTGGAAATGCTATATCAAAGGTTATACTTAAAATTTTAATAGATATTGCAAGTTATCCTTCATAACAAAAATTATGGTCAAACTTACCCCTTTTGTTAATCTGACAGGTAAAAAAGAAGCAAAAAATAATTTTTAGTTGAATTTATTTATTTTATTTTTCACTTTTTTTTTTTTTTTTTTTTTTGTGACCGAGTCTCACTCTGTTGCCCAGGCTGGAGTGCAGTGGCACAATCTCAGGTCACTGCAACCTCTGCCTCCCAGGTTCAAGTGATTCTCCTGCCTCAGTCTCTCCTGAGTAGCTGGGATTACAGGCATGCACCAGCATGCCCAGCTGATTTTTGTATTTTTAGTAGAGACAGGGTTTCACCATGTTGGTCAGGCTGGTCTCGAACTCCTGACCTCGTGATCCGCCCACCTCGGCCTCCCAAAGTGCTGGAATTACAGGCATGAGCCACCATGCCCAGCTTGAATTTATTTAAATATGAAGCATAGGTAACATCTTATATGGTTATTTGTAAATTATAGTTATTCTCAATAGCCTATTCATAGTCTGCATGTATGTGTTACAGCTTTTATTTTAAGGTTATTAGCCCTTAATCTCATATATGTTGAAAACATTTCTTCCCAGGTTGTTGTCTTTTTATTTATAGTATCCTTTGGCATATATAACTGTTTTAATATGGAAATATTATCTTTTTATTTATGCCAGTTTAACTTTTTAAAAAGTTACCCATATGTCACATTATTATTACTATTTAGACAGAGTCTTGCTCTGTTTCCCAGGCTGGAGTGCAGTGGTGCGATCTGAGCTCACCGCAACCTCTGCCTCCCAGGTTCAAACGATTCTCCTGCCTCAGCCTCCCTAGTAGCTGGGATTACAGGCACGCACCAGCATGTCCAACTAATTTTTGTATTTTTAGTAGAGATGGGGTTTCACAATGTTGACCAGACTGGTCTCGAACTCTCAACCTCAGGTGATCCTCCCACCTCAGCCTCCCAAAGTGCTGGGATTACAGGTATGAGCCACCATGCCCGGCCTATATATCATTAATTACTTTCAATGACTTCAGACATTCTCTTATATTACCATTTCTATTGGCTGCTTATTTTTTATAACAGTTTATCTACTTGGTTACTAAGTTTCCAATTTTCTTTATAAACAACACTGTGTTAAATTTCCTTATAAATATTACCTTTGAATACATCTATGTATTCTTTGGATACATTCTTAGAAATGGAATTGCTGTGAGTAAAGAGTATAAAAATTTATAAGGCTTTTGGTTCCTGTTGTGAAACTACCCTCCAGAAAAGCTGCATTCATTCATAATTCTAAAAACTCCCCCAGATTATTTATTTATTTATTTATTTATTTATTTATTTATTTATTTATTTATTTATTTGAGACGGAGTCTCACTCTGTCGCCAGGCTGGAGTGCAGTGGCACGATCTTGGCCCACTGCAACCTCCGACTCCTGGTTCAAGTGATTTCCTCCCTCAGTCTCCCAAGTAGCTGGGACTGTAGGCACGTGCCACCACGCCCAGCTAATTTTTGTATTTTTAGTAGAGATGGGGTTTCACCATGTTAGCCAGGATGGTCTGGATCTCCTGACCTCATGATCTACCTGCCTCAGCCTCCTAAAGTGCTGGGACTACAGGCATGAGATATCACACCAGGCTGAATTTCACCTCTTAAAGGTATAAACACTATTAATAGTCTGTATATTCTTCTAAAGCTGGGAAAGTGTTAATGCCTACATCTTTATTTTTTTGTAGGAGTGTACCAGTCTCTTATTCCTGGAGATTTGAATCCTAGTTTTTTTCAAATAATGCGATAATGAACATCTTTGTACATGTATCTTTGTGCACTTAACAGGAATGTTTCTGAAGAATTTGTTCCTAAAAGTGGAAGTGCTAGATCAAAGTGTATATTTAAAATTTTTTTTTTTTTTTTTTTGAGGCGGAGTCTCGCTCTGTCTCCGGGACTGGAGTGCAGTGGCCGGATCTCAGCTCACTGCAAGCTCCGCCTCCCGGGTTTTACGCCATTCTCCTGCCTCAGCCTCCCGAGTAGCTGGGACTACAGGCGCCCGCCACCTTGCCCGGCTAGTTTTTTTGTATTTTTAGTAGAGACGGGGTTTCACCGTGTTAGCCAAGATGGTCTCGATCTCCTGACCTCATGATCCGCCCGTCTTGGCCTCCCAAAGTGCTGGGATTACAGGCTTGAGCCACCGTGCCCGGCCTATTTAAAATTTTAATAGATATTCCAAATTGCCCTCCAAGATGGTGCATGTTTCTTTGCTCATGCTGGTCCTCCTTTCCTACCCCTAGGTAGAACTCATTAATCCTTTGTTGCCTTCTCCTTCGTCTTTTTTCCCTGCAATCCCACTTTTGACTCTTAGAGTGAAGAATTCTTGGATCTGTAAATGCATTGTCCTGTTTCCTGGAGCCTCTTCGTTCCCCTGTCAGGCTCCTTGAGGGCAGGGCCCGGTGAACACTAAATCATCTATCCTGTGCCTCACACAGTGTTGGGAACTCAGGTCTCAGTAAGGACAACCTATGTTGGGGCTACCAGGCCTGCATCAGCCCTGTGACTCAGAAGCTTCCTAGAGATTCTCAAGTCTCCTTAGCTTTTGAGTGTGTGCCTACAGAAAGGGGGTAGCTACCCTTCCACCTGTACCTAGCAGGAGTTGGGGACTTTCCCACTGGGGCTAGGATTGAGCACAAAGGTGGGTTCAGGCTGCCTGCAGTTCTGTGGTTAGAGAGGAAGGTGGGCCTGGGTACTGCTCTGGCGCTGCCTTTCACTAGCTGTGTGACATTGAACAAGTTTCCTGACCTGAGCAGCTTCCCTCTCTGGTTGTGAGAATTAAGTTAGGTAATGTGTGTAATGTCCACAGCACTGTTTCTTGTACATGGTAAGCACTCCATAAACAGAAGCTGCTATTACGATCTTGGTCTAGACTTCTCCAAGAAAAGAGGATGCATTGGGAAGTCACCCCCACCATACTTAGATGCAACAGCAGCCAGAGCTCTCCCAACAAGAGCCCCCCCAAAGCACTGATCAGCATCCTTCAGCAGAACTCAATTCTACTCCAACAATCAGCATGTTTAATGGGGCCCCCCTGTGGCACTGCCCTCTGCCCCCTCTGAGGTTCGCACACCATGGGCACGGACTCGATACAAGCATGTGAAACGGGGGTGGCCCCAGTTGCTTAGAATCTGGATCTTCACCTTGGGAAAGGCAGCTGGGGGGTCATTCTGGGGAGACAAATGGATCATGCCAAGGGCTGCCCTCCTCCTGGGTAATTCATCCCTCACTGCCCCACTCCCTTGGCACCTTCACCCTAGAGACAAACACACCTGCAGGTGGAAAGTCTGAATCTCCGATTTCTCAACATCGAAGGTGAATTTCCCCAAGAAAACTTCAGTTTCATCATCAACCTGGAGGCCCTGGTGGGTGAAGAGTGAAAGGAGGAACCATGAGGGGGACAGGTGGAGGGGAGAGAAGAAAACTTTGCTGAGGATCTTCTATGTATTCAATAGCTATATGCATGTTCTTACGTATTTTTTCATGGTTGTATACTGTAATTCAGAATGTGGGCTCTAAGAAACCAGGTTTTATTTTTTATTTTTTTGAGACAGAGTCTCACTCTATCGCCCAGGCTGGAGTGCAGTGGCGTGATCTCTGCTCAGTGCAAGCTCCGCCTCCTGGGAAGAAACCAGGTTTTAAATTTTAGTCCTGCCAACAGTTAGTTGTGTTACCTTGTAGAAATAACGTCCCCTCTCTGAGCATTACTTTCTTCATCTTTAAAGGAAAAGATAATAACAGTACATTATAGGTTGTTACATGGGTGCAAAGCAGGTGCGGTGGCTCATGCCTGTAATCCTAGCATTTCAGAAGGCCAAGGCGGGCGGATCACTTTAGGTCAGGAGTTCAAGACCATCCTGGCCAACATGGTGAAACCCCATCTCTACTAAAAATACAAAAATTAGCCGGGCGTGGTGGCGCACGCCTGTAATTCCAGCTACTAGGGAGGATGAGGCACAAGAATCGCTTGAACCCCAGAGGCTGAGGTTGCAGTGAGCTGAGATCACTCCACTGCACTCCAGCAGCCTGGGTGACAAGAGCGAGACTCTGTCTCAAAAACAACAACAAAATAAGAATGCATGTAAACTGCTTGGCAAGCAATAACTAATATCTGGATATGGTTATGACTATAAAGACCTACAGCAGCTCTGAGAGGCAAATAGTAGTATCTCCATTTTATAGATGAGCAAGCGAAGACTCAGATAATGGCACCAGTTCTCAAGACTGCTGGGGGCTGTCTAGGCAAAATCCCCCACCTCCTGACCTCGTCCGCACTCACAAAGACCGCGAAATCACGGGGGGCGCTGTTGGCTCCTCCGGTGTGCTCCACGCTGGGCGGTGGATGCTGCAGAGTGATGTCGCTCAGCTGCACTCGGCCCGGCAGTTGGATCACCACCTGGCCTTGGTCGCCTTCAAAAGCCCAGCAATTCCCGGGGAACACGTGAGGCTGCAGGCGGGCGGAGGGACCAGGAGGGACCATCAGAATCGTCTGACAGAGCGACTGTTGCCACTCCCCAGCCCGGGCCTCAGCTGGACCACATCCATCGGCCCGCCCAGAGCTCCACCTCCAGCCCGCCCAGGGTCCAGTCCCCAGCATTGCCAGGTCTCTCCTTGAATTAAAAGCGGTACTCGGGGCCGGGCGCGGTGGCTCAAGCCTGTAATCCCAGCACTTTGGGAGGCCGAGACGGGCGGATCACGAGGTCAGGAGATCGAGACCATCCTGGCTAACATGGTGAAACACCGTCTCTACTGAAAAATACAAAAAACTAGCCGGGCGAGGTGGCGGGCGCCGGGCGAGGTGGCGGGCGCCTGTAGTCCCAGCTACTCAGGAGGCTGAGCCAGGAGAATGGCATAAACCCGGGAGGCAGAGCTTGCAGTGAGCTGAGATCCGGCCACTGCACTCCAGCCTGGGCGACAGAGCGAGACTCCGTCTCAAAAAAAAAAAAAAAAAAAAAAAAAAAAATCGGTACTCGGGCTCGTCCAGAGCCCCATCCAGGCCAAGCCTGGCCCCGCCTAGCGCCACGCCCTCGACTCAGCCAGGCTCCGCCTGCAGGGCGAGGTTTTGGTGCTTTCCCCAGCGTCCCGCCCCGGGTCACATCCCAGGATGTTTCCAGACCCACCTCCAGGATAACCGTGGGCGGCCGTGCGTAGTTCCAGAAGCTGAAGCGATTCCAGAAGTAGGCAGTGTTCCTGTCTGCGTAGTCGTGGGATGTCTTCTGCAGGTCGATGGAGGCTCCTGGAAAAGGGAGAAGTAACCCTCAGAGGCTCCCAGGCCTTGCCAGGAGTCGGGGTGCGGAGACAGAGTGGGGGCTGTCCGAGGCTCTGTCTTCGGCCAGTCAGGTGCATGGGAATGTCTGTGTCAGGGTCTTGGCCTCTTTCCTGTCTGCGTCTCTGTCTTCCAGTGTCTCCGGGTCTTACCCACAGAGCTCAGCGCATAGTCGGGCTTCCGCACAAAGTCCTCATTCAGCCTCTGGAACACGAGCTTGGCCACTCTCTGCAAGGAGGGAGAGCGAGGCCTGGAGGGGCGAGGCTTGCGGGCTGCTTTTACAGGTGGGCGGGACCTCTGGGAGCTGGTTGCTTTGGGGCGGACTTCGTGGGCCCTGGGAGAAATCCCGCAGGGCTCTGGGCGGAGCTTAAGTCGCAGGACCCTGGGAGCAGGGATCCATCAGGGGTTTCCAAGGTGGGCCTGGGCTCACCTCACTGTTGGCTGCCCGAACAGTGGACACCTCCTTGTGGAGTTTATCCAGCTTGGCCTGGAGCTGTTGCAGCTGCTGCCCCTGGGAGCGCACGCGCTCGTGGTACTCACTGGAGGTGGGAGGTGGGCGCCGTGGGGTTGGCTCCCTGTCCCCCTGGACACCTCCCAAAGGCCCCCACGCCTTCAAGGTTCTCAAAGAAGCAACTTTGAGCCCCCCAATTTCCCACCCTAGGTGCCCTCTTTCACCTTAGAGTCAGCATCTCCTTAGGTTCCTGTTGGATGAAGGGACAAAACACAGAGCCGCTCAGCTCCCGTCGTCCTTGCTCCTACCTCAGCCTGGAAACGGCCAGGGCTTCCTTTCTGAAGACTGTCTCCTTTCCTCGACTCCTCCTTGACCTCCCAGTATCAGACCCCCCAAGAGCCCCTCAAGCACAATCCCTCATAAATCTGTTTATATCCAGCCCTTCTTAAGGATTGTAGCCTCTGGCACTACCCCCACCCCAGCAGACCAACAGTCCAGGGGACCCCCACAATCTCCAGATTCACAACCTGCCAGCCCCCTACCCCAGGACAGTCTCCCCAACTCACATTCTCCAAAGGAGAGACCAGGTACAGAAGCCCCAGCCAGATTGCTGGAGAAAGAGGGGGAGGGGTCTCAGGGGAAGGAAAAGGAAGAGAATGGGTTTCTCGGGCATAGGGGGACAGTGGAAAGAGGCTTGAGGCGGTTAAGCCTGGGAAGGTCGGTGGGAGTCTGAGGGGGAACTAGAGGGTTCTGCAGGGGAATGCCAGGAGCTGCAGGAGCGAGGATGTAGGAGAAAATGTGCTGGGTTTGCCTCCAAAGCACCCAGGGCAGGGGCTCCAGGGAATTCACTGCCCCTCACCTGCCAGAAAGAGGCTCAGCAGCGACACAGCCGTGAACAGGAAGCGGATGGAACAGACCTCCCTGGGGAACCGGAGGGAGGCTGAGGCCCCGACCTGCTCAGCCCTCCAGTCCCCACCCCATGGTCCTAGACCCAGCTCCTGACAACACGACTTAATCAGATCTGAATCGGCTCAAGCGCCAGCAAGGTCCCGGCCCTGCTCCCCACCTCCTCCAAAGAGCGGCCCCTGGGGCGCCAGCGTCCCTCCCTCTGACCTGTACATGCTGACCAGCACGTCTCCTGCCAGGGATAACAACACGCTCAGCACCTGGAAGAGCAGGCCTGAGGCCAGGACAGGGGGTCAGAGAGGGGCCCATGGCAGGGACAGGCGGGGGCTCAGCGGGCGTGGTGTCCGGGTTCAGAAGGGGCTCGGGAGGGGCTGGGAGTGGGCCTGGGGTTCAGGAAGAGTAGCGTGCGCTAGGAGAATTAGATGGGGGCTAGGAGGATAAGTTGAGGCTCGGAGAGGGGCTCGATACTCAAAAGGGGTCGGGGGCTCAGAGAGAACTGGAGTTCGGAGAGGGGAACCCGAGGGTCAGAGGGGATCGCAGCTGGCCTGGCCCGTACTCAGAAAGCTCTTGAACATGCGCGAGGGAGGCATCTCCGGCCTCAGATCCAGGGTCGGCAGAAGGTCGAGCGGCTCCTCAGAGACTAATGGAGACCCAGTCGGTTCTGCGGGAAACCAAGGACTCCATTGGGGCCTTGCGCACCACAGACCTATTTTCCCCTCGAGACCCGGCCGCAGATTGCTCAGTCCAGAAGCTAGAAAGCTGGGAAGCCTCTCAAAGGCTTTGGTCCCACCGCAGCCCTATCCCGGCTCCCGCTCCGCCCTCTGAAGCCCCGCCCCTCAGGGAGGCTCCGTCAAGAGTTGGTCCCCTGGGCGGGGCGCGGTGGCTCACGCCTGTAATCCCAGCACTTTCGGAGGCCGAGGCGGGCAGATCACGAGGTCAGGAGATCGAGACCATCCTGGCTAACACGGTGAAACCCCGTCTCTACTAAAAATACGAAAAAATTAGCCGGGCGTGGTGGCGGGCGCCTGCAGTCCCAGCTACTCGGGAGGCTGAGGCAGAATGGCGTGAACCCGGGAGGCGGAGCTTGCAGTGAGCAGAGATCGCGCCACTGCACTCCAGCCTGGGAGACAGAGCAAGACTCCGTCTCAAAAAAAAAAAAAAAAAAAAAAAAAAAAAGAGTTGGTCTCCTGGCCGCGCGCGGTGGCTCACGCCTGTAATCCCAGCGCTTTGGGAGGCAGAGGCAGGCGGATCACCTGAGGTCGGGAGTTCGAGGCCAGCCTGACTAACATGGAGAAATACCGTCTTTACTAAAAACACAAAAATTAGCCGGGCGTGGTGGCGCATGCCTGTAATCCCAGCTACCCGGGAGGCTGAGGCGGGAGAATCGTTTGAACCCGGTAGGCGGAGGTTGCGGTGAGCTGAGATCGTGCCATTGCACTCCAGCCTGGGCAACAAGAAGGAAACTCCGTTTCAAAAAAAAAAAATGGAGTTGGTCCCACCCCTAAACGGATGACCCGTCCCCAGCCTTCCCGGTCCCCAGCCTTAGGTCTTGGTGGAGCCCGATTGTCCTGGGAGCCTCTCACGCTAACACTGAGGCCGCGCCTTCTCAGTGGCGCCCAACCACAAGATTTTACCCGCCCCTTCCAATAACCATTGAGGACACCGAGGCTCCGCCCCTTAAGGGATCTCATTTAGCACCTCCCCTTTACCCTACAGAACCCACCTTGTAGGAGGTGCCCAGATATCATCTTAGTCCCATTCCCGCCCAGCACCACCCTTTAGGCCCCGCCCCCTCCATCGGCTCACCCGGGGTCGACCCCGCCCGCACCCGAGGCCCCGCCCCTCACGGTTGCCGCGCCACAGGCTGTCTGCCAGTTGTGGCTCCGAGGCGCCGGCTTCTGCCGAGAGCTTCCTGCCCATGTGGTTCCTCCGGGCACTCCCGCGCTCAAGGCGGGCTCACCGCAGCTCGGGCCCCGGGCTCCTCTGCCCTCGGGGTCCCCAGGCCCCGGACCCGCTGACCGGAGCCCGTTGCTGTCCTCCGAGGTGATGCTCACTGAGCTGTTCTCGCTGAAAAAGTTGGGCGTGTGCTTGCGCGAGGACGAGGCCGAGCCCGGGCGGGAGCTTCGCCGCATCCTGACCCCCTGCTGCCCAGTCACGGACGCTAAAGCCGCCGCCGCGGTCGCCAAGGCCCTGGGGCCTCCTTCAGCCGCTGCGCGCCGCGGGGACCACACGGACCCTGCGTGAAGTCGGCAGGCCCCGCGGCCGCACCTGCCCTCCGGCTGTGTCCCGGCCGGCTGCTGACGTCACAGAGGAGCCTCAGTCTCCGCGGGCCTCCCTGGCCGCGCGTCACGGAGCTGGCCGTGACGTCACCGGGAACCGTAGCCATGGCAGCCTCTCCTTCTGACTTTGTTGTTGTTAAGAGACAGGGTCTTTCTCATTGCCCAGGCTGGAGTGCAGAGGCTTGATACAGCTCATTGTAACTTCGAACTCCCAAGCTCAAGCGATCCTCCTGCCTCGGCCTCCCAAAGCGCTGGGAGTACAGGCGTCAGCCACAGCACCCGGCCTCTTTTAAAGCAATGATGTCACAGCACTTCCCAGAAAACCCCATTTAAAATGGCACTCAGTGTATAACAGTTTCTTTCTCTCTTTCTCTTTTTCTTTCTTTCTCTCTTTTTTTTTTTTTTTCTTGAGACGGAGTCTCGCTCTGTCGCCCAGGCTGGAGTGCAGTGGCCGGATCTCAGCTCACTGCAAGCTCCGCCTCCTGGGTTTACGCCATTCTCCTGCCTCAACCTCCCGAGTAGCTGGGACTACAGGCGCCCGCCACCTCGCCCGGCTAGTTTTTTGTATTTTTTAGTAGAGACGGGGTTTCACCATGTTAGCCAGGATGGTCTCGATCTCCTGACCTCGTGATCCGCCCGTCTCGGCCTCCCAAAGTGCTGGGATTACAGGCTTGAGCCACCGCGCCCGGCCTCTTTCTTTCCTTTCTTTCTTTCTCGTTCTTTTCTTTTCTTTCTTTTTTTTGAGATGGAGTCTCACTCTGTTTCCTTCCTTCCTTCCTTCCTTCCTTCCTTCCTTCCTTCCTTCCTTCCTTCCTCCCTTCCTCCCTCCCTCCCTCCCTCCCTCCCTCCTTCCTTCCTTCCTTCCCTCTTTTCTTTTTTTTTTGAGATGGAGTCTCACTCTGTTGCCCAGGCTGGAGTGCAATGGCACGATCTTGGTCCACTGCAACCTCCACCTCCTGGGTTCAAGCGATTCTCCTGCCTCAGCCTCCTGAGTAGCTGGGATTACAGGCATGCACCACCACGCCTGGCTAATTTTGTAATTTTAGTAGAGACGGGGTTTCTCCATGTTAGTTAAGCTGGTCTTGAACTCCTGATCTCAGGTGATCCACCCGCCTCGGCCTCCTAAAGTGCTGGGATTACAGGCATGAACCACAGCGCCCAGGCTATTTTTTTTTTTTTTTTTTTTTTTTTTTTTTTTTTTTTTTTGAGACAGAGTCCTGCTCTGTCGCCCAGGCTGGAGTGCAGTAGTGCAGTCTCATCTCAGTGCAACCTCTGCCTCACAGGTTCAAGCGATTCTCCTGCCTCAGCCTCCTGAGTAGCTGGGATTACAGACACCCACCATCATGCCCAGCTAATTTTTATATTTTTGTAGAGACAGCGTTTTACCATGTTGGCCAGGCTGGTCTCGAACTCCTGACCTCAGGTGATCTGCCTGCCTGGGGCTGCCAAAGTGCTGGGATTACAGGAGTCAGCCACCGCGCCTGGCCGCTTTTAAAGCAAGCGATGACGTCACAGCACTTCCTAGAAAACTCCATCTAAAATTGCACTTAACGAATAACAGTTTCTATCCCCCATCCCTGTTTTGTTTTCCTCCTCAGCACGTATCACTGACATGCTATATATTTCATTTCTATCTTTCTTTTTTGAGATGAGGTCTCACTCTCTTGCCCAGGCTGGAGTGCAGTGGCCGGATCTCAGCTCACTGCAACCTCCATCTCCCGGGCTCAAGCAATCCTCCCGTCTCAGCCTCCCGAGTAGCTGGGACTACAGGCCCCTGCCACCACACCCAGCTAATTTTTGTATTTTTTGTAGAGACGAGGTCTCACTATGTTGCCTAGGCTGGTCTTTAACTCCTGAGCTCAAGTGATCCACTCACTTCTGCCTCCCAAAGTGTTGGGATTACAGATGTGAGCCACCTTGCCCGGCCCATTTATTTATTTCCTTATTGCCTGCCATATCCACTAGAACATAAACTTAACGAGGGCACAGATTTTCATTCACTACTGTATCCTCCAGCACCTAGATAAGCCTAGCATGTAGTAGGTGCTCAAATATTCGCAAATAATGAATGTTAAGAAGGAGCAGGGCATCACTCAGGGCACTTCTAAATACTTAGTCCCCTTTGCTCTGCAAGCCCTTCAGCCCCCTCCTCTCATCCTAGACATCAGGTCAGAGAGCTTATTCAGGATCTGTGGGTCCCTCCCCCAGACCCATGTTTCCCAGGGGTCTGTAGGTTGAGAATTCAGCACCCACCAATCATGATACCCACACTCAGGCTGCACACCTGAGCCATGGAGGAAAGAATGAGGAATCAGATGGTCACAGCCAGAAGACTAGAGGTCCCCAAACTCTTGCTATGTAACAGAATATCAGTACAGCTTATAGAAAGTCAGCTTCCCAGGCACACCTTGTGATTCTACTGCAGATACTGCAGAATTTCTGAGTTGACCCAGGAATGTTTTTTTGTTTTGTTTTTGTTTGTTTTTTAGACAGAGTCTTGCTCTGTGGCCAGGTTGGAGTACAATGGTACGACCTCAACTCACTGCAAGCTCTGCCTCCTGGGTTCAAGCAATTCTCCTGCCTCAGCCTCCCAAATAGCTGGGATTACAGTCATGTGCCACCATGCCTGGCTTTTTTTTTTTTTTTTTTTTTTTTGGTATTTTTAGTAGACACGGGGTTGCACTATGTTGGCTAGGGTGGTCTCGAACTCCTGACCTCAGGTGATCCGCCCACCTCGGCCTCCCAAAGTGCTGGGATTACAGATATGAGCCACTGTGCCTGGCCAGAGTGTGCATTTTTAACAACCACATTTTTGATCCTGATTAAAGACCACATTTTGGGGCCAGGCTTGGTGGCTCACGCCTGTAATCCCAGCACTTTGAGAGGTTGAGGTGGGCGAATCACCTGATGTGAGGAGTTTGAGACGAGCCTGGCCAACATGGTGAAACCCCGTCTCTACTAAAAATACAAAAATTAGCTGGGCGTGGTGGCCCGTGCCTGTAGTCCCAGCTACTTGGGAGGCTGAGGCGGGAGAATCGCTTGATCCCAGAAGGCAGAGGTTGCAGTGAGCCGAGACCGCGCCACTGCACTCCAGCCTGGGCCACAGAGTGAGACCAAAAAAAAAAAAAAAAAAAAAAAAACAATGCATTTTGAAAGACAATGCAGTGCGTCATGCACAAGTTGCACAGCTAGGTAAACAAGTCCAGGTAGGGGAATAACACACAGCATCACATTAGCAAATCCTGCCCTCCAGCGCAGTCCTCTTACTGCCATCTCATACCTTCTTTAGAATGTTAGGAACTGGGGCTGGGCGTGATGGCTCAGGCCTGTACTCCCAGCACTTTGTGAGACCCAGGCAGTGGATCACTTGAGGTCAAGAGTTCGAGATCAGCCTGGCCAATATGGTGAAACCCCGTGTCTACTAAAAACATAAAAATTAGCTGGGCGTGGTGGCATGCACCTGTAGTTCCAGATACTTGGGAG